>NC_080545.1:62419650-63159650 GCF_028640845.1 Ahaetulla prasina | reverse complement strand
AGTGATTACTGATTCACATTTCCCATGGATTGTCTTCTGCCTATGGAAGGGAAGCTTGGTAGATTCTAAATTTCGTAATTTGTATTTATTCCTTTGGTAGGCTATGTATAAAAACAAGCTGCAAAGATCTTTAAAAACACTTTTCCAATGATACATAAAAATATGATTTATATTATTATAACTCATTTGTATTATTTATTCATTTGCTAATTTTTTCTTATCCATGCTTCTTATGCCACATTTACATTTTTGAATCATAAGCATTAAATATTTGTTGTTCTTTTCAATAATGCATACTAATGCTTTAGAAACATAATTTCCAGGTTTGCTACAGTAAGCAAGCAAATCACAAATCTACTTAAAGCTGAATTTAACATTACTTGTTAAAGATATTTACTATATTCCAAGAATTAGGATTCTTTCAGTCACAATCTTATTCCTATTCAATTTAGCTGATTTTAAAATGTGATGTAAAATTATAAGCACATAAAAAGACAACAGCAGAAACAGCAGCAAATTTACTCAACAATTCTAAGCTTAGCAACATTTCCATTTAATCAAATTTCTTACTCTTCCCAAATCTATTGCAATGTTTACTTTCTATGTTTACACATACAATGGGAAATGATAGTTTGTGGGCTGGTTCAAATTTCTTCCATATTCTAAAAAATATGTCACATGTGATGTACTTTATAGGTATATAATTGACAGTACAATTGGCAGCGCAGACATGCCAAATGCTTCCAACGTCAGAACCAAGATACATATATACACAATTTTTTACTCCCATTAAATTTTCTGACAATGTACCTGTTCAAATATAAAAGCATGATAGGGTCTGTATTTGTATAGGTAGCCGATTATGTCAGCGTGCAGAAATGTGGACAACTACTACAGCCAGAAGTTGCAAGCACCCTGCTTTTTTACTGCACGGGGATTCAGAGCTGAGATGAATTTTTGTCAATCTCTGCCGGATCTTTCCAGGATAGGAAGGCTGGGAGGGAAACTCACAATCTTCACAATACCACCATGCTGGTAAGCGCATTTCTTAGCAATCTTTCCCCCTTTTGTGCTCCTGGGAAGCGATTTCACCAACTCTCTCACTCTCTCTCTCTCTCTCTCTCTCAGTAAGTAGCAGAGTTGCGAACGGGGCGAAGTGCAACCGAAGAGTGTAAGCTAATTAAGAAAAAGATACCCCACAAATATTTCCCACTTTTCTCCTTCGAGTCCTACGGTTGCTTTCGAGGGGAAAGCGGAGGCATCTATTTCTCGCCTCTCCTGCCGCGAAAGCGGGACTGCCTTTCCAAACCGAGGCGCCTCCCGGGAGAAGGAGCGGAAAAGGCAAACGGTTCTACGAAAAAAAAAGGCTCGCTCGGGGTCGCTATAGCAACGCTCTCCTCGTTGGAATTCACGGCCGCCGCCGCCGCCATCACAGGCCACGAGAGGGTGCCGAGGCCACGCCCTGGCAGCGCAGCGGTTTGACATTGCTGCGGGCTGGATGCTGAGGCTGAAACTGAAATTTAGCCATGCGAAGTTAGGGATTCCTCTTTGCCCGGCACTCGAGAATCAGCAGTTACGCATTGTACAGAGGTGAGAGAAGAGAACACAGTGGAAGTGTGCGCATCGCTGAGCTCGAATGAATCTAAGTGTGCGGGAGGTAACGGAAAAGCGTCGCAGGCAGTGGATTCCAAACCCCCCACGTTAAGGCGATAGCTTTATGAAGCCAAAGCAGATTGTCGTCTAATAGCATGCAAGATGTTGAATTCTTCATAATGCAAGTGAGATGGGGGAGGGAGGATGTGATGGATGGATTATGATCTGAGATAATTTCCAGACTCCTCTACTGAATCTTGAGCCATATAATCTTCCACGTTCAACCAAATAGGACTTAGGATGCCTTCAAGTTGCACTTTGGACTTTCTGTAGGGTTCCTGAAATAATTAAAAGTACACAGTTCTTGACCTGCTGAAAATGCCTCATTTTGATGTAATAAATCCATCTGTTTAATTGGATCAGTCTCCATCTAGCAGAAACTACCTAGAAACTATTTAACTAGTGTTTCTGCAGAGTTGATGATTTATTAAAGAGGAAAACTTTAGAGCAGTGTTGCTCAGTCTTGCAACAACTTTAACTGTGAACTTTAAATTCCCAGAATTTCCTGGAGAACTCTGGGAGTTGAAGTCCACATATCTTAAGAGTTACTTAGATTGAGAAACATTTCCTTAAAATATGCATCTGCATATTGCTTTCAATAGAAAAGAATATTTATTTATTTATTTATTTATTTATTTATTTATTTATTTATTTAATTGTTTGTCAACAAGTACAAGGAAACAAGTATCAGTATAGACATAGACATGGACACATGAAAAAATGGTAGCTAATGTTTGAACTGTGATGTCCTTGGTGCCTCTCTGAGCTTGGTTGTTTTCCTGCAGATGTTTCAATTAGGAACTACTAATTTTGATAAACAAGCTAACAGTAAACAAAAGTCTAATGAAGGAACCACCAAGAACACTTTCACCAACACTGACAGGGTAAGCCACTAGTATATAAATAAGAGAAAATCCCACTCCCTTCTAGCACTGAAGATGTTACCTATTTGGATAATGAAAGAAAGCAACCAAGCTCAAGAGAGCAACAAGGACCTACATTGCATCTGTGTTTTTAGCTTGAATCACAGATTTTATCAGCTATGAAACTGAGAAATTAAACTAAGGGTTATATTTCAGATGGAAGAATTATATACTCATCCTTGTACCAAAATACTTTTTTTTTTCAGGCAGAATAACTGCTTGCAGATACAATCATGTATTTTAGGCTGAATAAAATGGCTCTTTAAAGTTGGAATACTCTTTTAAAAAATACTCACCTTTCTCAGATGCTTTTCTGCCTGCCTTCTAACTGTAGCTTAAGTCCATCTTTAAAGGGCTTAGCTGTCACAGGGCCTTTCCCAAAATTGCACCTATATCAAGACAACAACCTTTCTTTTTTGTCTCGTCTTCATGACTATGTCTTTATCTCATCCTCTACCAGTATAAATAGATGAGGTAACCACCAGACTAGCAACCCTAAGTCCTTAGACTTTCTAGTCAGTTGCACCTTCAATGGATAATTATTCTTCATTTATGTTTTGCTCTCTAAGGATAACATTACGAGGAGGCAATGGAAATTACTGGCTTTTTCTTTACAAATATATTTAAAAATTAAGTTTTTATAGCATTATATAGTAGATTTTAAGAAATTTTACCAGACAGCAAAAGTGGTACAGAAGGGGCAGTCACTGTGTCATACATTTTCGTTTCTATGGATACATTTTAGTACACCTCACATGGCATAAAATAATAATTTAATAATAATAATTTATTACCTGTATGCATTGGCTGACTCCCAGCAACTCTGAGCAGTTAACAAATGATTTAAAACATTAAAAATAAGAAAACAAAACGGGTAAAGATGGCAGGATGACAAAAAGATAAAGATAAATTATAATTAAAACACAGTCAAATGAGAACTCAATCAATAAATGAAAGATGTGGAGAGATATTTATCCTTTCCTCAATTATAAACCCATTAATATAGTAATAATGAAATATTTAAATAGAAGTGAGAATATTACATAAGAGTCAGGGAAAACATATGATTTTAAGGATAGAACTGAGACTATAAGTGCAAGTGATTGATAATTATTAATATTTTTGGTGGGGAGTATTGCAGATAACTCTTAAGGATATTACAAGATTGTTCATGGGGCTATCTAGATATTTATGCAAAATATTTAGGTTGATATAAAATAAGACAGCTAATCATGATAATGACAGTACATATTTTACTTATTGGTTCCCAGTTTTCTTCCACTACAATTATGTCTTGGGGCTGCACTATGTGGAAGAACATCTGCGACATGTATTCCTTTTTAAATCCTAAAATCATAGAGTAAGGTCCTACTCCCAGTGTTTCAGGTTCCTATTTGGGTGGGTAATTTGAAGTAGGTACTCCAAGATAAGGAATACTGTTTTCAGAAGTGTCCATGTAGCGCCTGTTGAGTTACTGTTTCACCCTAGAGCTTTTTAATTTCCTAGAACTTCATCTGATATATAGTGCTTTTAATTAGTCTGTTTCAGTGGTATTTTAATGGTTGCTTCTTTAAACTGTACTTTTAATCTTTGATTTTTAATCATTTTATTTGTGTTTTTACAGTATGTTATACTACTATACTGAAAGCTTTCAATAGCTTCACTAACACGTTTTTAGAAATATTAACAAAGGAGGCTTTATATTTGCAGTGTTCAAGATTTTGATTATGTTTCAGCCTGTGGAGGAAAAATAAAGGGCCTGGTTTCAGAAGATTATGTCCGAAGATTCAAATAAGGACAAACAGTACATAGAACAATTAACCAGTGAAAATTACAACTCAGTATGTTTAACCTTCAGTTTGGTATATTCTTCTAACATTTAATTAATTAATTACTGGGCTTGTATGCACTTCAAATATAGCTGATTCTAAGCTATATAGTCCATTTATTTGTTAAAGGGAATATACAGTAGATAACTATTCCTCTCCTACTTGCATATTTCCTCATATGTATTTAAATTGTATTTGCCTAGCAGTAGATATCATAGCAATTATTTAAAAAATATACAGTGTGTACTTCCTTGCATTATCTGTGCAGGATTTTCTCCACATTACATTTTTTTACATCCAATTTTTTTTTTAAAAAAATGCAGTTTATAAAATCCAAACCTGCTAATCCCAAAATTGTACTGCCTCTTAGAGAAATGTATAGCATTTAAACTATTATAGAATTTCTGTAGCCATTCTCCTATCCAAGTGTCACATATCCAGACACAGAATAGTTTTCCATAAATAATTAACACATTTTCTTGTACTTAATAACTTTAGTAGAAAATAGAATCTATTCATATTTACTTCTTTACTACCATCATTTTTATGGTACCTCCACCCAAGTCTCAAGGCAGCTCATGATCTAATAGAGAGAATGAAATAATAAAGCAATGAACTTTACAAGACAGGATCATCTTTATAGCCTCATTAATAGGCCATAATATCAGTAGTCTTCTTCAACCCAAATGATAAAATGTTGCAGGGGAAGGAGCTGACATTGAGAAGGTCTGCTTCTAGACCAGGAGTGTCAAACTTGCATCATGTTGGCAGCATCATGTGACATATTGGGACGTTTTTCCCCTTTGCAAAACTGGGCATGGGCGTGGTCAGTATGTGATGCATCTGACCCATGGGCCGCAAGTTTGACAGCCCTATTGTAGACCTTCAACCTCCTAACATCTAAGAAAGTAACCTCAACTAGTCCTCTCAGCCTGTTCATACCAGATGGGCAAAATCTACCAGATGGGCAAAATCAAATACAGTACTTCAGAGACAGAAATCTTAATTCATACTAAACTTGCCTTACCAAATAATATAAGATGTGTTGAATTACTCCCCCTCCCACGTCTATGAGATGCTGAGACTACTGTGAAATGAATTGTAATCTATTGTATACAATGAAAAGATACGCACAGTTTGGTTTAAGTACCGTATTACTCTCTGCTTTGATCTCTAGCAATCCATGCTGTGTTCTTTACCAAATGTACAGTAGGATTAACACAGGGGTGCTATTCAGTAGGTTCTGACAGGTTCTGGAGAACCAGTAGCGGAAATTTTGAGTAGTTCAGAGAACTGGCAAATGCCACTTCTGGCTGGCCCAGAGTGGGGTGGGAATGGAGATTTTGCAATATCCTTCCCCCAGGAGTGGGGAGGGAATGGAGATTTTGCAGTATTCTTCCCTGCCATGCCCACCAAGCCACATCACACCACCAAGCCATGGCCACAGAACCGGTAGTAAAAGAATTTGAACTCCACCACTGGATTAATCTTATTTCTTTATTTAGAAAACTTATTATAGAAACCTCTATAACTGTCTGGTTTGGTTCTTCAACCCAACAAGACAGATACAGACTTCAGAGGATAATTAGAACTGCAGAAAAAACAATTACTACCAACCTGCCTTCCATTGAGGACCTGTATACTGCACGAGTCAAAAAGAGAGCTGTGAAAATATTTATATACCCCTCACATCCTGGACATAAATTGTTTCAACTCCTACCCTCAAAACGACGCTATAGAGCACTGCACACGAGAACAATTCACACAAGAACAATTTTTTCCCCAAACACCATCACTCTGCTAAACAAATAATTCTCTCAACACTGTCAAACTATTTACTAAGTCTGCATTACTATTACTAGTAATCTTCTCATCGTTCCTGTCACCCATCTCCTCCCACTTATGACTATATGACTGTAACTTGTTGCTTGTATCCTTAGGATTTATATTGTTTCCTAGTATGATTTGATTGCTTATTTGTACCCTCTGACTATCATTAAATGTTGTATCTTATTCTTGATGAATGTATCTTTTCATTTTATGTACACTGAGAACATATGCACCAAAGACAAATTCCTTGTGTGTCCAATCACACTTGGCCAATAAAGAATTCTATCTATTCTATTAATTATTCTATAATTCTATTCTTATATGACCACTTTATACATGATAATCCTAGGCAGCTCACAATAACACTCAGTAGATATATAGCTAATAGAGCAATACATTTCTATAAGAGTCCCACAACATGTTTATATGCCACAACTTCCAAACAACTTTATATTTATAACTAGATTAACTGGTTTCACTTCCATCCTAGCCTGGGAAAAGAATCAAATCTTCATTGCTCTCTAGAAAGCTAATAAGGTGGGAGCCCTCTGAATCTCAAAGGGGAGATTTTTCAAAAGGGTTGGGACTAACATGAAAACATGTCTGAGATCACACCAGATGGCAACTTTTAAGAGAAAGGACTGGAGCAGATTCACCCTATTTGATGCCATAGGACAGGTCATCCTGGTAGTTCAGGATGCCTAATAATATGCATATTTTCCATATTGTATTCCAAAGTCCTGAATCTATTTTTCTTTTCACCTTATTTTTTTTAGTTTTGTCCTACAAAATTAATAATTAAGCATTAATTTTCTATTAATAGTTATTTTTAACCAAATCGCTAATTTTCATTTTGCAGAAAAGAATCATATTTTCTCTTTTATTTTATTTGTATTTTAGGATGAGGATTCCTTTATCCCATACGTAGCAGAAGATCTTGAGCAGTGTGCATTTGTTGCAGGTCTGAATAGTTCGATTTCTTGCAAATTGAGGGTACATATACATTATATGGGTAATATTAAAAATGAATTGCCGTGTAGCTGTAACAAAAGGTTGGTATACATAATGCCTTCTAAATATGTTGGAACACATCTGAAGAAATTGTGTTCACTTTTTTTGTGGATGAATTATCTATTATACTAAGAAATAACATGCTGAAAAACGTATCTATATGCTCATCATAACTGGAATTTAATTAGCAGCCCAGAAAAGGAATTAAGAAAGTGTATTCTACATATGTTAAGTTCTACAAGATGATAAGAAAATATATCTAATTCTAGTTTACACAACATTTACTGTCTTGCCATACTTTTCAAGGTTTACAAAGTATTCTTGCTTTGACCGTGTCCATCGTCTCCTTCATGCATTGCCTCTTCTTCATTAAATTTCTTCTCTCTCAGTTTTTCAGGAAATTATCAACCCGATTTAATTATGAAGGTTCTTGGTTGTCCCCTTCTCTTAACTCATTAACTCTGTAAATATTTGTTTTCGAACTTGGTTTATTCTCTCTTTATGACCAAACTATCTCAGCATAATTATTTCTAGTTTACGTATTCATTTAGCTTTCATTCGCTCCTGAATGTTGTTATTTTATTGTTTATACTTGTTAAGTACACCTTTCCTATTGCATTAACTTGCTGTTTTAATTTTTCTGACATACCTAATTTCCAGTGGACTGAGAGTAGAAGTTTGTTCTGCTTCATTCAGCAAGCATTTATTCCTTGCAAAAACCATGTACCGGTCATTTCTGCTTTTTGCCAGCATTTGTACAACTTCAGACTTCCCCAATTGTTTTCTTACCTTAATCAAACATTTCAGCAAGGTGTAAACATTCATTTATTTCATCTAATTTTAGCATTTATGTAGCATGCGGAATCATTCACTACATGTTCCCTGACAAAAACTAATTACAATAGTCTTTGATACATTAATTTTCAGAGTTACGTGTCTTGTTATAAATTTATATCACCCAAGTTCTGAAAAACAACACGAATGTACAACTGAACCCATCCATACTACCCTATACAACGCTGTCACAAATCTAGGTCTTGAACAACTAGTAACTAACAATACAAGAAACAACAACTGCCTTGACCTCATCTTCTGCAACAACACAAACTCAATTTATGGACTACAAATAAAAGAACCCTTTTCCAACAGTGACCACAGCATGATAGACTTTTGTCTCAATATACGCCCTTACAAAAATCATCATCAAATAGTATTCCAAACTACAATTTCAAAAAAGCCAACTATGACCTTATAAACACCTACCTCTCATTTCTTGACTGGCAAAATCTATTCTCATCCTGTATCACTGCTGAAGACCGCTACAGAGTTTTCCTACTTGAAATCAATAGAGTCATTAAACTCTACGTACCACAAACCACCACAAAAATAAAAAAAAACAAATTACCCATATCAATAAAAAAGCTTCAATTCAAAAAAAAATCCCTTTGGAGAAAAAACAAAAAGGGACATGTAGCTAATTTCTAAAATCGATACAGAGATATATGCAACCAAATGAAAATTGAATGCACCAATTACCACACCAAGCAAGAAGAAGACCTTCTGCGCACAAATTCCAATCGTGCTTTTTATAATTTTGTGAACAACAAACTTAATGACTCGAGATTTATCCCACCGCTAAAAGAATCTAACAGCAAAGAAAATAATGATGAAACAGTTAAAGCAAACCTCTTTAACACATTCTTCGGCTCAGTCTCTGTTAACAGTAATGGCTCATACCCGACATTCCCCAACCGCACCAACAACGACCTAATACATATAGATTTCACTGAAGAAAATGTTGAAAAAGCTCTTCGCAAACTGAAACCATCCATAGGACCTGATGGACTATGTGCATACGTCTTAAAAAAGCTTTCCACTAATATGGCAGAACCCCTAAGCATAATCTTTGGAAAAGCCTTCATGACCAGTTCCCTTCCCAAACTTTGGTCACTAGCCACGGTCATCCCTGTCTTCAAAAAAGGAGACCTTAGCTTGGTTGAAAATTACAGACCAATCTCTCTATGCTGCTTCACCTACAAAGTTATGGAATCTATCATCCACCAATCCATTACCCTCCACCTAGAAACAAACAATCTACTCTCTAATAAATAATTTGGTTTCAGAAAAAACTATCATGTAACTTACAACTTCTTCACTGCAAAAACATATGGACTACAAATCTTGATCAAGGCAAAACAATAGATGCAATTTATATAGACTTCTGTACTCAGTGGTATATGACAAACTTCTCCTAAAACTAAAATCCTACGGCATCTCCAGACCCGTCCACAATTGGATAACTGCGTTCCTGTCAAACAGACAACAAGTAGTCAAAATAGGCAGTGCCCTATCAAATCCTGTTCCTGTCAATAGCGGCATTCCCCAAGGCAGTGTTCTTGGACCAACACTCTTCATATTATACATTAATGATCTCAGTGACCATATTAAAAGTAATTGTGTTCTTTTTGCTGATGATGTCAAACTATTTAACACTACCAACAATACAGCTACCCTTCAAAAAGACCCTGACTTTGTGTCAGAATGATCAAAAACTTGGCAACTCCAAATCTCAACCAACAAATGCTCTGTCTTTTGGAAAAAAAATCTAAACACTAAATACAAATTCGATAGACATTACCTTACAGATGACCCCCACCCTGTTAAAGACCTTGGAATTTTCATATCCAATGATCTAAGTCCAAAGCCCACTGCAACTACATCGCAAAAAAGGCTTTAAGAGTTGTAAACCTAATCTTATGTAGCTTCTTCTTCAGAAACACTACACTACTAACCAGAGCTTATAAAACATTTCTAGACCAATTCTTGAATACAGCTCGCCTGTCTGGAACCCATACCACATTTCAGACATCAATACAATTGAACGTGTCCAGAAATATTTTACAAGAAGAGTTCTCCACTCCTCTGATTACAACAAAATACCTTATGCCACCAGACTTGAAATCTTGGGTTTAGAAAACTTAGAACTCCGCCGCCTTCGACAGGACCTGTTTAACTCATAGAATCATCTATTGCAATGTCCTTCCTGTTGAAGACTACTTCAGCTTCAATCACAACAATACAAGAGCAAACAATAGATTTAAACTTAATGTTAACCGCTTCAATCTTGATTGCAGAAAATATGACTTCTGTAACAGAGTTATTAATGCTTGGAACACACTACCTGACTCTGTGGTCTCTTCTCAAAATCCCCAAAGCTTTAACCAAAAACTGTCTATTATTGACCTCACACCATTCCTAAGAGGTCTGTAAGGGGCGTGCATGAGAGCACAAACGTGCCTACCATTCCTGTCCTATTGTTTCCTTTCATTATATCCAATTAATATAGTTATTACATACTTATGCTTATATATATGCTTATATATTATATAGTTATTTTCATGCTTATGCTTATATATACTGTTGTGACAAAATAAATTAAAATAAAATAAAATAAATCATCTGCATTAAGAGATACATGTACACATTTCCAACCAATACACCTCTAATTTGTCAGACTCCAAAAGTCAAGAAAGGCACACACAAGTTCTTTCCTTTATCATTCTTCTCCTATAGACAGAAATCTTGCCAAACTAAAGCAGACTACTTGCACCATTAAAATATACTCTGAAAACTCCTAGGGAGAAATTGTTTTAATTCCCTCTCCCACACAAACTTAGTTTTCTTTTGTTCCTCTGGAATGCACTCCCTCCGTCCTGGGAATCTGGGCTACATTCCACCACAAATGTCACCAAAAGCATTCTGACTATATTTAATTATAAATACATTGAAAACTATCACATATCACATTCACTACATTCAGTTACCTTCACCTCCATTGTTACACAAAACTTTCCAAAATTCAACCTTATTATTATTACATATTTTATCTGAGTAAACACATGCACAATTAATTTCCTTTCTCACATTGCTACATTTCTCAGTGACTTGCTGAAAAATAAAAAACATGGCTTGTAGACACACACCCTGTCTCCCATAAAATGTTCTTTCCAACGTTCCATTATTTCAGTTTATCACTTTTAATTCCATTCACTGCTCATTCAGAATATTGCAAATCAGTCATCTTTATTTTTCCATTGCCACTGTGCAATTCTCGCCAAACTATGGATTCTTTCAAATATACCCCCATCAAACTAGATTATACCATATAAATGTCTAACCCTTCACTCAAAGTCAAGTCTTATAAATTCTGCTTTTGTTTTGTGGAACAGTTTCTGTTGCTATTTTGGCTAATTTGCCGCTTTTGCAAAGTTTGCAGTATGCCACAGTCATAAATAATATTTTTATTTGGGATATAGAGATGAGATATAAGAGATATAAGATTCTTGATTTGTTTGAGCAATATAATTCCAAGATTAAAAAACTCTTAAAACTAACAAAAGAAGAATTTATTACTGTCTAAGATCAGATCCTGAAAATCAAATGCAATCTGCCACAACATCACATTGAATAACTTACTTCTTTTGTCAGATATGAATGTGGAGGAGGTTTATAGCATTTAACAATCATATAAGTGATTTTGGGGCACTTAAGTTTTAGGAAAAAGATTTAAATTCTATTAGTCAGATCAATTTATTTCTGTTTATTCATGTTTATGTATTAAGTGCTGAGTTAAGTGTGAGAACATAAATCTTTGAAAAATTTGTATTTCAGAAAAATAGGTAGTTGTTTGATTGCAGAGGGAAGGGTATTGAAGCATCAAGCTCAAAATTGATCAGTAATCAACACATGAACATATTTGTCTTACAGATTCTTTTTGTGATCAACTTTTGCCACGAACCACACAGATTTTATTGGAATATAACTCTGGAAAATGGGTGCCACGACTTCGTGAACCACGAGATTTATATGGCCTTTCTTCTACAGGAGATCTTCACTTAGTACGCTGGCCACATCAGTATGAAGTTATCAGAGAAAAAATTAAGCATATTGGTAAATAATAATTTAACCTTTTCTAATGCGACGTTTATTGATAGGTCACAAAGAAATAATATTCCCAATAAAGCACTTTCTGACTTGCTGCAATCACTTACTGTAAATATTTTTTCTTGATTCATCACTTTGCATTGATGCAATTAATTCAGCTTTCAAATTTAAATGTAAAGAAATGCAAAACTCCATTATAGGAGATTGGACATATTAAAAGAAATGAACAATTTTAACAATTGGCTATTCAACTACATCAAGCCTAAAATTGTATATATTGTTCTTGTCAGCGGAACAATCCCCATCCTCAGTTACAGTTCTATAGTGGTTGGAAGAGGATAGGATTGCAATTGTGTCTATTTGGATAATCCAATGATATATTCATGAATGTGTTATTGCACTGTGATTTGATCAACTTAACGTTTCTTTGAATTAATTTGCAATGGCAGTGAAAAACTGAAGTTAGACATGCGGATGGGTTTAAAGAATTGCAGTAGATAACAGCAGAGACTTCATGATGACACAAGCATTTTCTATGATCACCAACCCTAATTTCCTTGCTCTGAGGGCTTTTTTAAGAGTGAAGCATTTGCTCCAAAGGGTGACTGAGATAAGGAGAGACATCTAGAGAGATAGAATGTAATGCCATGGTTTTAGACTTACCATCTCAGGCAGCAGGCCTCCCCTCCAAAGGGAACTGATCTTGGCAAAATAGAATACTATATGAATACTTTGTTTTGGGTATCTTCTTTTAATTTAATTTTAGATACAGCAAGTGGGAAAAATCAAAATTAATTTTATACTCTTAAGATGACAAGCCTGATCTTTTATTTTGAAGACTTGTCTGCCTTTTTGAATCTCCATTTTTGTTGTGATTATAGGCCATATTCAAGAACAGATAGTAGTTTTTAGCCAACCTTGATAACTGATCTTGAGAAGCTAAGAAAAGCCAGAATCTGTTGAATATTTTGATTGTGAACACCAGGAAATTTCAGAACTGTAGATGGGGGAATTTTCTACATTGAAGCAATTAGTGGCAAATTGTTTCCTTATTATTGCCAACTAAATGATATGAAAGTGTCTGTCTATGTACTAGAAATTGTGTTGGAAAGAAATTTCTTTTTGTTTCAGGTTGTATAGAACTTTAACAAAAAGAATTGTGCAGGGTTTTTTTTTCTGCTAAAGTCTTGAGTTCCTCTGATGGCACCTTCTGGCAGAAGAAGTCTTCTGCTATTTAAAATAAAATTGAATAACTTGAAGGTAGGTTACATAAACCTACTAATTGTGGCAACCCCCATATATAACAAAGGAAGCATGTACATAAACTTTTATGCTAACATATTTTTATTGGAATGGTCACTCAGTTTAGAAGCTCTTGTGGCATGATAGAATATTCTACCAGTACAAATACACTTGATTTTTTAACTGGTCACCCTATTCATATATATATGTGTGCGTGTGTGTATGTAGGTCTTTGGTTACATACATACAAACACCCGCGAAAACCTCAGGAAACACACACACACACACACACACACATATATGTATGTATGTATGTACACATACATACATACATACATACATACCCTTGATTCTGGATAGAGTTGGAGTGGCTGAATGGAGCTGAGCATTTGCTGGCCGGACGCCCTTTCTAATGCCTACATGGAGTTCGCACCAGATGTTTTCTCTTTGCACCCTGGGAGAGAAAAACATCTGCTGCTACCTAGGATTAAACTCTCAATCTTCCAAGTAGGAGACAAACATCTTCACCACTAGGCCACCATACCACTCACCTGATTCCTATAATTATTTTTATAAATTTTCTTCCTAGTTCTAATAAAGTATCAACATTGATGTTATTCTATAACTAGTTAACAATATAAGGAAGAACGTTACCTAACAAGAATTTTATCATAACTGCTCACTAAAATTCTGTTGCTCAGGTTATAAAGTATATTTCCATTTTTGTAGCATAAGAAGAAACACAGTTTTTGAATAGTTGATTAAAAAGTGGTGTTAATTTAATAAAGCATAACAAAAAGTTTAAAGGAAAAAAGAAAATATAACAACTAAATGTAAATGTTCTGTACAAAATTTTACACAAGTATATAATTACTATGTATTTCAATATATAATTACTATATTTTGTTACGGTTTTAAAAATTTCTACAGGTTTTGTTAAAAAATCTGAATGGGAATATAATTAAAATAATTGATTAAAATATATTAAAGCTACTTATAAAATACAGATGAAAGTAATAATGAAACCATAATAAAAATAAATACAACAAGGTCGTAGTTGCAGAGCTGTATGCACCCGTGTTTCCCTGAAAATAAAACCGGGTCTTATTTTCTTTTGGGGCACAAAATAAGAATTAGGGCTTATTTTGGGGGGGGTGTCTTTCCCTGCCCCCATGTACAGGAGGCCCACTTTTGCTTGCTCGTGGCGAGGCAGGAGGCTGCGTGGCATCGCCGCCGCTATGAGGCAAAGAAGTGGAGCTGCCCCATGTGCCCAGCACCACCTTACCACAAGGTCCCTTCAGCCAGGACATGCACACCCTGACACCTGCTTCACCGCCATGGCACCAGCACACCACTCAGCCTCCTGCTTTGTTGCAGGCACAAGCAAGCAGAAGAAGTGGGCCGGCGGCCATGTGGGCTCCGGTTGCACATGGCTGCTGGTGCTGCCACCATAAGGCAGGTGTCAGGGCATGGCCTGGCTGAGGGGGCCCTGAGGTAAGCCAGTGCAGGGTGCATGGGGCAGCTCAATCATCCCCCACCTTGCCTCGTGGCCGTGGCACCACGCGCAATCTGACGGAATGGGTGGGCAGCTGGCTGCGCAGATTCTTCAGTAGGGTTTATTTTGGGGGTAGGGCTTATATTAGGCGCAAGCGTAAAAAAGCATGCTAGGTCTCATTTTCGGGATAGGTCTTATTTTTGGGAAACAGGATATTAGTTCTTTGGATTCCAAGAACAGTATAGGTTACAAATCTAGTGGTTATCTACTGCAGAAAAGAAATAATAAAATAGCAGACTACTGCACATATTTCAGTGTTGAAGGCTTATATTTGAATTATAGGCAAGGCTGTTTTTGAAAAGATAAAATGAAGGGCCATCAATATGTCTTTTTTATTTAAAAAAACTAAGCTAATCATCTTCTTATAAGCAGGAATAAAAATATCCTGCCCTTTGCACCTTAAATAGAATAGAATAGAATTTTTATTGGCCAAGTGTGATTGGACACACAAGGAATTTGTCTTGGTGCATATGCTCTCAGTGTACATAAAAGAAAAGATACGTTCATCAAGGTACAACATTTACAACACAATTGATGGTCAATATATCAATATAAATCATAAGGATTGCCAGCAACAAGTTATAGTCATACAGTCATAAATGGAAAGAGATTGGTGATGGGAACTATGAGAAGATTAATAGTAGTGCAGATTCAGTAAATAGTTTGACAGTGTTGATGGAATTATTTGTTTAGCAGAGTGATGGCCTTCGGGAAAAAACTGTTCTGGTGTCTAGTTGTTCTGGTGTGCAGTGCTCTATAGCATCGTTTTGAGGGTAGGAGTTGAAACAGTTTATGTCCAGGATGCGAGGGGTCTGTAAATATTTTCACGGCCCTCTTCTTGATTTGTGCAGTATACAGGTCCTCAGTGGAAGGCAGGTTGGTAGCAATTATTTTTTCTGCAGTTCTAATTATCCTCTGAAGTCTGTGTTTTTCTTGTTGGGTTGCAGAACCGAACCAGACAGTTATAGAGGTGCAAATGACAGACTCAATAATTCCTCTGAATTGTTTTTGTTTTTTAACACATCATTTTAAAGCTATTTTCTTTCTTTTTCTTTCCAGAATGGATTCCATCTCATCCGGAGCCTCTCTATAATCCCACAGGTTTAGAGATCGAGCCTCCATGTCTAGATCCAGGGGAAGGTGCTGTCGTGTATTTAGCAGATGAAGGTTTGACCAGATTTTATTGAGAACACACATATAACTTAATTATTTACATCTTTATTGTACAAAGTAATTTTAAAATAGAATTCTACAATGCAAATTCTAATACAAAAGACAAAAAAAGCTCTAAAATTTAGAATCCTAAATTTTAGCAGCATAATTTTTGTAACAGTAAATGTACAACTCACAGCATTTTCGATAATCCATACCACAATTCTTTTAAAGTATATCAGTTTTAATAAGTTAATTTTCTTTCTGCCAGAATTGCTTCTTTTCTTTGGTTATCCTTTTAGTTAATGTAACAGATTATTCATTTTTAAAAGGTTTCATTGTGCCAAGTAATAGGATCAGGGTTTTTGAAGATAATTCATACCCTATTATCTCCTTAAGAGTTTAATCCAATCAGAACTGTGGCTCTGTTCCCTTTCCTTCCATCCTCTCTCCTCCCTTCATCTCCCCCTTCCCATTTTTAAGCATCCTTAGGATAGTGCTCTCTTATATAGTGCTCTCTTGGCTACATTTACCTTTCTGTCATTGTTCTTACTGCTTCACTGAAATGATTTTAAATTTTCGATTTTTGAAGGATGAGAGAATAAAAGAGTAGTGGTGAAGATATGTGTTAACACAATTATGGCTAAGGATGCTAATCAGTTTCATAAACAACCACATTCTGCTTTAATCATTCAAGTATTTTGTTTTTAAGCACTTGGCTTGAATAGAAAAATTGCATTTTCGATTGAATGCAGTGAAATATCTCCTTAGCTTTTCCTGTCTATCTTCTACTCCCCC
Source organism: Ahaetulla prasina (assembly GCF_028640845.1). NCBI lineage: Eukaryota > Metazoa > Chordata > Lepidosauria > Squamata > Colubridae > Ahaetulla > Ahaetulla prasina. Next base: position 63,142,713 of record NC_080545.1, on the reverse strand, counting down.
ATGAATTACTGTATGTCTAGAGCCCGATTTCTTGAAGTTCTTTTTTTCCCCTTGCAGAACCTTTATTAATCTAGAAGACTTTCCTTGTTTCCAACTAATACAGTCCTGAGATTTCTTTTGCCAAATGAGCCCGCAATACTTGCTGATGTCATCAATCCATCTTGTTTTAGGTCTCTTTTGTGGACACTTTTTATCAGAGTGGAATCCATTTTATGACTGCTTTGATCCACTTGGCGTCAGTTCTTCTTGCTATGTGATCAGTCCATTTCCATTGCAATTCTTTTACTCTCTGGATGATATCAGATACTTGCATTTGTTCTTTAATCCATGTGCAGTTCTTTCTGTCTTGTCTTGTAATGCCAAGGATGTATCTTTTCATGGCTCTTTGGGCCACTTGTACTTTTGTATCAATTGTGAGGTTAGTGTCTGTGTTTCACTGGCATATGTTAGAGCAGGTAGCACACACTGATTGAAAACTTATCTCTTCAGGCAGAGGGGAAGGTTGTTCTTGAAAATTATGCTTAGCTTGCCAAATGTCTGCCAACTACATTTAACTCATTTAATTTTAATTAATTAATTAATTGTTGTAATTAATTAAATGTAATTAATTTAATTAATTACATTTAATTTCCTTTATTGTATTGCCTTCTATTGAGATTCATATATGTAGTGGTCTACATGTCTAATTCTTCTCCAGATATAATTTTTCTTTCTTTCGTGAATTTATTAAATATAACCTGGCTCTTTTTCAACTTTACTATTTTTTTTAAATAATTTTTATTTCCATTTTCCAACATCATATTTATGTACAAACTATTATCCATCATTAATCATTATTTTTTATTTATTACTGATTCAGGCCTGCCACTTCCTTTCTTCACAACCTCCCTCTCTACCCTTCCCCCCCTCCTCCCCCTTCCCCCCCCCCCGACTTCCCAGAGCAAATACCGGGTATTATGACCAACAATCACAAGCTAAAATATACAAAACATACATAAACTCCCACCCTCAAAAATTTAAAACTCTAAATCCCCTCACAATAAAAATAAAGAGATAAGAAAGAATAAGAAAAAAGAAAAAAGACAAGAAACAATACCAACTTCACATATTACTTCTTCTTACAATCCATTTTTAAAATTGATCCATCTTCTCAAATTCAAATTTTTCCCCCCTTATATACTCCTTCAAATTTCACAAGTCCATTTCTTGAATTACAGTCCATCTTTCCCGAACTCAAATTTTCATCAGTTATATATTTCTTCAATTGTCGTAACATTTAATGTCCGTTCTTCTTACAGCTCATTTTAAAAATTAGTCCATCTTCTCAAATTCAAATTTTTTTCTCCCACTTGAATATTTCTTCAAATTTCATAAGTCCATTTCTTAAATTACGATCCAGCTTCTCGAACTCAAATACTCATCACTTATATCTTTCTTCAATTGTCATAACATTTAATGTCCAATCTTCCAATACTACTCCATCAATCAAATATCATTACGAATAAAATCTCTCAAATACAATATTTCCAACTTAACTTCATAACTTTTACTATCTACAAATGTGTCAATTAAAACAAATAATCATTTAAGCTACATCCACAATATAACAGTAAACAATTAAAATCATTACATCCACAACATTATCTAAATCCATAAATTTTACTTTCCATCCTTCACAATTAAATAATATCCCATAGGTTTATACCATACAAATAGCAAATAACAAAAATCCTATAATTTGTATCCTAAACAAATCAATTTCAAAAATTAACCATAATCATCATATTCACATCTTAAAACATTCCTCACCTCACCTCCATTTTCCATCACTTCCAAACCATTTAACTTAGCATCTAACAACAAAGGATTCCCACTCTTTAAAACATTAATATAGAAATGTCTTGCTTTCGTAACTGAATTAAGAAAATACTTTCTGCCTCTAAAATTCACTGACCAACCCACTGGAACTTCCCATCTAAAATATATCTGATGTTTCTTAAACTCATCCACTAAAAAAGCAAATCCTTTTCTCTTTCTTAACATTTTAGGAGGAATTTCCTTCATCATTTTTATATCTTGTCCCAATATTTGAAATTTATTTTTATAAAAGGCTTGCAAGATTTCATACCTAATCTTTTTAGTTGTAAAATAAATAACTACATCCCTTGGTAATCTATTTTGTCTTGCCCACCAAGAATTAACACGATAAATTCTTTCAATATTAATCTCAAAGTCTTCTGGCTCCACACCCTTTATCTGAGCAAAGGCTTGCGTAAAAATCTCTTTTAAATTTTCCTTCCTATTTTGCCTCAATCCCCTCACCCTTATAGCATATTCCATTAATCTATATTGTAATATTACTCTTTCTTCATCTGCCCTATCTACCTTTGTCTGTATATCTTCCATCTTATTATCTAAGTTCCAATTATTTTGATTCTTTTGAATTTCCTCTATTTTCCTTTGCAACTCTAAATTAGCTTTATTAATTTCTTCAAGATTATCTTCCATCTGAATACAAGAGCTTAATATTTGCGAAATTGCATCCTTTACCATTTTCATTTCCCTCTTCTGCTCTTCCACCACTTCCTTAAAATCCAACATCTCTTTCTCTATTTCATCAAATTTTTGATCTATTTCTGAAAAACGAGTCTCCAAAAACTCATGTAAAGAGTTTCTTAATTCCTTTTTAATCTCTTCTTTTAAGTTTCGAATCTGAACTGAAGACATTTCAAAGTTTTTAGTGACTTTTGGTACTATTTGCCATTTTTTAAAATATAGCCTAATAACGGATAAAAGGAGGTTAAAAAAGAAAAATTCAAAAAGCTTTTCTTCTGAATCACTATAATCCCAAAGAAGAAGAAAAAATATAAATCATAAAATTCTCATTTCTTCCATTTAGTCAGTATCTTCTAGTTCCACACTAGCTGTTAATAAGCATTTCTTTAACTTTCGTTTCTAATACACACAATCCACAAAACACCATTTGCTTTCTTCTCTCCTATCTTCGCAACAAGTATATCCTCAGGGGATTGCAGTCTTCTTACAAACAAATGCTAGAACTCCAGTATCTGCTCCGTCCGTGTTACAATCCATCATAAATCAATTTCCGCCACGGAGATTGGATGCTACTTTTTTTCTGTCAGAAGACAGATGCATCTCTGAGTCTGGAGCTTTTCAGGCTATGGAAGGAGCACTGCCCTCAAGCCCCCAGAAACTTTTTCTGTGGCTTTTTTGGGTGTCTCAACTTCAGTCTGAATGCTCATCTCTCCCTCTTTGCCCGAGGGAAGAGACTTACAAGCTGTCGGACAATAGATTTATGATGTCCTGACAGCTCTACAGACTAAGGAGTTAGCAGTCTAAACAAGACTGCTTTCAATGAAGCGGAGCCAACTGGAAGTCCTTTCAACTTTATTTTTAAGTCAAATGGTTTTCCTGCTTCATGTAACTCATGTTATGTGTCTTTGTAGCTCTTGCGTCTTGTGAGAAGAGAACAACATCATCTGCAAATCTTAAGTGATTTTAATAGGGGCCATTTTTCCTAGCCTAGTTTGCAAAATACTTCTTCAAGGCAGGCTGAGAAAAGGATAGGTGATGTTGTATCGCCTTGTTGTTCTATGTTGGTTTCTGCTTTAAGATCATTAAGGAAAATTTTGTTATTGTTTTTTCACATATTGATTGTAATAATTTTATGTAAGCAATGTCTACACCTTGGTTGAGCAATGCATTAATTATTGCTCGCCGAAATACTGAGTCAAATGGCTTTTCGTAGTCAATGAAATATATTAAGAAAATGTTCCTTTAACAATAATTTGCAACAAAGATTAAGTATATTCTGTTCCTCTCAACAGCCAATAAGGACCCCAACTTTAGATATTCTCGAATAGGGGGAAGTTTCCCTTCAAATTTCACAAGTCCATTTCTTAAATTACAATCCAGCTTCTAACTCAAATACTCATCACTTATATCTTTCTTCAATTGTCGTAACATTTAATGTCCGTTCTTCTTACAATCCATTTTTAAAATTGATCCATCTTCTCAAATTCATTTTCCATCATTTCCAAACCATTTAACTTAGCATCTAACAACAAAGGATTCCCACTCTTTAAAACATTAATATAGAAATGTCTTGCTTTCATAACTGAATTAAGAAAATACTTTCTACCTCTAAAATTCACTGACAAACCCATTGGAACTTCCCATCTAAAATATATCTGATGTTTCTTAAACTCATCCACTAAAAAGCAAATTCTCTTCTCTTTCTTAACATTTTAGGAGGAATTTCCTTCATCATTTTTATATCTTGTCCCAATATTTGAAATTTATTTTTATAAAAGGCTTGCAAAATTTCATACCTAATCTTTTAATTGTAAAATAAATAACCACATCCATCGGTAATCTATTTTGTCTTGCCCACCAAGAATTAACACGATAAATTCTTTCAATATTAATCTCAAAGTCTTCTGGCTCCACACCCTTTATCTGAGCAAACGCTTGCATAAAAATCTCTTTTAAATTTTCCTTCCTATTTTGCCTCAATCCTCACCTTATAGCATATTCCATTAATCTATATTGTAATATTACTCTTTCTTCATCTGCCCTATCTACCTTTGTCTGTATATCTTCCATCTTATTATCTAAGTTCCAATTATTTTGATTCTTTTGAATTTCCTCTATTTTCCTTTGCAACTCTAAATTAGCTTTATTAATTTCTTCAAGATTATCTTCCATCTGAATACAAGAGCTTAATATTTGCGAAATTGCATCCTTTACCATTTTCATTTCCCTCTTCTGCTCTTCCACCACTTCCTTAAAATCCAACATCTCTTTCTCTATTTCATCAAATTTATGATCTATTTCTGAAAAACGAGTCTCCAAAAACTCCTGTAAAGAGTTTCTTAATTCCTTTTTAATCTCTTCTTTTAAGTTTCGAATCTGAACTGAAGAAATTTCAAAGTTTTTAGTGACTTTTGGTACTATTTGCCATTTTTTAAAATATAGCCTAATAACGGATAAAAGGAGGTTAAAAAAGAAAAATTCAAAAAGCTTTTCTTCTGAATCACTATAATCCCAAAGAAGAAGAAAAAATATAAATCATAAAATTCTCATTTCTTCCATTTAGTCAGTATCTTCTAGTTCCACACTAGCTGTTAATAAGCATTTCTTTAACTTTCGTTTCTAATACACACAATCCACAAAACACCATTTGCTTTCTTCTATCTTCGCAACAAGTATATCCTCAGGGGACTGCAGTCTTCTTACAAACAAATGCTAGAACTCCAGTATCTGCTCCGTCCGTGTTACAATCCATCATAAATCAATTTCCGCCACGGAGATTGGACGCTACTTTTTTTCTGTCAGAAGACAGATGCATCTCTGAGTCTGGAGCTTTTCAGGCTATGGAAGGAGCACTGCCCTCAAGCCCCCAGAAACTTTTTCTGTGGCTTTTTTGGGTGTCTCAACTTCAGTCTGAATGCTCATCTCTCCCTCTTTGCCCGAGGGAAGAGACTTACAAGCTGTCGGACAATAGATTTATGATGTCCTGACAGCTCTACAGACTAAGGAGTTAGCAGTCTAAACAAGACTGCTTTCAATGAAGCGGAGCCAACTGGAAGTCCTTTCAACTTTATTTTTAAGTCAAATGGTTTTCCTGCTTCATGTAACTCATGTTATGTGTCTTTGTAGCTCTTGCGTCTTGTGAGAAGAGAACAACATCATCTGCAAATCTTAAGTGATTTTAATAGGGGCCATTTTTCCTAGTCTAGTTTGCAAAATACTTCTTCAAGGCAGGCTGAGAAAAGGATAGGTGATGTTGTATTGCCTTGTTGTTCTATGTTGGTTTCTGCTTTAAGATCATTAAGGAAAATTTTGTTATTGTTTTTTCACATATTGATTGTAATAATTTTATGTAAGCAATGTCTACACCTTGGTTGAGCAATGCATTAATTATTGCTCGCCGAAATACTGAGTCAAATGGCTTTTCGTAGTCAATGAAATATATTAAGAAAATGTTCCTTTAACAATAATTTGCAACAAAGATTAAGTATATTCTGTTCCTCTCAACAGCCAATAAGGACCCCAACTTTAGATATTCTCGAATAGGGGGAAGTTTCCCTTCAAAGCAAGTGCTTCCTCAATCATGGAATGACTGGGATAATACTTTGATCTTTGAAGCACGATTTGAAAGTGGAAATCTGCAAAAAGTGGTCAAAATGTAAGTTTTATTTATTTTATTTTTTATTTTGTCAAATACATATTAAATAATATATATAAGTATAAGCATGAATTGAATACTTATTTGACATGAGTACTCCAAGGTCCTTGTATTTTGTGTTCTGATTCTTTTTGCCAATGTGTAAGACAGAGCATTTTTTGGTTGAGATTTGGAGTTGCCAATTTTTTGACCATTCCAACACAAAGTCAAGGTCTTCTTGAAGGGATAGCAGCATTGTTGGTAGTGTTAAATAGTTTAACATCATCAGCGAAGAGAACGCAGTTACTTATAATATGATAACAAAGGTCATTTATGTATAATATGAAGAATGTTGGTCCTAGAACGCTGCCTTGGGGGACACCACTATTAACAGATGCAGGATTTGATAGGGTGCTGCTTATTTTGACCACTTGTTGCCTGTTTGACAGGAACGCAGTTATCCAATTATGGAGGGATCCGGAGATGCCATAGGATTTTAATTTTAGAAGTAGTTTGTCATGTACTACTGAATCAAAGGCTTTACAGAAGTCTATGTAAATTGCATCTATTGCTTTGCCCTGATCAAGATTTGTAGTCCATATATTTTTGCAGTGTAGAAGTTGTAGATTACAGGATAATTTTTTTCTGAAACCAAATTGTTTATTAGAGAGTAGGTTGTTTATTTCTAGGTGTAGGGTAATGGATTGGTTGATGATTGATTCCATTACTTTGCTGGTGACGCAGCATAAAGAGATTGGTCTGTAATTTTCAACTAGGCTGGGCTCTCCCTTTTTGAAGATAGGGATGACCGTGGCTAGTGACCATGGATTGGAATGGGAGCTGGTCCTGAAAGATTTTTCAAAGATTATGCTTAGGGGTTCTGCTATAACAGTGGAAAGCTTTTTTAAGAAGTATGCACATAGTCCATAAGGTCCAATAGATAGAGATGGTTTCAGTCTACAGAATGCCTTTTTAACATTATCTTCTGTGAAATCTATTTGTGTTAGAGCATTGTAGTCATTATTGGTTCGATTAGGGAATGTTGGGCATGAGCCATTGCTATTAACAAAGACTGAGCCAAGAATGTGTTAAAGAGGTTTGCTTTAGCTGCTCCATCATTGCATTCTTTACTGTTAGATCCTTTTAGGGGTGGGATGGATTCGAGTCTTTAAGTTTGTTGTTTACAAAATTATAGAAAGCGCGATTGGATTTTGTGCGCAGAAGGTTTTCTTCTTGTTTGATGTGGTAATTGGTGCATTCAATCTTTATTTAGTGGTATATATTTTTGTAGCGGCTTTTAAAGTCAGCTACATAGCCAGTTTTGTTTTTTCGCCAGAGGGATTTTTTGAGGGATGAAGTTGCTTCCCATTTTTCTTTTAATTTGCAAAATAGTCCATTTTCTGAGGCATTAAGCTAATCCTTGGTAGACCTTGAATTTAGACAGCATGAAATGAGATGCAAAGTCCAATTCACAGTTTTAGGAAAATAGTCATTATTAATAATTTTACTTCATATTTTCTTCAATGGTCTTTGCTGATTTTCTGGCTGTGACAAATGAAGCAAAAAATTATACCTGCAATCTAGATACACATTTATAAATTGTAAGTATAGGTAGTCCTCAATTTACAACAGTTCATTTAGTGACCATTCAAAGTTATAACGGTACTGAAAAAAGTGACTTATGACCATTTTTCACACTTATAACCATTGTAGCATCCCCATGGTCATGTGATGAAAAGTCAGATGCTTGACAACTGGCTCATACTTATGACCGTTGCTATGTCCCAAGGTCATGTTATCACCTTTTACGACCTTCTGACAAACAAAGTCAATAGGGAAGCCAGATTCATTTAATAACTATTGCAAGAAAGGTTGTAAAATCGGGCAAAACTCATTTAACAAATGCAATACAATACAATACAAACAAATGCTTAACAATAGAAATTTTGGGCTCAGTTGTGGTTGTAAGTTGTGGACTATCTGTATTTTAAGATTTTTTATTTCATATTTTATATTTTTATCTCTTGTGCTTTTTAATCAAAATGTGATGTAAAATGCAATACGATCCAATGGTAATTTAGCAAATACTGCCCAAGGACAGGATTTATGTATTTATTACATCAATTTATTCACAGTTCCATTTATGAAGATTCTGAATAGTTTCTAAATTAATATCAGAACGTTAAAAAGAAAAAAAACATTTTGTACAGTTACAAACACACCATCATTTGTGATAGCTGATGTGCTCATTTTCCTCTGTAAAGCCCTTCATAGCATAAGATCTAGCCAGCTGAAACACTGTAATTTCTGCTCATATTGTATGATTTGACAGGCATATTTTGTGCCTTCTGCCTATTACACTTGTTATCTGCACACTCGTCTTTCTCCACTTTTTTCTCTGCATTCACTCTCCCAACAGTTCAAGAGAATGACAGACGCCCCATTTCTTCCCTCTTTGAACTTGACTGCATCCATCCATAACTGTAAAAGACAGACTAGATCCATCCAGTGCATCCATCCATAACTAACAGACAGACTAGAAATAAAAATTAAAATAAGCAAGAAAATGGTAAGAGAACACCTGTCTCTTTGATGAATATAAATCACCGGGACCTGATGGATTACATCCCAGAGTTCTGAAAGAGCTAGAAGATGTTATCTCAGAACCACTGTATCAAATGTTTAAAAAATCTTGGAGTACTGGGGAACTATCAGAGGATTGGAAAAGAGCTGATGTGGTTCCCATCTTCAAAAAAGGGAAGAAAACAGACCCAGGAAATCAGTCTAACATCAATACATGGGAAGATCTGTAAACATCTACAAACAAAGTTATAACTAGTAGCCAGGTTTGTTAAAAACAGATCATGCCAAACCAATCTTATTTCATTCTTAGACAGACTAAATAAGTAGATCAGCAAAATACCGTGGACATAGTATATTTAGACTTCAGCAAGGCATTTGACAAAGTAGATTACAACCTTCTATTTGATAAGCTAGAAAAATGTGGGATAGATGGATTTGTAACTAGCTGACAAATTGTATTCAATGAGTAGTCTTTAATGGTACCACAACGACATGGAGGGAAGTAAGCAATGGGTACCACAAGGTTCTGTCTTAGTACTCTTCAATATCTTCATAAATTACTTAGATGAGGGAATAGAAGGAGAACTCATCAAATTTGCAGATGACGCTAAACTGGCAGGAATAGCCAATACCCCAGAAGACAAGTTCAGGCTCCAAAAGACCTTGACAGATTTGAACAATGGGCCCTTCCAGCAAAATTAAATTTAATGTGGAGAAAAGCAAAGTTTTATACTTTGGCCAAAAAAGCCAAAGACACAAGGAGAAACCTAGCTTCAAAATAGTAACTGTGAGAGGGACCCTGGAGTCTTAGTGGACGATCACTTAAATATGAGTCAGCAGTGTGCAGCATTAGCCAAAAAAAGCTAATACAATCCTTGGTTGTATAAACAGAGGCATAGAATCAAAAGCACGCCAAGTATTAGTACCATTTTATAAAGTCTTGGTAAGACCACATCTGGAATACTGCATCCAGTTTTGGTCACCACATCACAAAAAATATGTTGAGACTTTGGAAAAAGTGGAAAGAAGAGCAACTAAGATGATTAAAAGCCTGGAGGCTAAAACATAGAACGATTGGAGGGTTTGGATTTGGCTAGTCTAGAGAAAAGAAGGACTAGGGAGGACATAACAGCAATATTCCAGTATTTGAGAGGCTGCCACAAAGAAGAGGGGGTCCATTTATTTTCCAAAGCACCAGAGGGAAAGACAAGAAATTATAGATGGAAACTAATCAAGGAGAGAAGCACTCTGGAATTGAGGAGAAACTTCCTAATAGTGAGGAGAATTAGCCAGTGGGACAGCTTGCCTTCAGACATAGGTGCTTCATCACTGGAGGTTTTTAAGAAGTGTCTGGACAGTCACTTGTCTGAAATGGTATAGAATCTCCTGCTTGAGCAGGGGGCTGGACTAGAAGTCTTCCTAGGACCCTTCCAGCTCTATTCTGATTCTGAATCATCCAGTAATTGCTTTGGCAAAGTCAGTATGAGTAATTCTTTCATCTACACATGAGAATGCAATCCATTATAGCACCCCCCAACCTTCCTCACCCCCTATATACTGCTCTTATTTAAGTAAAAAATAAGTTTCCCCATGATTATTTTTTTTTGGGGGGGAGACTCTACTACAACCCTTCATAACATTAGCATTTCTCCCAGTCTGATCTACCACAAACTCCAGTTCAGCTATTAGACCCTCTTCAATTCTGTATTTTCTCCTCCCAACGAACAAATCCATTACCTTAGATTTTGAGTGACCTGTAAAATTTATTTATTTATTTATTATTTAAATTTGTATACCGCCCTTCTCCCGAAGGACTCAGGGCGGTTCACAGCCAGGTAAAAAATGCACAATACATTATAAATACAATTAAAAATACTAGTAAAAAACTTATTTAAATTGGCCACAATTAAAATTTAGAGATAAAACCCATTTAAAACCCATAACTTAAAAAACTAACCCAGTCCAGCGCAGATAAATAAGTAAGTTATGAATGCTTATCCACTTCTCCTTGCTTCTATTTCTGGAGTACAGGGAACTGCCCACCTAATTCCTTGACTACAGTTACTCCCTTTACTGAATGTCTTCCTGGAAGTAACCAAGGGGTTGCAAATGACAAACATAAATGTCAGATTCTAAAAAGACCTTTTAAGAGCTTTGGGAATCAGCTGATGTGCATGCAGTAAAATGTTGGCAATGGTAGCAGCAGCAATTTACAAACAGCCCCACTAGACTCCAAACTGCATTAATAAGGTCAGCAATCTTTTTTCTTCTCTAAGACCACCCCTGGCACAGTTTCAAACAAAGGATTGTCCTTTTGACTCTGTTCAGTCACTTTATACTGCATGCCCTCATACAAGCCATCTTACTGGATGTTCTACATCCAGTTTCCCTTCCTTATTCTTTTTTTTCCATTTCTCCATCTCCAGAATCTGTTCTCCATACTCCTCCTTTCTGCATGGACCCTTTCACTTTTCTTGCCTTCACCTTCTCTGCATTTATAATTGCCCACAAAATTTTTCTTCCACAAAATTTTCTTATCTCTATTTCAACCCAAACCATGTTATCAATTGTATTTGATTACTTTAAGCTTTATCATGAGCAGCTTAGTTTAAAAATTTTTTTTCTTCTGCAGTAGGGTACTTACTGAGCTGTTAAAATGTCAGTTCCTTTGATAGTGACTGCCAATCAGTCTATTTATATGCTTCATAAGACGAAGACACTAACTAGTAGTCAGGAAAATAATGTTTTCTCAAGTATAATTAACTATGACTGGCAGAAATGCTGCTCCTGCTTACCAAAATCTTTGTAAATGCTAAAAAAAGGAGGGGTGGGAACTAAATTAGGCATCCTCCATATTTTCTTGTAGAAATATTCTAATCTACAGCAGGAGCAGGAACATACATATTTATATTTGTCATACTTAGCATTTTAGAGGGAAGAATGAATATCATTTGAATTTTTAACCATTTCTGAACTGGTAATGAACCTGAAATTGGATCCCAAGAATAACCCAAAGTATTTGTGTATAGTTTGCACCACTACTGGGATCTGAGCGTTCACATTTGTAAACTTATCTTTGCACAATCAAGTAATAAAACTTCCCATCAGGGGTGAAATGCTTCAGGCCGGCTCGCCCGATCTGGTAGCGATGGTGGCAAGTGGTTCAGAGAACTGGTAGCAAAAATCCCTGGCCACGCCCCCTGCCTTTCCTGAGCCGCACCTTCATCAGAGGGTTTTTTTTTACTTTTAAAAGCAGTTTTTCTTCAGCCAAAAACATGCCTTTAAAAGTAAAAACAAAGCCTTTGATGATCCTGCGGCTCAGATGAGATCGTCAGAACCCTTTAAGAGGTTTTTTTTTAACAACCTCTTAAAAATAGTTTTAAAAGTCTCCTCTGGCGATCCCAGCTGAGTTGCTCATCACCAGAACCTTAAAAAACATGTTTTTTACAAGCTCTTCAGCCGAAGAGCTTGTAGAAAACCTCCTTTTAAGAGGTTCTGGGCTGCGATAAGGCACTAACCTAATTAACTGTTCCTTTTGGGCTGGGAAAGCGGTGCTTTATATCAGTTGCATCAGCTGAACTGAATCTGCCTGCCTGAAATCCATCTCCTCAGTCAGCAATTGAATCTGCCTGCTTTGCTGGCTGAGGAACTCTGGGAATTGAAGTCCACAAACCTTAAAGTTACTAAGGTTGGAGACCCCTGATCTAAAAAATATAAATAAAATAAAATAATAAAATAAAATATTTGTGCAGCTTTCTGAGATTTGGTGTGTTTCTGTAGTATTTCACTTTAACTACACAAACACATAAAATCTCACAAAACTGTATGTGGCATTGTGTGTGTGTGAATCAGTTGTGTTGTGTTGTGTGTGTGTAAAGTGTGAAAGTTGGTTTTTGGTACCTCTTATTGTTTTGTATACTTTGTTTATTATTTTTATTATTTATTGTTATTGGCCACGCCCACCCAGTCATCTGACCACCAAGCCATGCCCACCAATTAAGCCTCGTCCACAGAACCGGTAGGGAACATTTTTAGATTTCACCCCTGCTTCCCATTGTATCTTGTCTGGACATGGAGAGAAACTTGGATATATAATTTCTTCCACACAGATGTCTTCTCTCATCTTTGTTAATTCCGTGTCAATTCCTTGGCATTTATTTCATTGTTCACTAACATCTACTGACAGATGACAGCTGGACTTGTTAAAAGCTGGAAGCAACACATGCTTTGCCCTTGCTGTTCACCTCACTATAATTAGCTTTACATTAAAAAAAAAAAAGATTACTGTGGAAGTGAGTTGTTTCTCCAATCAATAATAAAGGACAGAAGAAGTCAAGGCTCCTTAGCCCAGGGGTGAAATGTAAAATTTGTTACTACCGGTTCTGTGGGCATGGCTTGGTGAGGGGGTAATGTGACTGGGTGGGCGTGGCCAACTTTTTTTTTTTTAAGCATTTTTTCTACAACCTCTTCAGCCAAAGAGGTTGTAAAAAATGCTTTTAAAAGCCTGTGATGATCAGGCAACTCAGCTGGGATCGCCAGAGGAAAAAAACTTTTGAAGGGTTTTGACGATCCCAACTGAGTTGCCTGATCGCCGGAACCTTTTAAAAACATTTTTTCTACAACCTCTATAGCCGAAGAGGTTGTAGAAGAAATGCTTTTAAAGGGTTCTGACAATCCCAGCTCAGCCGCGCAATCATCAGAGGCTTTTTTTTTACTTTTAAAAGCATTTTTTCAGCCGAAGAAAAAATGCTTTTAAAAGTAAACAAAAAAAAAACCTCTGATGATCGCGTGGCTCAGCGGACGGGGGGCTGGGATTTTTGCTACTGGTTCTCTGAACCACACGCCACCATCGTTACCGGATCAGGCGATCTGGTCCGAACTGGGAGCATTTCACCCCTACCGTAGCCCCTTGGCTTCTGAAGAAGGAGAGAATCCCAGAGGAGGGTGGTGGAATGAGGCGGGAATTCCTGGCATTGGGAAACTACCCTACCCATCATTCTAAAGGAGCATTTTGACACTGACAGCATGAGAGCCAAACTTATTAATGATTTGGAAAGCAAAAACATTAATTTGTGGAGATAATTGGCTCAACTTTACAAGCTCCATACTGTTGTGAGCCATTGATCTCAGATTGGAGGGGACCTTGGACATTGAACTACAGATCAAGACTGGGCTAGTGAGAGCTGATTACCATGAATTTCAAATATTCACCTGAATTTTTAAAATATGGATTTTATTTCTTTATTTTTGCTTTCATTAAGTCGATGTATGCCCGGGCTGGGAATTGTAGATTTTTACTTATTTATTTGCATCCCATATTTATTATTTTTACAAACAACCCAAGGCAGTGATATATCCAACACATTTTCCTCCTCCTATTTTCCCCACAAAAACCTTGTGAGGTGGGTTGGCCTGAGAGAAAGTGACTGGCCCACGGTCACCCAGCTGACTTTCATGGCTAAGGCAGGACTTGAATTCACAGTCTCTTGTTTTCTAGTCTGATACCTTAGTCACTAGACCAAACATGTTTATGGAACTATGTAAATCTGTAAATTACATTTCGAGGGTACCAAATGAAAAGCTGTTATTTTTCAAGTACACTGTTAAAATAATATCTACCCTGGATTTCTACATGTATCCAAATTCTAATATTAAACCAATTTCTAGACAATTGTTATATAATCGAATTAAAAATGCCATTCCTGGGAAATTTAATGCACACTTATGTACAGTTTTACATCTGTAGCCTGTTTTACTTCCAGTAAATACAAGACAGCAAACTTGATTTTTCTTTTTCCATTTATCCTGATAACTCTGCAAAATAGATTAGTCTGATACATTGCAATGGGTCCCAGATTACTAAATGATTTCTGTACCAGAATGAGGTTTGGATCTCTCTCATCACCCTCAATACCACTCAATTTGTTTGTAACTCAGTATAAATGTTAGTGTTTATTTTTAAATGTTAAAATATATACATAAAAAAGTTCCATTCAAAGCTGTTACCAATAATTGACAATAGGACCTCTAAATAAAATCTGAAATAAATTTGGCTTTAAGAAAATACGTGTTATTAACAGGCATGAAGGAAATATGAATGGTCAAATATGAATAAATGACACAACATAAATTACGTTCTATGTATAATAATTTATATTAAAAAATATTTTTCTCCTTTTTCCTTTGCTAGTAATGATTTTGAATACCAGTTGACACTGCGTACTGATCTCTACACAAATAGGCACACCCAATGGTACTACTTCCAGGTTACCAACACCCAAGCAGGAATGCCTTACCGATTTACCATTGTGAACTTCACCAAGCCAACAAGCTTGTACAATCGTGGCATGCGCCCATTATTATATTCAGAAGCAGAAGCAAAGATCCACAAGGTGGGGTGGCAAAGGACAGGAGATCAAATCAAATATTATAAAAACAATTTCAGCAGTGATGGGCACCAATATTTTTCCTTGACATGGACTTTCCAGTTTCCACATGACAGGGATACTTGCTATTTTGCCCACTGCTATCCATACTCTTACAGCAACCTGCAAGACTATTTGTCAGCCATCGCCAGAGACCCAAGGCGCTCCAAATTCTGCAAAATCCGTATATTATGTCATTCTCTGGCTAGGAATATAGTCTATGTTTTAACTATTACCAATCCCTTGCAAGATTTTAATAAGGAAAAATGCAAGTCAGCAGTCATTTTGACAGCAAGGGTGCATCCTGGTGAAACAAACAGTTCATGGATGATGAAGGGCTTTCTGGATTACCTTCTGGGAGATTCAGATAATGCCCAATTGCTCCGAGACACTTTTATTTTTAAAGTGGTACCGATGTTGAATCCAGATGGTGTGATTGTGGGCAATTATCGCTGCTCTTTAGCCGGCAAGGACTTGAATCGCAATTATAGATCAGATCTTAAAGACTCTTTCCCTTCTATTTGGTATACCCGCAGCATGATCAAAAGGTAAAAAGGTAACACAATCACTTCTATCTGCTTAATTTTATTTTATTTTATTTTATTTATTTGTCACAACAGTATATATGTATAAGCATGAAATAACTATACTATATAAAGCATATATATAATCATAAGTATGTAATAACTATATGAAATTGGATACTATCAAAGGGAACATTAGGACAGGAACGGTAGGCACGTTGGTGCTCTTATGCACCATTTATTTATTTATTTATTTATTTATAGAGAATAACATTTATTCTCTGTTCAATATTAGTTCACTGTTAATGAATGCATGATTTTATTATCCAACTTGTTCCACTTTATTTATTTTTAGTTCAGAGATTACTGGCTTTTTCTATACACTACTAATTTTTATTGTAACTATTAATTTTTTGTAATTGACATGTGAAATGAAAAGAGCAATTTCTGGAGGAGAAGAAAAGAATAGGTACTATATATAACAATAAAAGTCCTACTCTGTATTTTAGTTATGTTATATAAGATGATGAAGCCCATACATATGATTTAATTTAAAAATATTAACCTACTATGGAGAGAGCATTTTAATATTGTATATTTAATATTTCCTAAAATTAAGGGAAATGTGACAAGGAGATAAAGCTGAATCTCCAGTGTATTCAGTGAAAAAGCTTCTATTGAAACTGGATCACTACTAGTGGCGGTCATGCCTTCATATAATGGATAACTTAAAATCTAAACTATCTTGAAATGATACCCACAATTCCTAACATAAACCAAAACCGCAATCAGAGTATTTAAGTTTCAATAACCAAAGCTCTCATAATGTGATTTTGTCTCTTGTAACAGAATAATGGAAGAGCGAAATGTTCTTCTATACTGTGACCTTCATGGTCATAGCAGGAAAGAAAATGTCTTCATGTATGGCTGTGAAAAAAAAGAACAAGATGAAAGGGCATGCTTACTTCACCGCATTTTTCCTTTCATTATGAGCAAAAGTTGTCCAGATAAAGTAAGCCAACTTCTAATATTATATCTCAGATAATTAATCAAAACTGGAATCCCTTTGCATGTTAATTTAATATTATACTGTAATGATAATAAACTCCGAATCAGTCTGTCGCTCAATCTAATAAATATTTTAAACGTAGATTTCAGATATATCATGTTAACTATTAATTTTATTAAGATATAAATGCATAACCTTTTTCAGGTTTGGCTTGGCACAATACTTAGTCTTTGAGTGTACTGTACTAGGTGATAGGAGGATAATGAGAAAAACTGTAAAATTTAATAAATTAAACACCATCATTGTATATTCCAGGTATTTAATATTTTTTCTTTATAATACCAACTTTTGAACAAATATGTTCAACATGTGAACAATGTGCCCAAACCTTTGAGCAGAACTTTAGGTTGTGCATCTCTATACTAACAACATTCATAGATCTACCTCTATGTTTGATCGGATTTTTGCAATTGCAATGGGATTTTTAGTTCATATAAAACAATAACTACTGCAACTGTACACTATTTTCTCCCATATCTTAAAAGCATTTTATTTGGCTATGCTCTGCTGTTCACATTTTTATGCATTGCTCTAGTTTTTTCTACAGGAGCAGAATGTCACATAGTACATTTCCCTTTTTCCTTTCAGAAATGATGTGAATTATGCAAAGGAACCACAAGAATTGATAGCTTGCATATTGAAGGGAGAGCATTATCTGAGGAAGTTGTTTTAAATCATGTCTGCATATCTGCTCTATAATGAGTAATTTGCCTCTTTAGTAGGAATTGCTAATCTTTATTTCATTTCTTATCCTATTAAGTTCTCATTCCAAGATTGCAATTTTAAAATGCAGAAAGGCAAAGAAGGAACAGGTCGAGTAGCTATGTGGAAAATGGGCGTCAACAACAGCTATACCTTAGAAGTAACCTTCTGTGGCTCTAAACTGGGTAAAGGAAGTAATTTTACTCCAGAATTAATAATTAATGTATTCAATAACAGCTCTTGCATTGTAGAGATAATTGCTAAATAAAGATAAGGTAATCAATTCCTGGTGTCCAGATGAACATGTTCACTCTTGGCAAACCATGAAAGTGGTGTTGCCTTCTTTGAATATTTTTTTTTTATTAAATTGCCAGCCTAGCCTGCCAAGTACTAAGCAGATCAAGCCTTCCTCAAAGGTGGCTAGGTTGAAATTAGCTGTTTACAAAAGTGTCTTAGAATTTCATTTAAGTAAAAAAAAATAGATATGAATATCAATTATCACACATGAGCAACTATGTTTTAATTACTATAGTTTTTTTAAAAAGTTTTTTATTTTTCTTATACACATATTATAAATGTACATTTTCTTATTCATAGATAATCATTTTCTCTAAAGAAAGCACAAAGATAAAACTTTTTAATTACCTTTGGAGTTGCTCTTCTACCCTTTCTTTCCCTTCGTTTTACAACAAACCTTCTTCTCTTTTCCCGCCCTCCTTCTCCTTTCCTACCTTCTTCCTCCTCTCCTTCCACATACCTCCTTCCCTTTCCTCTCCCCCACTCTTCTCTTTCCCTCCTTTCTCACCTTCTCTCCTACTCTTATCCCCTAACTTATCTTCCTCTCTTTCTCCTTCCTTCTATCCCTCTCTTTCCTTCACCTCCTCTATCTTACCTTCTATTCCTCTCTTCTTTCTTTCTTCCTTGTTGTATATTATTTCCCTTGTTTGGTATCCGAGCAACTCCAATCTTCTGATAATATATACTTTCTTTTTTATTTCTTTTCTATTTTACCCAATCCATCATTTCATGGTTGTACATCTATATCTATAATCTTCTCTTCTTCATCCCCCCTCCCCCTTTTCCATCTATTTTGGCGATATCGGGGTTTCTATTTCTTCATTACCATTTTTCTCATTTCTTTTCCATTTATTAATATTATTTATCAGTTTATTGTCTTTTATTTCTGTCTCTTTTCTAACCATACATAAAATCTTTCCCATGTCTTGAAATACACCGATTCCTCTTTATCTTTTATTCTTAAAGTTAATCTATTCATTTCCGCACAATCTAAAAATTTTTTTATTACTTCACCTTCTGATGGGATTCTCTCTAACTTCCAATTTTGCGCAAATACAAGTCTTGCTGCTGTTATTACATGGATAATTAAATACATTTCTTCTTTGCTATATCTTTCTGGCAAAATACCCAATAAGAAAATTTCTGGCTTTAATTCTATGGATTTGTGTAGCATTTCCTTTAACCATGTCTGTATTCTAAACCAATATTTTTTTGCTTCTATACATGTCCACTACATATGATAATAGGAACTCGGGAAATTCGAGCATTTCCAACATTTAGCTGATTTGTTTCAATTACTGTAGTGTGCTACTAAAAGTAGCACACTATAGTAATGAAATAGGGTGAAATGGGGGAAGCTAGCAGTTCCTAACAAAATTCCTAATTGCCAGAAGGTTTGGAGTAGAGTCATGAGGAAACCATTGTGCAAAACAAATGAAGTAAACACATTTTAAAATATAGCTAATTCTTGAAGGATAGTTTCAGCACTTTGTACAGTTTGTACAAATTCAACCATCCATCAATTATTTATAAAATATATAAGAATATGTCCATGAAATTTTTATTTGAGAAATCTGTAAAACAGTAGCCAGAATTCAGTTTTCTTATATTCTCCAGAACAAGGGTGCTTAAATCTGGCCTGCAGGGCCGGCCTGGAAATAGCAAAGGACTGGCCTGTGGGCTTCTGGCAGCCAAACCAGTGGGGGGAGGGCTGTTTTCAGCCTGGACAGCCTCCTGTAGCACTCTGCTGGCCAAAACAGAGTTCGCGTTTTGGCTGGCAGGGTGCTGCAAGAGGCGTCTGTCCCGTCTCCCCCGCCCCCGACCGGCCCTTGGAGGAGAATTACAGTACTGATCTGGCCCTCGGAGAAATCCAGTTTGACACCCCTGGTCCAGAGTATATAAAATTATTCCTGGACAAATCTTTTTTTCTAATATGGTTTCCCTTTTGTATTATAGGAAATAGAAATGCTACCCACTTCAGTACTAAAGATTTGGAGTCCATTGGATACAATTTCTGTGATTCATTATTGGTGTTTTGTACTGAAAAGAAGAGCAAGGTAATACAGAGGAACATTTTTTTCCATACAGAACTGGATAATAATAGGCACTGACTTTCACTGCTGACCCTGTGATCTCTCTTAGTACAATGAATGCCTGAAAGAATTGGAGGAACTAGTAAAACAGGATGATCCAGCTGCCTCATTCAATGATACAGGAGACAGAGGAGATTCTAGGTAAATGGATTGTTTCTCCAAAAATATTTCTAGCCATATTAAAAAGTGAAATCCTTAGCTATGATGTTTTTCCCAGTTCTGTTATCTGATAAAGTAATTATGTAGTTGAGCATCTTATTGTTCACAATCCTGTAAATCAAAACAACATACTTGTTTTCTTTTGCAGTTCAGACAGTTCAGACTCTAATGAGTTTGCCGATAAAACAGAAGCCCAGGTATAGTAAAATTATCATTCAACTATTTACATCGCTTTTATACTTGAAATGTATTTTCTTGGCATTTAATATAGAGATAAACAAGATGGTTGATATATATCAAAACATTATAATCTCCCCTCATTTAATTTAGAAACAATGTCAAAATAAAGTATATGAGACAAAGTGTGTGTTAAAAATAATTTCAAACATTTATATACTTCCTATATCCCTAGGATTGAAGCTGAAAGATATCAATGATTTGATTTGCCCTGTTTGATTATTAGTTGTTGGCATAAGATTAAGAATTCTCTGCTATTATACTTTTTTTGCAAAACAATGTAAGGGAAAGCAATAATTAAGGTAAACTGTTGCATGATAAACTATGATAAACAATTGCATTGACCTAATTTGACAAAAAAAATTATGTACAATCTTAATGAATAGAATAGAATTCTTTATTGGCCAAGTGTGATTGGACACACAAGGAATTTATCTTGGTGCATACACCCTCAGTGTACATTAAAGAAAAGATACGTTCATCAAGAATCATAAGGTACAACACTTAATGATAATCATAGGGAACAAATAAGCAATCAAATCATATTAGGAAACAGTCAATATAAATCATAAGGATACCAGCAACAAGTATACAGTCATACAGTCGTAAGTGGGAGGAGATGGGTGATAGGAGCATTGAGAAGATTAATAGTAATGTAGACTTAGTAACTAGTTTAACAGTGTTGAGGGAATTATTTATTCAGCAGAGTGATGACGTTTGGGAAAAAAATGTTCTTATGTCTAGTTGTTCTGGTATGCAGTGCTCTATAGCATCATTTTGAGGGTAAGAGTTGAAACAGTTTATGTCCAGGATGTGAGGGATCTCTAAATATTTTCACAGCCCCCTTTTTGACTCGGCAGTATACAGGTCCTCAATGGAAGGCAGGTTAGTAGTAATTGTTTTTTCTGCAGTTCTAATTATCCTTTGAAGTTTGTGTCTGTCTTGTTGGGTTGCAGAACCAAACCAGACAGTAATAGAGTTGCAGATGACACTCAATAATTCCTCTGTAGAACTGTATCAGCAGCTCCTTGGGCAGTTTGAGCTTTCTGAGTTGCACATAAAGAACATTCTTTGTTGTGCGTTTTTGATGTTAGGTGTCCATTTTAGGTCTTGAGATATAGTAGAACCTAGAAATTTGAAGGTCTCTACTGTTGATACTGTGTTGTCTAGTATTGTAAGAGGTGGTAATATGGGAGGGTTTCTCCTAAAGTCCACCACCATTTCTACGGTTTTGAATGTGTTCAGTTCCAGATTGTTCTGGTCATACCACGAGGCTAGTTGTTCAACCTTCCATCTGTATGCGGATTCATCATTGTCTCAAATGAGACCGATCACTGTTGTGTCATCTGCAAACTTCAGTAGTTTAACAGATGGATCGTTTGAGAATATTCTATTCTATTCTGTTCTGTTCTGTTCTATCCTATTCTATTCTGCTCAAGCAGGAACCCTATACCATTTCAGACAAATATTTGTCCAATCTCTTCTTAAAAAGTATCACACAGGAAATTAGATATTTCAGTTATGGCAGAGAGACTCTCTGAGCAAGTTACAATTAACTACCGGTAATTTACTGTACATTAGATTTTACTCCAGATACCTTGCTATCCAGCAACAACTTTGTCTTTTGAAAGGTACTGCTATCATTACAATTGAGAGACTGAGAGGAAGAAATACATGCTGCGGGCCAGTAATCATTGTTATTATCCTATATTATGCATCTATTTCATATTAGTTGCAAACAGGCCAGAATACAAATTTAGTAAGAGGAAAGTAGCCACAGAAGCCAAGAAAAAGAGATTCCCACGTGCCAGTGAAAATGATTTTATTAAAGCTGAATGCATATCGGAAATATAATCATTTCTCAAAGATATTCTAAAAACATAAACGTTGCCAGAAGGAATAGGCATTCTGTTAATTAGTGAGTAAATGAAACACAAGTTCACTTTGTATTTTAAAGAGGGAAGATATATAAAGCTCTGGTTCTATGTACATAGTTATATATTGATAGACACTCTTTGGAAGGAACAGAAGGGAGCTGTCAATAACAAGCAAGCCCTCTCCTAAGGAGTATTGCAAAGGAAGAGCAGGTCTCATCACAAGTGACTGCTGCACATAGAGGGAGCTGATGAAGTAGCAAAATGGCATCTCTCCCAACTGTAGTAATAAAATCAGAAAAGTTGAGTGATCAACCTTATTAGCAAAAGCAATGGAAAACCTATAAAAGTAGTCATTGGTGACAGAAGCAGCAATAAATAAGTTAGCAGATCCTGGCTCCTTTTCCTGCCTTAAATCAACCTGTGCTAGTGTTCTTTTAAAAGTGCATTTGACTCATTAGAAAGCATAATGTCAGTCATTAGCAAAGAGATGACACTGCAGTAATCAGATGTCCAATTTCTTCTAGAAGCAAAACTAAAATACCAAATACCATGGAGGCAGATGCCAAAAACCAAAGCAAAAGAGGGCATACCTCAAGGTTAAAACAGTCATTAGAAACTAGGCAGATCCCAAATCTTGGTCATATCAGCCACCTCTGAAAAATGGATTGAGAAAAGAGTGAAATCACTACATTGAGTTGCTTCAGTTATGAGTGGATATGAGAGCATTGAAAAGACTTACCTGGGCATTTCAGAATAATTATAACAATTTGGAAATTGTAGGAGTTGACAGACACGTGTCATATTTCTTATAACAATTGTATCTGCCTTTAAATATTTTGGAGATAGTGAGGGATGGTTTAGTTTAATAATTAAAATAGACTTAAGTAAATATTCTACTATCTTTATCTTTAATCCTGTTAAGTTTAACTAATTTAGTTTTCTCTTTCTTGGCAGGCAAAAACAAAGAAAAAATATTTGAAAGGAAAGAAGGAAAGAAGTTTTGTTTTGGAATCCTCAGGAAGAAGATATTCTAAACATTTACATGAACCAGTGGTATAATTATTGTATAGTAACTACTCAGTACAGTTTGTTGATTCTTAACAGATGTTCACTACATACCAGTTATGCTGTTTCCTTTTGGGATAAGAAATGTTATGTGGGAAATGAAGTAAGAAATAGTAAGGCAAAAAAAGAAATCTTGAAATAAGGAAAAGTAAAGAAAAAGTGCAGAAAATTGTTTACTATAACTTTCCCTATGTTCCACCAAAGCACTGTTGCTTCCACTATATCTGTTTTCTTTTTCATAAATGTATTCTTTAAATTTCTCACGTCCCTTTTTTTTCAGATCTCCTCAGTTCAACCATGGCTCTCTTGGTCTTTTTAAATTTTTTATTATATTTTCCCCTACATAATATAGATGTTCACATTCTGTATTATATTTAAAAATGGAAAGAAATTGGAAGAATAAATAATATGTGCTGTAGTTTTAAAAAACTTATAAGATTGGTTCAGACTATATATTAGTTCAGTAAATGAACCATTTCATGAAGATATATTAGTGCTGTTGCTGGGACTATGGTTTTGTCATTTCGTCTAAAAATTTTTCTCCATCATAACATCAGAAGAGGTCTTAATCAGGGGCAATTTACCTTACAGAATATTTTTTAAAAAAAACATAATTATAAATTTAAATACAATATTTTCCTATTATGGGATATACAGTAATTCAGAAAGATTATATTCTGAATGTTTTGTTCTTCTGTGGAAATAGAATTAGAAAGGAAACATAGAGTCTTGAAAATCTGGAAACAGTTCTATAATATCATGAGTGATTGTTCCTTGTAATGATTGCCTTGTAGTGATTAGTTTTTTCTTATTTAGAATGAATCCAAAAAACCAGAAGACCCTTCTCACAGAGTTTCCAAGACTCAAGAACAAATAATTAAAAATGTAAATATTTTATTGTATCATTAAATTCTAATATAAAACTCAGTGATCTGGTATTGATTCTACAGAAAATAATGAATAATTGACATATAAGAAACCTTATATTTGCAATAAGACATTCTAGCCAGTCACATTTGTTTATTTTATTTTGCTGTACATATCTGTCCATGCATAACAATATCAAATGAAAATTTCTTATTTTGATTGATTTTTTTCTGAAATGTTTTCAACTGTCCTTCAATAGTTAGACCAATGAAAAATATAACTGGTAATTTATCCAACCATCATTGTGACAGCATGACCATAATGAGGTAACCTTGATATAATTTCAAAACTGCCTGAGTAATTTTATGAAGTTTCTACAAGTCACTAATACAGAAATGAACTATTTCTGAATAAGTTAATTACTTTTAGGAGAAATGCTGTGTATAATTGTTGCTACAAGTAATATTTTTATAATTATAAAATACAGATTCTTCATGCAGCTAAAGACATTACAGAATGTTACCATTGAAGATATAGATGTGCATCTTTTTCCATATCAACACTAGTGTTCCTATCTACTGAACTAGTTTAATGCCACTTGTGATGCAGTGGAACACTTATCAAGACACACAATTACAACTGAATAAGAATTGCTTGTCATAAACTAGTCTTCCCCAGTGGGTGCTTTCCTAACAAACATGGCATGTTGGTACAATTTAGATGTTGTAGTCTAAATTTCTGGAGAGATTAGTTTTAAGTCTTGACAGTCAATTACCCCAAAAGCAAGATTCTCACAGAAGTCTCCAATCAGTTTTATTAAAATGGAAAAGGGATTAAATCACAAAAATCTCAACAACTGGATTGTTTTCATTTTCAGAATTCATTTTATTTCCCAGACTTCTAAGGCAGAAATCTCTGTCTCTTAACCTGTCTCTGTCTCTGCCTCTAAGTGAACTGGCAAAAAGGCATTTTTTTTAAAAAAAATTGTAAGAGAAGAATATCTAGGTGTCCAAAAGGGAATCTGTTTGAGGCACTGAACATAACATTACATTCAGATTGAATATTGTCTGTCATATGTTAAGTAATTTTTTTACCTCAAGCTTTCTTTCTGTTATCAGAGTATGTGTTTAGTTTTGTACATTAAGTATATTTGTTACCCATTTATTTTTCTCCACAGGCCCAGGTTTTTCAGAAATTAAAATTGATGGAATTACAAAACATGGAAAGAGAAAAATATGAAATTACCAAGCAGAATGTAGAGACTTTTTCTAGAACAACTAATGCAAAAAAGGTTTGGCTGTCATCTTAGTAGAATAAATTTTGCAACATAAATAAGAGAATGCTGACTTCTTTTTTCTACATACTTTTAAATCTTATTGCTATACAGTTGCCATTTGCAAATATTATATTCATGCAGTGCATCATTTAAGTTATTGCTGATGCTTAAATATATATTTAAATTACTGAAATGGAATTATATTGTAAGCCAATTCTGCATTTCCCATTTCTTGCTTTTCCCATTCCTGACGTCATCATAAATGAAGTTGCTATAGGAATTGTTTAGAGTTTGTGTGTGTGAACGTTGCATTGTTTCTATTAATTGGAATAGTATCATTGTTCCTCTCTACAAAGATAAAAATAGCAAGATGAAATGCAAAAACTAGGGGGTCACAGTGGTAAGTTTGGGAATACTGAAAGCTTGGGATAACCATATAAGGAATGGTTAAGGTGACTTAAATGGGATTGGTTGTGGATTTGAATATATGTGTATGTGGATGATGGCTAAGTCTGAATCATTTGCAGTGAATATTGATTATATGGTTCTGAAAATTAATGTATCAAATTAATAGATTTAACAGCAATTGCAAGTTATACATAGTAAAAAGCAGAGCAATAATATGAATATATGTGACTTTATAGAATTTCACTAATATGTAAACTAAAGTTGAGGAACCAAGTGGAGAACTGTAAATATATGTAAACACTGGTAGAAGACACTGCTACAATAGTATACCGGCTATTTCAAGGAAATATAGTATGTAACTAGCATATAGGTAGTTGTATGTTTTATTGCAAGTAATGTTGTCCACTATATTGCAAAAGAAGGTGACATTTTTATGTTTAAGAATATGCTTCTGCCTGTTTTATTACACAAAAAGAAAGTTGGTTATGCCAGGAAGAAAAGTAAATTGAATGCATTGGAAATGGAATATTTAATATGTACATATATGGTAAAACAAGAAGAGATCAGTTCAAGAAAGATGGGAGCTAAGTGAATTAATGTGGATCTCATTCAAAAATGACCAGTGTGCAAAAAGTGTATTCAGGTGATTTGATCATATACCAACCATGTATGACAATCAAATTGCAAAACAAATATATAAAGAAGAGTGACTTTGTGGAGGACTTTACAAGAATAGAGAGGTCTGATGGCATTGCTGTAAACTAGACTTCGTGTATACTGTTGGTATAAACTAGATTTGGCTTTTTTTTCCTTTGCTCATGCCTTCTGGTCCTTTGCCTTAATATTTCCTACTCCTTTTTTTTATTTTCTATTATTGTTGTTCATTCCAAAAGAGTGTGGTATGTGCATGCGCATGTACTATTACTTTTTATAATTTTGTCAAATAACTTTCAATTATGTCTGATTAAAAATAAAATAGATGCGTTTGTGCTTTAAAATGTTGACTTTACGTGCAGAAAGAATATTTCATCTATAAGCATTCCATTCTTTAAACCAGTCTTCCTCAGCCTAGTACCCTTCAAATGTGTTAGTCTTCACTTTCTCTCATTCTCTCAAGTTAGACAACAGATCTACCTACATAATTCATTGGAATTATGGCCAAACAGGAAAGATGCAGCAGTATTTAGCATACCCAGACTACTTATAGTCTGTGCCATAAAACTATTTATCACATATTTTAATTAGTCCTTACATACAAAAAAAGAAATGGGGGAGTTCAGAAATATGGAAGAATAGTAATCATGCATTTGTCTCTGTTTTCTCTAATAGTCAAAGACTTTAGCAGGGGTTCATGAATTGTTTAAAGAAACTAGTTCCATTTTAAAAAGTAAACCAGATCAAATGGCTTTCCCCTCTAAAAAAGGTAAGAACATTTTTATCAGCTTGTACATTTTGTTAGTTATATGGTGCACTATAAATAGGGTATGTTCTACATTTTATATAATCTTCCCAGTCCTGTATAGTATCCTTATAACTTCCATGGTCTGTTTTAGCTATGAAGTAGCAAATACCTGAACTAGTGACCAACATTGCCTTTAAAAATTATTAAATATTAGATTAGAGTGATTTAGGTTAGATGACTGGAGTAGAAGTGTGATAAATAAAATAAAATGCATACATAAAATAATTATGGTTTGAGGGAGGGAGTTCCACTGGTAGTTACAACTGAGTGTTAAGTCAAGCATATAAAAAATAACACCTATAATAAAGTAAACTGTTTACTCATTTTATGACATTAAACATTACAACATTAAAAATTCAAAATACACCACCAGGAATTGTTAAATGCCAATTTAAAAAGATGGTTTTTAAAATCTTTTTAGAGCCCTATCTTGTTTGCAGATTTAATGCTACTGTGAGATGATGGAGGAAAATGTGTTTTGGTGATAAAATATCTGTAAATATGTTTGATCATGTGCTCTAACGCTATCCTTGCATTGGACAATTTTAAAAAAATAGTATGGAGGGAGCTGGTCTTTCATTCCTCTTGGACATTTGACTGTCACTTTAAATTCCCATCCAACATAATGGCAGGCAAAGATTACAGAAGAACTGGAATTTATTCTCAATTAGATCATTTCTTACAGAGTCTGAACAAAGATTTCTTATATTTTATATTGTTCATTTAGGACATCTACTGGACATTTTCTGTGTTCCCAATTCTGTATTTTAATAGGAAATTAAGTGTGGAAACTTTATGTAAAAAAACACATGATTTTTCCAACCTGCCATATAATTTCCTGATAAACTCATGGTGCATATAGACATGCTAGACATTCTGGATACATTCTAGTTCTACAAAACACAAGATGAGCATGTCTTGAGGTCTGTGTCATTTATTATTTAGTGAGCCTTACGTGTGTGTGTGTGTCTACCACATTCTTGAACTTTTTATATTTGATAAAATAGACTCTTTTTCAGAAAAATGTACTACAAGAAAACATTTTAAAAATTAGGATTAGAATTATTTCATATTTCACCAAGGTGTATGCATTTTAGAGAGAGTTAGAATGTGAAACCTTGAATCTAAAATTCTGTTAAATCACAAAATCTATCATATGTCTTAGGCTAATCAGTTATCCATTTTAGATTATTGAACTGCCACATCATTCCTTACTTTTTCTCTTTTTACTATATCATGACTAACTCTCAAATTATTTTGTTAAATGTTGATTGTCTTTGCATTGAAATATGGAAATTATTATTACAAAATGTTTAAACTGTAATTTAACATTCTGGATTATTCCAGTTCTGGTAAACATAGTTTCCTGGTGTACACACAGTGGTATAAATGCAATATGTTACAGCACAGTGCTGTATACATGTATACAGTATACTTTGAGATGAGGAGAATGGGAAGGAACAATGCAAGGTTAGAAAGCAAACACATAAGCCTATTGCTTGTGTTTATTTATCAAAATAACCCATTTTTTTCCATACTAATTAACATTAATTATGTGAACTTATATAAGAACTATCCCAGATATCTCTGTTTACCTCTTGGAAAGCAAAGCAAAATAGGCATACTTTTAAACAAACTCTTCTGGAGGATTTATATTTTATGTGCATCATCATCATTATCTGTTAAATTTATATGGAGCCCAACTCTGGGCCGTTACCAAATTTTATGGTACTTTAAAAGCAAATTAAATTAAAAACAAATATCATATACAGTAAACCTTAATAAACTATGGTATAATTCAGACGCATGAAGTTACGTTTCAGGGAATGTAAGCTGGGAAAGGTTGAGGATACTTACTGATTGCTGCACATAAACAACACAGCAAGATAACATCATACAATAAAGGATACATCCACTGGTCTCTGTCATATATCCTACTCTATAAGCATTAGTCCTCTTTGCCAGGGAACAAGATGGCTAATTGTTTTCATTTATCTATGTTTTATCAATACAAATAAAAGCAACAGCCATAGGCTTCTGTGATGAAAGGAATAAAATATGTCTAATGACATCCCAACACAAACTTTGTGAATCATATTTTTCCTCCAATATTGTGATACAAGTACAAGAGATAGGATAGCATTTTTTATCATCATGAATGTCTATGGCCACAATAAATCCGTTACTGTATCACCTTTCATATCTTTAATTTCTTTTTCTCAGATGCTATACCGAATGTGCCAAGTAAATATACTCTTCAGTATCTGAGTCATTATTTCCCTGAGCAAGGATTAAGTGAGTTTATTTATAAGCACGATTAAGATAGAAAAGCATGTATAAACAATATATTTACAGCCAGCGCAGTATAGTGAAATTATGACTGTTAAATATGTTAAATGACTGTTAAATATTTGTAGCCAAGCTGTTTCAGCAGTGCTTGTTCCTAGGTTTAGTCACAGTTTGCAAGAATAAATTATTTAATTCTGCATTTTATTATAGTGGAAGTGGACTGTGCTTCTGGATTTCCATAGGCAAATTAAGAATTAGATCCCGGTGTGACAAATTAATACTATAGAAAAGCTACTGAAGAGTAAATACTGTTACAGAACATAAACAGAACATAAAATGTTCAAATGAAATCTAATCCCTAAAATGCTGACAGCTAAAATGTCCCTAACAGTCTTTTGGATAAAAATTATCTTGTCTGAGAGAGGAAGTGGAATGTGTTGTGAAAGAAGTGAAAAGTGTTAAGTGTTTGACACAATTTCTATGGGCCAAAGACAGATTTACAAAATCAAGTTGACATTTTCCCATCATTCTTTTTGCAATTTTGCGATTCTTGATAAAATAATTACTCTTCCAGCTTTTACGATTATGAGGAAAAACTAAAAACAAAATATGATTACAGTAGTAGTGTTTTACAAAATAAATTCATTAACGTGATTTTGCATTTTTCTTAATGTTCAAGCTTAGTTACATATGTCAGTAAACAGTTATACATAAATGTGCACACATTTGGTGTTTTGTAATTAATAAGATTGTGTGTGAGTGTGTGTGTGTGTATATATATATATACATACATACATAATACATACACGCACAGACAGACATGTACATATATACACACAGTATGAGAGAGCAAATCTAGGCACTTAAGAGCTAGAGAGGTTCCTTAACAATATTTGATATAGTCAACTTTTATCATGTCAAGATTGTATTACAGTACTATGTCTGGGTTTGGTCTTTTATTTAAACAGATTTTGGATGGGACCTATCCCACCCTTTTAAGCACGTTGTTTCCCAGAGACTTTTCCTACCTCCCACTGCCCATAACCAAATGTGCAATACACCAAAGAAAAATAGTGCACTTCTGGGTTGCCGACTTCCTAGAGTGGAAAATATGAAGAGGGAAGTAAGCATCCATCAAAAAAGTTAAGTATTGTAGCACAATATTATGATAGGGGGAGGGGGAGGCAATGCATAGTAAGAAGTAATTAACCATGCAGGTATAGTAAATATATGGTAATTTCCTTTCATAAACAAATCTGATGGGAATTATACACAGTTTTAGAAGCTTTCTGTAACCTGACACCCTTCAGTTGTGTTAGAGCAGGGATGTCAAACTGGCAGCCCACGAGCCAGATGCATCATGTGCAGGCCATGCCACCCCAGCTCCGTGAAGGGAAAAAAGTTGCAATACATCACATGATGGCAACATGCAACTTTGACACCTGTGTGTTAGGGCTATGACTCTGTTTACTGGTTCTTAGGACACCCAAAAGGTCTGGGAAGACTAAGTCATTTTACTAAAATCATGTAGATATTAGAAAAAACGTAAATATTAGAAACCCTCAAACATCATAGAGGTGCTTAGAAATTTTCTCATTTTTATCTAGACCAGTAGTATCAAACTCAAGGCCCGGGGGATGCTTAGATCTGGCCCACAAGGCCAGCCTGGAAACAGTAAACGACCAGCCCTTGGGGTACACGTTTTGCTGGCAGAGGGCTATCAAACTAAAAACAAAACAGAAGGAGAAATGTTTCCCCTCTTGCATTTGACCATCCAAGAAGGGACAGGAAAGGAGAAAGGGAAAGAGGAAAGACAGAAAAAGAAGGAAAGATGGGAAGGAAGAAGAAAAGAGAATGAAGAGGGAAAGAAAAGGAAGGAAGGAAGAAAGGATTAAAATTATAATGAGAGTGAGCGAGGGTCTCTGGGCCACCACAGATATCCCCCAACACAAGTTCTGTGTCACGCCTACCATGACTATGCCCACGCCCCACATTCCCCCCTGGCCCTCTGAGGTCAAACACAACCCTGATGCGGCCTCAATGAAATCGAGTTTGACACCCCGATCTAGGCAATTATCCAATAAAGTATGCTAAGTTACAACCTGCCCAAGCCACAGTGTAGAGTCTAATGGCTAAATAGGGTTTTGAATTTTCATCTTACTTCATCAAATATAAGAGGCTTAACAGCAAAACCATTGCCAGTGGTTAATATCTGGCAATGGTTAGGATTGGAGTTATACCATACAAAAATAAAAGGTTATCCTTTCTTGAATAGTACATACTATATCATTCTAGAACAGTTAAATATACATGACCTCAAGTACAAAAACAAATGTGCTTAATTGCTTGAGTTCTTCAACAATGATCTAAAATATCACAACAATAATTTTGATGTTCACAATTTTTGTGAGTCGTGTTTTCATAAATTCTATATTTTTATATAATCATAGAGTTGGAAGGAACTATTTAGTCCAAGTCCAATTTTGTTTTGTTACAAATCATTAATAAATCAAATTGATTTTTTTAATGATAGAAGCTAAAAATTTTTGTTAAAAGTTGATTTACAATATCTTGAAAATATTTAAAATAAGAGGCCATGTCATCTTCTTAATTTTAAGTGCCCAAATGAATGAACATAAGCAGAATTATTTTCTTGTACAAGAAGTAATTCATTAGTAATTGAAAATATTAATGTGGTTCTCTACCAGGGAAGAATATAATGAGAAAGGATTGAAATCTATGTAACAAATAAGGACCTTTATTTTTAATTATGCCGTATGTCATCTTTGTATCTTTTATTTGTAGCATCTCTCATACAACTGGACAGTCACCCAAGGTAGGAAAACCGTGTATTTATTATTAGCGATTTCTGAAACCCTCATATGAAACCTTGAGAAAAATCTCACAGAATCTAATTTAATTTAATATGGATCAGTCAGGCATAAGACTGCACATATGCTTTATAAAATATTTTCTCTAATCTTTATTTTAACTAATATTTTTTATCTTACAATAAATTTTACATTGCAAGTTTGGGTACAAGTACTATTTAGTGGATTTATTTATTTTAATCAAAAAGTTCACTCTAATTAACTTAGCAGTAAAGTTCATGTAATTTATATTAGAAGTAATTATTAAAGAAAATCTGCAAAGGGTAAACATCGTTCTGAGATAATTTCTTCTTTTTCATACTGAAGGTTGGAGTGCTCTTTTCTGGGATAAAGCTTGCCATGACACTTGCATATAATCTAAAGAAAGAGAAAAACACTTCTTATTTTAGAAATGATATTTTATAAGTGCAGATATAAGCAGTAGGTTATTCAGAAGTCATAATTTCACATTTTAAATGGATTGTAGCCCAAGTGGTAATAGATAGATCTTAATTTATTCAGCATTTTAATAAGTTTTATGATTCTGCCACGACAGTATGTTTTCTAACCTGAAAAATACTGAATGCTATAAAGTCATTTTAGTGTTTATCAATACTTTAAGAATCCACTTATTTAAAGTGAATTATGGAAAATTTCCTTATAAAAAATAGAAAAGAAAACATTTGCCAGGAGTTCCTGGAAGCTCAGAAACAAGTCAACATTTTCATATCCAAATATAGCATAAATATAAGCATAAGTACTATTTCACAAAAGGGTTGAATTTACTGTACTGTATATTTCAGAAGGCACAAAATTTTTGAAGTGTATCCTTTTTTAACATCTAAGAATTGGTTTATTTTGCATGTTATTTTCTTCTGAGTTTTGAGATGCTTAATCTTAATCTGTTTCAGCCCTTTATATCTGTCTCAGCCAGAAGCAGAAAATCACCCTGAAAGGGGCTGTGTCACACTACAGTTAGAAGAAAAAGAACTACAAAATATTGCTCTAGCTCAAGAAATCCATTTAAATGCTCCATATAACAAAGCTGCAACCTGGAGATTAGAAAAGTATCAAGCTGGAAAAACCAATAGTTGCAGAGAGAAGGCATCTCCAGAAATCAAAGGTTTTTTCTCATTGGAAATTAAATCTTTACCAATTACAATGGATTTTATACTCTCCTCAAAATTTCTAAAATATATTGGCTAGTTTACTTGTATATTAAAAAGGGCTGGACCTTATAGTCTTCGAAGTCATGATGAGCAACTTGTTACATAAAGTATTTTAGTCAATTCATTATCTTTCTTAGGAAACGGAACACTAACTTTAACTTGAGGATTTTTTCTTAATTGATGAAGAGTATTCTGATAAATTAATCAACTACAGAGTTAATAATAGCAAAAAGTAGAACAGTAAAACATATTTGGATCACATATGCTCATGAGCAGCCATTTTAACCTGCCTGTCAAGCTGCCAAATCAGAGAGAGAGACCAAATTTTAGGGTTGGGTGGGTTACCATCTGATACGAAAATAAAATGTTTTTCACATTGTATTTTCTCTTCCCATTTACTCCTTCTCAGAGGAGAGGAATAACTGGAAATAATGTTTGAACTACAAATTTGTATTCTGGGTGGGGAAACCTAGTGTTTAGAAGCTGAAGAACATTTAATAAAATATAATTTCCAAAGCTATTTTATGAAATGTATATCCAGGATTGCTCAAAAGAGGATATGGAGAATGAATTAGCCTCACATACATAAACCATACATGTATACATAATGCCTTCTGTGAAAAGACTGATACATGGTATCAATTAAATTTAACAATATTTAAAATGTATTTTTAATAATTCACATCGTTCTATCATTACTTATTTTAAAGTAAGATTTTGAAATACACTTTTGATGTGGAATGAACAACTTCTGTAGTAGTGCATCTAGTTATTATATTTCCTCACAAAGCTGTGGAGTGGACATTTGAAAATAGATGACAATGGAAATCAGTTTTTAAGACTTAAATCAGGGGTGAAATGCTCCCAGTTCGGACCGGATCGTTAGATCCGGTAGCGATGGTGGTGGGTGATTTGGAGAACTGGTAGCAAAATCCCTCCCCCCCCCACCTTGCCCCAGCTGAGCCGCGCGATCGTCAGAGTTGTTTTTTTTTTTTTACTTTTAAAAGCATTTTTTCTTCGGCCAAAAAAATGCTTTTAAAAGTAAAAAAAAGCCTCTGATGATTGCACAGATCAGCTGGGATCATCAGAACCCTTTAAAAGCATTTTTTACAACATCCTCAGCTGAAGAGGTTGTAAAAAAAAACCTTTTAAAAGGCTCCTCTGGCAATCTCAGCTGAGTAGCCTGATCATCACAGGCTTTTAAATGCATTTTTTTTACAACCTCTTCGACCAAAGAGGTTGTAGAAAAAATGCTTTTAAAAGTTTAAAAAAAAAGTTGGCCATGCCCACCCAGTCTCGTTACCCTTTCACCAAGTCACGCTCACAGAACCAGCAGTAACAAATTTTACATTTCACCCCTGACTTAAATATATATTGAGTTGAGATTTTAGGATCCCATTTTTAATTATTAATTTATTATACTTATATAATATAATTATATAATATAATTATTATATTTATTAAACAACTGGGTTGGTAGCAAGAATATAAAAATATAATGGCAGAACAAAAAATACAATTAAAAACAATCACAGTAGATTAGAAGAGTAGAGGCATCATACTTAGTCCCCAAAAAGTGTGTATCAGGATCCACTAGCAGCCTGGCGCTAATGCCTGAAGGAAAAGCCAGGTTTTCTGGCTTTCTAGAAGGCTGGAGCTATATGGATTTTGAGGTGGATGTTCAGGTATCACAGGTAGCACAGGTAGCACTACAGAGAAGACGTGTCCTGTCTTGGGTTCCAGCAGTGGTGAAATCTAAATTTCTTTCCTACCGGTTCTGTGGGCATGGCTTGGTGGGGTCATGTGACTGGGTGGGTGTGGCTATGTGACTGGGGGATCAAAAGACAGAAACTCACTAACTATGTCCTGCTGGAGCAGGGTTGGACTAGATGACCTCCAGGTCCCTTCCAGCCCTGGATTATTCTCTGAAGCTGCATCTAGTACCAGATTTGTAGTCTTTCCTTCCTCTCCTTTTTCCTCCCTCCCTCCCTCCCTCCCTCCCTCCTTCTCTCTCTTTCTTTCTTTTTCTCTCTCTCTCTCTCCTCTCCCTCTCCCCCCCCTCTCTCAAACAAACCCCCCCGCCCCGCATTTTTTGCCTACACCCATTTTTGGTCTAGTAGGCTTCAGCTTTTTTACCTTTTAAAAAATGGCCGAAGAGGTTGTTAAAAAATGCTTATAAAAGTCAAAAAAAAAAGGCTCTGACGATCGCGTGGCTCAGCTGCGCATGGAGGAGGGCAGGGATTTTTGCTATCAGTTCTCCGAACTACCCGTCGCCTACTGGAGACAGGTGACCTTCAATTAAGATGGCCGTATAGGGTTTTAAAGGTATAACAAGCATTTTGAATTGCACCTGGAAGCCTACTGGAAACCAGTGTGGGCCATGCAACAGTTGTGTCACAGTGATGAACCTAATGCATCCAGTACTGGCCACTGCTGCACTCTGGACCATTTGAAACTTCCAAATGCTTTTCAAGGGCTGCCCCATGCAGAGTATACTGAAATCCAAATGGGAAGTAACTAAGGCATGAATGACTACAAGCAGAGCCTTCTAATCCAGGAACAGGTAAAACTTGCATACATGATGGATTTGTTGAAAGGTCAAGGTCACAGATTTCACACCAATTCTGTCTGAGGGAGGGATATCCCAAATAGAGTTATCAGTTGAAAAGCTTTGTGAGGACTGATATTTTAAAACTTTGAAAGAATTAAAAATTAAGGTGGGACAGAATAATAGTTGCCTGAAATCCTTGTGCTGAAGTTTAAAATGGGAAGCAAAAAATAAAAAAAATCCCTCAGCGATGACATGTCACTTCCATATTACTGCCAAATAAACTTACTTTCCTTCCTTCCTTTCCTCCCTCTTTCTCTCAGACCTGCACACATTCTCTGCAGAGCACAGAATCCTTTTATTCATAAGAGACGGGGATTTGGGAAATTTTTGAAATATCAGCTTGAATTATCATAAATGAACATAATGATTTATGACACAAAGGCCAACTTGAAATACATTTTTTCCTAATTGAGTATAAGAAGCTCAAAACGACTACAAGATCTGAAAGAAGGATATGGCAGGGTGGGAGATTATTTTTCTTCTGTAGGATAGGCTAATGTGAATTTATTAATATGTCACAGAAAAAAAATCATGCAAAGGGGATTAAGACTAAATTATTGAATTGTAGGTTAAATTGATCTTTGGAAAGATTGTCACAGATTTACTTGTTTTTCATCACAGGTTTCCTTGAGACAAAAAAAAGTACTTTACCTGGAAGCAAAGAGAAAGTAAAGGAATGGTCACCAACAAGGAATGCTAAAACTATCAAAATTGGTGGAGGGAACTGTGAAGAAGGTCTTAAACTGAACAAGTCTTCTATTAATCAAGATTTACTGCTCTCCCTTCCTTTGATGTCTGAGGAAAAATACAGTCAACCTACCGAAAAATATTTGAGGAATGAACGACATCTAAAATCCTTGGGCCAACACCGGTAAATAAAACGTAGTATCTATTCAGCCTGACTTTTAATGCTTCCATCCAAAATTGTTTTGTGATTCCTGTTTTTAATGAGAAAATCAAGTTTGTGTAACAAAACAGAAGTACAATTCCAGATCAAAAAATACTTCACTGAAACACTTCACTTTAAACAATTTAAAGTATTTAAGAAATACTTTAAATTATTTTGCAAATAATATAAAGAAGCATCCTGAATAAAGAATGTGGCTGCAGCAAGTCAGGAAGAAAAATGTACTTCTTTGTATTTAGCCTTATATATAACATTTTATACTTTTTCAAAATAAGCAGCTTCCAGTTTTTCTATGTTTTACATCCTGATTCACTGATTTTTTTAAAAAAAAAAACATGGCCTCTGTTGTGGTGGGCAGCCTGGATTATCAACAAGCATGTTATGAACCATATATATATATGGTATATAGCTTAATACCTTTGCTCTGCTACAAAACTATGTGATTGGCCTTGATAAATCGACACTTACAGAAAATTAATTACGGATTGGTCTCTCCTTTCCCTTTCTCTTCTTCAGCCTTGCCCCACAGAAGCCTCCCCTATCCTGTCCCCTTCTCTCCCTCAGCCTTGCCCCACAGAAGCCTCCCTATCCTATCCCCTGGTTTCTGCTGTGAAAGTAAAACCGAAAGTGGAACTCCTCTCCTCTGCTTGTGTTTTGCATTTGGAACAGATTTCTTTTCAGGTGAGGAGGGGGTGTAGAACTCCTTAGCATCAGAGTGTGTTAATAATAATATAGAAAATACTAATGCTCTGATGGTCATTTCAAAAAATCCTTTCTTAGTGAGCAAAAGGAACATGTGGCAAATTTCAAGTTTGTAGGCTTTACGGTTCTGGAGATTTTGTGATGATGCGTGAGTGGTATGCCACTTTTATATATACAGACTAGCAAAATAATTTTAAGGTATAGCTGTTTAAAATTACTTTGTTTTGCTTATTTGTGTAGACCACGCCTGGCTACTTTACTGACTACAAAAGGGCCCAACAAAACAATTTTAGTGAAACATTCTGAAGATGATGAAACATCCAGGTCTCTACTACAAAGCAGGCCAAAAATGCCATCAAGAAATCTGTTTTGCCAGAGGGAAAGCAATTTTTTTCCTAAGAGATGTAAAAGTGACAGACCTTCAGTGCAAGATCTTCCAAACACAACTGAGAGGATTTCTTTTCATGCATAATATAAGATGCAGTTTCTTTTGTACCGTTTCAGACATATCATCCGAGCATACTGCTTTACCTCTTTAGACATCATACCGGGAAGATGTTGCATGCAGAGCAGTTGCACTTTCACAAGATTGGAATATTGGATACAAACTAGAACATCTCGGAGGGAGGTGGCTGTGAATAAAGAAAACTAAAATATGATCTGATTGATTGATTTATTTTTATTGTTAGCCAATTGCACAGGGAAGCAAGTTGAATCATTTCATTTCTAAATATAATATTTCAAGAAAATGATCTGGAAAAAAATGAGATGGGAAATTGGATTTCTCAGTGCTGAATCATGTTAAACAAGAGTAGGATTTTCATTCCTTAAGGTGTTGAAACTAAAAAGGAAAAAGCTATAAACTTGAATGGTTTCTCTTTGGGGTTTGTCTTAAGAATGCAATAGAGGAAATAAGGTCACTTTTCCAATTTGGGGCTGCTGCTGTCATTAACTCCATGTTTCTTACAAATAGGCAAAATATACATCACTGTATATAAATGTCTTGGACAATCCTTATAATTAACTATTTCCAGTTTCCAAGGGACTCCAGCTTAATTATTTCAAATCTGCCATGTGACCAATTTTGTATTGGAAGACACCAGTTTTTCCTGATCTGAGGCAAATTCCAAGTATCAATAATTATGTGTACCTGCCAGCTGATGGATCCAGTGAACTGAAATCCCATCCATGAAAACTTATGTTCTAATACATATAGTTGCTTTTAAACCACATTCTTAATTTTTGTCACTTGCTAAGGCAGTGCTGATGATAATGTTATCATTTCAGTCAAGCCCGACTCTTGGCGATTCTATGGGCCAGGTCTCTCCACATCTTCCAATCTTGCACTATTTTCTTGAGTTCTATGTTGTGGCTGGTGTCATGTTCGATGGTATCCAACCACAGTGTTATTTGGTGGCTTGGTTTTCCTTTTACTGCTAAATCTTCCAAACATAATTGCTATCACCAATGAACATGTTAAGGCCTTGATGGTGAACTTATGGCACATAGAATAGAATAGAATAGAATTTTTATTGGCCAAGTGTGATTGGACACACAAGGAATTTGTCTTGGTGCATATGCTCTCATGTACATAAAAGAAAAGATACGTTCATCAAGGTACAACATTTACAACATAATTGATGGTCAATATATCAATATAAATCATAAGGATTGCCAGCAACAAGTTATAGTCATACAGTCATAAATGGAAAGAGATTGGTGATGGAAACTATGAGAAGATTAATAGTAGTGCAGATTCAGTAAATAGTTTGACAGTGTTGATGGAATTATTTGTTTAGCAGAGTGATGGCCTTTGGGAAAAAACTGTTCTTGTGTCTAGTTGTTCTGGTGTGCAGTGCTCTATAGCGTCGTTTTGAGGGTAGTGGTTGAAACAGTTTATGTCCAGGATGCGAGGGGTCTGTAAATATTTTCACGGCCCTCTTCTTGATATATGACATGTGCCATAGGTGGCAAGCAGAGCCTTCTCTGCAGGCACACAAGCCGTCGCCCCAGCTCAGCTCCACCGCACGTGCACACCGCACATGCACACCAAGTCTACCACCAGCCAACTGATGCTCTGCCACGTGGGGGGGCAGGACACGTGGGATAAGTGCACGCATGTGCGGGGTGGTCACACGTGCATGTTGGGGGGAGGGCATGCATGGGGGGTCGTGTGCATATTGCATTATGGGTTATAAGTGCAGGGAGACCTACTACGCCCAAAACAGTGCCAGGATGGTGGTGCACCCCCCCTCCTCGCAGCCTGTTTTTGCTCCCAGGAAGCTGCAGGGAGGCCTGCTAGGTCCAAAACGGGGCACAGGGGGTGTGATACGACTCCCACGGCCCGTTTTTGTTCCCAGGAGGCTGCAGGGAGGCGTACTAGGCCCAAAGTGGGATATGGGGGAGCATGGGGTCACATGCACAGGGGACAGGGCATACTGGGGGGGGTTGCGCAAACAGTGCATTATGGGTGCAGGCGTTCCCACTTTCAGCACGCGACAACAAATAGGTTAGCCATCATTGTGTTAAGGCATTATTTTTGCAGAATTACCTGGAATTTGAAATAAATGGAAATTCCAGTCACCATTTGAGTAAACTTCTAATATCCAACCAAGGGCTTTTGAATAGTCAAGTTCCTCCTAAAACAGGGGTGGTTATTAATTTCTCTAAAGGGCTACATGGGAAAATGGGACTGTGGTAAAGGGCCATCTCTTCCACCCCGTTTGCTGGCACTGTCCCTCCCTAGGTCTGGCCTAGAGTGTTCATACACAACTAAGTTTAGTTCAACAATGGATTTTGGAATTTTCAATGAAAACGAAATGACTATTAGTTAGCCATATTCCTTCCTATTGATCCTCACTAGGTTTACTAATTTTTTGTTAATTTTCACTTGAATTCCTCTGTTCCCATTGGAGCATTAGTGATTTTTTAAATATATATATATATACTTCTACATTACTATAAAAAGAGAGAAACGAAAAAAATAATAAGAAATAGTTGAATGAGGAGGAGCAGTTAAGATAGTCAATATCTGAAACAATTCATCACTTATGTGCTGCTGGAGTGGCTCAACAGATTATGCCTATAGACAAGAAGAGTTTAATTAAAAATACAAAAATTTGAAAAATCAGTAAAAATAGAAGTATTTTTGTCTGAACAGGATGCTATTTCAGATTTTTTAGATAGATAGGACAGAAAATCAAAATTTAATGTATCTCATTTCCATTTCTATACCCACACACAACACTCAATGCGAACTTGCTCATATTCAGACATAAAAGTATAAAAAACACTAAGATTTCATCTTAGCAGGTGCTTCTACGCTAGGTAGACATTATACCTGTAACAAGAAAGGAGTCCTTGCTTACTGGCCACTGTTCATAGTTACCCACAGTGCTGAAAAAGATTTCAGATCAGTTTTCAAAATTGTCCCCATGGTCACATGATCACCATTTGCAATCTTCACAGCAGGCTTTGGAAAAACGAAGTCAGTGGGGAAGCCAGCACGAAAATACAAGTTGCAGTCTAGTAAAATGCTTAACAACTGCAGCTGGAACTGGTGTCCTATAATCAAAATAATCGCATGATGTTTCACTCTATGAAGTGTCACTTAGCCAAGGAGTTGCCAGCTCTACTTGTAAATGAGGACTAGCTGTACACATAAATTTGGCTGCACAAATGGATCACTTTTAGATTTTAGTAAGCTTTTTTGGTTCTTATGTGAAAAGATCCTGAACAATAAGACAGCAATGAAATATTTGCAGATGAAAGCATTAAAAAAATCTGCTTGTTCAAATTGGGCTACTTAAGAAGAAAAACCCTGATAAGCCAAGCAACAAAATCCCAACCCTACAAAAACAAAAAGCAGGAAGGAAGCCTACAATTACAACATAGTTATAATAACAACTGCCTAGAAACAATGTACCTTATGCATTTTGTGCCTTGCGTCACGTTTATGTATATGTGCACCAAGGCACAACACTATTTCATAAGGATTTCTGCTCTCTTGCTATTCGTGTTTGCAGGCAGGTGCTTGTTCCCTGTCCTAATGTTCCCTTTAATTGTATTCATTTTATTTATTCAATTCATGCTTATTGTTATATATATTATCTAATACGTACTCGAGAAAGAAAGAAAGAAAGAAAGAAAGAAAGAAAGAAAGAAAGAAAGAAAGAAAGAAAGAAAGAAAGAAAGAAAGAAAGAAAGAAAGAAGGAAGGAAGGAAGGAAATCGTTAGGAGCGATTGGGCAACGCTACCATCTCTCTCCTGGAATACTGGAGTGCCTTACTTAGCTGGGACATTTTAAAACGACCGTGTTTCTCGATTTGAACAACTTTTAAGATACGTTAACTTCAACTTCACACGGGCTGAGGAATGTTGGGAGTTGAAGCTCGCAGTCTTAAAATCGCTGGTCGAGAAGCGCTGGCCGAGATCTCCGCCCTACGAGAAATGATTTCCGCTGTCTCTCTCTCTCGGTATTTACAGAAACGCTTATTGGGCCAGCTCTGAAATTTGGAGCCGTTGGCCCTTTTGTGTTTCGCGAAAGCCAGGAAGGACGACACAAAAGCGCCTAAAACAATCTGACATTTCTGCTTTGTCCCCGAGCTTTCGCGCTCTAACGATATATTCATCATAATTACAATATTCATAATTCTGTGAGTCTTACAGAGGCGTGCCTAAACTGTGACGTGATTCTTGAAAAAGCATAAACACAGTCAAACTGTCAAACAGTCCTTGCTGAAAGATGACCTGGATTCCCAAGAAAACAACCACGGCACAACAGACACCCCTCCTCCCTTCCCCCTCTGGTAGGAAAGCACCCGGTTGCGGAGAAACGGACAAAAACGAAACCGAAAGTGAAATCTGCTGACGTGAACACGTGATCCGAAAAGTAAAAACAGGTCAAGCGGTAAACAAGACTGAAAGTGACGGAGGCTGAGCTCTAAGGAGGATCGCTTCCAGCTGTAGGACTTTAATGCCCTTGGATTCGCCGGCAAGTATTTTAACCTTTTTAAAACTATTACTACTCCTGGCTACTGCTTTAAGCGTGCACGAGGTGTAGGGCCATAGTAATATGGAATGTATAATAGTCAAGATCACTCTTTAATTCTTCTCGATTATTTTGCAATGGTCTTGGATTATTTGGCAGCCCCTGCCTCCCACGCCTCCTGACTGGGGCAAGAGAACGGAGGCCCAGCTGGTTTTCCAATTGAATTGGCTTCAGCGGCGGGCACCCCAAACGAAAGCAAGCGGTCTGGGTGCCCCTTTTCCTTTCTTCTCGTACGAAGACCTCGCGAACGAGGTCTTTAACCCAGCCTTCCTCATCCTAATGCTCCGCGGTTGGGATGGATTGCGTGTTGCCTGCGGTTTTGAATATGTTCATCATACTTTTCAAACCATAGATTTGTTTCTCTTTTAGTGCATGACTGAAGCTGCATTTTTAATGCAGACTTAGTTCACCCTTAAATCTTATCCTCAACCTTATCCTCAAGCATTTTTTGCCTACTGAATTTGAAGGACAAGGATGTAATAAGTATTGTACACATGCCTCTTCTACCTTGTAAAGGAAGCATGTCTTTAGTCAATATCCAAATATAAGAGCCACCGTGAATCACAGAAGAAAGCCAATGATTATGTTATGATTTGCTTCAGCTGTTCCTGGTGTAAGGGACTATAGCCTATGAAACTGGAGGTAATATATAACTACATGTGGATA
This sequence comes from Ahaetulla prasina, assembly GCF_028640845.1. Classification (NCBI taxonomy): domain Eukaryota; kingdom Metazoa; phylum Chordata; class Lepidosauria; order Squamata; family Colubridae; genus Ahaetulla; species Ahaetulla prasina. The sequence goes on along the minus strand of NC_080545.1, from coordinate 63,099,215 downwards.
GAACTATTATCTAGGAACTTGTATTATTCCCCCTTTAAAAATTTTCATGCTATCGGCCATTAGTAAGTTTTGTAGTGAATTCCATTTTTTCCAGGCATCTTCTGAAAAAGGATCTTTCATTGTTATGAATTTTCTACCTTTTATTGTTACAGTCTTCATAAAGTGCTAGACTTTAGTTTCCTTAATCCCCAGCATATTAACTGACTATAGACTATGATGGTTAAAATTCAGAATAGGAATCTGGGTAACACCAGCTTGTGTTACTCATAACACCAAATTATGAAATATGAGGAATAACTATGTTTCTTCTTAACATGCCTAATTCTATAACTGTCTGTTCCTTTTTTGAAAAAACCTTTCCATCCCTTTAAAAAAAATAAACACCTCCAACAGAATAATATTTCTTAACAGGTTTGGGAAAAGGAACTGAAAAAAAACTCTTCCAACATTTCATTTGGAATCTTTTGTTAACCTATGTTAACTAGGGCTAGGAGCTAGACTTGGTCTTTGAAAGCTCTGTTGGAAGCATGTACAAGCAAATTAAAAACACACAAATTCATTCCATTTCTACACTATGACATTCTTTTTATCATATATAAGTTTCAATTTGTAATAACTTTTGGAAATCTCAGTGGCTGTACCCAAACCTTTCCAGGAGTGCGAATGATCTTGTGTATGATATATATCTACTAACTGTAGATTGAAAACCATCACATATGGCTTGATATTGTGTGAACTAGGCAAATTGTAATTTATTAAAATTTATACTGTTGATAATAGAAACATGGTTAGAATCACATTGTTATAACATTTTATAAAACTGGTCCCTAAAACAGTTGGGAAGTACCGTATGTGACCAAGTGGAGACATAGTTCCTAGAAGCCAACCTGTTTACTTTCTTCTGCTAGGTATTCAGGTGAAAAATGCAGCTGAAGATCCAAAAAAACATCGTTGAATTCATTAAAGGGTTAAGAGAGACAACCTACAGTTTCTGCCTCTTGTACCTGAGTCATTTCTCCCTTGCCATTGGTTATAATGCTTTGCTGTTATATGCCCTTGTCTGGGAAGCTGGGGATATAGTCAACCTTCCCACCAAAAGAATTGGCTTCTACAATTTCTGTTTGTGGAATGAGAAAGGAGAACTGGATTGCCTTATGACTGAAGAAATAGCGAAGTTGGGAATCAGCAAGGTTGCACTGGTGCTATCAAGACTCTGTGTATACATCAGCCCAGTTTTGTGTCTCTTTGGTGCCAATACAATCATGCAGCAGGCCCTGTGTTTCAAAGACAGAGATGGGTGGAAATTGGCTCAGATTTTTCTGTCTGTTAGCAGTGTGAGTTTGCCTGTTGGTCTCGTTTTGTTTATCTTTCCCAGTCAGAAATGGATTCAAGTCTCAGAACTCAGTGTGGGATTTGCCGCCCTATTTGGAGCTTACGTTTTACTTCTCCTCCACCTGCTCATAATTACCCTCTACCTTGCAAAATACAAAGACACTCTTCATAAGAGACCTCTCACTGCTGTCTAGAGCCTCCCATGAGTTTTTGTTCAATTGACACACTGAACTGCAAAATAGACTACAAGAATTTGTCATGCAACACTATCCTCTGTTTATTTATGGTTCAGTGAACTGAGTGTGAACCCAGAAAATCTTAGTTGGATATGAAATAATTTGTGTGACAAATGTGAGGCAGCATCTGAATGTAACACACACTGTAGTGAGTTGAGTGGCGGAACCAGTGCAAAAACACCTTCCAAGGACTGAATAAATTGAATTCAGAGAATGCTTTCCAACATAAGTGAATTGGAAGGGAGGTAACACTCTTAACACATACACTTAATGCATAGCTTCTCCTATTTCAAAGGCTGGAAGATCAACTAAAGGTCTCTCAAGAGGAACCACACTTAGATTTAAGAATGTACTAAGTTTGAGGAAAGGATTAAGGTAAAAAGCAGTAAAGCATTGAAGCACCATAAAATCCTCCCACAAACTGTTTTAGTCTCTTCTATTTTTGGAGCACTGTCCTTGCCATACGAAGCATGGTATGGCCTGTAAACAGAGAGGGAGAGGAGGAGGAGAGAGATAGAGAGAAGGAGGGAAAGAGAAAGAGAGAATTTCCATTGCTGAAAAGGATTTAGTTGAATCCTAGCACATAATAGAACACTTATTCAGTCTCCACAAGTATTATACGTATATCTCTCTTAATATTTGGTTATTGTGAAAATAATATTTGGTTATTGTGCAAATAATATTTGGTTATGTGCAAATAAAATGGTGGTAAGATTATCTACATACCAATGTATTGCAGTTAAGCCTTAAATGGGAAGTTTTTCTTTCCCCAGGGTTCTAATTGTATGTGAACGATGCCATGACCTTTTAATTAAAACTGAATTATTTGTATTTTTATATTACTATATGGTAACTCCATCTTTCTGTCAAGCGACTTTCTGATAAAAGCAAAGTAATTCGTAAATAAAACAATTTAATTATGAATAGATATGTCAGAGTTGCATTTGTAAATAGCAATAGCATTTAGACTTATATACCACTTCACAGCCCTCTTTAAGTGGTTTACAGAGCCAGCATATTGCCAACAATCTGGGTCCTCATTTTACCGACTTTGGAAGGATGGAAGGCTGAGTCAACCTTGAGCCTGATGAGATTCGAACTGCCAAATTACAGGCAGCCAGCAGTAGCCTACAGTACTGTATTCTAACTACTGCGCCACCACGGCAGCATGTCAAGGACATTTTTTTTCTATATAGCATTTTTATATCTTCCCCAGTCTGACAGACATTAACACAATACTTTTGTAAAAAAGAACCACATGTCCCAGATCTGTGATTTAAGGCTACTACATGAGTAATAAATGCACTGAAGTAATTTCTTGTTTCTTAGTTATAACCCATCTAATTGTCAAGTGATCTGAACATTAGTGGAGAAGAGACACCTATTTAATGAAGACAAATACTAAAACCTGATCCAAAAATGCATGTCTCCAGGGTACTTGTGCACTTCAGCAGACTTTTTCCCTGTTATTGTATTATATTCTTGCATCATAGAAATCTAATCATAAATTAAAATATAATTCTCATTTCCTGACCACTCTTTCAGCTACTATTCAAAATTGTGATGGTGCAATAGAGAGGCACTACTGGTCCTCAGAGTTGTCACAATGACTCCATGATCACATGATTATAATTCAGGTGCTTGGCAGCCAGCTTGCATTTACAATGGTTGTAAGTATCCCAGGGTCACATGATCACCATTTGCAACCACCCCTGCCAGCTTCTCACAAACAGCCAATGAGGAAGTCGCCTACCCAGGTTTTGTGGCTCAAAGTGTTTTCTTTTCTGTGGGAAACAGGTATTTCTCCTCTGTGTCTCTCTTTCACTCTCTCTCTCTCTAATCTCTCTCTCTCCTCTCTGTCTCGTGTGTGAGTGAGTGTGTGTGTGTGTTTTCTCTTTTGAATCAATTCCAAAAAGAGGCGATGGTTGGTTAGTTTTTTTTGCTGATACTGTTCTTTCTTCTTTGGGTGCTTTTCACCATGATTTAAATCCAGTCATTTCAGGTTCCCAGATAAACCTGAAGCTCAATTCTATCCCTGCTGTAGCTCCCTGTCAACTGAACAGGCTGGCCCCACCCCTCCATGCCTAGCCCGGGAAGGTAAGGGTGACAGCGGGAGATGGAGACTCGCTCCATATTCCAGAGCAGGAACGAAGTGCCCCTCATCTCACAGGCGCTTTTTCCAGTCCTTGTTGGTGCTGCGCACACCTTGGTCACTCAGGGAGATTCGTGACTTGCTCTCCGCCCCAAGACACTGGCCCGGCTCAGCTGTAGCTGATGCTCCACGTTGTAATGGGCTCCAGGATGAGGGAACACATTCTTCCCCACTGTGAAGTGTACTAAATTTAACTGTGCTGCGTAAGGCGCTGCAAGAGCAGCAGGCAGGCCATGGGGGTGGCAAGAGCAGTGGCATCAGCCACAACTGGGCCGGGCCAGTGTCTTAGGGTGAACAGCAAGTTGCGCTTCTCCCCAAGCAACCAACAAGGGCTGGAAGAAGAACCCACGAGATGAGGCAAATACAGGGGCGCTTTGCTCCTGCTCTGGAATATGGAGTGAGTCTCCATCTTCCACCGTTGCCCTTACCTTCTCAGGCTAGGTGAGGAGGGACTGGGAGGGGAGGGGCTAGCCAGTGGTGGGTTCAGCCAACAGGGAGTTGCAGCAGGGGGACAAAAGAGCTGCATGCAGCTCTGGAGCCGCGGGTTGCCAACACCCTCACTCAGTCATTCGTATTCCTGAAGCCTTTTTCTGCTAGAAATCTACTTTGTAGCATGTGCTCACAACACCCCCTCCCTGGCACCAGGCACCCTGCCCCATCCAGCAGAAGTCACCTCGGCCCTGCCACACTCACACTACAGCAGCCACTTGTTCAACCATTGGCCTGTTTGCAAGTTACCTGGGACTTCACAGTGACTTTGTTGAAAACTGACAGCAAAGGGGACTGTCAGGATTGCCATCACCAAGTGATGCAGTCATGAGATGTTGCATTTTATGAGTGCATTATTTAGCACTGGAAATTCCAGTCCTAATTACTCTTGTTAAGCAAGAACTACCTGTTTACAAAATGTAACAGAGCTGAAGATTGGATATTTTGCTTCTGGGAGCCCAAAATTAAAGAAATAATTTTTTGAGTCAGGAATCAATTAAGTCAGATATTTCAGGAAGCTGGAGGTGAACACTACTTTTTCTATGACTGGATTCACACAATTTGCTAAGCCAAAATATTTGTTTGCTTGTTTGTAAGTATAAACTTACAAACTAGTATAAACTTAGGCACATATAACTGAACTGTTATTAAACAAACTGTAGCTCTTAATTTAATATGAAAATGGCCAGTGTAAAGAGAAGAACTACTTACATTTATTCTTTAAATACAAAATTCAAGTCTTCGAAGTCAAGCAAAAAAAAGTGCTTATTGAACCAGGGAACCCAGTAGGAGATTCCTCCATTCTTCCCCCAATGCATCCCATTAAATCTCCAATTATAAAAATAGATTTCCAGAGTCTCTCCTCCTGATCAGTTTATTTCACAAAGTCCTGCCATTGTGATTCTCCATTACTTCACCTCTGGTATACTAGCCACCACTATCCTAGCTGTATCTCCTATTAATCAATTTTAAAAACCTAGATGTTGCTTATAAATGTTAAAATTATGTAAAGAAAATCTCCCTGACATATTTTAAGGCATCATCATCTTCCTCCAGTTTGGTCTCCTCATTGCTACTTAAAGAAGCTGACTGATCTGGAGGTGTGGGTGGTACAGGAGGATCCTTGGCAATGTTGACAGCAGTCCCTGGAAGATGATCATCTATCAATTCCTGTTGACGCTCTTGTATCTTATCTTCTGATGAAAGATCTTCTATAGCCTTGCAATTCTAAAAAGGAAGCAATCATATTTTCTTTCATTTTGGAATCAAGACACCAGGTTTTTCTCTCTGCTTTCTAAATCAGGATAAGTGAGATGCTCAATGCCTGGTACAATATCTACAATGATGCCTGGTTGATAAACATATAAATAATTCTCTGTGGTCTAAAGAAATATGCCCAAGTGTCCAGTGAGTTTGATTACCCAGTACAATTGGCTGTATTTAGGCCCAATTCTTTTTTCCAATTCTCAGAGAGCAAAATGTTCTGGCAATATGGAAAATACTGAAATATACAAAAAGGAAGAAGCTGCCACCTGGGCAAAATCTTAACATTGCTCACCTCAGCTAAAATACAAAGAGCCATGTCAACCAACTCTGCTTCATTCATACAATACACAGTTTCAGTCCTACAAAAGAAAATCATATTGTAAAGTATGTACAGTAAATAGGAAGACTAACCCTCCCTTCAGTAAATATCAATTTATAGACAATCAGCAGATATCAGAAAATACACATTAAGTCTTGTCAAATTCTCTGTAGCCTTATTCAGTATATCTATCTATTTCAGTATAACTATATATTTTTAGGTCTAGTGTCAGGAAAAATAGCAAAGACCAACTCATACATCAAGCAATTTTTAAAAAAATTAGGGTCAAAGACCACCACTACAAATAGAAGCATTAAAAACAGTAATAAAATAAAAACAAAAACAGACAAAATAATATTTTACAATTAGTTGTAGTTACCAGTGGGCAGTTATGAGTCTGCCTAATTTTGCATACAGTATAACAAAATTTGGCGACATTCAAAGAAACTACTTCATACTCAATTGATAACAGCAGTTGTAGATAAGAAATCAGGTTGCCCTCAGGGTAACCATCTCAAATATTTTAAAGCTCTTTCCTATATCCCAAACAGCTCTTCACCGTGATCTCCCTTTAATTTTGGCTAATCTGTCTCCCACAATCTCTGTACTGTATAACAAAATTGTGGCTGTTGTTTAAAAATGTTTCCTACTCTTCAAAGCGTAAAGGGAAAGCTTTTTAACATTTAATCCTAATTTAACCTCAATTGAATCTAAAATATAGTCAAACTTTCAAGATATGAGTTTAGCTATTTGGGAGGACATATTCTATAAACAGTAAAACCATAGCAAATACCTTTTTAATTAGTCACAAACTGATCCCATGAAATATATTGGATGTGTGTGAGTATGCACAGATACATGTGCGTGACTATTTAAGGGTATAAAAACAGAAAGATAAAGCTGAAATCAAAGAATGTGACAGTTCTACAATTCTGGAGAAAATCTATTGATGTAACCACTAAGAGTCCACACTGATTGGATGTCCCCTAGTCTATCAATAGTTCTACACATACATTACACAACACACACAACCCTCCTCCCAATTTGGCATTTGGGGGTAGAAAAGGAAGTTTAGAACAACCCATTCTTCTCTGATTTTTAAGAAACAGGTAGGCAGCAAACCTTGTTAAAGCTGTCTTTTTTCTTCTCTTTGACTTCATTTTTGCCCATTCTTCTGGTTCAGTTACATTCTTGGTCATCCATGCTGGGAGGATCCTCTTTTTTGCTGCCTCAGGGGAATTCATTTCTGTTAATTCAAGAAGAAAGAGAACAATTTGTGCAACAAGAACACTTGAAATTAAACTTTGGCAATTGAATTAAGGGTTCCATGCAGCCTACTGTTCCTAAAACAATGTTTACACGTCTCAGCCATTTGGTGGTAACCATAGGCAATACTGAACTGGCAGCAAACAGAGCAACTGAAATTACTTTTGGGGTGTCAATCAAAAAACATACTGGCTCATCTTTGCCATAGCATAAAGTTAACACTTTATTTTATAAATATATTAAAAAATAAATAAAACTATGCAATTACACTCAGAGTTGCCAGAGATTGTGGGGAAGAAAGTAAGTATCGTCCACTCCATTTTTGTTCTCATTTCAATAACTTGCAGGTACAAGCACATATGTAGAAAAAAATAACAGATGGAGCTCGACAGTTTAAAATATTCTAAATAAAGGACAGGTACTGAAGGCTTTTATGTTGCTTCAATTTGCTCCCCTGCCAGCCCCCCCCCCCCCCAATGTTCATCCCTGGATCAAAAGATCTTCAAAGGTTTTCTGCTTCTGGCTTCTACACAGCAAGCTCCCGAGTCTCTTGCATTAAGAGTTAAGGAGGCAATCTTTACCCTATAACTCCTTACCTGTAACAATCTGAGTTTGGGGATTTATAGACACTTGTGGGACATACAATTCCTAAATTGGGCCAAATCCACCCAGTGTTGGAACTTGTCCAATAATAAGGGCTTCTCCACTATCTCCCATGGTATTATGCCGCAAGTCTAAATAGAAAGAAAACAAAAAAAAAGTTCTGGATGAGAACCAACATTACATTGTCCAGGCATTGACTATTCCAGAGATTTATCGACATCACTAATCACAACAGGCAATGTTACTCGTTTGCATTATGTACTTGGAGCCATAACGACCAGTCACAAGAATGATACAAAGCCCCCACCACAAAACTGCCACTAGTGCAAATATAAAAGAAGACACGAATACTGTTGTGCACTAAATTCAGTCTCTATAGTAAGGTTCACTATACTCTATGATAAATTCCTTGTGTGTCCAATCACATTTGGCCGATGAATTCTATTCCATTCCATGATACTTATTCCCAAACCAGGGGTCTCCAACCTTGGTCCCTTTAAGACTTGTGGACTTCAATTCCCAGAGTCCCTCAGCCAGCAAAGCTGGCTGAGGAACTCTGGGAATTGAAGTCCACAAGTCTTAAAGGCACCAAGGTTGGAGACCCCTGTCCCAAACCACTACACAAGGCTGCAGGCTGAATCCAATTGCCCCCAGTTCTTCGTGCGAGAAGCTGTGCAGTTACTCTTTTAAATATCTCAAGCTAAGAGCCGAAAAACCCAGTTTTTAAAAGGAAAAAGACCACGGGCCGTTTACTCGCCCTGCGAATTAAGATGCTCCGCGTCGCTTGCCGATGGAAAGCCGGAGCAAGGCTTCCCTCGAGACGTGCTCATAGAAGGGGGAAAAACCCACCCTCACCCATCACACCTCCAAGCAAAGCAACGTCATAAACAACCACTTTCCGCCGGCAGCCGGTGGGGGGAAGGGGGCGGAGGGAGCGGAGAGGGAAATGAGCAGCGCCGGGAACGAGGATTTACTCCGTCACGTGAGTTGCACTCCAGTCGCTTCTGGGACTTGAATTTCAAGGAGACACCCGGAAGCAGGATGAGACGCGTGTTGCGTACAGCTTTGCTGGCTGAGGTATTCTGGGAGTTGAAGTCCACAAAGTCTTAAAACTTACCAAGGTTGGACACCCCTGCAGGCCCGTCGCTCCCCCCCACCCCGCCAAATTCGGCACCTTTAAGATGTGTGGACTTCAATTCCCAGAATTCCTTCAAGTCCACGCCTTAAAAGTACAAGTTTGAAAACTCACTGATCCAAATGTCGTGTGGTATCCCCCCCCCCCGCCTCCGTCCATTGAATAATTGCCAGTTCCTTTTGTATCATTTTTATACATTAATCTTGGAAATGTCCATATTTTTCATTAGATACTTTTTAAGTGATAAAAAGGGTTTTTAGGTGCAAAATTTTTAAATATACTTGATTTTTCCCTCTAAGAAATCTGACATGCATTTATTCTTCTCCTTAATTTCATGCTGTTTACACAAGGTATTGAACTATACAATAGCTGTACAGGTAATCCTCAATTTACAACAGTTAATTTAGTGGCAGTTCAAAGTTACAATGGCAATGAAAAAGTGACATGTTCACACTAAGGATCTTTGTATCACCCCCATGATCATGTGATAAAATTTCAGATGCTTGGCAACTGGTTCATATTTATGACCATTGCTATGTCCCAAGGTCATATGATCACCTTTTGCGACCTGACAAAGCAATGTCAATGGGAAAGCCAGATTCACTTAACAAGCAGGTTACTAACTTATCAACTGCAGTGATTACTTAAGAACTGTAGCAAGAAAAGTCATAAAATGGGGCAAAACTCACTTAACAAAGGTTTCACTTAGCAACAGAAATTTTGGACTCAACTGTGGTCCTAAGTCGAGGACTACCTGTATTTTAGACTAGGGTTTTGTTTTAATGAAATTAACGTGGTTAGTTCATGATTTGGTATGCAGTGTCAAGCCATTAATAAATCTTAATTGTTAACCATAAAACTTGTCATAGGAATGCAGCCACATTTGAACTCCACATATGAGTTTCTATTTACAGGAATGCTTAAGTATGGAAATTGCATATCCAACAGAGATTTCAAACTGTTGCAGTGTGGGATGCTGCCATTTGAAATTCTATCAGCTCAACACTTTTCCTCTAGTGAAAAAGACCTTACCAATAATGACAATATTCAGCCTTAAGAGAATCATTCTGGGCTCCCCTCCTCCACTTTTTAATCGGTTTATATTGCACTTCCATAAGCATGCTATGGTTGCAATGGTACCATTTCATCTATCTCAGCCCTAACAAAAATAGAATGATTCTAAATTATTATAGGCTGTAGGCCTGAACTTTTCTCCATTTCTTTCAACCATCTTCAGTGCTTACAAACCACATTTATTTTATTATAGACACTATTGTTCACCTTCTGCTTGGGATTCTGTTGTGTTCAATCTGTTACAGCTAAAGGCCACAGCTGTGCCTCCTTAGATGTATTTCTGAGTATTTGGTGAACTCGGGCTGATGACCAAGAATACTATTCACGTTAAAAGTACATCTAAAAAATTATGAATTGACATAAAAGCAATTCCAAGGTATCATATGCTGTGTTTGTGTGTTTCACTGTGTACAGTGTATTCTTATCCTCTCCAAACATGCAAATTGCTGGAAATATAGAAGAAAGAAAGCTGAGAGTTCTATAAAACTCTCAGCTTGCTTGCTTTGGTAATAGAACTTAATTAGGATGAACTGATTAGTAATAAACAGATGGCCTTTCATAACATTTCATTTTACTATCATATGCTTTTTGTGATCTATATCAGATGTCCAAAATTCTAAAGGAAAATAAACAATATGAATTATATAATAACTCTATGAATTATATAGTAACTCTTTTTCTTCCAGGAGTATAGTACGGAATGTTCTTCAAACAATCAAAGCAACATAATGTAAATGCAATCAAGTTTTCTTCTAGTAAAAATGCAGTCAATACTGTTAAGAGTTTTGAACAAGACTTCCCACTCCATCTCCCACCTGCTAGATCCACAACAAATTTGTACTCCATCTTGGGACTAACCCAGAGAATTATGGCTATGTGCTAATGAAGACCAAGAAGAAAAATGGGCTGATCCTTATTGAAAGGAACTTGATGATCGGGGAATGTTTAATATTAGTTGAAATGAACTGTTAGAATGTACTCTTCTAAGTGGCAGTAGTTTGGCAATTAAACTAACTCCTAACTTAAAAAAAGATGATGACATTAAGACAAATGATTAAACCTTCCCTCCCTACAAAAGTTTGAAGCTAATGGTTAATACTGATCATTCATTCTTCTGTAAAAAAAATTGTTCACATCTTGGAGCACAGTTTCATTTAAGACTTCTGTGCAAGTAGAGTAGTTAGTTTGATCTTCCCATCCATGGATGCAGTGAGGCAGGTCCCACAGTCCATGGCTGTGCACCAGTCCACAGTGACCACCGGAGCCCTATGTCCTCCAAGAGAAAGACAGTTCTCTAGTGCTTTGCCATTGCTATTCATCTGAAACAGAGAAAAAATAAATCAAAGATTAGCAAGGTATTATGGTACAAATCACTTACCAATCTGGAATCTAAAATTCTAGGACAACTCTGGTCCTTTTAAAAAATTAGAATATTACCCTGGACTTTAAGCCATACAGCAGAGCTAAGACAAATAATGCCAGAATGATTATTAAAGTACTACTAATGTCAACACAGGTTACGTGAATCATAAAATAAACCAAAATTTCATCACTCTTATTTTTCAAAATATGCTGTATTTACTCTGTCTCCACTCATGAGTTTCCCAAACCCTTTAACTTTAACAAGATATATGACCATAGGAAAGACATATCTGATGTAGTTAGCTGTTTTCAATATCTATCAAGATGGCTACAAGGACCCTTCTGATCTTTTTGGTAAATTCCACCCAGAGGTACTGTAGATAGTCAGATTAATATATAATACTACATTTCAATGTGGCTACTTGGTTTTGGCTTAGACGTGATTTCTAAATCATTTATGCTTTTGCAAGATATGCAAGTCCATCAGATTGATGCTTATTCATAAATCATAGCTGAAGGCCTGGTTTAGAATGAAAAAAAATCAGTTCTTGTTAGAGACAGCATGTAATTATCTTAACAGATAGCTAGTACCTTGTAGATAACACCTCCAGTGGAAGAACAAGTTAACATGTAGTTTCCTTCAGAATCAAATGCAAAGAGCCTTCCACGTGGGAATTGGACTTGTTTGTATCCGCTATAGCCAGACAACACAAAGGGCCCTGTGGCATCTTTAGGAAGACTAAATTCAGAAATTTTGCATCCGCTTTTATGGATATTCCATTGAATAAACTACAATGATAGAACAGATCGCAGTAAGATATACAATACACATGCATTCTTTACTTTGCAACAGCACCTACAGATACAGAGAGAAAAAATCATTGATACCAGAAGAAACATAACCAATGGGGTCTCTACAAATTAGGACATCTGCTAGTTTTCAAAATGATTTATAGATTCACTTGATTATCAGCTTTCAGATGAAACGTCAAAAGATACAGAGGGTTGCATGCTCTTTTCCAGATAAGGTGACATTAATTAGATATATTTACCAGCTATTTTGAGGGCCAAATATATCTCCAAAGAAAGACATATAAATACTGATATAAATAAATGTGTTGCTGTCATATATGTCAGTTTGGCCACAATTTTTTAAAACCTACCTTTCCATCTTCACCTATGCTGTAAACAGCATTCTCATCATAGCTGAATTCAACAGAATAAACCTCCCCATCATGGGCCTTCCAGCTCATAGCACACTCATGTTGCTGCATATCTGGAAGACAGAAAGGAAAAAAGTGCAGGTGGATTACCTTTACAGGTTTCTAAGTCAGTTTTTGAACTTGGTGTCTCTCTTGCCAGCCCTGTTGATATTCTGACAAGAAAGACTTGTGCTGGCTGGTATTATAATGGGATAATTTCTCTAGAGAAAGGAAACAATAAAGGAGGAAAATAACTATCTTTATAACAGCTACAATGGTGTTCAACATGACTAATTCCACTAACCCTCCATCTCCATTCTATTAAAAAGCTATAGATGCTCTGAAGCTTGGAAGACAGCAATTTGGTAACCTCCATTGATTTTGGGCACAATCTGTATTTGTGGATTTCATCACTGGCTTTGTTTTGGGAGAAACTGGGAGTTAGAATTTCATTCTTTTGGGGGGGTGGGATGTTCCTCATCCCTAACTGAAGATACATGAAACAAAAAAAGACCAATTTTGAAATTTTAACAATCTCTACCAAAACACAATCAATCATTAGTTCTGTTTATTCCAGTATGAGGTAAAAAAGCAGAGAGAAAAGAGTGAGCCAATTTGATCTAGTGGTTAAAGCACCAGTCTAGAAAGCAGGAGGCTGTGAATTCAAGTCCCACCTTAGCTGTGAAAGCTAGCTGGTAACCTTGGGCCAATTACTCTCTCTCAGCCCAATTCACCTCACAGGGTGTTGTCATGAGGAAAATAGGAGGAAGAATATGTTTACTGCCTTGAGTCACTTGTAAAAATAATAAAGGTGGGATACAAATAAATAACTGCCAAGTCCTAACGTGAAAACTGATATAGAGACCCTCACTCAATATTATACATATACAGAACAATAACAACAACCTCTCTGAATGTTGTATCCTAGCTGAGAATTATAGTCAATATATACATAAAGTGCACTGCATTGTATACATTGAAAAGGGGGGATCTAATGAAAGTAAAGGATTAAATGAGAATAACATAACTGGTTAACTTTTGTCAGTGTACCAGCCTTTGGCCCATTTTCCTACTCCTGCTCCACAACAAAGTCGCTGCTCAGTAACTGAAAATCCTAGGACCAACAGAATTTAAAATGGGGTGGGGGGAGAAACAAAGCCATTTACCAAAGAGGCGAATTATACCATCTGCTGCTCCAGTGACCAGGAGATTCCCATTATGGTTGAAGGCTGTGCAGTTTATAGCAATGGGCTCTGGTTCAAGAGAAAATTGGAGCTGAAACAGCAAACAAAAAATAGGGAACACAGAATATAAATTGTTTGTTCTTTCCTAAGGGAGCAGTTACTCTGAGATATCCATCTGAGAATCACGTTGAAACAAGATGGGTGGCAAATAATTCAAAAAGTAAGTAAGTAAATAATCCAGTTGTTCAACCAAACATATATCTGAGTTTCTTCGTCTCCCACTGTATTCTGTAAATACTAAATGAACAAAAGGAGCTTTTCATATACTAGCCTATTTTTCCTGAAAGCAGAAACCAGCTATTTATAAAATGAAAAAAATCCCACCAAGAGAGGTCTAAATATAACTTCTGATTAGAAAGGAAGGATATCCTCCTGCTGATTCATTGGAGGAGACATACTTTTCTTTAACATGTTTTCTTTGCCGTTAAAAGTGGTTCCGCTTAGAATGATTCAGTGCTTATTATAACTGGATAATAATCCAGTTATAATCCAGAAAGGATGTAAGCCCTGTGTCATTCAAAGCTGAACAAAAGTACGTCTGGCCACAAAAGCCAACTAGGCATCTTTGAGCAACATTAAATCTATAAGGTGACAGTAAGCAAACATAAATTGGTCAATTTAGCATTACCTCACATCAACATTAAAGTTGCTGTGATGACAATTATTCAAACGCTTTGAGCAACCATAATATTAAGGAGGAACATATGAAGGATCTGTTAAAAACATTAGTTAAGTACCTTCTTTTTTTGAGCTACAGATTAAGAAAACTTTCTTTTATTTTTATCAAACAAGCTCAAGGGTGGGGGGGGAAACAGATACTATACCTGCTGCTTCATAGTTTTGGTATCCCACAAAAGCAATTTTCCAGGAACTTGATTGATGCCCTTTCCTCCAGAATCTGATGTAGCATAATCTAGTTGATTGACAAGGCCAGATGCTGCAGCTGAACAGACAAAGGAAGCACCACTTGGACTACATGCAAGGGACAAGATCCTAAAATAAAGAGACAGAAAATTTACTGTGGCTTTCCACATAGATAGTCCAGAGAACCAAGAGGGACACCAATTCCTATTGGCACTGATCAGAATTCTACAGTCTTTTTTCCTAACACAAAAACATGCATTTATACTCACTAATACTCTCAATATTAAAAATGTAAACATACTATCTTCTTCATTGTCTCCTCCTCCAATCTCAGAAGATCTCTTAAATAAATGTAAGTGAGTAAGAACAGCTCTGGGTGTCTATAACCAAATATCTGCAGAATAAAGGCTGCTTTTCAACTCATGCTGTATGACTACAGGAAGCCCAAGAAAATCCTTCCCTTCCCTCTGCAACTTGGCTTAGCCCTGTGTCTGACCATGGCACCACCCTAGAATTCTGATGATATAGAAGCATTGTTCTTCATCCTTCCTCTTTAACTGCTGATCCAATTCTACAGAGGAATTATTGAGTCTGTCATTTGCACCTCTATAACTGTCTGGTTCGGTTCTGCAACCCAACAAGAAAAACACAGACTTCAGAGGATAATTAGAACTGCAGAAAAAATAATTGCTACCAACTTGCCTTCCATTGAGGACCTGTATACTGCACGAATCAAGAAGAGGGCCGTGAAAATATTTGCAGATCCCTCGCATCCTGGACATAAACTGTTTCAACTCCTACTCTCAAAACGACGCTATAGAGCACTGCACACCAGAACAACTAGACACAAGAACAGTTTTTTCCCAAAGGCCATCACTCTGCTAAACAAATAATTCCCTCAACACTGTCAGACTATTTACTGAATCTGCACTACTATTAATATTCTCATCGTTCCCATCACCAATCTCTTTCCACTTATGACTGTATGACTATAACTTGTTGCTGGCAATCCTTATGATTTATATTGATATATTGATCATCAATTGTGTTGTAAATGTTGTACCTTGATGAACGTATCTTTTCTTTTATGTACACTGAGAGCATATGCACCAAGACAAATTCCTTGTGTGTCCAATCACACTTGGCCAATAAAAAAAAAAAATTCTATTCTAACTTGGGTGCTGTCTTCCAACCCAAAATGGAGAAGGAGTCTTGTCCCATTTACCAGAAGTCGTAAGTAAAATTATTAAATTTTACGTGATTCTTATGTCACAGAATTTTCTTATGCAGAGAAGTCACAGTATCTAAAACATCCCAAATACAGCATTAACAACTCCTCCCCAAGACTGTTGAAATGGCACAGAAGTGACAGAAGCAAAGCCGAAAACACACTCATGATTTCAGTAAAGAAGAATATTTGTAGCTCAGAGTTCAAATGAGGAGTCCTTGTTGCTTTCTGAGCTTGGTTGTTTTCTTGCAGATGTTTCATTACCCAGCTAGGTAACATCATGAAACTTTACCCTAGGTTGACTGCAAGCTCAAGAGAGCACTAAGGACCCCACAATCATGATTCCAATTCCCAAATAAGCAATCAGCTTAAGCAACAATCAATATGTCATGGAGAAATAAATGCAAATCTCAAATAGATGTTACAAATAGCAGTGCTGTCCTTATTCTTGTCACAAAAATCATCATCACTCGAGATGAAATATAAAGGCTAAAGATCAGGCTTATACCTGGGCATATCTTCATCAATGCTAATTTCACAAAGATTCTTCTTGGCTTCAGTGTCATAGAGACGAACAGTACCAACTCCACTGCCAAGCAACAACTTCAAAGAAGCAACAGAGGAAAAACAGAGATGAAGGATAAGATTGGTATTCCTCTGAAAATTAACAGATTCTGTGTATGTGTGTTGGTGTTGGTGGTTTTATCATTCAATTTTGGCCATCTACAGTTTGCTAGCTAGTATGCCTTTTTAAAGTTGGGTTACATATATTTTTAAAGAGGCCTGATTGAAAACAATGCTGTGTCTTGGAGGCTAGGGCAAGACCAGATCCTAGCATAGTAAATAAATAAATAAATCAAACCTTGTCTTCGTTCTAATCAATTCTTCTTTAACTATGTTGTCCATAGCCTAAACTGCAACTGTGAGATACTTCCTGATAAAAAAGAAATTACCAGACATTGTCTAAAGGGTAGCCTTTTAAAATCTTGCAAACGTAAGGAAAATGGGAGAAATTCGAGGGAGGGAGGGAGGGAGGGAGGGAGGGAGGGAGGGAGGAAGGAAGGAAGGAAGGAAGGAAGGAAGGAAGGAAGGAAGGAAGGAAGGAAGGAAGGAAGGAAGGAAGGAATCTGAGTATTTCTGAATTCTCCTGGTGTATTATTGTAAGGCTGTAAGCCATCTAGAGTTACCTCCAGGAAAGACAGGCAGCATATTAAGTTTAATAAAATAAATAAATAAAATATTGTAGACTTTCCCCGTTCTTGCAGGCAAGGTATTTTTATTCCAAGAATTCTCTAATAGCTACTATGCTAATCTTATTAACTATATATTTAATACAACAAGGCCTTTTATTTATTATTTATGTTTTTATTATTTATTTATTTATTTATTATTTATGTATGTTTTATCGATGTTATTGTAATTTGTTTGATTGCTGAGTCGCCCATGGTAGCTGGCATGTTAATAATAATAATAATAATAATAATAATAATAATAATAATAATAATAATAATAATAATAATAATAATAATAATAATATTATGATGGATGGTCACAAAGTCAGCAAGATATTTAAAGATTTGCATTTTTATCCACCTGAGGCCTTCCCAAATAAGCAATTGTTGTTTGATGGTGTTAAAGGTGTCACGGGATGTAAATTGTTCCAAGAAAAGCTGCCTTTTGAAATTGACTGATGGGGATTTTGTGAAAGGCAATGGTGTTAAGTGAAGCTCCAGATGTTTGGGAATTATTATATAATCAATTTAATGATTTGGGATGGCACATATTTAAAATAAATCACAGCACCAGCCAAGGAATACAAGAAACGATCAACTGGATAATTAAAATAGTTTTTAGCCACTGAATATTCCCAGTTCAGAGATCCTTATGCAGAAGAAACTCAAAATTGCTCTGCAACAATGAGCTGATACCTGTTAAACTGATGGAAGACATTGGAAGAATGCTTGTTAGCCTAATATCCAAGCTACAATCTTTTAGTTTCACTTTCTGAATTTGTTTTCCAGAAAGCACCCAACACATAAAATTTGGATTCTGCAACTCTTTTCTACTAATTTTGCTATAACCCTAGTAGCTTCATCAGTGGACATGAAGATTATGCATGTCTATTGTGATGCCCTAAAACCGTAATTGTCATCAGAGCCAGGTATTTTAAGGTATTTTATGCCTAGGAACACCGAAACAAAAAGGAAGATGGCTTTAGTACAACTTCTTCAATATGGTTCTCTCCTCATGCACTGGACTAAAAATCATCCCTGGCCAAAATTGTAGTCCCAGTAATTCTCCCCCCACCCCCAGCTACTCACCAGCCTGTCCCGTTTGGTTGCCCATTCCAGAGAAAGCAGTGGAGACTTGGAAATTGAAGATGCTTTCGTCTGCATGATAGGATTGAAGGACCACACCTTGATGACTCCATCCACATCTAAACTGGCCACTCTTCGGCCCGAGCAGTCCACCCTGCACACAGAAGGAAGATATGCTTTTGCACTGATAGCCTCCTCTTCATAAATATGATATGGATTTCTATTACCCATTTGATCGTTTACAACTATTAAACCCTGTCCAGATATTTTCATGCTCATTCAGATAGTATTTCTAATATGCAAAATATGTATATTTCTTATTATAACAAAGCATGTACCTAATTATAATGTGCATTTGACAGACTGGGAGCCAAGAATAAATGTCCACGATTGGTAAATTCACAAAGATTTGGATTCCACTCTACTGAGATGATATTGATAAATATGACATTCAGTTTTCTAATCATCAGCCAATTGTTACCGGCAATGCATGATGGATGAGTGGTGTTCTCCATATTCCTCTTGACTCAGAACAATGAAGGGCTGCTCATGCCTGATGCCTCCAGCATCCATGCCAGTTCCAAATATTTTTGTCTGGTTTTCCAGTTGCTCGGCATGGAACTCAGGGAATGGCTCTGTTTCAATGGCAGTAATCTCCACTTTCTTCTCAGCATTCTGTCCCTAAAAAGACACAGCCAGCTAGGGAAATCAATTAAACTCTTCGAACTTGTCTTGCCCTAAGATAGGTTTTAGGTAACTAAGGCTACAGATCTGTATCCTATCAACAACAACACAAATATTGTGAAAGTTACAAATAGCGGAATGAGACGTTTTTGTTCATTGATCTAACCACTCTCAGAGAAGTCACCCTTGGGAGGAAAGCAAACATTGAACTATTTGAATACAATGAAACTAGACCCTGTTCAGGATCCAGTTTACAAATACCACCTCATTCTGAGACTGCACTGTAAGTCAGACCATTGTTTAACTTACTATATTTAAAAAGCAAACCCCCGTCATGCAGAAAAGAAATTCTGTATGATCTACTATAATATCTGATCACAGGCCAGTGACATTATTTATGGCATTTAGGAGGATGTTTCAAATATTATTAGAAGATCCAAAGCTTAGATTTTTGAGATTTTTTTTCCAAATAGACAATTAACCAATTTGATGATTGTCTAGCCTAGGAGTGTCAAACTTGATTTCATTCATCAGGTTGTGTTTGACCTCAGGGGGCCAGGTTGGATGTGGCCAGGGTGGGCATGGCCAGCTTGAGGTCACTCATGTCAGGGGCACCTGTAGCGACCTGAGTGCTCTGCCAGCTAAAACAGGCTCCCGATCTCTGTTTCCGGCTGTGATGGCCTCCTGCAACCCTCTGCCAGCAAAAATGGAGCTCAGGAGCCCATTTTCACTGGCAGAGGCACCGCGGACCGGTCCCTCACTGTTTCCAAGGTGACGCAGTGGGCCAGATCTAAGTACTTCAAAGACCTGATCTGGCCCATGAGCCTTGAGTTTGACACCCCTGGATTAGAGTGTGTTTAAAGCATTTATATGTAATAGGACTGGCCCCTGTTTCATGGAAGACAAAAAAATAACTGCTCAAGATTGAGTCAGAGGTGTCATATATATTCTAATGATCTTAAGATGATTACTTACCTACTCCACCCACTTTTTTTTTCAGATTTATTGGATTCCTTAGTAGGTATTTAATAAGGGCTGGTTATACACATTTTATGGTGGAGATGTAAAAAAATCAAAGATAAATTATATCACATGACTTGGTTGTACCATCTGATTAAATATTCATTTTTATTAAGGATTAAATAAGGATTTAATTTAAGGATTAAAGTTTCAAATGTGTAAATATATTATTACATTACAGTCCAAAAATTTAGAAATAATCTATTATTATAATCTATTATTATAATAATAGATTATTAGAATAGAAATTAATTATTATTAATTAATTATTAATAATAATAATTATTAATAATTAATTAATAATAATTAATTTCTATTCTAATAATCTATTATTATAATAATCTATTACCATGCTTGGATGGTAACAAAAGTTATTAAGTGTCCTAGGAAAGATACATGTATAACAGGAACTAAAAAATTGGCTAGATTAAATGTGTGCACTCTCACCTTTCAAAATGTTTCCTTAGAGATACAATAAAAGGATTGGACAGTATGTTTGCCTGTGGTCAAGATTTAATTTGATTTAAAAAATTAGGTATTATTTATTTTACTTTCCTTTCTGTACTTTATATGTTTTCTGCTTCTTCTCTATTCTATTAAACCATTTTTTAAAAAGAAAAAGCAGTAAATATTAAATGGAGAAAAAATGGCTAAATATTAAATATTTAAATATTTAAATATTAAATATTAAATACTCTTCTATAAAATATATTGCCATTCCCAAAATGTAAACTTTCTAAGCAGCAAATACAGCAAATGGTCCCATCAGGGGCACAGAAACGGGAACTTGCAAAAAATCACTTCTGCATAGTGTTAGCTCCATGTCACAGAAGCATAATGAATTTAATCAGTAATCACATAGATTGTGATCATGTTGCATCCACATATTTATGTTTGTATACAACTGTAGTCTGAAAAGATTCCCAATGGTGTACACTTTAACAATGTGGATAGAGAAATCAGCATCTCCCAGAGACATGAATAGTCTATAGACATTTCTACCTTTTCAATATGTCCTTACCATCTATTTTGTTTTTAGAATATGATTTTATATTATAGAATATTTTGCATATCTACAAACCTTACAAACAGTACCTTGGACAATGAATTCTTAATACGACAACTGCCAAACAGAACATATTTTTTGGTTTAGAGAAGGTGATTATTGCCAAACTGAACTTGACATTCAGACATAGTTCTTTAAATTAATAGCATTAAGCAGGATTAGGCAAGAATATTTAGTACTTGCCACTTCCTCACTAAAAACGGAACCACTGAACAATTTTGACACAAATAGAAGATAACATACTGTACGACTGGAACAATCTGGAACTGAACATACTCAAAACTGTAGAAATGGTGGTAGACTTTAGGAGAAACCCTTCCATACTTCCACCTCTCACAATACTAGACAACATAGTATCAACAGTAGAAACTTTCAAATTTCTAGGTTCTACCATATCACAAGATCTAAAATGGACAGCTAACATCAAAACATCATCAAAAAAGCACAACAAAGAATGTTCTTTCTGCGCCAACTCAGAAAGCCCAAACTGCCCAAGGAACTGCTGATACAGTTCTACAGAGGAATTATTGAGTCTGTCATCTGCACCTCTATAACTGTCTGGTTTGGTTCTGCAACCCAGCAAGACAGACACAGACTTCAGAGAATAATTAGAACTGCAGAAAAAACAATTGCTACCAACTTGCCTTCCATTGAGGACCTGTATACTGCATGAATCAGAAAGAAGGCTGTGAAAAAATTTACAGATCCCTCACATCCTGGACATAAACTGTTTCAACTCCTACTCTCAAAACGACGCTATAGAGCACTGCACACCAGAACAACTATATACAAGAACAGTTTTTTCCCGAACGCCATCACTCTGCTAAACAAATAATTCCTTCAACACTGTCAAACTATTTACTAAATCTGCACTACTATTAATCTCATCGTTCCCATCACCCATCTCCTTCCACTTATGACTGTAACTTTGTTGCTTGCATCCTTACAATTTATATTGACATTGATTGTTTCCTGATTGCTTATTTGTACCCTATGACTATTGAGTGTTGTATCATTAAGTGTTAAATTTGTACCAAATTTAAGTGTTGAAAGTGTTGTACCTTGATGAAGGTATCTTTTCTTTTATGTACACTGAGAGCATATGCACCAAGACAAATTTCTTGTGTGTCCAATCAAAAGAGTATTTGGCACTTTTGCTAAAAAATGACTGATAAAACCAATTCATTTCATATGTACATGCACACACAAACACATTCAGCAACAAATTCAAAAGTTAAGAATTAACTCTTAACAGGAACTTTAATCTTCCTGAAGAAAGATCTGAGATCCAACAAAAAGCAAAAGAAAAAAAAACCCCAAAACTAAAAAGTAATGAGACAAATTTAGAATTACAAACATTTAGGAAAAAGATTGAGAACACCAAGTATCATAATGTTGTAATGTACACTGAAAATATTGTCAATATTCTAATTGCCCAAGTTAACAAAATATTGAAGGGCAATGAAGAACCTATATTCTAAGTTTATTTCTAAGGTTTCAATTTGAAGGACATTTTGTTTCTAAAATCTGTACTGCGACAATATCCTCTGTACATGTACCATGTCTTAGTAACATGTTATTTGCCATTAGAAGAGTAACTAAAAAAAGACATCACAGCCCGGTCAGTTCTAATAGAAGAGGCAACTGTTAGCAACTTTCTACCATTCTAGAAATAAGTAACTGAGGGCTAATTACAATCCACAAAGTGTATAAAATGCAATTATATTTTCTAACCCACAGATCACATTGCATCTTTTGGTCTTTCATAATCAAAAATTTTAAAGAGGAGAAACAGCTGCTTATCTCTTTTCTATCAAGTTTCAAAAGCTGAGAAGGCTTGCAAGTTCTTCCCCTACGTAATATTGCAGGAGAAATAAGCAGCTGACTAGTCATAAGGCAAAAGGCCCACATAAACTTCTGCTGCTCAAACTATTTTAGAGAAAAAATATTTCAGAACCCTTTATCCCTTTTATAATTTATAAGAGAACATCAGCTGGAAGAAGAAATAACGCTGATGTTTCATTTCCCCAGTTCAAATAGGTGACTCATTAAAAAAAACAAAAAAAAAAAAACAAATAAGTAACTGCTCAGAAGCCATGGATCATTTTTCCTTACACCAATCAGCTGGTTATGAGCACAAGGCCACATAATTCACTTTACTCAGAAATACTCAAAAGGAAATCTTGCCCTATCCACATAAGACACTAGCTGCACTACCTGGAAAGTTATTTTAGTTCCAAAGTCTTTCTTTTCCTTCCCATGATCCTGTAAACGTCTCTGATTCTGTTGTATTGAGGTAGGCTCCACGGAAACCACACCACTGACGTGACTTTTTGATTCCTTGCCTCCAATTGCTGCCTCTTTCCCTCTGGGCACCTAGAAAACAAAGGGAAGATTTGACATGTTTTTATTCTCCAAAGCCCCATGCCTAAATTAATAGTTCAGGTACAAAACAGAATAGCAGATACAGAAACATTACTGTATTGTGTACTCTGATTCTTACATATCACACAGACAGAGGAACCGCAATTATTTCTCCTCACCTGGTGGTTTGGCAGCTCTTTTTTGCTTCCCTGTGTGGTTCCCGTCTGTGCTGAAGCGGCTGGTGTTGGCTGGGTTGCTCTTGCAGGGCCCTTCTTGCTCTGAGGTAGCAAGGAAGACAGGAATCCTCCTCGGGCCTGTAGAGAATGTGCAGTGCTTCTCTGGCTGCATATCAAGTCACTAAATGAGATGCAGGAAGTAGTAGTGGAGAGGCAAATTAATGGTGGTGAACCTTAAATCTCCATATCTGACAGAAGTTCCACTTTCCAAAAGAATTTTCATTTATGTCACACAATGTTCATTTTCAGACATAGTCCTTGAATTACACTTCTCCAACCTGCCTTGTTCAGAAAAATTATAGGGTTCCAATTTTCAGAATTCCCACTCTTACATAGCCAGCTAGCTTACAATTTTAAGCAAAATTATCACAAGATTCTTCAAGACACCCAGTTGGGGGATGCTTTCTTACATGAAGTGAATTTAACAACTCATGAAGATTTTTTTGTAAAAAAGAGATACCTAACCTTCAGTTCTACAAAAACGTGGAATGCCACAGAGAGGGAGAAGATGCAAGACAAGCAATAATTTTCAAATGTTTCCTTATCTTTCTCTTCCATAGTATCTATCTACGTCTCTAGGAAAGCTGACTAAGTAAATCATGCAAACACTTCTAAAAAGTCCAAGATTTCTCTGGGTAATCTAATTATATGTTCATTGACTGGCCTCTCACATACACTCACAGCTCTGAGTCTCCCAGATGGTCCATGTTAACTACATATGAAGGAAGCTTATGCTGAAGTGTCAAATCCTCCTCCTCCTGCTGTAGTTCCTCCTTTTTTATATGGGAGTATTCTGCTTGTAAAGCAAACAACTAGAAAAAATGGAAAGAATAAAAAATTGAATTGCTTTCCTTCTGTATGAGTGCAAGTCACAGAAATGGAAATTAATTGGTCATTAATTTCAAAACAGCAATTATATTAGCACAACTTATCAGACAGGTATCTTAGTTTATCAAACTACATCATCAATGGGCAACATGCACAAGTATGCTTGCAAGCCACAAAGAAATATTTTTATATGACTTACTCAAACATTTCAGGATAGTCTAACGAACATTGCTTGAAATTATATAACTTGACTTGTTTGATTCTTAATTCAAGTTCATATTATGAAGAACTATTCTTTCATGGTTTTTCTAACTACATATGGTGAAAGTTTGAACAATATATTTCAGTGCCAGAACTGGAACACAAATCTTAATACACAGGTGCCATTCTTACCTTTTGACAAAGGATTTCATTTTTTTCTTGCAGAACATTGTTCCGCTGACATTCTGCGTCGAAGTTCATAATCACTGGCACAGGTAACAAAGGTTAAGGATAAAGAAACTTAAGATATTACAGGTCTCTTCCCTTTGCATATGCATCAAACTTTTAAATCTAAGAATTTTAAATTTTCTAAGAACTTTACATTTTTGGGAAAATAACTTTGCCTTCCTTGCTGCTGTTCTTGCCCTATGAAATATCACACACACACCCAGGTCCAACATTAAAAACTTGACTTTGTGAGTCCTTTTGTGCCAGGGCAATACGTGATCCCACCTGAATGCTATAATTTATAACAAGAATATCTTTCCCAATAAACCAACAGCTATTTCTGAAGTTTAGCCAAAATTACATTTAGTTGGGTTTCTAGCATACAGTTCTAGCATGGCAGAATGATGGATGATTGTTTGAATGATGAGAGAATATATTAATTCATTAGTTATAGAAGCAGTTGTGCTAGAATGCAAAAATGATTCCTACTGCCCTCATAAAAATAATTATTACTTTCTAATAAAAAAGAAATGAAAGAAAACGTGCACAGAAAAGTGGTTGATTCAGGCTTACAATATTCTTCCAAATGGAAAAGGATATGCATGCACTGAAATAAAACACTGAGAAAGTTATGTAGAGAAACAATGAAAATATCTATCCACCGACGGGAAAAATACATGGCAAAGTTAGGGTTTGCATCTGGATTTGGGATAAAAGGCAAAACAAACCAGTCCTTCCATTCAGTCTGATTTTGAAGTTCAGAGGCTTGCTTGAGAAAGAATTCCTGTATCTT
This sequence comes from Ahaetulla prasina, assembly GCF_028640845.1. Taxonomy (NCBI): domain Eukaryota; kingdom Metazoa; phylum Chordata; class Lepidosauria; order Squamata; family Colubridae; genus Ahaetulla; species Ahaetulla prasina. The sequence continues at coordinate 63,073,705 of NC_080545.1, read as the reverse complement.
ATCATTTCTGTTTGCCTAAAATGTACAAAAAAGAGCTTCAGGTATCACCTTTTCCCCCACAGCAGCAGCTGTTCAATCTTCAGCAGCTGAAAATACAATTTTACAGCTCTCTAACAGAATAACAACAATTTATTTCCCACTAAACCATGCAGCTATTTTCTGAAGAATTGTGTCAATCATGTTTTGACCGAATGCAGATAGTCCTTGATATACGACCATAACTGAGCCCAAAATTTGTTGCTAAGCGAGACAACTGAGTTTTGCCTCAGTTTATGATCTTTCTTACCACAGTTGTTAAGTGAATCACTGCAGTTGTTAAGTTAATCACATAGTTGCTAAATGAATCTGGTTTACCCACTGACTTTGCTTATCAGAGGGTCAAAAAAGATGATCATACAATCTTGGGCCACTGCAACTGTCATAAATATGAGTCAGTTGCCAAGCATCTGAATTTTGATCATACAGCCATGGGGATGTTGCAACAGTCATAAGTGTGAAAAATGGTCATAAGTCACTTTTTCAGTGCCACTGTAACTTTGAACAGTCATTAAATGAATTGTTTTAAATCAAGGACTACCTGTGACTATTTTTAACTATCCTTATTCTGAAGCAAGCTTATTAAGTCGATACAAACCTGCACAGCATGAATGAGATAATAGCGGTATAAACTGATTTTCAGCTTGTTCACTGTAGGTCGATACATATCCTCCAGTCGACTGAAAAGGCGTCTGTCGAGATAACTCCAGTATTCCCGAAGGGCAGCTAGATCATAATTGTGAACAAACTGCAGAAGCTGGTCCACTATCTTGTCCACCTAATTAGAAATCCACCAAAATAAGTTATATAACCAATAACTTCAGCCATCAAGAAAAATCACAGCAATTTTTCACAGGGTACAAAGAGAAGGAAAAAATCAAAATCATGTATGTTGACCATGATTTTCCATGCAAATGCTTGCCTCCTTTATAGAAACAAGATTCAAATATATCTAATTAAAAGTACACTTGACAGGATTTAATAGTTCAGGAAAGGACAATAGTCCATATTAAAGGGGAAGTATAGTAGTATATGTGGGGCTGTTTCTGTTACCCAACAGAACAGAACATGGGAAATTTTTCCCAATTTCCCTACTTCCTTTCCAAAAATATTGAGGGTCTGACAGTTAGCCTGGCTAAGGACAAAATTTTATGAAATACATGTGCAACATTAAATAAATGATTAACGGAGACTAACATCCCTCGGTTAGCTCCTTTCCATTTAAGTTTTTGATTCATATTTTAGGCCAATACATTAGCCTACTCAAAAACCAAGACAATTGTCCTGAAAATCTACAATAAAGATTATTTCCAATTTCTTTGTTCCAGGATGAAATATAATCATGCAGTAGTATAAACAATGCAGTTGAAAAGATGTCTCTCCAATTCCAAATGAAGCAAATATTTGAGGTAACAAGATGCAATGGGAACATATCTGGGGTCCAGGATGCAGTTCTTAAAATGTTTGAAGAATTCCTAGCAGCCTGAAATCTTTATAGCAACAGACCTGGGAGTCAAATAGCATTTGCCTAATTGTTTTAACTTTGAAAAAAATAATGGCAAATGGCAAGTAACTGGTACAGGTATTAAGTACAGGTAGGGAAGCTTAGAATAGTTCTGGAATGTCTTTGGTTACTATCTGGAACAATCCTCATTTGCTCCTTTCAAACACTAAAAAGTACCTCTAAATTCCACCTATCTTTAACTCTATTATTGAGAAGACCATAACCTTTGTTTTGGTATACAGGTAGTCCTTGACTTACAACCATTCGTTTAGTGGCCACTTAAAGTTACAATAGCACTGAAAATAGTGAATTACAACAAGCTGTTTGTCTTACAACTGCAGCAGCATCCCATGGTCACATGATCAAAATTCAAGCGCTTCGCAACCAGTATGTATTTATGACATTTGCACAATCCCAGGGTCACATGATCCCCATTTGAGACTTTCCCAGCCAGTTCCCAATAAGCAATGTCAATGGGTGGAGCTGGAGTCACTTAATAGCCACGTGATTTGCTTGACAACCATAGGAAAAAAGGTTGTAAAACTGGATGAGCTTAATTATTGCCTTGCTTAGCAAGGCAATAATTTTGGTTCTAATTGTGACTGTAAGTCAAGCACTATCTTATAAAGCCAATTTTTCTTTTTTATAACTGTCTGTCTCAAATCAATTTCAGCCATAAAGGGAATTCAGGTTACTGGTCTGTGAACAGAATAATATACAGGAATTGTCAGCTAAAACCAACAGAAATAGGAAAGAACAGATCATTTCAAAAGGAACTTGAAATAGAACATATAAAGAAAAACCAGGGAATATAGAAACATTTATTATAATATATACAATAACTTTCCAAACAAGAGTTGCATCTAGCCTTTAAATGTTGGGTCAAGATGCTGCAATCCAAATATTAGTAGGATCAGGAGAAAAATATTTTATTTCATTTACTTTTGCCATTCTAGATTACTTTGTTTCGTAATTGTCCCCTTCCATCATATTTAAAAAATTACAATTTGGTAACAAGTGTTCTGCATATTGGTGAAGAGCTGGCTGGGACAATAAGGTCAGAGTCCAGGAACTGAAGAGACCAATAGATGTGTAAAGTTATGGGTTGGGTGTGTGGTTTTTCTTAATTTAATTTTATTATTTCATTCTTTTTTTCATATTGGTTTTATTGTTTGTATTTTTAATCATGGTTATTAATCAACCAGAGTTGTGGCCCTAAGGCAGACAGCTATACAAAGCTTTTAAACAAAATAATTTTAAAAGATCTATCATGACTGCACCCTGGCTTTAAAAGCATTTATTTCAGAAATTACATGGATTGATTCCCTGAGGCTCCTGGTTATGCATCTCTGCCCAGTGAAATATTAAATCAACTTAATAACTGTTAAAACTTTTTTATATGAGATATATGCTAATTGTTTTATTTTGATTGATAATCTATTGGGCAGATTTAATAATAGAAACATATGTTATAGATATATATAGAGAGAATTCTTTATTGGCCAAGTGTTATTGAACACACAAGGAATTTGTCTTTGGTGCATATGCTCTCAGTGTACATAAAAAGAAAAGATATAAGCAAAATGTCAACATCTAAACCTAAACTAGATACCTGAGCGATAATCCATGATGCCTATGGACTATCGCAGTCACTCGGTTTTGAAAGGGGTGCACTCTACACATGCTCTTCGTCTCCCGTTCTTTGAGAAGACTGATTCTAAAGAAGAGCTGCAAGGGACTGGATGCCTTCTCACTAACGAATTGGAAACAAATTTCAAACCAGCCCCTGCTGAAAGGCAGGCCCGTCCAGCCAGAAACCACTGTTCCGGCAAAGCCGATCAGAATTCCGGAGCACAACAATGCTTTCTCTGTTCCCGTTTCTGGCGGCGGCAAGTCAGCGTGAAAAGGAAGACCGGGGAAGGGGACTGGACTAAATGCCCTCCCCATCACCTAAGCCTCCTCAAACCAGCCCAGGCCTTTCCTCCCTGCAATCCTCACCCGGAAGCCTTTCTCCTTGTCTGCCTTGATCTCCGCATCTAGTTGCTTCAGCGTGGCAGTGAAGCCACGGAACAGCAAGTATTCCCGCACCAATTCGTCAACACGCTCCGTCGCAGCCGCCATCGCGCCCCCGGCTTGCAGACAAGACGAAGAGACGCCCGGAGTTCCATGCGCCGCCCTATGCTCGCTCGCTGCCCCAATCCGCCTTCTCGCTCCGCCCCTGAGTGTTTTTTTTCCTTCGCCACCCAAACTTTTTATTACAAATGAATATTGATATTTATTTACAACTTGTGGTTTTTGTTTTGTCTAGAAAACTGGGTCTGTCTGAACCTTAAAGCATTGATATCCTCAAAAGACGTTCGTTCCTTTGACTGATTTCTGGTTGAAATGTTAATTTATATTGCTAGTACATGTATGATATGCCATACATAGGCTAAATAAATAAATCCTTTGACTAAGAATTGGCAGCGCTGTTTAGTAAAGAAAACTCATGATTTTTGGCACAATCCTACGTATTTCAGGTTTTAAAGAACCTAGACGTCTCTTTACTAGTTTACCTAAGTTATAAATTTCCCTTATCATACATAGCGTATGCAAATAAAAAATCCTTCATGTGGATGAACCCACCAATTTTATTATCTATCCTGTATATTAAAGCTGATAGTCCTGTCAGTTAGTTAGATAGATAGATAGATAGATAGATAGATAGATAGATAGATAGATAGATAGATAGATATAACATGCACATTCAAGGCCTTTTTAAAGCAATTGTCCAGGAGGAGGGGTTGGGAATTATTCTATGCATCTCAGAGTTAACAATATATTAATATTTTTCATTCAAAACAACAAAACTAAACTACAAAATATAAGAAATAATTCACTTGTTTGCCCTCTCATTACTGGGCTATTGATGCAACTGACACAAACCAGTGGACAAAAAAGGAATAGGATGCAGCTTTCAGTTTCTGGGCTTCTCAATCTTAAAAAGGTTCTGGTATTGCTATGTGAATATATTAACATCTAAATCAAGTTTTTTAACAGAGCAGACTTCAGGATTTATTGGATTATGGTTACAAAAAGCTGCTGTAGACCATGTTCTCCATCCAGTTAAGGAGGACTTATGGAAATGGAAAATGAACCATCAGTACAATTTCAAGAGAGGTAGTCTTATTGTGGATATACTGATGAACTTAGGTCAACATTTTTAAATTAATTATGCAGTTTCAATCTATAACATATCTATAACAATTAGTCATTAGTTTGTTACTGGCACCAGGGTATTCCTCAAGTCAGCAATGATGCTTGGCTACAGCAAAATTTACCCTACCCTTAAATTGAAATTATCCCTTAAAAAAAAGAACTCTTAAATAATGACATTATTATAAGTGTTCTTAGAATCTGTATGCTAAGTTCAAAACTTTCAGTACCTCTGTAAAAAAAACGAACTACCATCACTTGGGGAAGATATAAGTATGGTGTATTTATCTAGACCAGTGGTAGTCAACCTGGTCCCCACCGCCCACTAGTGGGCATTCCAGCTTTCATGGTGGGCAGTAGGGGTTTTGTCCGATACTTGAAGCACTTTCCTTTTTTTAAATTTAATTGCCTTTTTAAAAAAATTTCATAGCATTATTTAAAAACATTTTCATTAGGTTTTCATAAAATTCCCTGTGACAATTTAAATTTCTGAAAATATACTATTAGTATCGCCTATGCATAAGTTTAGTTCACCTTACGTAAATGCAACTAAATGGTGCTATAGTGCGACCGCAAACAAGAGCCTCATCCCAGAATAGTTCGCGCATCTCCCCCCACACCACCCAGTTGTAACAGACAAGCAGAGCTGGTAGCCGGCGCCCACCCCCCAAACCCAATCCACGATGCGAGAGAGGCATGCGCAGACGACGATACACAGCACATTACTGTGGAACCAGTGGGCAGTTAGAAAATTTTACTATTAACAGAGATACAAAAGTGGGCGGTAGGTATAAAAAGGTTGACTATCCCTGATCTAGACTATTAGTAATTTGTTATAGGCAAATTTGTTAAAGAAATAGGGGAGAGTAAAAGTAAATACCTTCTTCAATCAATCTGAGAACTGCATATGATTTTAGGCACCTGATATTTATATGAAATAGATTATTAGTTGCTTTGGTACTACAAGCAAGTAGATCCGGATTAAACCAAATACGGAGAGCGCAACACCCTTATTTGATGACACTCGGCAAACACCGTCCTAGAAGCAAATACGTAGAAATCTCCTGGAGCTTACAAGTACGGTGTGAAAACAACCCCATATTCTAATATAGACCTAATATATAATAAACAATACACAAATCGGAACTATTTATTTTTCAGGACTCTGAAATCCCCACTTTCTCTTAACTACTCGCTTCGCCTCGTCTTATCTTTCCCGCGTTTTTGTTACCATTTCCGGCATCACTTCGGTCAGAATCTCTTTGCTTAACATTCGCGTCTTCCTATTGGCAGTTGGCGAATTCTCCTGCGATGTGATTGGTCATGTTATGCGCCGCTAAATTAATGCTATGGTGAGAGCGGGTGCAGGATAGTAGGTGGGCGAGTGGAATGTATGCCAGGTGGAATAAGCGGTAGGACTTGGGAGTAACGAAGGAGTCACGTAACCTTGGAAAGTGTAGCTTTTGTCTCTCGTATTCCAGGGTCGAGCCTGTAAAGACGGGAGAGCGTGGAGTGAGGAACCGGGAGCATAACGTGGGGAAAGAATTGCACTCCTAAGGAAGGTTAGTCAGGCACGTTAGAAAAAGATGGTGAAAAGAAAGAGTGTTTCTACAGAAGGGGACGGGACAAACCCGGAGAATAGCTGTACGCAGACGGTGGTAGATATATAGAGTGGCTGATTGGCTGTATAGTTAATAGAAAAAGTAGTAAGTTTCAACCTCTTTTATCTTTTGAAGTCAGGTGGGACAATGTTACTGGTAGTTTGAATATTTTGGGGAAAAACAAGCTGAAAAAATGATAAACGCTGCTATTTCAAATACCAGAGATATTCACGAAATGTTGCCATGTCAGTTCATTGGTCCTTCCAACTTGTCTATGCAGTAGCAGTAAAGTTCTGGGTGGGATTCAAGAGAAGAAATCTTAGCTCTTTTGCATGCAAAGTGTACGGCTGACCAATATATGAGCTATTAACCCCCCACTTTTTAAAATGCCTGTAACACATATAATCAGAAGCAAGGAATATTTCTCTTTCAATAAGACAACATCAGAGAAAACGGGGGGGGGGGGAGGGAGGAATGGACCCAACAGAAACTGCAATGTGTTTTCTGTTGCCAAATACCAATCAAATAACAATTGGAAGCCCATTAGCAAGAGTGGAACACTACTGTATTGCTTTATTTAAATGTTGAAAGTAATATTTTGCTATTTTAACTAGTAGCCATAAATAGCCTTAACATCACATCCTGTGTTAAGCACATTGAGCTATAAGCATGTTCCACAGTTTTTGGAGTCTGAATAAATAGCCTTATTCTCCATTAATTTATCTAACTCATGTTTACATCATTCATTTGAACTAATATTGTAGGTGTATTCATTGAATATGTAAGGAGGGTGATTTTTGTAGTCTTCCTCACTGGAGTAAATAATTTCTGTTAAAGAATTTAGATGCAGAGATACAGAGATAAAGAAGCCTTAAAGTATAAAGGTGTCCCTGTCTAATTCTAAAATACCATATATGTCGTTTTCAAATTTCAATATCTCTCTTTTCAAAAATAATAAAAGTATTACATGCATTTCAAATTGCTAGAACTGGAGACATATACAGTTCCAACTTTTATTGTATTAAAAACGATATACATTTGTTACTGTATATAATAAGGCACTTCTGACATTTTCATATGGACAAGCCCTATTCATAGCAGTTGAACAGATAGGCCATATTTACATAAAAGAATTGCAGGTATAAATTTTGTGAGGTCAAATAAAGATAAATTTGAGAAATAAGGAAAAACATTGATCAGTTCTAGTTGGTTTGCTTCTAAGAGCTCACTGGTTTCATATTGTAATAAGACATGACCAACATGCCTCCATATAAATTGATAACAAACCATAACCGATTCACTGAATAGTTGTAAGCAAATTAACGTAGACCTGAGTATGTCTCTCTGTCTCTCAGTTCCATCAGATTTCTACCTCAGGCATACAGAATTGCAGTCAAACGTGCTGAACAGAAATTTCATGTAGGACTATAAGATTAGGCTTCAGACTGGGATCATTTCTTTTCACACTTCAACAGCAAACATATTTCTTGTTACCTCTGGGTCAGCAGTATATCCTGACAGGATTATCATGATTAGAATGAAACCTAGGGTTGCCTATATTCAAATCCATTAATAAATTATCCAATTTATTAATAGAATTATATTATCCAATTAATGTCTATTTGCCTAATTTTTCTAATGAAATTGTTGTGTGTATAAATTCTGGTGTGTCATCTTGAGCCTGCTAACAGAAATACTGAATTTAAATACAATTTCATTCAAAGACAGCAGCAGATGTTCCTTTACTGTGTCAGGCTATGGATGGAAGTTTATATGGTGAATGTTTCTTCATAAAAATAATGAAAATTTAATAAATACTAATTTAACTAATAGTACTATGAATAATGAACTCTGGTGCTGGAGAAGACTCCTGCGAGTCCCTTGGACTGCAAGGCGAACAAACAAGTCAGTCCTAGAGGAGATCAACCCTGACTGCTCTTTAGAAGGCCAGATCCTGAAGATGAAACTGAAATACTTTGGCCACCTAATGAGAAAGAAGGACTCACTGGAGAAGAGCCTAATGCTCGGAAAGATTGAGGGCAAAAGAAGAAAGGGACGACAGAGAACGAGGTGGCTGGATGGAGTCACTGAAGCAGTAGGCATGAGTTTAAATGGACTCCAGAGGACGGTAGAGGACAGGAAGGCCTGAAGGAATGTTGTCCATGGGGTCACGATGGGTCGGACACAACTTCGCAACTAACAACAACACTATGGATAATAATTCTTTAAAGCATTGGAGTCAATATTTGGCATCAAGATATAACAAGTGAAATGACAAAAATATTAAGATGGAGTAAAGTTTAGCACTTTAACCTTTATAACAGTCAAAATGTTGAACATGCATATATTTTCATCTATTTAATATAATATAACAACAGAGTTGGAAGTGACCTTGGAGGCCTTCTAGTCCAACCCCCTGCCCAGGCAGGAAACCCTACACCATCTCAATCAGATGGTTATCCAACATTTTCTTAAAAATTTCCAGTGTTGGAGCATTCACAACTTCTGCAGGCAAGTCGTTCCACTTTTTAATTGTTCTAACTGTCAGGAAATTTATCCTTAGTTCTAAGTTGCTTCTTTCCTTGGTCAGTTTCCACCCATTGCTTCTTGTTCTACCCTCAGGTGCTTTGGAGAACAGCCCGACTCCCTCTTCTTTGTGGCAACCCCTGAGATATTGGAACACTGCTATCATGTCTCCCCTAGTCCTTCTTTTTATTAAACTAGACATATCGAGTTCCTGCAACCGTTCTTCATATGTTTTAGCCTCCAGTCCCCTAATCATCTTTGTTGCTCTTCTCTGCACTCTTTCTAGAGTCTCAGCATCTTTTTTACATCGCGGCGACCAAAACTGAATGCAGTATTCCAAGTGTGGCCTTACCAAGGCATTATAAAGTGGCACTAACACTTCACGTGATCTTGGTTCTATCGCTCTGTTTATGCAGCCCAGAACTGTGTTGGCTTTTTTAGCAGCTACTGCACACTGTTGGCTCATATCTAAATGGTTATCCACTAGGATTCCAAGATCCCTCTCACAGGTACTACTATTGAGCAAGGTACCACATATACGGTACCTGTGCATTTTGGGTTTTTTGCCTAAATGTAGAACCTTACTTTTTTCACTGTTGAATTTCATTTTGTTAGATAGTGCCCAATGTTCAAGTCTATCAAGATCTTTCTATAATTTGAGCCTATCTTCTGGAGTGTTGGCTATTCCTGCCAGCTTGGTGTCATCTGCAAATTTGATGAGTTCCCCATCTATCCCCTCGTCCAAGTCATTGATGAAGATGTTGAAGAGTACTGGGCCTAAAACAGAGCCTTGGGGTACTCCACTGCATACTTCCCTCCATGTGGATGTAGTTCCATTGAGGACTACACGTTGAGTGCGGTTGGTCAGCCAGTTACGAATCCATCTGGTGATGGTGCTGTCTAACCCACATTTTTCTACTTTATCTAGTAGTAGGTTATGGTCTACTTTATCAAATGCTTTACTGAAGTCCAAATAAATTATATCGACAGCATTTGTGGCCATCTTATTTGTCATTATTGCATAAATATAAGCAATTAAAATGAATTGATCTAATTCACTCATAGTGATGAAATAACAATATCGTAAGAATCAATAGGCTTTACATTATACATATTTAACTCAGGTATTATCTTTCAGCTTTTGATGGAGATATCTGGAGACTGCAGTACCCCATATGCCAGAGTGACTCCTAAATACCATACTCGTCTGCAAGGTATAGAGCCACAAGTGGGCAAAAGACGCTTATCTCAGGCACGTCATAGAGCTACTTTGGCAGGACTGTTCAACAGCTTACGAGAAACTGTATTTTCGCAGCAAGAAAATTCTGTCTCAAAGGTACAGAAATAAGTATGCAAATCCCTAAACGTGGAAAAAATTAAACAGTAAGAATAATGCTTACTAATAAATAGTACTAAATATTCTTGCTGTATTCACATGTTGTTACAATTGCTGTTTTTAAATTTTATTTCTGAAATTAAAGCCGTCATGGAAGTTTGATTTAGTGCTTGTTCCAATTTTGTCCGTAAATGTAGGGATTTGTCCTCTGGGTGCTAGAATTATATCTCTGAGTGAGAGCAGGCAGCCTTTTTAATAAAGAAGTCAATACCATGGGAGAGTGCCAACTCACAAAAAAACTGCCATGACAGACATAGCAATCCATTTATTTTTAAATTATTTTTTATTTATTAAATTTATTTGCCACCTATCTCATTTCAAAACAACTCTGGGTTTTACCACTACTAACCAGCCATTTAGCTAAAGGAATCCCAAGGTTTCTCTTTTCAGTGTCAAACTGCAAATAAATAATATTACAAATGAATGCTTTGCTTTACTTTGCAGCATGCTAGCTTCTTATTTTACTTAGTAAAATAATCTTTCTTTAAGTCAGATGTCAAGGAAGTTGGTGGACGCCAAGTGTCCTTCTTTTGGCTGAGAGCTTTGAGTCAGCAAGGTGTGATGTAGAATGTGATACGGAAATAAGGATTTATAAATTGGTTTCTTTCTGGTCGATGACATTTTGGTATTATCTTAATTTATAAGCCTGTTTTCATACTGTTTCATGTATTTTTTTTTTAAACGAAAGACTGATTTACCCAGTGCTCTTAATACAATAAAAACATGTTAGGAAAACAAATATATATCCAGGCACAAATATATATTTTAATCTATTGCTGAGGTAATCTATTGAGGTATGTGCAAAGTCAAAGCAAAAACTTCAGCCTGTGAAAAATAGCTACTTCAGAGAACTCACCTCTATATTGAAAGAATAATTAAGGTTTAATGAAGAGACTATTTTTTTCTGATAAAAGTACCTTCCCATAGAATGAGGTTTCCTGGAAAAATTAAATACATATTAAAGCAGCTCAGGCCTTTTATACAGGTATGCTATAAATACAGGGAGTCCTTGATTTATTAACAGTTTGATTAATGATTGTTTGAAGTTACAATGGCACAGAAAAAAGTGACATGACCATTTTTCGCACTTATGACTTTTGTAGCATCCCCACAGTCACATGATCAAAAATCAGACACATGGCAACTGGTTCGTACTTATGACCATTGTTGTGTCTCAGGGTCATTAGATCCTCTTTTGAAACCTTCTGACAAGCAAAATCAATGGGGAAGCCAGATTCACTTAACAACCTTGTTACTAACTTATCAACTGCAAGGATTCACAGGGACACTTAACAACAGTGTCAAGAAAGGTTGTAAAATGGGGCAAAACTCAATTAATAAATGTCTTACTTAACAACAGAAATTGGGCTCAATTGTGGTCATAAGTCAAGGACTACCTGTAGTCTATCCTCTCAAGCTGTTTTCAAGCATCTTGCTTCTCAAATGGTAATCTTCCTGATTGACTTATTTAGCGTAGGTAGATGACAATACAGGTAGTCCTTAACTTGCAACCATTTGTGAATGTTCCAAATTACAATGGCATTGAAAAACGTGAATTATGGCCATTTTTCAACTTACAGTCATTGCAGCATCCCCATGGTCAGGTGATCAAAATGTGCACACTTGGCAACTGGCATGTATTTATGCCGGTTGCATGTGATCACCTTTTATAATCTTCTGACAAGCAAAGTTAATAGGGAAGCCAGATTCACTTAACAACTGTTACTAACATAACATCTGCAGTAATTCACTTAACTGTGGCAAGAAAGTTCATAAAATGGGGCAAAACTCACTTAGCAACAGAAATTTTGGGCTCAATTGTGTCGTAATTTGAGGACTACCTAAACTGATTGCCATAAGACATTTTACTCTTTCCCCACATGGATTTTGATTGCATGTTTCAGGCTTTTCACATGGGAGATTCTTTAATGCCATGATGTTATCACATGTTATTTGATATTTGGAAAATAAGAATCCAGGCCTCAATAATCGGTCAATATAATCTGTAAACCTGTATAGCAGCACTGGTTTCCCTCTTTTAACTTTTTTTCTTTTCTCCTCATAACTTGATATATTAAATTCTTTCAAAGTAGCCCTCCAGATCCCCAACTGACTGTAGCCAATGTGAAGGGCTGTTGGGAGCTATAATTTAGCAGTTTCCATAGACCATGAGTTCCCTATCAGGCAGGAACAATAGGCTGACTAGGAAACCCAGGACATATATGTGTCTGGGTGTTATTCAAGGTGATGTTTATCACCTAAAAATCCCTTCATGGTATAGGACAGTGATGGCAAACCTTTTCAGCACAGAGTGCTGAAAAGGTTGTGCAGAAACATCTTAGACGTGCTCATCGGGGCCACACCCCAGTAAAGCAGAACTTCTGGGTTCTAGCGTGCATGCACGCCTGATGATCAGCTGGCCGGCACGCATGTGCCAGCCAGTTTTCGGCACTGCCATGTGCACAAAGGGATCGTACTCCAGAAGCCGAACTTCAGGGTTCAGGCACGCATGTGCACCCGACAATCAGCTGGCTGGCACACATGTGCACACCGGTTTTTGGCACTGCCACGTGCACGAAGGACAGCTGATCATCAGAAACCCAGAAGACAAACAGGCAAGGCTATGCATGTCAGGCAACATGGCTTTGTGAGCCAGGGCACGCATACCATAGATTCGCCATCATGGGTATAGGACCTGGTTATTTGAGAGACTGAAAAAAGCTACAAAAAGCTATCTCTCTCTGATAGCTATTTGCCTGCCCAGTAGGATCGGGTAGAGTGGACATGCTCCAAGTGGACATGCTCCATTTTAATTAAATGTTGTCACCTGTTGGGCTTAGGAAGCATGCCTTCTCGGACATGAGGCCTGTCCACTGGAACCTTGATCTCATACATCTGTACAGCTCTCCCTTGCAGTTATTCTACAATTCTTTCAAAATCTGACATTGATTTTGTTGTTTCTTACCTTTGGGATGGAAACCATTCAGAACTGTTTAGAAGTTGGCCAGTTAATTAATTAGCTAACCAATTAAATGAACACATGAATATTAGCCTATTCAGAATGCATACGAGTAGCTCTTTGGTTTTTTTTGTTCGTTTAGTCTCAGGTCTTATGCCAAGCTAAGAATTATATCCAGGAACTGGAGCAAACTCTGGAAAATCTGTTGAAGATGAAAGGTACTATATGGAAGTGCTTGCTAAATCTTTTTCCTCTGCTATGTACTTGTTTCTTCTTTAAAAAATTAGATTAGTGACAAAGTTATAGAATCAATATAAGGCTGAAACATAAGAAGATGAAACTTTTCCATCTCATATTTACTAGCACAAAAGATCATTATGAAGGAAATCCCAACAATAAAAGGTGGGGAGGGTATGCTTAATTTCTAAATGTTTTCACGTAGATTTCCTTCCATGTTTGATATTCAGTGAGCATTCATAAAAGTTAAAGACTCTTTGACTTGCTCTCACTGTGGGGAGCTTTACAGACATAATGGCAGCATTATGAAAGTGATTTGGCACTGCTTTCTTCCAGAAATACTTTGAATTCCTGATCTAGTTCCCTCAAGACCTGGCTTTGTCATCAGGCTTGGGGTCTCGGACAGATAAGATCTTGAGGCTGATCCCTTGCTGATTGAATCTCATGTGTGGAAGCATCAAAATATCTGTGGACAATTCAGATATCTGTGAAGCATCAAAATATCTGTGGACAAGGAATGGACAATTCAGAAGGGCAAATTCATTCATTCATTCACTCAGTCCATCAGTCAGTCTATTTCTATTACAGCCTATCTCAGTTAATGACTGAGCAACTTGCAATTAAAAAGTATTTTACAATTAAAATACTAAAAACATTTTAAAACTATCCTATATTTGTAATCTGTAGCTGTTATCCTATATTTGTTAAAGTGTTCCCCATTGTTTAGATCAAACACGTTTCTCTTCTTTTATATGATTCAAATCCAGACAATATTATAAGGTGGCAAAATTTGTCTTTGGCACTGTGCTTACCAAGAAAGGAAGGCTGATATAAAAGTTGATCTATAGATTAAGTCCAATTTTGCTGCTCTGTTTTAAATCTTACATTTTTTGTACATTTTGTTGTTTGTTGTTGTGTTTTTAATGGTTTCTTTTTATATACCGTATATACTCGAATATAAGCTGATCCGAGTATAAGCCGAGGTCCCCAATTTTACCCCAAAAACTGGGGTAAACTGGGGACTCGAGTATAAGCCGAGGGTGGGAAATGAGGCACCTACCGGTTGGGGAAACCCTCCCTCCCTCAGCTGAGAAGGCTGGCGGCTCCCCCACCCCGCCCTCTCACTGCACCGGCAGGGCTTCCCCGCGCCGTCCGGTAAAATGTGAAAAAAAGAAGAAAAAAAAAACTCGAGTATAAGCCGTATATACTCGAGTATAAGCCGAGGGGCTTAAAAAAAAAAAAACTCGAGTATAAGCCGTATAGACCCGAGTATAAGCCGAGGGGACGTTTTTCAGCACAAAAAACGTGCTGAAAAACTCGGCTTATACTCGAGTATATACGGTACCTAGTTTTGGGCTGAAATAAAATATATTTTATTGTCAAATAAGTTTTATTAAATACAACTGTATTGTTATATTTGGATGAGAGAACTCTATTCAGTTCCTTTTTCCATTATGACATTCAATTCATTGCTCATCTCATCATTTTCCAATCTAATTTTCTAGTTCTTCAAGCTGCTATTTATGAGTGATTTGTTTATCTATTCAAGCATCACACGCTGTGATTGGCTTTTGCATCACCTATTACCAGGTGGTCTTAGTTGAAAATTTGGGGAACTGAAACTTTAGAACATCTGTGCTCCATCAATGAGCTACAGCCCCTCCGAAAATAGAGCTAGGTGAATTATCATTATCCATAGAACTTTCTGTCTTGTTGCTTATATAATGTTTGTTGCCATTATATTATCTATTTTCGTTTTGTTGTATTGGTTGAAATTATAAATTTGGATTATTTTATTGACAGATACTTCATGTACCGTTTATTGTTTGGGCAACATCACAATATTAATATTAGTAGAGATAACAGTACAAATAACCAATAATAAAGCTAATACATCTGTTTTTAAAAAACATTTTCCTACAATACTTTCTTCAAATCCATTTGATTATATTCAAATTTCAAAATATGCCTATTAGTAACAGATGTTTTTTCTGTTGCCAACAGAAATTTTAAATCTGGACGACGGCAATCCATCCAGTTTGGAAGATGTAAAGGAGGAATATGTCAAGATGTATTTCGACAATCATAGGTTACAAAATTTAAACTTTCTGAAAGTATACCTTTTAAATATTCCATATAAGCCTGTAATTATTCAGAAAATAATTACATGCCTATCCTATGAAATTTGCATGGATTTTCAGTCTTTACTGAATTGCAGAAATAACAAGAAGGAAAATTAGTGTGAAATAGAGATTTTGAAAGTGGGATTTTTAACACGATGAATCTCGATCCCATTTTTTTAATCCTTGTTTTTCTTTATTCTCTTTGTTTATATTGCTTCCCCATATGATTTCTGCAGCCTAGTTTATTTCTTGAAGAGTAATTAATGCCAAACAAAATTTGTTGACTTCCCAATACATGTTCATGACCAAAAAAAAAATAATGGATTTAGGTAATCTTTCCATTTATTTTGTAGCATCGTACACTCTTCAGATGTTTTGAGTCAAAATGGCACCACGGTCTGGTACGTGATCCAAGAACATGAGAAACCAATTGTAGAAGAAGATGTAAGACAAAGGCTAACACAGTCATCAACTACCTCTTCTCCTGATCTCATGGAGTTTGAACGGTACATGAAGAAATATGATATTTCTCCTTTTGAACTGATTCAACAAATAAAGTTATATAGGGTTAAACTGCTTAAATTAGTCTATATCTGAATGAATGAAGACATTTAATAGTTTCTAGTAACTGCAGGATAGAAGAAAGTAAGTGGATGTTACATTTGACGTCACAGCTTTTAAATAATGGAAGAATATTATCCTATAAGAGATTACCTTAAATTTTGTTTCTTGTGTAGCAGGGGAAGAGTGCACTGACTGCACAATTGCCCGATCAGTGCAATATAGTATATTTTGTCTGTGCTATAGTATAGCTTAGTGAAAAGGTTCATTTGTGTCATGTTATTCAACGATCCTGGTCAACAAAGTGACATTTGCTTTATTTTTTTATATATAAAAGTTTTAATTCAGAATAAAAACAAACAAGAACCAATATTGAAGGGAAAAAGAGAAAACAATGAGGGAAGAAAAAAGCAGAAACAAACGTGCAGAAATCAAAGAAAAGAAAGATGTAACAATAGCTCCAAATAAGCTGGAAATAAGTGCTTATTGATACAAATTGCAAATCACTACTTAATCTGAACTGTTTCTGAAAAACACATGTTCTGTTTCTGCTGTTCTTAAGTGTGCCTATCACATAGTATGACCCTGTGTGCCTATTACATGGCATATTTTTTTTACTGCAAGCTACTTTTTCTGAGAGAAGAAGTAGGGGCAGCATTGTAAGAATAACTATGGAATATGACCAGCAGGTGGTGCAAATGTATTTCAGTTACACAACTTGAGGTATTTCTTAATTAACCTATCTTATTTTTTCAGAGATGGCAAAAATCAGTACAAGGGTTTGTTTTTTAATACATGACCTATAAAATTATTTTGTGATTTCTTGTCTCATTCCTTCCCTCTTACATTGATACTTTCAAAGCAATCATTATCACCATTTTTATAATAATGCAAATTATTCATTATCTTCAAGATTTTAGTGTGAATTTGCTAGTATTTAATTTCTAATTCCACAGTTGGTCTCCTAATTAATGTAAGAAATTAATTTCTGTTTCTTTAGGTTATACTTAATCAAATAAACCCAAATGCCATCCTACAAATAATAATTAGTTTAATAATATAACAGAAAGCAAAGTAAGAATCATGGCAGAAAGTTCATATAAAATTATGCCTTCCTCATTTTTTTTTTTATTAATTTACATTTATATCCCGCCCTTTTCCGAAGACTCAGGGCGGCTTACAGTGTATAAGGCAATAGTCTCATTCTATTTGTATATTTACAAAGTCAACTTATTGCCCCCCCAACAATCTGGGTCCTCATTTTACCTACCTTATAAAGGATGGAAGGCTGAGTCAACCTTGGGCCGGGCTTGAACCTGCAGTAATTGCAGGCTATTGTGTTCTAATAACAGGCTCCTAACAGCCTGAGCTATCCACGGCCCTTGATAAAGGTCCATTAACTCAAAGATCTTATCTTCAATTTTCAGATAATTTTGTGATTTTTGTAAAAGATATCTACTTGCTATCCTAAAAAAAAAATATAAGACCAAACATTTCATCCATCTTGAAGTTGGTCATCTTTTTCTTTTTCCTTTCCATTTGTTCTTCAAGTGAGAACTGTAGATGGTACTATGTACAATACTATGGATTGTACGATTATGCATTTATTTATTTTCCCAGTTATCCATGATATTATTGAGTTTTCTCCAATATCAGAAGCACCAATACTTTTTATTCTATGTCAGTACAAATTTGGCATCCATAGAGTATCACAAGAAAAACTATTGTCATTATAATTCTAATCTTTATAGGTCACAGTAAATGTAGACGTTGGAGTAGAAGGAGATTTATGATCAGGCCTTTGATATCTTTTCCAGACTTTCATTGTTGTCAAGTGCCACTTACCGTAATATATTTCTAGTTGTTTTACTGTTAGTCAATCCCAAAAAACAGAAGCTATCCACCAGTTCAGTTTTATTGTCAGTTGGTAGCTGTGCTTGTTGTCATTAGTTTGGTCATTTTTTTGTATTTAATCTTAAATCTATTATCTTTTGCTTTTGGGCTGCCAAGTGAGAGTTTCAAGGTTATGTGCCAGTGCCTGGAGGCTGTCTGTGTTTGGATGGGGAAGAACCATCTCCAAGTCAGGTCTACAAAGACTGAATAGGGGTGGGGGTGAGGTGGGGGATCTTTGAGCAGCCCAGATCTTGAATATTCTATCTATGACGTTGGCTGGATTAGATGTAATTGTATGTGACAGGCAGGGAAAAGAGATGCCTCCTAGGGAACAGTCAGACACGAGAGCGAAAAATCCCTTAATTAATTAGAGACAGAAACAATAAGGACCCATCCTAAGTGATCAGGCTGCAAAACAATCATGGAAGATTTGTGCTTTCAGATTTGCAAGATTCTGTTAGTGTAGCTTTACAATAAAGTAGAATTAGCTTGTGACGTCGTGTTTCCCGTCTGGTTTTCCTGAGAGAACTGACAAATGGGGATATTCCTGAAGTCACAGCTCCTGTTAGCCTTTTCTTAGATCAGGGCCTCTTCAGACAATCACCCAATTTCACAATTTAACTGCAATATATTCTACATAGGGATGCCCTTAAAGGCCACTCAAAAGTTTCAGTTGGTGCAGAATGCAGTTGTGCAGGCAGTGGTAGTCATACCTTGTTATGCCATGCAATACTTCTTCTTTGTGTGCTGTACTGCTTGCCAGTTTACTTCTGGCTGTGATTCATTGTGCTGGTCACTATCTATAAAACCCTACCTAGCATAAGATCTGATAACTTGAGGGAGTGCCTGCTACCCATAGTATCAGCTCAGTTGATTTGATCTGGCTTGGTTGACTTTCTCTGTTTAGCATGTTTTTTAAACAAGACCATCTGTTGGGATCCGCCCTGAGTCCCTCGGGAGAAGGGCGGTATAAAAATTTAAATAATAAAATAAATAAATAAATAAATAAATCCAGAAGCATGACTCCTCCATAGCAGTGACCACCTTCTGGAATATAATTCCTCTCAAGATCCAAACAGACTACACCCTGATGATGTTTCAAAGGGCCTTGAAGGCTTAGCTCTAGGCCCTTAATAAGGATGAATAAAGCTTTGTTGCATTATGTGGGTTTGTTTCTTTCTGTTCCTGTGTGGTTCTTGTCACATTCACCATTTTTACTGTTCATTTGTATCTCTTGTCTTTCTCTTGTTTTTAATGTTTCGTTTGAATATCCCCTCCAAATCTGCTGGGAGACTAGTGGCATATAAATATAATAAATTATTATTGTCCCCATTGTTGTACTGTGTTCCTTTATCATCATTACTAAATGTTGCAGATCATTTACATTTTCAACTAACAGTTTGAAATACTTTAGAATTTTATGAAAAATAAATGCTGGCAGTTCTGGATTTTATTTTGGATATATTCATTTTGTGAGGTCTCATCATAATTACATTATATTCTATATAAATCGTGGTTGTAAGGTATGTGTGTTTAACATTTTGAGTTTGATTTTATGTGGCAAGCTGGTTGTTTCCATGAATAGGCAAATATAAGAAATGGCAGTACAACCTTTGTGTTTAAAACAGGAACTCAATTTATAGCAAGAGTTATCTTGATTTTCTCCTTCCGTGAAATATTTTAGAAAGCGACCTCTTGAATGTCGATTATGATAAAAGCAGACAGTACCATTTTCTTGTCCTTTTATTCCTTTGCTGTGAAACATTAGCAACAGATAATGTTAACATAAAATATTAAGTGGTTTAATTAAGGATGTGATTATTGGGTAACAATTTTCTGCAGATATTGCCTTGTCAGGCACCCTAGATAGAAAATTAATTTTCCAAATTATTTGATCATTATCATCAGTTTTGTTCTCTTACACTTTATTTTCTGTAGTTAAGCTATTAAGCTTTGTGCCCTTGCAATTATTTTAGAAGTGCAGTTGAAGTAGTGATCTTCCTTGTCAGGCCTCCAGTGACCTCTAGTATTTGGGTTGAAACATTGAAGATTATTGATTATTAATCAACAAACAGGCATACTCATTTTGTATTATCCTTTTACCATTATGTAAGCCACCCAGAGTCGCTGTGACAGTGAAATAAGCAGCATATAAATTTAATAAATAAATATCAGCATAGTCTCTTCAGTATAGTGCAGATTATTTCTTCAATTTTAAAACTGCACAAATCTTCTAATGCAGCTTCTCTCCTTATCTTTTCAGATAATATGTAGTCTTATCTTATTCTTTTGCCAACTAGAGACAGTCTGTTTCATCATCTTCTGTGGCATCCTGATCTGTGCATAAGTTTTGCATAAGGATAGTGAGATGTTCTGTTAATCCCATTTTTCTAAAGACAATTAGGTTGATATGGTTGACGCAGTCAAAAGTCTTCCATAGTCAATGAACTGTACATTGTGGGGGTATTCTTTATTGTTCTTCTTTTTCTAAAATACATCTGCAATAATATCTCCCTCTTCTAAAACCAGTTTGAACAACTGAATAAAGCTCTAATTCGTGTTGGATGATCCTAAGCTTTATTTTGCTAGCATATCAAATTACAGTTACTTATTGTGTGGCAGTTGTACAATCTTTTTTTTTGTTTTTTGTTTTTTTTGTTTACATTTATACCCCGCCCTTCTCCGAAGACTCAGGGCGGCTTACAGTGTATAAGGCAATAGTCTCATTCTATTTGTATATTTTTTACAAAGTCAACTTATTGCCCCCCCAACAATCTGGGTCCTCATTTTACCTACCTTATAAAGGATGGAAGGCTGAGTCAACCTTGGGTCGGGCTCGAGGTTCTCAAGGCTCGAGGCTCAAGATCTCTTGAGGATCTTTTATTTGGTACTGGTATGTAGCCTGACATCTTCCTACCAGTTGGCCATTGTGTTCGCCACATTTCTAGCATAGTTCAATTAGAACTTTTATTGATTCTTCATCATTGCTTGCCATATTTTTGAAGATATTCCATCAATTTTTATAGCTTTCCAATTTAGAAATAAGAGTGTTGATTTAACTTGATATTCTAGTATTAAAAGATTATGTACGTAGGGAATATCTTCTAATATCTTCTAATATCTGTGTTGGATGTTGATATCTGTACTGTACAGAATTTCAACGTACTCCTTCCTTATATGTTTGATTTCTTTGAATCTGTCTGTTGACATCTTTAGTAAATCAATTAGACGTTAGACTCTCTAGTTTAATAAATCTTTTGGAAGACTTTCTTGGTTTTCCATGTCTGTTTCCATCTTCGATATATTTATAGATATTATAAGACAATTCCTTCTCTAGGCCATGGAAATTTTTAATTAGAGCTTCCAGAAAGTTTTGTCTTTCTTAGTTTTTGCCTTCTCTTTTCAAAAATTTCTACTGTCTGTTTCAAACATCCAGTTCAGTTTCTTCTATTTCTTAATCACAGATAGTCTCTTTTCACACTTTTTTATTAACAACTTATTTGATTTCATTCCACAGTTCCTCTGGCTCCCATCAATAAGGTTCAGGACTTCAAAGTTCTCCTTGAAAATGGTGGGTATACAGTGTTCCATATTGTATTGTGGAAACTGATTGGTTTTCTCCTGTTTTAGCTGTCCTGAAACTTGCACATGTGCAAAGAGTCCTTGACCACACCTTTGCTCTCATAACTGAACCCTTTCATCTACTTATGCCAATAATGTACCAAATATTTGATCTGGTGATGTTCCCTAGTCCATATAGTCCAACTAAATATCCTCCTTACTGTTTCCAGCTTTAGAATTCCACTTTTCAATCATAAGCAGCATGTTCTGTCAAATTCAGATAGAATTTGATCATAAAATTTGTCAACTTCTTCTGCATCAGTAGTTGGGTCAAAATTAGAATAACCCTCATATTAGAGAGTTGTTAATAAAATCTATTTAACTGCATTGTACTAAAGTATTGTCTTTGTACACCCTTCACAATAAAAACAGTGGCATCCCTTCTTCGTTTTTCATGTTCTGAGCAGTAAACGGTATGATCTTCTGGCTGAATGTGCCCAATTCCGATCCATTTCAATTCAGTGATGCCCACAGTGTAGTCAGCTTATTGCTCTGTGCCTGTTAGATGCCATCCAGAAGATGTTGTGAGAGATGTCTCCTCTCCTGTTTCATTCCAGATACTTGTATTTTTACAAGCAGACTGTAGACTTGCTGGTTGATAATGCAGTTGTAAGCCCAGAAGAAGTTATGCTCCCTGTGGTCTCCACGGCTGTTTCCCATCTGTGGCAGGGACTTCCAGAAGACAGGAAGGACAGTGTTCTGCAGTACTGTAGCCAAAGACAGAATTTCATCTCTGAGATCAAGACAGCTTCTCAAGAACCTGCCTGTACTGATGAGAGCAGTGTGAGAGACAGTGGAACCAATAGCCAGGAAGCCAGCGGTTCAGTAGGATCAACACCAGAGGAGGTGAGAATTGGTGTCTTCTACAATTATAGTTGAACAGTTAGTTAAGTATATAGTTCTAACATTTAAAATTGCTGAGTCTCTGTTTCTTCAGTAATAAAAGGGAGGACAGTATAATGATTAATAAAAACACTAGGAAATACTATGGCTAAATTAGCAATAAGTATACATCTTGACAATGTTCAGAAATTGTTCAAAAAATAGCTCCAATTTTAAAAAAAAGGATTTTTCTAGAGTAAATAAAATTATAACCAAAATAACCTATATAATATAATATAATAATCTTAATTACAGCTCAATCACATTTGGTATTTTTAGAACGTAAGCTTATGCCACATCATTGCTTTATTCACCACTTAGCTCATATTAGTGATAACCAAAACATGTTGTTAGGTATCAGATGAGAGATGTGATTGGTAGATTAGGTGGAAAAACCACAAAGCCTCAACTAGTATTTATGTGGGTTTCTCCACTAAATCCATGGTAGATAATAGGCATTGGGGAAGGATATGATTATTTTTAATTCAATAGGTTCCAGAGAAACTAATTCCTGTCCTAATGTCTTATGCCCTATGATGTTTTGACAGTGCCTTTTCCTGTTACACGAGCAAAGCAACACTTGTGGAGTTTCACTATAAACAGCAGTTTCAGAAAAAGAACATCTAGTAAGGAGGCTGAGAGTAATTTTGTTATTCCCTTACACTGTTAGATTGTTCCTGAACAATCTTAATTACAACCAAGCTCAGTGAGAACATAAATAGAGATTAATAAAACATAGCCTCCTTAATAATTAGAAATCATCCTAAAATATAAACCATAAAAATAAATGGTCTTGGCTAAAAGAGTTATTAACTGTTTTTTAAACTTGGGTGCTGAAAAATTAGTGGATAACAATTAGAATAGAATAGAATTTTAGAATAGAATAGTTAGAATAGTTTAGAATAGAATAGAATAATTATGCATACCAACCAGTTTCATCTTAGAATAACCAAGTGCCGCACTCCTTACTTATTTAGGAATCACTAGAATAAATCCTAATCAACACCAGGAATTTAAAAAGAGGTTTCTTGGATGATGCTTTTGGAAGTAATGTCCAGAATTCTTTCTCTTAGATCCTCTTTGAAGATGCTTTTGATGTGGCCACTAGTTTCCTTGATAGAAATGAAGTACAAGAAATATCCAGTCAAAGGTAATGGTTATAACTAGATAAATTGCTATGTTGTTATATCAGGCAGACTAGAAGAGAAAGGACAGTAACAAGTTACTCTTCTGGAACAATTATACAATAATTAGTGCCTAAAGTATTTGTGTTTACCTATCAGGTGAAATTCAAGCACTGTCTAATCAAGTGACCATAAGTGAGAGAATGATACATAATCTAGGAGATGTGTTTTTATAGAACAGGGATAATGTGAAAGTTATAATTTTATAGAAATGTTTGGAAATAAGTAGTGTGACTAACTAAAAAACAGGGGCAGCCTTTTGCAAAATACTGTAAATGTTCACTGTCTTCCTCTTAAATGTCATTGTTAAGGTGCAAGAATAGATGATTCTTGTGAGACCATAACTAGCCCCATGATCACCAGTACTACTATGTTTGGTATGTAAACGTTCAATGCTATACAAGCCATCCAAGTTGAGGATCTTGCAGTACACACAAGGGGCTCTGATTTGGAGAATAATGCATTACTGGGATAGAGATGACAGGAAGAACTACAGTGGAAAAAGATGTATTAAAGGGAAGAAGGAGCTTTGGAATCTTTAACTAGGTCAGAATAATTATTTGTTCCTATATGTCTGGGCTATTCATTGCCTTGGTCAACTTCAGGCCATATTCACATAGTCTCCTGACCCTGCCACAAGTACTTCCTGGTCCCAGTTCTCATGTTCTTATACTTTTGTCTGTATTTCAAGGCAGCCTATAGCTGGGGTACCTGAAAGAGGTTTTCTGGTGTTCTATTGTAGAAGTTATGTTGTGTAATATTCTGCCTCAATATATGGCACATGAATGCTCATGGGGAAGGCAGCCTAAAATCACATGTTCCAGCTGGTTCCACAAGTTTTCTTGGTGGTGCTGTGGTTAGAATGCAGTATTGCAGGCTGATTCTGCCCACTGCCAGGGGTTCGATCCTGACTGGCTCAAGGTTGACTCAGCCTTCCATCCTTCCAAGGTCAATAAAATGAGGACCCAGATTGTTGGGAGCAATATGATGACTCTGTAAACAGCTTAGAGAGAGCTAAAAAGCACTGTGAAATGGTATATAAGTCTGAGTGCTATTGCTAGTGGTATTGCTATTTCCTTTTGTACCCTCTCTGCCCCTCAGTCCTCTTTTCGCCGTGAAGGTAATTAACCCTCCAGTTCCAACAACCATTTTTATTTCCTTTAATGGACAAACTGCTTGATCAATTGCCAACATCCCCAGAGGTGTTGGAGTGTCAGAGGTTGATTAGTTGACCACATACAGAGGTTGTCCTTCTGAATATCAATTTGATTATCCTTATGACGAAACAAAAAAAACACAAATTACTGAGCCAGCAACATGTCAATAGTGGCTTTTGTCTGCCATCAGTTGTGAACTCTGGCATGGCAGGCTGAGGGGGCAGTGATGCAGACCTGCTCAGTGGCACCACAAAGGAACTCTTTGGGAGCAACCCAATTTCAGTAGTCACAGTTTTCCATTAGTACCGGCACCGCAATAAAAGCAAACCTAGAAAATTGTGTGAATTTCCTTTCAGTCAAACCTGTAATCATACAGGCCTCTATATGCATTTTCTTAAGGTAAAGGCTTGCTTTCCTTTCCCCACAATTGATGGGGAACCTCAATATAGATTATTTTATTTGCAGCTCAGCATTCACAGTCTGTGCTTCAGATAGTCAAGAGGATAACCATCGTCTCTACTTGCAGATCATCAGCTTCTTGAAAAACCTGTTTTTTGCTAGCACACAACCGTCACAGGTAGGATTTTGCAATGTGCTTGAAACAAGCTTTGTTAGGGCCATTTCTTAAGTTGTAGAAGAAGTACAAGCTCTGTCACAAAGACACTGAAGCAGTTGGGAAAAGTTGAAAGTGACTAATGCGCAGTGATGATAAATCACTTTAAATCTACCTTCAGAGTCCCATAATTATGTCATTTCTCAGCTACTCATGTGGTAACAATTTTCAACTGAAACTGCCCTTGAGTTAGGATTAGGTTTGGAAATTATATGTATGTGGCTTTGCAGTTTTCTTGGCAATAGTAATGAAATGATTTACTATCACTTTCTGGGATTCCCTCCCCTCCACACACACCCTTTAACATACAACCTTGAAATCTGGTGATCTCTCACTCAAGTATTAACCACCATCAAACCTGCTTATCTTCCAAACCTAAAAAACATCAGCCAGGTTCTGCCACCATCTACAGCAACATTTATTTTTTCTCAGTATTCCTTGAATTGTAAATTGAGATCCTTCTTAAATCTCTGGAGAACTGTAGCATAATTAAACTGAGCATTTGAGGGGAAATGGGGTTTCCTTATGCTCCATAAGTAGCATAAAAAGTTGAAATTTGTTTGTAGTTGTTGAAGATCATGTCACGTATGTATTTCATTGATAAAATACTCAATTCCTGGATCTTTTAAGGCAGGGCTGTCAAACTCCAGCCCGCGGGCTGGATGCATCATGCACTGGCCATGCCCACGCCCAGTTTAGCGAAGGGGGGGAAACTCCTGACACATCATGGGACACTGCTGTGAAAACGTGAGTTTGACACCTCTGTTTTAAGGCACACTGTTCATGAGGAAAACCACAAGAAATAAAAGAAAGCAAAATTGTATAAATGAAGGTATTTAGTAAGGGGAAAAAGTAGAAGTACAGTAGTGTGGTTTACAGCACTTGATGCCTAAATATGTGGCCATTTGATTAGGCCTTATGGGGCTCTGACACACCTGGGATTCCTAAGATGACATTATTTAAGGAAGGGATCCTGTATGTGTGCATTCTCCCAGTCAGTGGGAATGCCGGTCAGGTTGGGTTTCTCCCGTGCTAGCCAATTAGGACCGAGTCTGCATATTTCTTTTGGCCCCGCCTCTCTTGCCTTCCAGCTTTTTCGACTCGGTCTAGCAGAGGACTGGATATGTCTACCCTGCTTAGACCTTGTTTTTATTGGAAATTGGCTGGATTGTATTTATAATTGTATTTATAAGGGGAAAAAAAAGACTTCTACTTTGAAACTACGTTCCGGCGAGGAGAGCCTTTGCTCATAGCCGCCGAGGGCCGCAGGAGACGGCGCAGGGCTGTTGGCCGGCAGCGCCTGCAGGGGTCAAGCGTTTGGGAAGGCTCCCACCCACGCCACAATTCCCTATTCAGGGAGGGTGTCTGTGCGGAGGGCTATAGTTCCCTCCTGCAGCGGCTCGGTGCAACATTTAATTCCGCGCCTAGGCAAGCCGCGAGTCTGATTTCCCCATTGGGAAGGCTCTTAAAGGAACAGCAGCAGAGCTCAAAGCTTCACTCTGCTGCTAATTGGAAGCGGCATACTTCTCCGCAGTCTGGAGCGAGTTGCTAAAGGGCTCATTCGGCTGGCTTATGGAAACGGTGTGTTTCTCCGCCACTTGGAGGGGGCTGCTGTTGGGCTTGTTTTGGCTGGCCCTGGGGACTTCATTAAATTACCGGAGAGTGAGAAGCCCAGCCAGCCCTTCCCGCTGCCTGCAAGGGCTGTTTAGCCCAGGCTCTTTGGCCTCAATCTCCTACACGTGGATTGCTGAACTGTGAGTAATTAAAAATTTCTTTTGGTGGGAAACGGAGAGTCAGGAATTCCCAATATGGCGGATGACTCAGCAAAAGGCCCTGAACGCCCTTATGAGAAGGAGGATCTTCCACCCAGTCCGGGGGAGGGCACTTCCTCTAGCCAGAAGAGGAAATCCAAGACATCTTCTGCGAGGCCAAAGGTATTCTAGCCCTTTAAGGCAGACGAACGTCGTCATAGGGCAATTGAAAGAGCAATTGATAGGGCACAATCTCAGAATAGGGATAATGTCTCTTCCCATAATAAAGGGCCAGCAACTGCTCCATTGAGGGAGCTTAGCCCACAGGAAAATGTTATTCCCAGAGCAGCCTGGTCCCCAGATTGTTCCTTCAGATCTGATCATCAGTCTTCTGCCAATGTTGAGGCCTTGTTTCAATCTATTCCCGATCCGGTCAGTCAAAGTCCTATGACCTCAGCCCACGCCTCCCCTCCAAGGTATTCTTCTCAACCAGTGGAGATTCTTCCTACTCCTGCCCTAGGTTGTCCTCCTTCAAACATACATCCTACTCAAATACTAGGCCAGAATCCAGGTTTCCTGATTCCAGAGGCCTTTGGTCACATGATTTCTGAGGTGATCAAACAAAGTCTAACTCAGTGTCTTCAGCCTAGTTCTGTCTCTAACACTCCAGGAGGGCCACAAGGGCCTCAAAGACCTAGAGGGTCCACACCTCCTGATGACAGATTTTATTAGGTACAGGATTTGGAAGCCCAAGGGTCTTGGTCTGAGGAGGAGGAGTCATATAGGGAGGAGGCTCTTTCTGATGATGAGGATCTGGAACCTGATCAGCCTGCATTCGTGGGTCTTTTCAAACCACATATGTTCAGGTCACTTTTACATAAAGCATTGCAAACTACCAAATTGGAGGGATCCAGACCTTCTCAAGAAGCTTCTGCACCTCCAGACCCAATCAATGCATTCTTCGTAGAACAGGCATTGGAGACTGAAAAGGTTCCAGCACCCAAATTGTTTGTAGATGTGGCTCAACGACAATGGTCAGTCCCAGGTTCGGGACCTGTCCCTAATGGTCAAGATAAAAGACTATGGTGTAGCCTCTAATCTAGAATTAGCTCTTCAGGTCCCTTCAGTAGATACTCCCATTGTAGCACTGACTTCGGTATCTCCAGTTGCGGGTCCACCGGAGGAATCTCTGAAACCGGAGGACAAAAGAGCCGAAAGGATTCTCATCAAAGGTCATCAAGGGGCTGCTTGGGCTGCCAGGGCCGCCATGTCTTCTTCCTTTTTCGATCGCACTTCGTTGATATGGCTCAAACAACTCCAGGAACGCATTCCGCCTTCTGACCTGAGGTCTCACCAAGATCTGAATAAGATTTGAGCCTCACTAGAGTACTCAGCGGATGCGACACTCAATGCAGCCCGGTTTGCAGCCAAGGCCATCGGAGCCTCAGTCACATCTAGACGGCTACTGTGGCTCTGAAACTGGCAAGCCGATGCCCATAGTAAGTGGCGTTTGGCCTCTTCGCCTTACGTGGGCGACAAGCTGTTTGGGGCTCCTCTTGAACCGCTGCTAATTGAGACACGCGACAAACGCAAGATTCTTCCCACTTCATTGCGCCGAGGTGAGTCTCGCAGCCAACCATACAGCAGATCCCAGTCCTTTCGGAGCTCGGAATCTTTCAACCAACAATGAGCTCAACGTGCCTTTGGACAGGTCAGTAACACACAACGCCATTTCCAGGGCAGACAGGGGTCTGGATTCCCCTCCAGAAAATCATACAGGGGAGGTAGGGGCTGACCATTTAGGAGATCCAAGTAATGTCAATGCTCTCCCAATTGGGGCCCGTCTCTCACATTTCTTCCCCATTTGGGACTGCACGATTTCTGATCCGTGGGTTAAATCTACAGTGAGGGACAGTCTTTCCCTTGAGTTCCTAGCCCGACCCCCGAGGGTTTTTGTACGTTGTCACGTGTCTCGGCTATCTTCGGCTAGAGATCTAATTAATTCGGCAATTGACCATCTTTCATCCATTGGAGCAATCGAACCAGTGCCTCAGGATGAACGCAGACTGGGATTCTATTCACGACTGTTTGTCGTACCCAAATCCTCGGGGGGATGGAGGGCTATCCTTGATTTGAAATCTTTGAACCAATACATTAAGTACCATCGGTTCAAGATGTCCTCACTCTCTTCGATATTGTCCAGTATTCGCCAAGGGGATTTCCTGTCCTCCATTGACTTGGCAGAGGCTTATCTCCACATTCCCATACATCCCCAGTTCCGCCAGTACCTTCGTTTTGCTTACTCTGGATGGCATTTCCAGTACAGGGCTATGCCGTTTGGCCTTTCCTTGGCCCCAAGAGTGTTCACGAAGGTCCTGGCGGCCCTTATAGCCCATATCTATTCCTTTCCCATCAAGATACAGGCATATCTTGACGATATTCTTGTACAATCTGACTCTTCGGATTCTGCCAAGTTAGATCTACAGGTCACTGTTAGGGAACTCCAGGTACACGGGTTCTGCATCAATTGGGAAAAGAGCAACCTTCACCCAAGCACTAGAATCCTACATTTAGTGGCCCAAATAGATTCCATAGAATCAATGATATTCCTATCTGAGGAGCGTGAAACTAGTCTTGCCTCGTTAGCTTCTCAATGCAGAAGGCGCAGATACTCATCTATTCTGCAATTATCCCAACTTTTGGGTAAGATGGTGTCTACCTTTGGCATATTTCCATGGTCCCGTCTTCACTGCAGGCCCCTTCAATGGTTTCTGTTACCACATCAACATTGTCATCGCAGCCTGGACCATAACAGGTTGTTCTATCCCAGGAAGTCAGGGATTCTCTGACATGGTGGACTTCAGGTGCCCTGTCCAAGGGCAGCAGTTTCCGAGAGCCTTCAAGAATAACTATTACCACTGATACCAGCCTCAGTGGTTGGGGTGCCCATTTGAGTCCCCAGATGGCTCAGGGTTTTTGTTGATCAGAACAAGAGTGTCAAATGAACATCAATCTGTTAGAACTCAGGGCCATTTATCTGGCACTTCGCAACTTTGAGAACTTGGTCATAGGTCAGCATGTATTAGTTCTAACAGACAATATAACTGCGAAGGCGCTTGTCAACAAACTGGGTGGTACACACTCAGTAGCTCTGATGCAAGAGATGTTGTGCCTTGGCCTTTGGGCAGAGTCCAACCTTCTGTCTCTGTCAGCGGGTCACATTTCTGGGAGCGCAAATATATGGGCGGATTCACTCAGCCGCACCACGATAGATCCAACAGAGTGGTCGCTTCACCCCTCCCTGTTTCGCCGTCTGGTGTCCAGATTCGACCAGCCATCGGTGGATTTGTTTGCTTCGAATCTCAACCATCAGGTCCCGAGGTTCTTCTCCCGATATCCATCTCCAGGAGCAGAAGGAGTGGATTCCCTGTGATGCCCATGGCTGTCAGGTCTACTGTATGCGTTCCCGCCCTACCCCTGATTCCCAAAGTCATCTCAAAGATTCTTCAATACAGGGCCGAGATCATTATGGTGGCCCCTCGTTGGCCACGGAGGCTTTGGTATGCAGACCTTCTCTCCCTGTCCGTGGCCCCACCGTGGAGAATTCCAGACAACGAAGTGAGTCTTGTCCAGGGACCCCTCAACCATCCGGATCTCCAGTGGTTCCAACTTACCGTCTGGAGGTTGAGTGGGGATTCCTAAGGACCGCAAGCCTCCCGGATGAGGTGATTGACATTCTTCAGGCTTCCCGTCGACTGTCCACTTCTCAAATTTATGAAAACACTTGGCAATCATTCAGATCTTGGTGTAGAGACAATTCAGAGACACCCACTGAGGCGTTAGTTTACCACATTTTACGTTTCCTGCAAAACGGATTCAAGAAGGGCCTGGCACCTAATACATTGCGCAGGCAAGTGGCGGCACTCTCTTCTGTGTTGGCTGGAGGCTCATTCACCATGGCAGCCAAGGATCCCCTAATTCGCATTTTTCTGAGAGGGGTCTATAATTTACGCCCGCCAGCGATTCACCGCTTCCCTACGTGGAAGCTCAATGTGGTTCTGACAGCTTTGACCAAGCCTCCATTTGAACCTCTGAGAAGAGCCGATCTTCAATTTTTGTCATTCAAGGTCTCCTTTCTGGTTGCTATTACGTCAGCATGTAGAGTTTCCGAACTTGCAGCGCTTTCGATTAGGAAAGATCTATGTGTGTTCCACTCCAATAGGGTGATTTTTTAGACTTGATCCCACCTTCATGACCAAGGTGAATACGGTTTTTCATCGAGCACAGGAACTAGTTCTGCCAGACTTCTGTCCCTCGCCAACGCACAGATGGGAGAAAGTTTGGCACACACTTGACGTCCGCAGGGCGTTGAAGATTTACATTTCCCGTACAGAGTCCTTTCGGAAATCGGAGGCCTTGTTCATATCATACTTACCGGCCTCTTTGGGCCTAAAGGTCAATTAGGACCGAGCAGATGGATCCGATCTACGATCGTGACAGCATACCAGCACCAATCGTTGCCAGTTCCAGGGCGCATTTTGGCTCATTCTACCCGGAGTGCAGCAACTTCAGCTGCATGGAACACGCACGCTTCGATTCAGGAGATTTGTACTACAGCCACTTGGTCATCCCCGACACCGTTCATAAGACATTATAAATTGGACGCATACGCATCGGCCGATGCGGCCTTTGGACGGCAGGTGCTTCAACAAGTCCTGTCGGACCCATCATTGGAGAGCCAGCAGTTTCCCACCCGATGAGGACGTCTACTTTGGTATGTCCCCAACCTGACCGGCATTCCCACTGACTTGGAGAATGGGCGTTGGCTTACCTGAACGCCCCTTCTTGGAGAAGTGGGAATGCCGGTCAGCCCCACCCTGGGGTATTCCTGCCGGCTCAAGGGTTGTCAGGGTGGGGTGGTTACTAATTCTTTCTCGTTTCAGGTAGACACATCAGTCTGCTACAGTGTCCTCATCGAAAAAGCTGGAAGGCAAGAGAGGCGGGGCCAAAAGAAATATGCAGACTCGGTCCTAATTGGCTAGCATGGGAGAAACCCAATCTGACCAGCATTCCCACTTCTCCAAGAAGGGGCGTTCAGGTAAGCCAACGCCCATTTTATTCAAGTGTGTGGGATGGATAGATATTTTTGGGGAACAGACATCCCACAAATTACCCAATCCTATGTCCTAAAAAGGCTTCATAGGTGATAATCAGGCACTCTGAACTACAACCAAAAACTTATTGGAAACCACGCAGCTGGTAAGGCAGAAATATCACATGGCCACAATAAACATATATCTACCCATGTACCTGCATTCTTAATCATTTATGACTGATGGGTGGTTTTCAAAGGCAGCTTCATGTAGAGCAGTAATGAGCAATTATTAGCAATAAATAGAGAGAGTAAGGAGCACAAAGTAAATACAATTTTATTTATAAAAAACAAATGTTACAGCAATATTATTTAATTTCTTGTCTCTTTTACCTAAAAAATTAATCCGTCCTATTTCTAAGCAAGTGAATTTAGCCCACATAGTAACTCTGAGCTTCATATCCAGTAAGTGTGTTTAATATTGCCAGATTCTTACATACTTTAAATACCATTTTGTTCATTAATAATCTGAAGTATTTTTATTTTGCGTAGCTAAAAGCTAGTTATCCAGAACCAAGACCCGTTTTCTCTCTTTTAAATGTAATTTATTATCATATGCAAATACATTGCTTTTCATCTGTCTGTGTCTGATTGCTATCAAATGCTATCTAATTTCTACCTTCTCATAAGAATTATGTAGGTAGATTTCAAAATAGGGTGGATCACAAAATAACCTGTTTAGATCTGTTCGATGAAGTAGTTTTGACAGTAGATATTTTGCTTGTGCCTGCTAGTTTCAGGATCAAGCATTTCGTCTTCCTTTAATGAGATGGAAGAGAAATACAATAAAGGGATGGCCTTCTAGATTTTTTACAGCTTTTCTAGATTCTTGATGCAAAACATTTGGCACCCATTTTGTTAATGTTGAAACAAGGAATCTAAACAACTCATTTCACTGGCATACCTCTGTAAGACAATTCTAATGTTTCACAGATTTGAAACATATTGGGTAAATGTAATGGTTAATCTTTTTATTATTTTATTATTTCTTACCATCTGGAATATTCAGATAATGATTTAGAGCATAATTTTTGGATAATGAGAAAAAGGTAACTGTCATGAAGAGTCACAGATTTATAAAATCAGAAATGGCATGAAAAGTGTTAAAGCAGGTATGTTAACTTTTAAAGTGAAATTGACCTAGCTTTTCATTTTAAAAAAATATAAATTTCTTTATCCAACATACTAATGTGCAATTAGTGTTAAGTATAGGTAATGATTTTCATGAAGGCTGGCTGTAGTATTTGATAAGCATGTATTTTAGAACCCAGTTGGAGTCCCTTGCTTTGTTCAAACATAACTAACTGGAGTGGGGAGAGCAAATCCATTCATAAATATGTTGAAAATTAATACTGATTTATTACATTCATTAAGTCAGTAACAGCTCATACTGAACACTGAACATAAAGGTAGATCTTCTCCAGGATAATCTGTACCTAGACTGGTCCTTTACACCATTACTTCTCTAGGAAATTAATGTAGAAAGTTTGGGGGGGAAAAACAGAAATAGAACAAGATTTGTGTATCTGTTGGATTGAATTTATGAACTTCCAAAGGTATTGGCTAATAGGTACTAGATTGAATGGATATTTAGGGCACTTCCACATCATGGCTTATTTTATGTTATGTTGGGTTTGATTTTGGCTTGACTGTTCTCACAATATTGTTTGAGGAAATTGATACGTTTGTTGTCCGTGTTTCTTTTAATCTCTGGGAGACTACAGATTTATGGTAATCTGTTTTATTAGTGGGGAAACGTGCCTTACTCAGCCATGGGTTTAAGGCAAAACTGTCATTAATCTTCTTTGTATCATCCCAAAATTCTACATCTTATTCCTAGACCTTTTCTCCAGCTGTATATTCTGTTTGGAAGGTATCTCTTCCTTGTTCCAATTAAAGTTGTAGAAACATGCAACCATTCTCATAACTATTGGGCAAAGTGACCGATTTCAAATTTGCCAACATGCTATTTCCTTTTGTGTGTTGCAAGGGTGTGAGAATTTGTATTGCTCCATGACTAATAAAAATGTTCTTTAAAGTCTTTTTGTTAGATGTAGGGTAAGCACTAATCAGCTTGTGGGATTCTCTTTGTGTTCTCAGTGTTTTAAGACTGAAAGATTTGAAGTTATTTGTGCTTAATTTCAAACTGATTTGTAAGGAATGACAATGTGGGTACTGTGGAAATGCTTATACTGTAAGCCCGCAAGTTAAAATAATGCCTATAATGGTTTAGGTGGAATAAATGATGGATATCAATATAATTTTATGTAATCTGTTTGTAAAAGAATGTGAGACTATGTTGAGCAATTTTATTATGGTGGCATCCCACAAACTGATATATCCTGATATGATGGCATTGCAGCTCCTCAATTTCCAGTTAGTTTCTAGAGAATAACATCTGCATTATGGAAAAACAATTAAAAATCTTTCCAGATCCTAGTATGGAAACATGAATTTAAAGAGGAGAAGAATAGCATTACTTGGTTTGCTGTGGGGATGTTTGGGTGGTTTAGGGGTGGGAAATTTGTGTGTGTGTGTGTGTGTGTGTCTGGGGATTGTCATGTGTGTTGGGCTTGGTTATGTGAATTTTGTTGTATGGGTATACTGTGTATATACATAAAATGACAATAAGCTTTATTTTTTTTAAAAAAATAGCACCTGAGGAAATAGAATTGCTTAGGAGAATGATTTTAAAAATCAACTAATAAATCCCCAATGCAGGGAATTCCAGCCAGTGACCTGCAGGTGCTTCCTATTCTAATTCCTACTATCTCTATTCCATGCAGCTTATGTATAGGTTGCCATACAACCTAGGTTATGAACCTTATACAAAATTAATCACCTACAAGTTTTTCTTGGTATCAAATGAAATGTAGATGTTTCTATTGTTTAAAAAAGTATATTGAATCAAAATCAATTCAGTAGTTTTATTGAGAGAAGCTAATATATCGTACTTTATTTTACATACATAGTTTGCAATTACCCTATCTTATTCCTCATCTGTTCCTTCTGAATTTGACAATGTTGTGGTGATAAACTAAGCTTGATGGATGGCAATAAATGTTTATGTATGTGTTTCACCACAAATCCTACAAGCTAAGTAGGCACGTGTGATCATATTAATCAGTATCTTTAGTATCTTTTCTAAATTCTTTTTAAATATTTTTAGAATGCTAATATATGAGTTTCCCATTAACTGAGTTCTAGAAATCTGAACACTGCACTTAGCAAAACAAAAACCAGAAATTACATCAGATACCAAGAGCCATATTAAAAAGAAAGTGCCTAAGAGAATTTGTTCTCTAAGTTTGACTGTGTTTGTGTATTTGCTTTCTGACTCACAAATCAAAACTTCTGCAACAGGGAGAAGTTGGTTTTTCAAACTAAACTAAAAGCTTGTCTATTTAGTAGCACACTCTTTCTTTAATTTTCACTTTTTTAAAAAATGCACTTTTGGATTAGAGCCGCTCTCTAACGTGACGTACAGTGTTAGACTGGGATTTTGTGTTCAAAATAGTACCATGTTTCCCCGAAAATAAGACCCTGTCTTATATTTTTTAAACCCCGAAATAAACACTTGGCCTTATTTTCCGGGAGGTCTTATTATTTTGGGGGCATGGAGCAAGATGAGGCTCCTCTTGCCATCTTACCTGATTTCCAGCTCTGTGTTTAAATATTTTTGGGCAGGACTTATTTTTGGGGGGAAGCTTATTTTAGTGCATGTGCTCAAAAGCCTGATTGGGCTTATTATCAGGGGATGTCTTATATTCAGGGAAACAGGGTATTTGGATAACTTTTTTTATCATATTATTATGCAAAACATCTTGATTTAAATTTAGTAAACTTGACTTGCTGTATTTTTGAGCTATGAGATAGCCAGCCCTCCTGGTAAGGAAACCAGCTGAAGGGCAGCATTCACATCCATAAATCAGCAGACTCTGATTAGTATCTGTCACAATGTCATGCTGCATTTAAGTAAAAACACAAGAAAGCTCAGTATATTGAGAATCTGGCTGCCAAAAAATTGTTCTGTTGGTCATTTAAACTTGCTATGGAATGTTTATTCATTAACTCCCAAACTAGTCCGGCTCCTAACAGAACTTTAATTATTCTTCTCCCCACCTTTATTTTTGGCAGGAAGAAATTCTTCAGCTAGACTACGAGACTGTGATGTTGCGATGCACGGAGACATTTGATGATGATTTGTAACTGAACATGTTTGCATTAAGTGCAGAAATGCAACTGCTGTTTAACATTTCCCCACTTTCCTTAAAAAAGGAAAATGAAGCATTACCACCGGAGACGTTACTATAATTTCTCATCATACATCATGTTACAAACAGTTCTGTTTATGTTGGCTTTACAGTTTCTCAGCAGTTATTTTATGTGTATCAAAGTTTAACATTCATAAAGTTCTTTTTTAAATATATGTCTTCAGTGTTCCCAAGTGTCAAGTCACCATCTTCTCGCATCCTATAGTTAAAGTTAAAAACTAAGGGCAAAGTACTTGTGATATCAATTGTTTCATTAATGAAAACAGCTTTCTCTCAACCTGATGCCTTTAGATGTGTTAGAATACATTCCCAGAATTCCCAGCAAGCAAGGCCCCAGATTAGTGAAAGTCCCTTTAAAATTTAGATGCTTTCTGTACTTGTGCCATCATCTCAAGGAAAAATCACAATAAAACCAGTGTATTATAATGGTTAAGATACTGGAATAGGGCCAAGGTGATGCAGTACTCTATCAACTGCTGTTCCATGCAACAGTTAAAGCATCTGGTCAAATTGTATCTCTCAGTTAATCACTAGGCGGAGAATACACATACAATCTGTACAAAACTGAAGCTAAATAAAAACTGAAGCTAAACAAAGGAGCTTCTTGAATGAGAAGCAAAACATTTTCAAAGAAAAGAAAAATTTTTTTTAGAAAAAGTACCCTTGGGACAACCATGACCTGTATGATTGAGAATCTCCATAGACAAAAAGTTAAAACACATCTTTCCAAACATTTGAAAACAATGCAAGTAGGCTTCAAGACCCTGGAAAAAAGAATGGTGATTTGAAAAATATAAATGCTGAATTTCTGTATATTCTTCCTTTATTAAGAAAAAGGCAAAAACACCACTAACCCATCAATCGGTGGTTAGCAAGAGGATCAAGCGCTCTCACCTTAACAAACTTAAAATATAAATTGGGTACTAAAGTCAGTGTACTCAGTTGCTAAATTTTTTGTAACCTAATTCCTCTTTTTCAATAAATAACTATGCCTGCCTATGAAAACCTTGCTTTTTGGTTATAAACTAAGAGACAATCATCAATCGCTTTTTATGTGCAAATAGTAGAGAAGGTATCCACGTCAGAGCTTCCCTTGTATAGCAATGTTCTGCATGGAAGAGTTACTGTAAGGAAAACTCATCCCCCAAATCATTGTCCAAAGCATGAACAAGAAAACTTCAATAAGCCTGAAAAGTTTTGCAACAAACATTGAACTGTCTGGTTACAATCACACAAGATGAGTTTGGAAAAAAGGGAGTGAAGCATGTGAAGAAAGGGACACCTTGCTAACCATGAAGCACAGAGGTCCTTTATATGTTCAGGTTAGATGGCAATCAGTGGCACATGCATTATTGTACAGGTGGAATGAAGAATGGTTTCAACTATATATCAAAATATCTGGAAATTAATGTCAGAAAAGAAACTGAAATGGGGCCACCTATCTTAGCAAGGCCTCTGGTGGTGCAACAGGCTAATGCAGCCTATTATTAACAGCAACTGCTTGCAATATTGCAGGTTCAAGTCCCACCAGGCCCAAGGTTGACTCAGCCTTCCATCCTTTATAAGGTAGGTAAAATGAGGACCCAGATTGTTGGGGGGCAATAAGTTGACTTTGTATATAGTATACAAATGGATGAAGACTATTGCTTGACATAGTGTAAGCCGCCCTGAGTCTTCGGAGAAGGGCGGGATATAAATGCAAAAAAAAAAAAAAAGGCAATCTAAACTACCTCCAAATTAATTATGAAGTATGTACAGGAAAGAAAGCTAAACATTCTGGTATGACTCTCACAGTCTTCAGAATTAAATATCTACAATTTATGAGGGGCCTGAGAATATTTGTGAAATAGAAGAGTTATGCAAGAAAGACTGAGGAAAATTTCCAAAAGCAGGAATGGAAAGATTCTTAACTGGTTAGAGCAGGGCTGTCAAACTCCTGGCCCACGGGACAGATGCGTCACACACTGGCCACAGCCATGCCTGGTTTAGCGAAGGGGAGGGGAAGTCCCAATATGTGATGACAACATGAGTTTGACACCCCTTGGTTAGAGGAAATGTTGGGAGGCTATTATTTATGCAAAGAATGGAATTAACAAAGTACTAATTGAAAGAAGTATTCACAATTATCCCATATTCAGTTTCTTTACTTTGAGTCTATAAACAGCTGCACATATTTACTATGTATTCAGAAGTATGCTTACAAGACCATGCTGTACTGATAGAAGAAAATATTTATAGCTTAGAGTTGAACTGGGATACCCTTGATGCCTTGGTAGTTTTCTTGCAGGTTATTCATTACCAAATTAGGTAACATCCTCATGTAATGGTCATGTTATCTAGTGATAGTGTTACCTAGTTTAGTATTGAAATGTCTGCAAGAAAACTATCAAGATGTTGTGTTTAACTTCGTAGCATGTAAAGGCTGTGTCAACCTCCATTCATGTGAAGTTTCACCAAAAACCACTATTTAGCTTTGTGGGGTGGGGTGGGGCTAAATCTTTTCTTGTAAGGAAGTTCTCTGGAGAACTTTAAGCTAGTTGTCAACTCTCTGGACTCTTATGGGGCAAAATTGGAGACAGGAATGCATATGTAGCATCCTGAGCTACTGGAAAACAGAATCAGTAATAGTAAGTAATACAACTGTCCTCAGAATTATATAGATAAAGAATATGGCAATTTATTAAACTTTTTTTCAGATGTCAAGGATGGACATTTCTAGAATAGGTCCAAAATACAGTAGTATGGTAGTTCTGTTGTCTTTATAGTACTTTTTTACAGCTTCTGTAAATAAACTGGAGAAGGGTATCTATTACTTGCAGTAGTGCTATGCTGCAAGGAAAGAAAGCAATTAATGGCAGCTATTAATCTTCCCTTATTCAGCAGCGTTATCATTATATGGATATTTTTAGAAGTGAGACAGTACCATCTGAAACTGTTAAAATATGCAAAAATAGTAATTTATTCAGTTATTAATGATATTCAATCCCAACAAACTTATCATCAGTATTTGTTTCTGTTCTATTCTTCCAAGTCATGATATACTAAGACAGCTTACAAAGCTGCCACAATAGTGAAAAATTATTAACTCTATTACTTAGCCCTAGATATAAAAAAGGGGTTACAATCTCACATAAGCTGAATACCATATAAAATACAGCTTCTGATAGCTTCTCTGAACTAGTTTCTGTATTTTCCATCTGCATGAGATCCTTCCCATCCTTTCTTCTTCATTTGGAGCATGCTAATCAGTTATAGAAAACAGAAGGTAAGTGAAAGCCAGTTTCTCTGGAGAGATTAGTGGAGACACTAATTTACCAAATACTTTGGAATAGTTTTGTTATATCAAAAATTAAGATTGGTCACACCTACTCATTGACCCAGGAAATCTGCCAGAGTGACTCCATCACAAATTGATACTAAACTAGCCAGAATGTAATTTCCCACTACTGAAATCATTTATTTTGTTTCTCTCTACAGAAGAATTATTTCAACCATGTACCAAAGAATTACTTCAAGATTTGAAATGTTAGGCTTAGCTGCCAATTGCTTGCCAGCCTGAAGATCAGCAAGCCCTTTTGCCTTTAGTTACAGTATTCTTGCCAAACAAGTTAGTGATGATGGCTACAAGGCAGGGCACAAGTACAGAAAGTGGCATTCATTTTAAGCACATTCTGGATTAGATTAAATTGGATCTGTATCCAGCACAAGAATGATGCACGTTTGTAGTCTTTTTCAAATTCATGCTCTCTTGCTTAAATTAGGATTTCCATTGTTTCCCTAAACAATGTCTATCAAATTCCTATCACTGTTCATATCACCTTAGTGATTCCGGGTGGTTTAAAACCTATTGATTGTTTCACAAACAGTTTACTTAGAGTGGTATAAATCTAATTTTACCGCAAAGGCTAACACAGTATTTTTTTTTAACTGTCTAAGAGACTTTTTTCATATTAGTTATGAAATTTACCTTATCTCCATTTGAATGGCTCATTAAGCATAAAATTAAAAGCAGTATAGCATAAAATTAAGATTAAGGCAAATTTAATCCGGTGAAGGGTTTTGTCCACTAAAAGATATTCTGGTATTTGTTACATATTAAATTGCTTTTGCATAACTAATTATAAAGATAAAGTCTGGGCATGTATACATAATCTCTATTTACATGATACATGTGTGCCATAGAAGAAATCGGTGGAAAAGAGGATATTCTATAACTTTGCCTTCTTTATGTGAATGGAACAAGTGTTTCCTGTTCTCATTTCTTCACATGATCAGCAACTGCCCCATGCCAATTTACTCCTTGGAATGGAGAGGATCATTAAGCCAGAATTTGTCAGAATCTCTTCTTTCTTATTTATAAAGAGGCATACAATATAGCCTGGGAAAGATTGAGGGCAAAAGAAGAACGGGACGACAGAGAATGAGGTGGCTGGATGGAGTCACTGAAGCAGTTGGCGTGAGCTTAAATGGACTCCAGAGGATGGTAGAGGACAGGAAGGCCTGGAGGAACGTTGTCCAGGGGGGCACAATGGGTCGGATACGACTTTGCAACTAACAACAACATACTATACAGCGCATTCTCCAGTTGTTCCTAGGCAGCAAGCAAGATCTTGCTGATTTATTTATTTATTTATTTATTTATTATTTAAATTTATATACCGCCCTATCTCCCAAAGGACTCAGGGCGGTTCACAGGCATATAAAACATCGATACACAAAATTAAAATAATCTTTAAAAAACTTATTCCAATGCCCTATCATTAAAAATAGAAATATAAATATTAAAATCAATTTAAAACCCTATAAAATTAAAATCTAAGCCAGTCCTGCACAGATGAATAAATGTGTCTTGAGCTCATGACGGAAGGTCGAAGGTCCGGAAGTTGGCGGAGTCCTGGGGAGCTCGTTCCAGAGGCGGGAGCCCCCACAGAGAAAGCCCTTCCCCTGGGCGTCGCCAGACGACACTGCCTAGCTGACGGCACCCTGAGGAGTCCCTCCCTGTGAGAGCGCACGGGTCAGTGAGAGGTATCTGGTCGCAGTAGGCGGTCCCGTAGATAACCCGGCCCTATGCCATGGGCGCTTTAAAGGTGGTCACCAAAACCTTGAAGCGCACCGGAAGGCCACAGGTAGCCAGTGCAGCCTGCGCAGGATGGGTGTTATCACGGGAGCCACGAGGGCTCCATCTATCACCAGCGCAGCCGCATTCTGGACTAACTGTAGCCTCCGGATGCCCTTCAAGGGAGCCCCATGTGAGGCGTTGCAGTAATCCAGGCGAGACGTCACGAGGCGTGAGTGACCGTGCATAGGGCCTCCCGGTCCAGAAAGGCGCAACTGGCGCACCAGGCGAACCTGGTAGAACGCTCTCCTGGAGACGGCCGTCAAATGATCTTCTAGAGACAGCCGTTCATCCAGGAGGCGCTAAGTTGCGCACCCTCTCCATCGGGGCCAGTGACTCGCCACCGATGGTCAGCCGCGGATTTAGCTGACTGTACCGGGATGCCGGCATCCACAGCCACTCCGTCTTGGAGGATTGAGCTTGAGCCTGTTTCTCCCCATCCAGACCCGTCGGCCTCCAGACACCGGGACAGCACTTGATAACCGTTGGGGTGGTCCGGTGTGAAAAGTACAGCTGGGTGTCATCCGCATACAGCTGGTACTTCACACGAAACCACTGATGATCTCACCCAGCGGCTTCATGTAGATGTTAAACAGAAGGCGAGAGAATCGACCCCGCGGCACCCCACAAGTGAGGCGCCTCGGGGCCGACCTCTGCCCCCTGTCAACACCGACTGCGACCGGTCGGAGAGATAGGAGGAGAACCACCGATAACGGTGCCTCCACTCCCAATCCCTCCAATCGGCGCAGCAGGATACCATGGTCGATGGTATCGAAAGCCGCTGAGAGGTCTAATAGGAGCAGGGCAGAGGAACAACCCCTATCCCTGGCCCTCCAGAGATCATCCACCAACGCGACCAAAGCCGGCTCCCTGCTGTAACGGGTCGGAAACCGGACTGGAGCAGGTCTAGATAGACAGTTTCATCCAGGTGCAAGGAAACTGATATGCCACCATACTCTCTACAACCTTCGCCAAGCGGGTTGGAGACGACGATAATTACCTAAAACAGCGGGTCAGGAAGGCTTCTTGAGGAGGGCCTCACCACCGCCTCTTTCAAGGCGGCGGAAGACTCCCTCCACCAAAGAAGCGCTCGTAATCGCCTGGAGCCAGCCTCGTGTCACCTCCTGCGTGGCCAGCACCAACCAGGAGGGGCACGGGTCCAGTAAACATGTGGTGGCATTCAGCCTCCCCAACAACCTGTCCATGTCCTCGGGGCGACAGGGTCAAACTCATCCCATACAATGTCACCAAGACCGCCTCAGCCGTCTCACCCGTATCACCGCAATCTTGGTCCAAACCATCCCGAAGCTGAGCGATTTTATCGTATAGATAACCGTTAAACTCCTCAGCACGTCCTGCAGCGGGTCATCCCGCTCCCCTGATGTAGGAGGAGGCGGGTCACCAAACAGGGTGGCTGGGCGGTTATCTGCCGATGCAATGAGGGAGGAGGCGTAGGTACGCCTCGCTTCC
Source organism: Ahaetulla prasina (assembly GCF_028640845.1). Classification (NCBI taxonomy): domain Eukaryota; kingdom Metazoa; phylum Chordata; class Lepidosauria; order Squamata; family Colubridae; genus Ahaetulla; species Ahaetulla prasina. Next base: position 63,030,454 of record NC_080545.1, on the reverse strand, counting down.
CTCATTGCCACTAGGTAAGCCCTAGTATAGGACTTCACTAGTGTCCGATCAGCTTCTGAACGGCTAGACCTCCAGGAACTCTCTAGGCGTCTTCTCCGGCGCTTCATCCCTCTCAGCTCCTCGGAGAACCAAGGGGCTGGTTGGGACCTGCGCTGGGTCAGAGGCCGCAAAGGCACGACCGGTCTAAGGCCCCGCGCGGCCCGTTCCCAGGCCGCAACAAGTTCCTCAGCCGAGCCGTGTGCCAGACCCTCAGGAAATGGCCCAAGCTCCGTCCGGAACCCCTCCGGGTCCATCAGGCGCCTGGGGCGGAACCAACGTGTCGGCTCCGTCTCCCTGCGGTGGTGGATGGGGGTGAGGAAGGCCAGACGAAGAGAGTGATCTGACCATGACAAAGGTTCAATGACTATTTCCTTTAAGTCCAGATCTCTCAACCTCAACCACTGACCAGAGACAAAAATCAAGTCCAGAGTGCCACCCCCAACGTGAGTAGGGCCATCAACTACTTGGGTCAGGTCCAAGGCCGTCATGGAAGCCATGAACTCCCGAGCTACCGTCGATGACGAGCCGGACGATGGCAAGTTAAAGTCCCCCACGACTAAAAGTCTGGGGGTCTCAACTGCCACCCCAGCAAGCACCTCCAGGAGCTCGGGCAGGGCAGCTGTCACGTAGCAAGGAGCCAGGTACGCGACCAGCAAGCCCATCTGACATCTATGACCCCATCTCACAAAGAGGGATTCGCACCCTCTGATACCATCATGGTGAATAGAAGAGCTTCTTATATGTTTATAATTGCTCATAGTTTTAAAAAACAAACAAAAGATTTTCTTTTGCAATAACCCCATGCAGCTCTAAACTCTGGATTCAAAAGACTCATGGGATTCTATAAAAGTGAGCTAATAGGATTTTAGGCTTCATTCCAATGTTGTTAATCATGAAAGGGATACAACAACTCTTGTGCAGGTGTCTAGCTACCTTGATTTATACCAAATATCCATGCAACCTATTCAGATATATATGCGAGAGCTATGATGAGAAGCAGAGTTTGAAGGCTTCCATTCATATTTCCTAATAACCATGGAGAGAAAGAAGGATGCAATTGCTAGGTTAAGAAGTAGTGTATGTAACTTATCCTTTGTTTAATTCAGAGTAATAATACTCAAAGTATAAAACCAGTGTTAAATCTGAAATGAAGACAGAAGAGTGCACATACAGGTCTGAAAAATAGGAAATACAACATAGAAATAGAATATTTTATTTGGCCATATGTGATTAGACACACTTAACCATATAGCAGGAAACTGAAATGGGCAGAAAGGACCTGATTTGGCCCTTCTATAATGCCCTATGATTAATCAGATCAAAATCCCTTTTGTCAGAATTTTAGAAAATATTGATTTGCAATGCAAACCCTAAATGTGATACGATGCAATCACGAACAAGTCATCAGCACAAATCCTCCCAAAATCAGAACATAGGAAATAACTGTCAGCATGAAACAGGGCTTATTAGTAAACCAAAATGGCCTATCCCCAAGGGAATGGTCAAAAGAACTTCCTCATGCATGTCACATTACTGATATTTTTCTTTGGGAGCAGTTTAAAATAAGGCACAACATTATACAAACATATATTTATCTGGATAAAGTACAGATAGTCCTCAACATATGACTGGTCACTTAGCAAATGTTTGACATTACAAGGGACACACACAGACCCAAAAGGTACATATGACCCAGATTCAAAATTCTGATGGCCATCCCATCCCCACCCCCCACAATCACATGGATGCATTTTGGGTGCCTGAAAACTGGCCCTGATTTATGGCCATTTGCAGCTTCCTGTGATGATGTGATGACTTACATTTTTGCTGGAAACCAAAGTTTACTACCCTACAGAGGTTTTATAAACTTAACCATTCTGATGATTAAAAAAATAAGGGGACACCAAAAGTCCAAAGCATGCAAATTTAGGGGTTGATCAATTGTATCCAATAAGTTCAGCTGAGATAACGTTTGAGGCTGTATTTATTGAAACCTGAGCCTGATGCTTTAGGGATAGGAATAGGAATAGGAATAGGAATAGGAATAGAATAGAATAGAATAGAATAGAATAGAATAGAATAGAATAGAATAGAATAGAATAGAATAGAATAGAATAGAATAGAATTCTTTATTGGCCAAGTGATTGGACACACAAGGAATTTGTCTTTGGTGCATATGCTCTCAGTGTAAATAGAAGGAAAAAAGAAAAAATACATTCATCAAAAATCATAAGATACAATACTTAGTGATAGTCATAGTTTACTAATAAGCAATCAAATCATACTAGGAAACAAACAGAACCATATAAATCGTAAAAATACAAGCAACATGGTTATAGTCATAAGTGGAAGGAGATAGGTAATAGGAAGGATGAGAAAAATAATATTAATACAGTCTTAGTAAATAGTTTGACAGTATTGTGGGAATTAGTTGTTTAGCAGAGATGGTATTTGGGAAAAAACTGTCCTTGTGTCTGGTTGTTCTGGTGTGCAAAGCCCTCTCTCTGGATATGTGCACCAGCCAGCAACTCTGTTCTGAGTTCTGGCATGCACATGTGCACCTGCCAGCTAGCATGAAGACCAGCTGTCTGGTGCACATGCGTGCGCCAGAACCCGGAAGAGAGCAGCTGGCCAGTGCCCATGCACACCAGACCCGCTGTCATGCACATGCACGCAATGGAACCCAGATGAGCACCTGGCTGCCACGCACATTTGCACCAGCCAGCTGCTCTCTTTCAGGTTCTGGAGCTCCGGCACTCTGGTACACACATTCCAGTTTCGGAACTGAGTGCTGAAAAGTTTAGCCGTCACTGGAGTAGAAGTTGAAACAATTTATGTCCAGGATGTGAGGAGTCTGTAGATATTTTCTCAGCCCTCTTTTTGACTTGTGCAGTATACAAGTCCTCAATGGAAGGCAGGTTGGTAGCAATTGCTTTTTCCGCAGTTCTAATTATCCATTGAAGTCTGTGTCTGTCTTGTTTGCAGAGCCAAACCAGACAGTTATAGAGGTGCAGATGACAGACTCAAAAATTCCTCTGTAGAACTGGATCAGCAGCTCCTTGGGCAGTTTGAGCTTTCTGAGTTGGTGCAGAAAGAACATTCTTCGTGCTTTTTTGATTACATTTTTTTATGTTAGGTGTCCATTTTAAATCTTGAGATAAGATAGAACCTAGAAACCTTCGTCTCCATTGCTGATACTGTGTTGTCTAGTATTGTAAGAGGTGGTAGAATAGGAGGGTTTCTCCTAAAATCTATCACATTTTCAGTGTGTTTAGTTCAAGATTGTTCCAGTTGCATCTTCCGGTTACACCATCTTTCCAAGATTTTCTGGGCAACAGTTTTCCATCATGGAAAAGAAAATTATTTCTTATGACCCACACCTGTACTTTCCACTCCTTAACTTTCTTCTCTTTTTTTAACCTTTATTGTTAAACTAAATGATTTTCTGAAATGATGCTGTAAAGAAATTGACATTCAGGATTCTGAATAGGCAGTCGGGGGCAGGGGGTGGGCGGGAGAGGAAATAGTGAAACTGTTTTTTGGACATTAGTCTTGAGCCACACACAACTCAAGGGCTACAAAACCCACAAAAAGGAAGATGATTTTTCAGAAGCTTAGGAAACCGGGTTTTCCTCCCACCTTTCTGGTGCGGATTTAAACCTTTGTGTTAATATCATTATCAGAGTTCCTATCAAAATCAACTTTGTTGCTCTTCTGTTCCTTTGCGCCTCGGGTATCCAGCTGCTTAGGGCACATTGGAAGATATTTAAACCATTTAGTAACACAGAACTTGGAACCTATTCCAAATGGAAGATCATATATGTGCAGGTTATTCACAGCACCATCAGACTCTTCATTATAATCTTTTCTCCAAGTGAGGAGTCCTCGTTCTTCTTGGCTTCCTGCAAAACGGAAGTAAGATGGTGAATAGCAAGGCCCCTCAACTAAGTTATATTATGGTTAGGAAGCTATTTGCTGTAAATACCAGTACTAGTATCAGAATTACTAGTATCAAAACGTGTGATTTTGGAAAAGTCCACACAAAAGGTCAGGGAAAGTAGACAGAAAATTTGACCATCTACCCATCCCAATTCTGTGGCAGAAGGAATTTTCCTTGTACTCTTTCTCCTCAGTACAATAGTTTCTGCTCCCCACTATTCAGCTAATTTAGGATACACACAGTATTGCTTTGAGGAAAGAAATAACTCGCACCACTTTTCTCCAACATGATAGATTATCTGGCACTCCTTCAACTAGCTGACCACATGCTATTACAGTTAGGAAGGGAGCTTCTATGCAAAAGCATCTGATTATGCTTTTGGCTTCCAGTATGGGGGTGGAGGGGAGAGCGTGCAACATCTAACAGCTGCAGGACCACCTTTCCTTCAGGATTTATTTATTTATTTATTTATTATTTAAATTTGTATACCGCCCTTCTCCCGAAGGACTCAGGGCGGTTCACAGCCAAGTAAAAATACACAATACACTATAAATACAATTAAAATACAATTAAAAAACTTATTTAAATTGGCCACAATTAAAATTTGGAGATAAAACCCATTAAAAAACCCATAACTTAAAAAACTAACCCAGTCCAGCGCAGATAAATAAGTAAGTTTTAAGCTCGCGGCGAAAGGTTCGGAGGTCCGGAAGTTGGCGAAGTCCTGGGGAGTTCGTTCCAGAGGCGGAGCCCCCACAGAAGGCCCTTCCCTGGGTGTCGCCAGACGACACTGTCGCGCCGGCGGCACCCGAGGAGTCCCTCTCTGTGAGAGCGCACGGTCGGTGAGAGGTATTCGGTAGCAGCAGGCGGTCCCGTAAGTAACCCGGCCCTATGCCATGGGCGCTTTAAAGTCGTTCACCAACACCTTGAAGCGCACCGGAAGGCCACAGGTAGCCAGTGCAGCCTCGCAGGATAGGTGTCACTTGGGAGCCACGAGGGGCTCCCTCTATCACCCGCGCAGCTGCATTCTGGACCAACTGCAGCCTCCGGATGCCCTTCAAGGGGAGCCCCATGTAGAGAGCATTGCAGTAGTCCAGACGAGACGTCACAAGGGCGTGAGTGACTGTGCACAAGGCATCCCGGTCTAGAAAGGGGCGCAACTGGCGCACCAGGCGAACCTGGTGGAAAGCTCTCCTGGAGACGGCCGTCAAATGGTCTTCAAAAGACAGCCGTGCATCCAGGAGAACGCCCAAATTGCGCACCCTCTCCATCGGGGCCAATGACTCGCTCCCGACAGTCAGCCGCGGACTCAGCTGACTGTACCGGGATGCCGGCATCCACAGCCACTCCATCTTGGAGGGATTGAGCTTGAGCCTGTTTCTCCCCATCCAGACCCGTACGGCTTCCAAACACCGGGACAGCACTTCGATAGCTTCATTGGTGTGGAAAAGTACAGCTGGGTGTCATCCTTCATTCCACATTGGTGTGGAAAAGTACAGCTGGGTGTCATCAGGGTACAGCTGGTACCTCACACCGAAGCCACTGATGATCTCACCCAGCGGCTTCATATAGATGTTGAACAGAAGGGGCGAGAGAATCGACCCCTGCGGCACCCCACAAGTGAGGCGCCGCGGGGTCGACCTCTGCCCCCCCGTCAACACCGTCTGCGACCGGTCGGAGAGATAGGAGGAGAACCACCGATAAACGGTGCCTCCCACTCCCAATCCCTCCAACCGGCGCAGCAGGATACCATGGTCGATGGTATCAAAAGCCGCTGAGAGGTCTAATAGGACCAGGGCAGAGGAATAACCCCTATCCCTGGCCCTCCAGAGATCATCCACCAACGCGACCAAAGCCGTCTCAGTGCTGTAACCGGGTCGGAAGCCGGACTGGAACGGGTCCAGATAGACAGTTTCCTCCAGGTGCAGGGGAAACTGATATGCCACCATACTCTCTACAACCTTCGCCGCGAAGCGAAGGTTGGAGACCGGACGATAATTACCTAAAACAGCCGGGTCCAGGGAAGGCTTCTTGAGGAGGGGCCTCACCACCGCCTCTTTCAAGGCGGCCGGAAAGACTCCCTCCAACAAGGAAGCACTCGTGATCCCCTGGAGCCAGCCTCGTGTCACCTCCTGAGTGGCCAGCACCAGCCAGGAGGGGCACGGGTCCAGTAAACACGTGGTGGATGAGAAGATTACAATAAATATTTCCCACAATGTACTTGACCAGTGATAACAAGATTGTAAGTGACAGAAATATGTTTCTTACATTCTTTCTTTCCAAAATATGTAACATCAGACATGCACAAATCCACAAGACCAGTTCTAAATAGAAATGTCTGTGATCCCACTCAACAGCGCAACATTCCTGCATTCCTCAGGCGACCACACCAAGAAGGCTAAGTGGTTTTACCAAGTGGGTAAGGCCAAAACACATGATTCTTTCCTAAGGAATTGGCATGAATATTCTATAGGCGCTGACTCTGTGCTCAGGGTGTATGCATGAATGTGATTATATCATTTACTTTGCACCAAGTTCTGACACAGCTAGGTAGCATCTCACTCCTATCTTCAGGGGCAGCAATTAGAAAAGTATAAATGGTTTTCTATTTTTATGTCAGCTAGTACTGAACTGCTTCTGGAAAATGTTTTGTATTGTTCCTGCCAATGGGAATCTAGCCAGTTCCAAAACTAAGCATTTAACACAAAATTAAATTCTGCAAATTTCTCTGACTTTACTTATAATTAAATAAAATTTTAATTAAGCTTTGTTGTTTTTTAAAGCAAGTGGCCATATAAATCTTTTAAATAAAATAAAATAACTAAATTAATATTTGATCATTGCTTACTTTTTTATTACTTCTCCCACATCCATCTAAACATCATAATCTCTTGGCAACTTTTACAAGGGTCATTGGAGTATCACTGAGGCTCTCAAGGATCACTAGGTAGCCCTGAAGTAAGAACTTTTGTATCCATAGACAAATTCTCAAAATGCAAGTGTAGCCTTTACTCTTACTGCTGCACTACAACCATAAATGCTATCATAAATTCAAGGAAGAGGAACCATGATCAATAATTACCTGGAATAGTGTTATCAAGAAAAAAGCCCAGGAATCCGCCAACAAACATGCCAGTAGTTAGCAGCACCTGGATCACTTGGTCTAGCTGTACAGTTCCTAGAAAGAGAATCCATTGCGTATCAGAGCAAATCACAACTGCCTAATCCTTTCCCAAGGGAAGAAAGGTGAGTCATTTGAAATGTTCTTTTTTCTTTTAATAATTAGGCCATGACATTTACTTTGCACTAAAAACATTTGTAATCCATGTAGAATTTTCATTTTGTTTCTATCTTCTACATAGAAACCCTGGTATGAATACTTCCCAAATTACTGCATAAATGTACTCCTGTGATAAACAAACAAGGAATATAAGAGTATAGGATTCAGTTTTGCAATTTCACATCAATGACTTTAGCATCGTGACTGGGACACTTTCTGAAGGACTCAATTTTCAGTACTCCAATTCCTTAATTAACTCTCATCCAGCAACTGGTAATTTGATTGCTATGCTTCAACCAGTTGAGGTTGTTGATTCAGTCCTTCAATACATCCTTTTTATGTTAATGATCTACTAGATTAATCTAACAGGAAATCATCCAAGTCTGAGCAACGCTTTAGACTGCTGTATTATACAAGATATGTGCAACAATCTAATTATAGTACTCAGTAAATTGCCCAAATTGTTGTCACGAAGGTTCAATTGTAGCTGTAGTTTTGCAACTTGAATTCACTGGAGCCAAATTTCAGATCTGATACATACTGGCAACTCAAATATAGATTTGTGTGAATATATTTCCCAAAGAAAGTTGAGTAATATCATACAATAGAATAAATAAATAAAGGGTCAATAAATCAGAGCTGGAAAACCTTAAACTACATTAGATGTTGATAGTATCACTTAATATTCCTCATATTTAACTACACTAGCTGGGATTTACAATATTAGTAATAGCCTCCTCACTTCTGAACTAAATCACAGCATTTGCAGTCATATTCTTCTCATTATATAAGCCACATGTAACAATATTTTTGCATATCCAAAATATCTTTTAGAATAAATAGACAAGCAGAGGGTAGAGTAAGAGTAGAGTAAGAGTAAGAATCCTATAGTGTAGAAGACTAATATACGATAATACCTCCCCATTTTTGTTATACTTCTAATTATTGCTCTGACTTAAACCTTACTTCAGATAAAAGGCAACAATCAAAGCTGTAATCCTATGTACCTGTTTTTAGTTTTTCTGCATTGTTCTCCACCCAGTGCGGAACAGTCAAGCCAGCAAATATAGAAAATCCAAAGATGAATATGTTTCTGGAAGAATTCATGTCTGTGTACTGCCCAAGAGGTATCATTGAAAGAAAATATATTAACGTAAGCCAATGATTTTACATACAAACAGATCAGCATTATTATATCATACTAGGTACTCTGAGCCTTACCTAGCCAAACTTTAATTCTCCCAGTATTAATCAGGGTTAGCATTGACTGATACAAAGAAGGTGAACCTGCTGGAAATTCCTAGGTTGTTGACTAGATTGAGAAGTCTTCTTGAAAAAGATACAGGTAGTCCTCGACTTACAATTGAGACCAAAATTACTAAGTAAGATGGTTGTTAAATGAGTATTGCACATTTTCCGATCTTTCTTGCCATAGTTGTTAAGTGATTCACAACAGTTATTAAGTTAGTAATACGGTTGTTAAGTAAATCTGGCTTCCCCATTGACTTTGCTTATCAGAAAGTCACAGAAGGTGATCATATGACCCAAGGACACTGCAATCATCATAAATACTTGTCAGTTGCCAAGCATCTGAATTTTGGTCATGTGACTATGGGGATGCTGCAACAGTCATGAGTGTGACACAAGGTCATAAATCACCTTTTTCACAGCTGTTGTAACTTCAAATAGTCACTAAAAGAATGGTGTTTAGTTGAGGACTCGCTGTAGTAGCAAATCAGTTCCACAATGCTGCCAAGAAAAAATTGCATGAATGCTGTTTCCTGGAGTCTAATTCAATTCAAGGACACTTTTGCTTAACTTTACATACTCAGAGTGCAACAGGACAAGTTCCTAAGCCCAAGAACATAGATTTTAAATCCATCACTGGGGAAACAAGAGCCAGGAGAGACAGAAGTAAAGAAGAGAAGCAACATAGGCCTTAGTAAAGCATATATTGTAAATGAGGCATATATTGTAAATATTCTCTTCTACTGTTATAGTAAAGCATATGTTTAAAATATAGTAAATAAATTGGGTTATGACAGGACATGAGACTTTGGAAGCTAAAGTAAAGGCTTCATAGGAAAGACTGAAGAAGAGAAGTAGTTGATAGTCCCACAATAGGATAGTAAAAGGGAAGGGTTAATGGGGTTTTTTGGGGAGAGAAGACCTTCAGACAGGAAGGATGGTAGGAGTGAGTAGCTTTGGAGAAGAACTAATTCTAATGATGCTTTCTAAGACAACTAAAGGAATAAAATACTCAATGCAAAAAAATGGATGTCAATACACGTAAATTAATCAGGACATAACATAATAACAGAGTTGGAAGGGACCTTGGAGGTCTTCTAGTCCAACCCCCTGCCCAGGCACGAAACTCTACACAATTTCAGACAAGTGGCTATCCAACATTTTCTTAAAAATTTCCAGTGTTGGAGCATTCACAACTTCTGCAGGCAAGTTGTTCCACTTATTGATTGTTCTAACTGTCAGGAAATTTCTCCTTAGTTCTAAGTTGCTTCTCTCCTTGATTAGTTTCCACCCATTGCTTCTTGTTCTACCCTCAGGTGCTTTGGAGAATAGTTTGACTCCCTTTTCTTTGTGGCAACCCCTGAGATATTGGAACACTGCTTTCATGTCTCCCCTAGTCCTTCTTTTCATTAAACTAGACATACCAAATTCCTGCAACCGTTCTTCATATGTTTTAGCCTCCAGTCCCCTGATCATCTTTGTTGCTCTTCTCTGCACTCTTTCTAGAGTCTCAACATCTTTTTTACATTGTGGCGACCAAAACTGGATGCAATATTCCAAGTGTGGCCTTACCAAGGCATTATAAAGTGATATTAACACTTCACGTGATCTTGATTCTATCCCTCTGTTTATGCAGCCCAGAACTATGTTGGCTTTTTTGGCAGCTGCTGCACACTGCTGGCTCATATCTAAACGGTTGTCCACTAGGACTCCAAGATCCCTCTCACAGTTACTACTATTGAGCAAGGTACCACATATACGGTACCTGTGCATTTTGTTTTTTTTGCCTAAATGTAGAACCTTACTTTTTTCACTGTTGAATTTCATTTTGTTAATTAGTGCCCAATGTTCAAGTCTGTCAAGATCCTTCTGTATCTTGAGCCTATCTTCTGGAGTGTTGGCTATTCCTGTCAGCTTGGTGTCAATCAAATTGTATGTATATTACAATAAACACTTTTTTCTGGGTCCAATTCCATTCAGGTTTTGCTTCCAGGTCAGTTCAAAGTGCTGGTTATTGTTTTTAAAGCCCTATATGGCATAGGGCCAGGTTACCTACATCTCCAACACCTCAGCGCATCTCACCTGGTCAGGTGGAATGATATTTTACAGATCCATCAGTTAAAGAATTTTGACTGGTGGGGTCCAGGAAGAGGGCATTCTTTGCCATTGTCCTTGCCCTATGGAATATCTTTCCTCCAGAGGTGAAGCAGCCCCTGCCCCCAGCCTCTTGAAGAAATCTAAGGACTTGACTGCCAATTTGCTTGGGACTCACTGAGCAGCATGCAACCTTGAGGGTCTTAAGGTTTGATGGCCCTGTCCCCTCCTTTTAATTTCTAACTTATTTTATTCTTGTTTAACCTGCCTCTTTTATTGCTATATTGTATTTTTATATGGATTTTATGTTTTCTAATTTCATACTGTCCATAATCATTCTGAACGAGAGTCTAGTATCTAAATTCAACAAATAAATTGGACTAAATTCTTATAGGTGGGTAGATTCTCAATACAAGATTCCTACAAGTCAGTACAACTAGAATAGCATGGTCTTATAAAAGCACATAAAACATAACAAAAAGAGTCAATTGAACATATTAACAAACTGAATATTGGTGGAGATCATCCTTTTAATTTGGCACAAGGAAATACCAAATGATATTCAGCACACCTCAATTGGTAAATCATCCTACAAGAAATTTGCCCATGGCTCTGGCTTATCCATGCAAAATTATCCTAGAGAAAAATCCACTTACCTGTAAATTAGAAACCCCCACAGCCGTGATGATACCAAACATCACAAGAAACATTCCTCCGATGATGGGTGTTGGAATGCTGGCAAACACAGCCCCAACTTTGCCAAACATACCCGTCAAAAGCAGAACAAGGCCCCCAGCTACAATGACCATTCTACTACCTACCTGTGGAGAGAGAGAGAAAGTAATTACAAGCAACAAAAAGAGGAGAAACCTGATCTATGACAATTGTCAACTTTGATAGGATTAGAAGTAAAATTTCAAGATTCTTTAGTTGTGTCAAATGTCCTTTACCTAATAGTATGTCATAGGACTTCCATTTAACAATTATTAAGCTAAATGTGTCCCTTTAAAATAGTTTTGAATAGTTATTGTAAAACGTACCAAATAATGCTATTTTTGTAAAAGAGAACAATACAATGCACTTCTAAAATATAATATGCTATAGTTATCATTAATATGTAAAGATATAATATAACTAGGAATACTGAAATGTTATTGCAATTTATTAAAAAATGGAAAGTAAATCCTCTGAGTGCTAATATCAATTTAAAGCTCCAGCTTGCTCAGAGAATGTCTAAAACCCTTCACCTAGTGTTTGTTATTTTTAAAATCTGGAAGCTTATCAAACTCTGTGGTGTGCTTTGAATAAAGGAGAGCAGAAGGGCATGTTTGCAATCAGTTGCTATTTTTAAAAGGCTGAAGAAGCACCCACTTTCATCCACAACTGTTGCGTGTCAGCCAGAATCATGCTCTTGTGAAATAGGTGTCCACATAAATATGATGCATATATTTTAGTTGAAACTATACCAAAATGGCGTTGTTGGTTTCTGAGTTTATAAAACTCAGGATTCCCTTTGTAGTGACCTTCCTTGCAGCGTGCAAAACCAGAAGAATTTAAATTGTGGTCTCAGATCAGATACAAAAAGGTCAATGCCTTCATATGCATCCTAAACATGCCCCCAGGTTATCTCCAAAGCAGAAGATGCACAGGCTTTTCTTCAATTATTCCTAATCACACATGGCCATTTTTGGTTTTGATCATTCAGAATCAGTCTTACCCGAGTGATTCCCAAAGCTCCAACATTTTCACTGTAGGAAGTGGTACCATTTCCTGTTCCCCAGGCTCCAGCCAGAAGGCAGCCAATCCCTTCTACTCCAATTCCACGATTGATTGCGTGCTTGGGAGGGGGTGGAGCACCAGACAAACGAGCACAGGCATAGTAATCTCCCACTGACTCCACCATGGAGGAGATCACTCCAGCTATGATGCCAAATACACCAGCCAAACTAATCGTGGGCACTCCCCACTGGCCTAAATAGAAGAAACAGGCTTGCTAAAATTGAAGATCTGAAACTGGTAAATTTACCTGCAGTTTTTGATTTGCAAAATTCAGGAAACCTAAAAGCATGTAATGCAGTGGTGGGATTCAGCCAGTTCGCACCACTTCGGAAGAACCGGTTGTTAACTTTCTGAGCAATTTGGTGAACTGGTTATTGGAAGAAATCATTAGGGCAGAGAACCGATTGTTAAATTGTTTGAATCCCACCACTGATGTAATGTTAACAACTCCTTGTAAATGTCTTGTAAAATCTTATATCAGTATTATACCCTAGTCTCATGTATGTTCTTGCATTTAAATAAAAAGATAAGAGATTGTTCCAACAGTTTATCTAAATACTTTTTGGGAAAACTCTATACATCATCACAATCATATTTTTGAACGCCCAAAGCAAAGGCAGATCCAGAAAGATATTAGAAAAGTGGTGGAGTCTCTTTGTTTTTTATTTGCTTCTACACTGGGATTTTTCATGGTTCAGGATGCTTACTTATAGTAAGTAGTACCGATCAAAAATTACTCCCAAGGAATTCAGACTTTTAAAAAGGCCAAACAGCTTGGACATAAGTGATGAAGAAATTGGATAAAATGGGAAGCTCCAGATCTAATGGGCCACAACATAAACACATTTTTGCATAGAAGAAAGTGAGAATTTCTCCCTTTTTTTTTTTTTGCTATGCTAAACAGGAAAGAGCATCAGCATAAGAATACCTGGGTAAGGAAATCGAAACCAGGGTGCCTTGCTTATGACATCACCTTTGCTGTCAGTCCGAGCTAAATAACCATAAGCTCTTGTATCTGAAGGGAGAACGTTGGTGATGGTCAGTACAAAGCATAATAGCCACGTAATTGTGAGACCAAACAGCACCTATGTAGTTACAAATGACAAGGAATCTTTGTTAGTACAAAACGTAATAGCCATGTAATTGTGAGAGGTAATAAAAGAATCTTTATCTGTTAGCAGGTAACTCAGACTTCAAAGCAGGAAGTTCTATGAAAAGTACATAAAGGCACATATTACACTTCAGGGGTGCATTAAAATATGTAATTATCACATATAATTCTTCTCATTTATTCCTTTAAGTTATGTCGAATTTAGAATAGAATAGAATTTTTATTGGCCAAGTGTGATTGGACACACAAGGAATTTGTCTTGGTGCATATGCTCTCAGTGTACATAAAAGAAAAGATACGTTCATCAAGGTACAACATTTACAACACAATTGATGATCAATATATCAATATAAATCATAAGGATTTACAGTAAAGCCACTGAAATTGTCCCAAAGATGCTTCTTCAAAAGGCAGCTGGATTTTCTGCTTTTTCTTTGAAGACATTTCACTTCTCATCCAAGAAGCTTCTTTAGCTCTGCGATGTACTTGATTACTCAAATATCATTAGAGTTTACTCACTGGAAAGATCTGGAAGAGGTAGATCTTGGAGAAATGGCATTTTTTGCTTTTTTTGTAAGATGGTAGTGGAACAGGCACATTTTTCAGATACTGAGAGAATAAAACTATGAAGAAAATCGTTCTAAAGTGATTAAAAAAAAGAGAAAAAAGGTTTCCATTAATAACATTCTGATTCAGAAATTAATGTAACACCTTTACAGTTAATAATTTCATTGCTGAAGTTTGCAAATATTAATGTATCAAATAGTTGAAAACAGAACATCCGTTGTCTACCCAACGGACTTTCTTTATTTAGTTCATGTTTCTCGCAATATGCACAATATGATGGAATATAGTCCAGAGTCAAAGGAGGTGGGGGGATCTTTCCCAGGGAGTAAAGAGACAACATAGCTTGAAATTATTGCTATGCAAGAAAAGGGCAAAGTCATACCCTCCCCACCATATTAGACCACATATCTAATGTTTATTGCAGATAATGCTTTAGATCGGCAAGATTCCTGTCTATAGGAGAGCAACAAAAAAGAAACTATTCTGAAGCAACTCCTCCTGTCAGTCTTCGTTCCTTGGTTCCACTGATCTAACCAGACTAAAGCATTTATCCATAATAACAATCTGCACTGGAGACAAATTCCTTGTGTGTTTAATCACACTTGCCTAAATAAAGTATTCTATACACTCGTGATGGTGAACCTATGGCACGCATGCTGGAAGTGGCACACAGAGCCATCTCTCTGAGTATGCAAGCCATTGCTTGTTGTTCTTCCAGGTTCCGGCACACCGGCCAACTGGTCTTCATGTGCACAGGAGTGCCAGAAACCAGAAGAGCAGCCACCTGGTACGCCTGCGCATGCCGGGCAGCTGCTCTTCCAGTTTACAGCACACGCATGCACTCTGGCCACCTGGTCTTCCAGTTTCTGGTGCTCATGCACACGCAAAGACCAAATGTCTGGAGCGCATGCGCACGCCGGAAACTGGCACGCACATGCACTCTGGGCGGCTGCTCTTCTGGTTTCTGGCACACACACATGAGCATACTCCCGTTTCGGCACTCGATGCCAAAATGTTCGACAACACTGCTATATCAGAGGTGGGTTTCATCAGGTTCTGACCAGTTCTGGAGAACTGGTAGCGGAAATTTTGAGTAATTTGGAGAACCAGTAGTAACAATTCTGACTAGCCCCGCCCCCATCTATTCTCTGCCTCCCAAGTCCAGCTGATCAGGAGGAAATGGGGATTTTACAGTATCCTTCCCCTGCCATGCCCACCAAGCCATGCTCACCAAGCTATGCCACACCCACCAAGCTATGCCACACCCACCAAGCCACACCTACAGAACTGGTAGTAAAACAAATTGAAACCCACCGCTGTGCTATATACCCTGTGAACTGTTGTGGGGGGGAAGGGGTTTCACCTTCACCCTTTTCCTGTATATCAAAGATTCCAAGCTATTGTCTCCTTGCTCCCTGGTGAAAGAGCCCTTCCCTTCTTGTAATTCTGGACTACATTCTACCTCACATTTATTTAGCACATTAGTTGTATAAACATGCAAGAGCTAAGAAGTTTCTTTTTTAATTAATCCGTAAAAGAAAAAGGGAAAAAAGCATTATATTCTCAGTTTACATGACATCATTTTGGTCATTAAAGGAACACAAAACTTACATGGCTGCTATCCCCCAGTGTTCTCCAGCATCTTTTCCTGCGGACCTAAAGAGAGGCAGTGCCACCAAAGTTATGGTTGGAGCAATAGTCAGAGGGCCGATGAACCGCATCAGGAATCCAATGAGACCCGAAAAGCCAACAAAAATTTGGAAGCAAGATGCTACCATAATTGCTCCCTGCAACTGAAACAACAAAGGCGTTAAATGCTTTTTATTCCAATGGAAATCTTTGTATTTAAGTTGCAAGTAGTGATATGTGATTGGCGGTAGTTGATCAGGAAATGGTTAATGGACTTGGATGTCATTTTAGTAATCCTAGAAAACTTGCCATATACTTTATATTTAGTAGGAAAACTAATTGCTTTTATTATTTTTTCTTCTGATTGGTTAACAAATACTAGTAAGGAAATACCTTTTTGATGAAGTTTCTGATTTGAAAGAAATTAAAGTTAGATAGAAAGCGCAAAGTAGAAGCAGTGAGTTCCACTTTGTTCATGATCCATAAATATTTCTGTGGGACCATGATAGATCTTCTTAAACTTAAGAGAAGGGCAACCATCATGTCACTTTTACTTGACAGGCTGCTGTTCTGGAGGACATTTAGCTACTATTCTCAACAGCATTTAGGAAATCTAAAAATTAATAAGAGTTAACTCATCCTGAAAGAAAAGAAAATCTTATCTCCGTGAAGTTGATCAAAAGCTATTTGAAAGGCAAAGTGACATCCCTCTCCTACTATCTTGTCTTTTGAAGAAAGAGAAGTTACCCAGATTTGTCAGTGCACCACAAAAACAAAAAATTTCCACAAAATAATACATTTATGCAAATATCCTCAGTGGATTACCTCTCTCATTCGAACCTGCCATAACTCAGTGAAATTTGAGGAAGTAGGATCCACCATGCTGGCATTATTGGTCCAAGCAGGGCACTTCCAGAGGGGCAAACTGAGCATGGCCAGTGAAGGTGTTAAAAATGCAAAGGTTCCTCCTTGTAGAATAGGTAGCCTGCAATGAGGAGGAAGATGGAAATGGAGCAATGCATACAAAATACAGCATCTACTTGTATACACACTAGATGGCACTGCAGTTTACTCACACAATTTAGTATGAGTCTGTTTTCCAAAGGCTTGCTAGAACAACCAGGTTTTGACAGTCTTTTAGAATAGAAGTCTCCAACCGTGGTAACTTTAAGACTTGCGGACTTCAACTCCCAGAGCTGAACTCTCTGGGAGTTGAAGTCCACAAGTCTTAAAGTTACCAAGGTTGGAGACCCCTGTTTTAGAAGATCATAAACATAAAGCAATAGGTTACCCTTACCTCTGACAGCAAACTGTTCTGTGAAGGGCATTCCTATGTATAATTGCCATTCTGTTCCCCTTCCATCAAACAACTCAATAGGAGTTCAATCAGCACTCTGCATGCAGTGGGTGGTTATAATCAATTTAGATTTAGAAAAGAGAGTTTTTGAAGACACCAGGCCTCAAGCCATGTAAGGATTTATAGGTAATAACCAGGATCTTGAAATGCACTTGGAATCAGATAAGTTGCCAATGCAACCTCCCATTATTGGTGTTATGTGACAATACTGTTTGTCTTCCTTTATCAGTTTATTAGTTTATTGGTTTTTCACTTGACCTTATACACCACTGCATTTCCTAAGCTTCTGAGGGGCACCCATTTATGTCCTACCATTGCATTCTGTATCCACTGAAGTTTCCAAATGCTCTTCACGGGCAGCCTCTTTCACAGCATGTTGCAGTAGTCCAAATGAGAAACTATGGGAGTACAAGTGATGTGAGTAGGGCCCCTCAGTGTAGGAATGGGTGCAATTGAAGCACAACAAGAAGCTTTGCAAAAGTGCTCCTAGCCATGACTGCCACTTGCTTTTTGAGCAGGAGCTCTGAAACCAATCTTGGACAAGCTATCCATTCCACCTCACCCTCTTCCTTTGTCCCAAGGGGGTAGGTTGGAAACTGGAAGGAAATTGTCCAGAATGGTCAAGTGCAAAAATGGCCTCTTGAGGAAGAATGTGCCACTGGGCCTTTAAATGATGTCAACATCCAAAATAGCTGCCTTAGAGAATATTCTATACTTACAAGAACCTCTAGCACTAATTGGCAAAGTTAGGCTGTCTTTGATCATTACCAAGACTGAATGCTACAGGAATTGTTAAAATACCTATGAAAATACGAGGAGGAACAGAAAAAAGATCAATAAATATTTAAAGGTAATAAGTAAAGGTAAAACTAAGCTATGCCAGCAAATCTGGAGAAAAACAAAAACAGTCTATATGCCAACACACACAAAAGGAACATTTAACAGAGTGTGTGAACTATGATTACAATATCCTTAATTTCACATATTAGAAAATAATGTTTAGGCTCATCCAGTGCAAATTAGATTTCCATGTGGAAAATGAAATGTCAGATGTTCAAGCTAGCTTTAGAAAAGAATGACAGAATCATAGGGTTGGAAGGAACCTTGGAGTCTTCTAGTCCAATACCCTGCCCAAGGCAGGAATCCTTTCCATCCAGGACAAATGGTTGACCAATCTTTTCTTGAAAACCTTCAGCACTTGCAACTCCAGGAGGCAAGCTCTTCCACTGACTAATTGTTCTGTCAGGAAAATTCTCCTTAGCTCCAGGTTGAATCGCCCTCTGACAAGTTTCCAAGCCATTGCTTCTTGTTCTGCCTTCAGGTGCTTTGGAGAATAAACCAACCCCCTCTTCCCCATGACAGCCTGTAAAGTATTGGAACATGGCTATTATGTAAGCCTTCTCTATGTTAGGCTAAACATTCCTACCGGTAGTTCCCTTAGCCATTTATCATATACCGTATATACTCGAATATAAGCCGATCCGAGTATAAGCCGAGGTCCCCAATTTTACCCAAAAAAACTGGGGTAAACTGGGGACTCGAGTATAAGCCGAGGGTGGGAAATGAGGCAGCTACCGGTCGGGGAAACCCTCCCTCCCTCAGCCGAGAAGGCTGGCGGCTCCCCCGCCCCGCCCTCTCACTGCACCGGCAGGGCTTCCCCGCGCTAATGCAAAAGCCCGCCAAGTTTGCGCCATCCGGTATAATGTGAAAAAAAGAAGAAAAAAAAAACTCGAGTATAAGCCGTATATACTCGAGTATAAGCCGAGGGGACGTTTTTCAGCACAAAAAACGTGCTGAAAAACTCGGCTTATACTCGAGTATATACGGTAGTTTAGCCTCCAGACCCCTTATCATCCTTGTTGCTCTTCCCTGAAAAAAATGGATCTCAGCATCTTTTTTGTATCATGGTAATCAGAACTGGATGCAGTAATCCAAGTATACTAGTAGTGTACTAGTAAGTATAGCCTTACTAGTAACTTTTCTTACTAATGTATAGAAGGGTTACTATCACTTCTCACGATCTTGATGCTATCTACCTGCTGATGCAGTCTAGGACTGCATTGGCTTTTTTGGCAGCTGCCGCACACTGCTGGCTCATACTTAAGCGGTGACCCACTTGGACATCTCTCCCTCTCACACAGGTTCTACTGTTGAGCCAGGTACTGCCAATTCTGGACCTGTGTGTGTGGTTTTTCATGCCTAAGTGCAGGATCTTACTTTCCTCACCACTGAACTGCATTTTGTTGGATAGGGCCTAATATTAAAGCTACAGGCATGTTTTGACTGCACTGATTGGAATATTTTTAAAGTTACCTCTGCAGACCTGGATGAACTCACAGATACTGTAACATCATATGTCAGCTTCTGTGAAGACCTATGTGTACCTACAAGGAACTTGCGAATACACAGTAACAACAAACCTTGGTTTACACCTAAACTTAAGCAGCTACGACATTCCAAAGAGGAAGCCTACAAAAAAGGTGATAAAATGCTATACAATCAGGCCAGAAATGCACTAACAAGGGAGATAAGAGCAGCAAAAAGAAGCTACTCTGAAAAGCTAAAGAATCAGTTTTCAGCAAATGAACCAGCAAACATGTGGAAAACTCTTAAAAATATCACCGGCTATGGCAAACCTCCTTCCCAGGCTGAAGGTAATCAACAACTGGCAGATGACCTGAATGAGTTTTACTGCAGGTTTGAAAGGAAACTACAGCCACCTATCTGCACAACCCCCATCTCAGACACACCAACAACAGCCAAGCCTCCTACAACTGACCCCATTTCATTGGGTTCACAACCCCTAGTGATCACAGAAAAGGAAGTGCAGGACCTATTTCACAGACAAAAGCCAGGAAAAGCTCCAGGCCCAGACAAGATAACTCCTTCTTGCTTAAAAGTCTGTGCTGACCAATTGGCCCCCATCTTCACCCATATTTTCAATAAATCACTAGAGATGTGTTATGTTCCTTCTTGCTTCAAACGCTCTACCATCATCCCAGTGCCGAAGAAGCCCACCATCAAGGAACTGAATGACTACAGACCAGTTGCTTTAACATCTGTAGTCATGAAAACCTTTGAAAGGCTAGTGCTTTCCTACCTGAAAACCATCACGGATCCGCTGTTAGACCCCTTGCAATTTGCATACCTAGCAAATAGATCAACAAATGATGCTGTTAATATGGCTCTGCACTACATCCTACAACATCTTGAGTCTCCAAAGACCTATGCAAGGGTCCTTTTTGTAGACTTTAGTTCAGCATTCAATACCATCATTCCAGACATTCTTCTAACTAAGCTAAACCAGCTACAGGTACCGGAACAGACTTGTAAGTGGATCACAAGCTTCCTAACAAACAGGAAGCAGCAGGTGAAGCTAAGCAAGATCACATCAAATACCTCTACAATTAGCACAGGGGCCCCCCAAGGCTGTGTGCTCTCCCCACTTCTCTTCTCTCTGTATACCAATGACTGCATCTCCAATGATCCATCTGTTAAGCTACTGAAGTTCGCAGATGACACAACAGTGATTGGTCTCATTAGAGACAATGACGAATCCGCATATAGACGAGAGGTCGAACGACTAGCCTTGTGGTGCAACCAAAACAATCTGGAACTGAACACACTCAAAACCGTAGAAATGGTGGTAGACTTTAGGAAAAACCCTTCCATACTTCCACCTCTCACAATACTTGACAACACAGTATCAACAGTAGAAACCTTCAAATTTCTGGGTTCTATCATATCGCAAGATCTCAAATGGACAGCTAACATCAAAACATCATTAAAAAGGACAACAAAGAATGTTCTTTCTGCGCCAACTCAGTAAGCTCAAACTGCCCAAGGAGCTGCTGATCCAATTCTACAGAGGAATTATTGAGTCTGTCATTTGCACCTCTATAACTGTCTGGTTCGGTTCTGCAACCCAACAAGAAAAACACAGACTTCAGAGGATAATTAGAACTGCAGAAAAAATAATTGCTACCAACCTGCCTTCCATTGAGGACCTGTATACTGCACGAATCAAGAAGAGGGCCGTGAAAATATTTGCAGATCCCTCGCATCCTGGACATAAACTGTTTCAACTCCTACCCTCAAAACGACACTATAGAGCACTGCACACCAGAACAACTAGACACAAGAACAGTTTTTCCCCGAAGGCCATCACTCTGCTAAACAAATAATTCCCTCAACACTGTCAGACTATTTACTGAATCTGCACTACTATTAATCGTTTCATAGTTCCCATCACCAATCTCTTTCCACTTATGACTGTATGACTATAACTTGTTGCTGGCAATCCTTATGATTTATATTGATATATTGATCATCAATTGTGTTGTAAATGTTGTACCTTGATGAACGTATCTTTTCTTTTATGTACACTGAGAGCATATGCACCAAGACAAATTCCTTGTGTGTCCAATCACACTTGGCCAATAAAAAAATTCTATTCTATTCTATTCAAGTCTGTCAAGATCCTTCTAGAATCTTGACTCTATCTTCCAAAATGTTAGTAATTCTGCCCAGATTAGTGTCATCCGCAAATTCTAAATTATTTATGAAAATATTGAAGAGTATTGGGCCCAAGACAGAACCATGAGGTATCCCACTGCATGATTCACTCCATATAGATGTAGTTCCATTGAGGACTGCATACTGAATATCATGGAGAAAATCTATCTGCAACTAATCCTCACTAAATGATTGGTTGCTTAGTGACCATTTGACATCCCAACGGACCCCCAAAAAAGTACTTATGACCCAATTTTGTAGTTCTGATGATCTCATACACACACCTGCAGTCATATACTGTATTTTTCGGAGTATAAGATGCAATTTTTTCCCTCCTAAAAGAGGCTGAAATTTTGGATGTGTCTTATACTCCAAATGTAACCCCACCCACCCACATCTACTGGCCCCTATGCATCATCTTCCTGGCTGCAAAGATTGCCACCAACAATGGCTTGTGTTTTGGGGCTCTGCATGTCACATTTTCAGCCTTCAAACTCTCGTTTAAGAGCCCTTCAAGGCTGCGGGTATTGACAAAGCACATCGCCACTGATCACTGCCTGAAAATGCGATGCGTTTGGAGGCTGAAAACACGTCGTGCAGTGCCCAAAATGGATACACAGAACAGCTGCTGCCTTCTCTTACCCCTTCCGTGCTTTGCCTGCTTTAGTCACTGGTGCTCCCTCTGACAATCATCTGTGCTTTTGAAGCTGTTTTTCAGTCCCAATGTGGCACTTGTGGGCGAAGCAATGCGCTTGGCCTGCTTTTCTAATTGCTGCTCCCTCCAATGATCAGCTGTACTTTAGAAGCTGATTTTTAGCCCCAACCACCAATCTCAAAACCAAAGAGCAAACTAATGTGCTGAAGCTGACCAGGCTAAGGACGCTAGCCAGATGAATACCTGGTAGGCAGAATTCCCCCCCCCCTATTTTCCTCCCCATAAACTAAGGTGTGTCTTATACTCTGGTGCGTCTTATATTCCAAAAAATATGGGTAATTGCATTTTGGGTACTTAGCAATTGGCTTGCATTTACAGTCATTTGCAGTGTTCTGCAGTCATATGACCAAGATTTTTGTGATTTTTTTTACAAGTTTCCAGAATGTACTTCTGGTTTCTGGCAAAAACAATGCCCATTGTGTTTAATGGATTTAGTTAATACCTGGTGTTTGTGTAATGAACAGTGCACAAAAGATTGTAAACTTGGGTGTGGTCACATGGTGACCCATTTATTGACTGCCACAAACCTCAACTGTAATTCTGTGCTCAATTACAGTTAATGCACCAACTTTCTCCTATTAGTATTTTTCTCTGAAATAGTTGTTACTAAGGCTAAAAGTTTACATCACACAGACATTTACATAAAAAAACCTCAAGAAAATAAAGAAATTTTAAGGATTTTTTTTTCTTTAAAAAGACTAACAGGTGAAGAGTTTAACCACCCCCTTTCTTCTCTGAAGCACAAGATCTATTTCTTAGGGCAGGTTGGAAAAACATAGCCTTGTTAGACTTGGTTAAATAACAGGACTAAAGTACACTCTGTACGTTAGTGTACTTTAGAGTTAAACTGAAGTCAAACTTGTAAATTTGCTCCACAACACAAATGGCTCGTCTTTTGATCTTAGTTCTCAAAGAATGTTCTGCAGAAATAAGGACATCATGGGAACATGGAGGTATATTCAAGTAATCTCTGTTTTTTATGCCCCTGGAGATACATTGTGCTGTCATACAGTGACAAGAAGAGAACACGGATCTCTCACAGAGGGATATGTAGCAGTGGTGGGCTTCAAAATTTTTTACTACCGGTTCTGTGGATGTGGCTTGGTGGGCGTGGCATGGCATGGCTTGGTGGGTGTGGCTTCATGGGCGTGGCAGGGGAAGGATACTGCAAAATCCCCATTTCCTCCCGATCAGCTGGACTTGGGAGGCAGAGAATAGATGGGGGCGGGGCCAGTCAGAATTTTTACTACCAATTCTCCAAACTACTCAAAATTTCCACTACTGGTTCTCCAGAACGGGTCAGAACCTGCTGAAACCAACCTTTGATATGTAGGCTATGTAATTAAACTGAAATATTGTCATGAACATTTCCAGCAGTCCCACACTGAATGGGCTCACAAAGCACACTTGATCTGGAGTCTGTAATGCAGTTCCCTGCCCAGTACTTTAGATGTTGCAAAGAAACTGCAGCAAAGACATACAAGGGCCCCTAAACCCTACATGCAAGGAAAAGTTTTTTACACTAAGGATAAGTGCCTGCCCATGCAGATTTTTCTAAATGCTTCAGGTTGCACATTGTTTTCTTGTACTTTTTTTTTTACTTCTCCAGCAATGAAATGCTTAAATACATAAGTTCTCTTCACTATGTTGATCACTTCTCCTTCATGGTTTCAGAATTTAAAGGGCTGATTAATATAAAACTTGGAACATTTTTTTGATTTTATAAATCAGGACTCAGTCATTCTATTTTAAGAAATGCATTGATTCATAAAGCATTTATTAGAATCTTCCAACTCACAGAAAACTAAACAAGTAAGTATTAGGCAATATCAGATTACATCTGGGGCATTCATTAAAATGTCCCGGGTGTGGAGGAAATAGGATTCCTGAAAATATTAGCCTTTTCATTTGTTCTCTTTCACTTCACAGTACGGTGTTGCTATTTTCAGATGGAGAGAACTATTGAGCAAAATAGTCTTAGCACAACGGAATTCCTCTGTCTGTAACTTTATGTCATAGCTTCATAATCTGCTGTAGATCAGCTAAAACTGCATTTCACCGTAAATGCAATCCAGCTTGGACTTTCACTGATATTAAAAAGAATTCCAGTAAATATTTTACTGATTACCAACAGAGACGAAGACACTTATACTTTACAACGGAACTGTTAGCTAT
Organism: Ahaetulla prasina; assembly: GCF_028640845.1. Lineage (NCBI taxonomy): Eukaryota > Metazoa > Chordata > Lepidosauria > Squamata > Colubridae > Ahaetulla > Ahaetulla prasina. The sequence goes on along the minus strand of NC_080545.1, from coordinate 63,006,005 downwards.
TTCACTGAAGGCTGCATCAGGTTTGTGTTTGACCTTGGAGGGTTGGGGTGGGCATGGCCAGCTTGATGTCACTTGTGTCGGGGATACCTATGGTGGCCCGAGCGCTCTGCCATTGAAAACTCCATTTTGGCTGTGACGGCCTCCTGCAACCCTCTGCCAGCAAAAACAGAGTTTGGGAGTGCCGCACGCAGCCCTCCCACCTCTGTTTTGCTGGCAGAGGCACTGCGGGCAGGACCATCACTGTTTCCAGGGCAGCCCCATGGGCCAGATCTAAGCACCCTATGGGCCGGATCCTGCCCCCAGGCCTTGAGTTTGACACTCCTGCTCTAAAGCAAAACATGAATGTATATGTTTGAAATCCCATTTACCACTTATCAAAGTTTATCTCAGCTCTCTCTGAGGATATAAGATCAGATAACCTTTATTATCATTTTTTTACTGCACACTGGCACACATTAAAAATATCCCACACCCTTTTATTATTTGCCTGTCAGGAAGCTTGTTTTCTCTGTATGACCTCAATGATTGAGAAACCGAATATGAGATGCTTATATTGATAACATTTTCAAAATGCATTTATTTATTTAAAACATATTGGAGCTGCCCATTTTATAGCCAAGTCTGAGCAGCTCCCAATCAAAAGTAAAAACAACATAAAAATTACAGTAGAACTATAAAACTAAACACATTAAAAATTAAAAACAATAAAAAACTTACACCAAGTCAACAACTCTTATCTCAGTGCGTGGGGGAAAAGATCTTCAAAGTTGTGGAAGGTGAGGCAGGTAGAGGGCTGCCAAACTTCAGGGGCCAGAGTGTTCCACAGCTGAGGGACTGCCATGGAAAACATGTGCTTTCTAGTTCCCATATCAAGTGACAATATTTAGGGGAAGGGACTATGAGTGTGCCTATCCTTTCTGACCTGGAAGATGGGTAGATTCTTTAGGGAAGGGCAGTCTCACAGGTAATCTGGTACTATGCTATACGCAGCTTTAAAGGTGATGACTAGGACCTCAAATTGTACCCAGAAAGAAACTAAAGGAAAGAGTATAGTTTGCGCAAACAAATTTTTTTTACTGTACTACTATACTGTAGGTATCTTGTTTCAAAATCGTTATAGTGTAATGCATCATTTGGGATAACTTGAGGATATAAACAAACAGATAATGTAAAAAAGAGTTTTAGTAGTATATGAGTTGAAAGTCTCTCCTAATTGTTAGGTGGTGTTCACCAATTTTGTTCCTCATTCTATAGCAGAGGCCAAGCCTCTTGTAAAATACCATATATTCTTTGCAGCTAAGTAAGCACTTGGCAAAACAGATTTAATTTAGTAGCTGTGGATGTGGTTTGCCATTCCTAGCAGAATCAAAGGGGTTATTGTGAAATTGAAAATCTCCAGAGAGGGTGAGGAAGGGAAAGGAGTATTAAATAAATTAGAATCTTGCTTTATTCTAAACAAAGGGCATTTGTTGCTCGGTTCTGAAAGTTTCATTGTTGGGTAGAGAAAACACTTTTTCAGAGAATTACTCTACTGTGTTTCTTCTCTTTCACACTCAAAAAATAAAGATGCATACAGAGCAGCACATGTCTCTTTCAAAAAAGTCTCATGATACTCTCTAAAAGTTGTCCAAAGGGAACTCTGAAGCTGCTTCATTTTGACTAACTGATCTGCTTTAATACTGCTTGTCAGACTCCTAATATTTCATTTGAATTTGCCTTTCCTTGACTGAACTGCACATTCTTCCTCTACGCACGTTTTTTTCTCCCAGGACAGCCAACTATTTTGTTTTTCAATATAGTATCCTTCAAAGCGTTTTATATCAAAAGCATTTATGAATCAGTTCACTGAGTGTCAGCCCCCATTTCGGGAGCATCTTCAGGGCTGCCACAGCAAGGCTGGGTAGAGCTGTGGGAACGTGAGGGGGGAGGTAGAGATAGCTGGGGGATGTGTAGCCAAAATAACACTCTTTCCCGTGGGAGGCAAGGACGCTCTACCAGGTTTTGGAAGGCGTGGACCAAAGCCAGCCAGATTTGGGATTGCGAATTGATTGGACCATGTGAGGGACATGTGATCTGGGGGCAATAAATTTGGGCTTTGATTTTGATGGGAAAACCCTGGGTCCTTCAGAGTCGGGTTTTCACTAGCTGTGCCAATATGACATCCCAAATAAAATTATGTGTCAGGGAATGGAGATTTAATAGCTGTAAGCTAATGAAAGGTTGTAAGTGAAAGCTGATGCAACTGGAATGAGTCAACAGGGTTACTGCCACTTTAAGAAGCTGGGTAAGAAGCTGCCTATATAAGGGAAACCATTAGAGGTCATCTCCCCACTCCTCATGTTCTCTATCTCATCATGTATCTCATTGCTCTCCGTGTGTCGGTAGCTGTATGATAAGGTATTTAACCACGTATAAGTCTGTAAATATTTAGCTGTATATAAACCACTGTTATTTATCTAAAGGCTCTGTGTGCTGTGTTTTGCACCTGAGTTTATCTCATAATACTAGTTACACTGCCTAAACTCTGACATTATACTTTGAGAAAACTCTAGGCCACAAAAAGTTTTGATTGCTTTGCGGTTGTTACTTGGAACTCTGACACTGAGATTGTCATCGTTCCAGAAAAACCCCTCGCCAAGTAAAAACTCTAAAGCACGTATCTTTCAAAGTTCTTTTACTAGGATAGGTAAACTGGCACTTCTGGAAAAATCCAAATCTGAGAGATCCAGGTTTTCCCTCAGTAAATCAAAACCCCCAAACCACGCCCTGCTTCCTCTACCAATCACAAGCTCCAATCGTCAACCATCCCATCTCGATACATCATTCCAACCACTCCTTCTCCAGATGCAGGACCGGCCTGACCTTGACCAGCAGGAAGAATGTTATTGTGTCTAATGGGCCCCTCTACTAAATCCCCCCCTCCTCCTTTCCCACACATGAGAAAGTGGCAGCATGGAAGCTTCCGGCCTAGTATGGTTATTGATATTTATATTTTTGTAGTAGGTGCTTGATATGAAATTGATATATCAAAGAATCTATAGAGTTGAAAATACACGTAGTCTTGACTTATGATCGGTCACTTAGTGATCATCTGAAGTTACCCCCCCCCAAAAGTACTTATCAGGGGTGAAATGCTCTGAAATCTGCTACCAGTTCGCTTTGCTACTGGTTCACTGTGCATGCACATATGTGGTGCACGCCAAACACGCACTTTGCACACAGGCGCACCACAGGTGCTATTGCGCAGCGCTGAAAAAGGAGGATTAAGAAGCCTTTTCTAAGGTAAGTAGAACAGCGAGGGGGGAACAGGTGTGCCGCGTGATTTAGATTCACTAGAAAGCAGGATTTCCTGCTTTCTAGCGAATATAAATCATGTGGCACAGCTGATCATCGGAAATACCGGTAGCTTTTAGTTGGTAGCAATTGCTACCAATCTGCCTTCCATTAAGGACCTGTATACTGCACGAATCAAAAAGAGGGCTGTGAAAATATTTACAGACCCCTCACATCCTGGACATAAACTGTTTCAATTCCTACCCTCAAAACGACACTATAGAGCACTGCACACCAGAACAACTAGACACAAGGACAGTTTTTTCCCCAAACACCATCACTCTGCTAAACAAATAATTCCTTCAACACTGTCAAACTATTTACTAAATCTGCACTATTATTAATCTTCTCATCGTTCCTATCACCAATCTCTTTCTACTTATGACTTGTATGACTGTAACTTTGTTGCTTGTATCCTTACGATTTATACTGATATTGTTTCCTGATTGCTTAATTGTAACCTATGACTATCATTAAGTGTTGTAAGTGTTGTACTTTGATGAAGATATCTTTTCTTTTATGTACACTGAGAGCGTATGCACCAAGACAAATTTCTTGTGTGTCCAATCACACTTGGCCAATAAAAAAAATTCTATTCTATTCTATTTTATTACCACTGGTTTGTGCGAACCATTCCTAACCAATGGCATTTCACCTCTGCTCCTTATGATCCAGATTCAAAATTCAAATGGAAGGCTCCCTCCATAGTCACATGATTGCATTTTGGGTGCTCGTATTTATGGCCGTTTGCTACATCCCATGGTCATGTGGCCACAATTTAAGATATTTTCTTTGCTGAAAATTAGTGTTTATTTTCAGTTTCCAGCAAAAAACTCCTATTGTGGATAATGAGTTTGCTTAATAATCACGGTGTTCACTTAATGACTGCCACAAAAAGGTCGTAAAATCAGGTCAGTCATGTAGCTGTTTTGACTCATGGCTATAATGATATACAACAGTAATGCTGGGTTTCATTATTGTCATAAATCAAAGACTATCTTTAGCCATTTAGGCCTTTGAGTTTAATTCCAGTTTTGTGAATACTGCATATCCAAATTAAAGTTCTATCTCTAACCTTTTATTTCAATACAGCTACAGTATATAATTTTCTGATTTGTTAGCTAAAGTCAAGACACTGAGATAGAACTTTTTGCTTCATTTGGCATAGCAAGATTTAGGAAGATCTCCATAACAGCATCCAAGCAGAAGTCCAGATTATTTATTTCAAAGTATTCCTCAGTTAAATGAACTGGAAATGTCTCCTCAATCCCAAGAGCCTATTCATCTCAACTAAACATACTTTAGTTAGGCTGTCTGCACTGATTTTGTTTAGAACCGTGTGAGTGATTGTTGCCTTTCATTCTTTTCTTTTGATTCTAGTTCCCAGTAAATTTGTGGTTGTAACTAAATATTTAGTTTCATTCATTTAAAAAAGGAAATTTTCATTAAAAATATATTTGCAGATAGTTGCCTAGCTGCCCTTTTGTTTCTTAAGTTTGTTAATGCCAGCTTTTCACTAGAGGGTCCAAAGTACTCTCCTTTATATTTTCCGAAGGCTGGACTGAAGGCAGAAACTCATGGTAGAATGACTAAAACCAAATCATCCAGATGGACTAAGGCGTGTCAAGATTTTCAGCCTGATTTGGACTCTGTTTAACTCACCTGATCCTATATATTACTTTGTTTTTTATTTTAAAAAAGTTCAGTTAATCTGGAGAAAAGGCACTTGGGAAGAAGACAGCCCAGGGCTTCAAACTGGAATAGTTCTTAACCTGAATTATAATCTGGAACAAATTTTCCTGCAGAAAATCTCTCCTTCACTTCTAAATCATTATCTGCACTGTATTGTAAACAAACAAAAAAATCACTCCCAAATCATTATATATTCTGTATTGCAAACAAAAATGCAAGTTTGTAATGTGTGTGATTTTTTTTGCAGAAAAATTAAGCCTAGAAAGGTGATCCAAGTAAAGCATGTCTCAGATTAATGAGCTATAATTTTTCATCCCCCCCAAAAAAAGACCAGGTTATGCATGTCCTTTAACACTCAAGAGGCAAATATAAGGAAGGTTATATATCAAAGAAATAGGGTGGATCATTTGGGAATACAAGTACCGCTGCACTCCAACAGCACATGTTTAAATTCTTTCCATGATCATATAAATGGATAAATGGTCCTTAACATTCTTCCAAGCTGGTGACATTCCTTGTAAGGTCATGTAAAGAAGAACATAAAACCCTACCTCTGGTTTAAAATTCCTCATCATTATATTGCTTTAAGAGCCCCATACAAGATTTTGTTAATTCCTATTGGAAACAGTGGATGAAAAGTTTCTTTAAATAAGTATTGTTAAAAATATGCCACTTAGCAGAAATATATCTTAATGCTGTGCTACCCAGCCCACAGCTGGTCCCAAAGTATACTAGTGCAGTCATTGGTATTGAAAGCCACCAAGAGAGCAAGGATTGTATAGACTATCCTCATCCCTCCCTTGTCAGAGATTATCCACAAACACAACCAGTGCTGTTTCTGTCCTTGAGAATGTGACTCTGGGTGACATACAATCACAATCACAATTAAAACAATATAATAATATTAATGTCTATGGAGATTCTCAGTCATCCAGGTCATGGAAATGACTAAAAATGAAAACATTAAAAAAATCCAAGATTGTGGGAGAATAACAATCACCCAACATCATACAACCACCATGCAGGCTCCCAAGCATCCTCAAAAGTTGCTGGGAAAACCAGATTTTAAGAACTTTCTTGAAGGCTAAAAGAAATGGGACTAGGCTCACCTTGGGGGTGGGGTGGGATGGAAATGATGTTCTAGACCAGCGGTTCTCAACCTGTGGGTTGGGACCCCATTGGGGGTCGAATGACAATTTGCCAGGGGTCGCCTAAGACCATTGAAAATATGGGAAATATACTTGCGAGTTGAAGAATTGTGCTCCAGTGGTTGACTTCACAAGCCAGCTGCAGGCTCTTCAAATCGCTAGCTGAATTCAGTTTCAGGCATGATCAATTAAAAAAGAGAGAAATCTTTGCTCTGATGTCTCCCTCTCAAGCCAGCTGCAATCACTCCCAATCGCTAGCCTAATCTGGCTTCAGGCGCGATGAACTTAATAGGGGAGGAGTCTCCGCTTTAATGCCTCCGTCCTCAAGGCAATCGCAAGCAGTTCAGATTGCTAGCCAATATAGCTTCAGGCGCGATAAATTCAAAACGAAAATAATTTTATGGTTGGGGGTCACCACATCGTGGGGAATTGTATTAAAGGGGTCGCCACATCATGGGGAATTGTATTAAAGGGGTTGCAGCACTATAAAGGTTGAGAACCACTGTTCTAGACAGTAAGAGTCAGAAAGAAAAGGCAGGACTTCTGGGTCCCGCCAGATGGAATTCCTTAGCAAATGGGATCTCACATGCCCTTCCTGCTGGGTCTGATAGGCTGGGTAGATGTAATCAAAAAGAGACATCATGCTGTAGATATATATGACTACCTTACTCCAAAGATAACTTGAAGAAGAGTGCAGATCCCTGAGACGAAAAATATGGTGCTGATCAGGTGACTTTGTGTCAGAGTGTCATGCTCCAGACAAAGTGATTTGGAAAGGATGAGAGGAATTGCGACGAGACCTCCAAGGGCAGTCAGGTAATGCTAAGAAACAGAGAAGAGGGAAGAAATGCAATTAAGAGAGAAAGAGTCCTGCTTATCAATTGTAATGGTGAGTACATAAAACAATACTTTTTGTGTGGTGGTGCCTACATTATAAAAGACCATCTTAAAATGTTATAAGCTCCTCCTCTTTTAAGTGTGAGATATGGTACCGCCAAACTTTTGATGTGATATTTTCTTTTTTTTAAAAAAATTCTTCGTACTTTAGCCTGTTTTTGTTTTTATGATCAAGTTTACTGTTTAAATTAGTTTACTGCTTTTGCAAGCGTCAGTGCATTTCACTATAAAGGAAAGTGAAGTTTAGATGCCTATAATTAGAAAAAAAATAGAAGAGAAACCTTAAACTATCATAGAACCCAAGGCCACAGTAAAGCTAACATTCATTCTGCTGACCTTCCTTTTCTATTAAATCCCCTCAATTTGACAAATCCATGTGTTGTTGCAGTAATTGATGACAATGAAATCAGGAAAAGCCAGAAGTCCTATTTGCAGAGAGATCAAAATTCACATTTTTGGATCTCCATTTCCCATCCAAACTATGCAATGGACTGAATGGTCCTGTCTTTTGGGTGGCATCCGTCTCTTATCTTATCAACAGACAGATCTGACCATCTGCCAGAAGTCCCCTGACCATATAAAAACCAACTCAAATAAATTTTAGCTAAGAAACTGATACTGTATTTCAACTCAAATGGCAGAAAGTACTTCGAAGGATGATGGGCTTTCTCATAAAATTTTGAACCACATATAGATGTCCAACTATTAATTATACTGTACAAAAGATTCCCTAGACCAGGGAAGGTGCATTACATTAAATTCTGAAGTATCTCCCAACTGGAAGGTGCTTCCTTGCAGAAAACTCTACATTGTGGATTTTCCTTTGCTTCTGAGCAGCTCACAAGGAATTAAGTTTAAACTAGGCGATACTGTGAAACAATAGGTGGTTTTCTTTTCATATACACTGCTTCATAAGTTATTCATAGTATTTAAATTAGGTAATCACTTGTGGAGTCCTTGGTGGAACCTCTGTTTGATTTTTGAAATACATTTACTCAGTTGAAACCAGAATTGATTTAATTCCTTTGCTAACTTGAATTGCTGATATTTAATCTATCCAAATAATTTAATGTATTTTAGTATGATTCCTTTTCCATAAGTACACATTCTAAACCTGATTAAGGTGTGATTAGCTATGTGGGTGGTGACTAGTAGCACTCTACGTCCAGAATGAGGAAAGTGTAGAATGGTAGGAATTCTAATCATGAATCCCCTATGTTTCAGTTTCAGCTTTCACATTCAGGTTAGTGTGAAGAAGTGATTTATAACCAAAAACTGCTTCTTGAAAGAACTGGTTAATAATGCTTTGCCAGTATGCTGGATCTAGTAATATTTTCTACTTAAAGAAGAAGAGACAGGTGAAGTATTGTCAAAGATCTCAGGCAATGGAGAAATAGAACAGAAATCCCTACGCTCAGTTATGCAAGACATGGCAGTTGAGTTGTCACACTTAGACTTAGACAAAACTAGGAACTAGTTTCTTTTCCGGTGAAGATACACGGTCAAAAAGAAGGGAACAAGAATAAATTAGAAGCAGCCTCAGAAATAAAAAAATGTTTATTTTCTAAAATTTATTCACTAAATTTATAAGGTGTCCATCTCACTCTTGAAGTGATTGACAGGATTTTGCACTAAGGAATATATCTGCTGCTATAAATTTCATACTTTGTAAAGACAAATAAAAGACTCCCAGATTCTTTTATTTATTTATGTTTATATTTAAATATTTGGGGTAGGGGTTAAAGGCTATGGACTGGAAACCAGAAGACCATGAATTTTAGTCCCATCTCCAGCATGATGCCAACCGGGTGACTTTGAACCAGTCTCTTTATCTCAGCCCTAGGAAGAGGGCAATGGGAAGCCACTCCTGAAAATTTTGCCAAGAAAACTGCAGAGAAGATGATGATAGATAGATAGATAGATAGATAGATAGATAGATAGATAGATAGATAGATAGATAGATAGATGATTGATAGGAGAGAGAGAGAGAGAGAGATGATAGTAGGCAGCAGGCAGACACTGTCTGTCTGACAGACATCTTTATTTTGTGTTAGCTGACTCACATTTTTATTCACCTTTTTGCACAACATACCCCTGCCAAGAATTCCCAGCTAAATTGTTCTTTGAAGACTTACCTGAATTCCCAGGAAGATGCAAAGATGCCATGGAGGTATATCTGTGACAGTGTATGCCGGCTTGTTACCACCTTGCCTGCTGACATCTTCTGGTTTTTCTTCATGGTGCACCACACATGTTACGAAGTTACAGTGTTTACCATCATCAGTCTGCAGAAACAATGAATCTTTTCATACCAAGAGAATATATGCAGTTCAGGGTTCAACTGACACTAACCAAGTGCTTCATTACAACATTTACACATCAACCTCCCACAAGAGGAGCTGTATAAAAGCAGTATTACAACGAACACAAACCCACTATAGCAACCCAGAACATCAGGAAAAGGAAACAGACCATCTATACATCATCTTCCAATAAAATGGATACACATGCAACTTTATCAAAAAATGCCTGACTACTCAAACAACTTTGTTGTTAGTTGCGAAGTCATGTCCGACCCACCGCAACCCCATGGACAACATGTTGTGTCTTTGTAATAGTTGTTTTCATAATTTTTTTTGATGTACGATAGTGTTATCTTTTTTATAGCTTATATTAGTTGTCTCAAACAACTACCAGACAACTAATATAAGCTATAAAAAAGGTAACACTATCATATATCAAAAAAATTATGAAAACAACTATTACAAAGACACAACAGCACTGTAGCACACACACCAACTAAAGCCCTCCAAAACTTCTTAAGGAAATCAAAAGAAGGAAAAGAAAAAAGAAAAACCGGGCGTCATCTACAACATAGAGTGTAAACTCTGTAACAGCCACTATGTAGACAGACAGGCAGAAGACTAGCATATCCATGAACACTAACTAGCAGTCAGAAGACAAGATGAAAATTCCTTATCCTCTTAACACATGAGTAAGCTCAACAACCATTTTAACTGGGAAACTGAGAGTATCCTAGACCAAGACAAATCAAAACTGCTAGAGAATTCCTGGAAGCTTAGCATTCCCACAAATCAGCCGTTAATAGACACATAGAAATAAACCACATTGACAGATAATGTAAAAGAGACAACAAAAATTGAAGAAGAAAATAAAAATGAAGGAAATAATTAAATTCAGAGAACTACAAATTTCAAACTATAACTAAATGGCTATAAATGTAATACATAAATGGCATGCAGGAGTAGGAGAAGAAAGAGAGAAAGAACATGCAAAAGGCTATAAAACTGTTTCAAGATTTCTTTTGATGAGAAGTGGTATTAAAAAAAAAACTCCAAACATATAATGTGAGAGCCTCTTAAACTGTAACATTATATTTGTCACAGTTTGTTCTATTTCAGGTAGACTTTGAATAGCAAGAAATAATACATTATCTTTTTCTAAAAACCAAGAAGGAAATTACAGTATATGATTCAAAATGAATTAATAACCTGACAAAAATAGGAGGAAGGGCACATATTAAAATGAATATCAATCTTTCTCCTATTTTTTTCCAGAATAAAAAAGGGAAATACAAGCACTAAATGTTATAGCTTAGATTTGAATGTGCCAAACGCCATTCTGTTAGATCTCAGGAGGAAAAGCATTCTGTTTACAATAAACGGATCAATTGATGGCATATGACACCAGCTGTTGCCCACATCATTCTTGCTCTTTATTTTATGTGATTGGAACTCTTTTATACAGATATTTAATTTAAAATGAAAATATAAACTTACCATAAAAGTGGGATTGTCTACTCCATTTGCTTCTTTTTCAGGGTGGGTCATCTCTATTTCATGGGATGTCCTTGAATAAAGCAGAGGGAAAGCGGAGATGAGGCACCAATCAAACCTCATGTTTGGCACCCTGAACAACGAGTTGCAGGAATCCAAATTTCATTTCCAGCATTCATGTGAGAGTAACTATAGAGTAATTCCAGCTTCCCTAGCCTGCTGAAATCATTTACTCATGTTCAGCTCAATTATACAGCAGCATAAGGCTTTGAAAACTTTTTATTAAAAAATTATCCTGCTTGAGCAATAATGGATCAGTAACTGAAAGGAGGATTCTTTCTGCCAGTATCATGGATTTCCAATAGCAGATCTGTTGAGCATTTGTTTCCTATGTTATTATTACAGGTAGTCCTCGACTTACAACCATTTTTAGTGACTGTTCAAAATTACAATGGTACTGAAAGAAGATGATTCACAACAGTTCTTGCATTACATCCATTGTACCATTCTCATGGTCACAGGATCGAATTTTGGATGTTTGACAACAAAGATGTGTTAGTGATGGTGGTAGCATCTCAGGGTCACAGGATTGCTGTTTGAGAACTTCCCAGCCAGCTTCTGACACAGAAAGTCAATGCAGGAAACTGATTCACTTAATGACTGTGATGTAATTCACTTCACAGCTGCCGTGATTCATTTAACAACTGTGGCAAAAAAGATCATAAAATTAGGCCCAACTCATTTGCTTAACAACAGAAATTCTGGTCCCAATTGTGGTTGTAACTTGAGAACTACCTGTACAACTATGATGATTATTACTATTTTAAAAAGCACATTTGCTTAAAAGAAAAAAGAAAAGAAAAGAAGTGTTAAAACTTGCTTCCTTAATTAAATCCCATCTTTGCTGTACTAGAAATAATATTATATTATCAGGCTAGTAAAGCTTCATTTTTACTGTTATTGCTTTTTTATTGTCTTCTATAACTCTGGGAGTTGAAGTCCACAAGTCTTAAAGGGACCAATATTGGAGACCCCTGGTCTATAACAATCAAAATCAAGCTATCTGATGCCCTCCAGATGCTTTTGACTTTACCACCTGTCAGTCCCCAGTCTGCATAGGCCAAAATAAGCAACTGTCATGGGCCAAAACACCTGGATAGCACAAGATTACTGGAACCTAATATAGTGTTAGATTTGTTCAATAATATAAAAAGACAGAATTCTGCACTTTAAAAACCCTCACCTGTGTTCTCAAACAAGTTAAACATTGTTCTGGCTAATAATGACAGGGATACTAAATCTATATATATAAAAGCAAAAACCACCCATGCATTAATCACAAAATCTCCAGAACTGTAAAGCCTACAAACTTGAAATCTGCCACGTATGTTTCTCTTGGCTTCTAGGTGCTCACTAAGAAAGGATTTTTTGAAATGACCATCGGGACATTAGTATTTTCTATATTATTATAACACGCTCTGATGCTAATTAGTTAGACGTTCTACTCCCCCTCCCAAATTGAAAATAACTCTGGAGAGAATGGGAAAGCATAAGACAGGCTTCGGTGGGGCAAGCCTCATGGAGAGAAGGGGCTAGAAAGCCTGAGGGAGAGAAGGGGAGAGGATAGGAGACATTTCTGTGGTGCAAGGCTGAGTGAGAAAAAGGGAGAGGATAGGGGAGGATTCAAACTTTGTTGATTTATCAAGCCTGATCACATAGTTTCATAGCAAAGCAAAGCTAGTCATATATAGCAATTGAAAGCAACTCAGCTAGTCATCTTTCTGATGTTTAACCACAGTTATGAAGACTCTACTTTGTGTATGAATCCAAAATCACTTCTTCTATCTGCAAAGTTAAATATCACACCTTCCCTATTTTTACAGGTTTATGGCACAAATTCAGTACAGATTTTCTTTAAGCACACTATTTATTAACCATGAATAGTTCACTGTGTAACAAACATTTTTTATCAATAATTCAAGCAAGGTATATTGTGTCTCTACAATTATTAATGGAAGCATACCTTTGCATTAACTCAAGAACTTCTTTTTAGTTACTGTGTTCGGGCATCACATTAATCATGGGTTATTGTAACACAAACTAGCCTAGCTTCCCCCACCACTCCAGCACAGCTGCATATCAAAATGATTTGTTTGCCACAGGTTGTATCTTGCTATTCATTTCATGTACAGTTAGCAAACTGATTACTTGAAAAATAGAGATGATGTAAAAAATAGAGACTGTAAGAAGGAATTAAGTAATGAATTTATTTATTTTATTTATTTTATTAGATTTTTATACCGCCCTTCTCCCGAAGGACTCAGGGCGGTGTACAGCCGAAATAAAATACAGAGTATATACAATTAAAAGAAATTAAAAGAAACTATTAATAAATGGCCGAAATTTAAAAATTTACAAATATTTAAAATCTCTAAAACCCCAATTTAAAATCAACTATTTATGCCAGTCCTGCTTGAGTGAATAAGTATGTTTTTAGCTCACGACGAAAGGTCCGAAGATCAGGCACTTGACGTAAGCCAGGGGGGAGTTCGTTCCAGAGCGTCGGTGCTCCCACAGAAGGCCCTACCCTGGGAGCCGCCAGCCGACATTGTTTGGCGGACGGCACCCTGAGAAGGCCTCTCTGTGAGAGCGTCTGGTCGATGGGAGGCATACGGTAACAGCAGGCGGTCTCGTAAGTACCGGGTCCTAAGCCATGGGCGCTTTAAAGGTGGTAACCAGGATCTTGAAGCGCACCGAAGACCACAGGAACCCAGTGCAAACTACGGAGCAGTGGTGTTACATGGGAGCCTCGAGCGGCTCCCATTACCACTCGCGCAGCTGCATTCTGGACTAACTGCAGCCTCCGGGTGCACCTCAAGGGCAGCCCCATGTAGAGAGCATTGCAATAATCCAGCCGAGACGTAACCAGAGCGTGAGTGACCGTGCATAAGGCATCCCGGTCAAGGAAGGGACGCAACTGGCGAACCAAGCGGACTTGGTAAAAAGCCCTCCTGGTGACGGCCGCCAGGTGTTCCTCAAAGGACAGCCGGCCACCCAGGAGGACGCCCAAGTTGCGAACCACCTCCTGGATGGCCGGCAGAAATCAAAGAATTTTGCACCTGAAATCTTACCCAAGTAATCAATAGTCAAACCAGCCAGACAAGTTGTAAGCCCTAGCAGTAGCAATCTCAGAATAAATACTCCACTCAGATATTTATATTATATAACTGCTATTTGCCATTATTTCTGAGAAAAAAACACAGAAAAGGAACAGAAGAAAAAGCAGGAAAAGGAAAGGATGAGTAAGAGAGTGAATTCAGTTTGTGTACTTTGACCAAATGGCCATGTCACCCATTTATTATGAGGAGACCAAAAAGGGTACCCCATGGTTCTAAGGTTCTAAGAAGGTGATAATCACGTAAGACGATATGAAATTCAGTAGTTTCACATCCAGACCTTTTTAGATCTATTAGACCTATCTTTTAACACCTGGGCAACTTAGGATACACAGATTTCATGCACAGGGTTCTCAAGAACAGCAATGAAGACTGGAAGTTTGGGAGGTTGAATCCTTCATGACTGGAAGTTTAGAAAAAAGAAGTGCTAGACAATGACAGTTCATCTCCATAACAAGGCCATTTATAGTTTTAGGAAAAAATATGTCTTAGAAAAAATGAATAGAATTTAAAAAGAATTTTATTTTTCTATTATTTTAAGGATTTGTTAATTTTATTTTTATGGTTTATGTGAAACTATTATTTATTGTTAGGTACATTGAGTACATTTCTAGAAACGGTACATCAAGCAATCTTAATATGAAGGTAATAATAATACCCTGGCTACTACATATTGACAAATATGTATATATAAAGGTATGTGTTTTTATTTATTTATTTTATTTATTAATTTGTTAAACATGTACAAGATAGCTGGTATGAATATGAACATGGACGTGAATGAGGAAAATGAATACAAATAAATAGGGACAGTAAGGCAGGGATGGTAGGCACACTGGTGTGCTTATACATGCCCCCTTTACGCACCTCTTAGGAATGGGGTGAGGTCCAAGGTAGACAGTTGAAGGTTGAAGCTGTGGGGTTTGAGGATGTAACAACGAAGTCGAGTAGAGCATTCCAGGAATTGACCACTCTGGTGCTGAAGTGGTATTTTCTGCAATCGAGTTTGGAGCAGTTTACCTTGAGTTTATATTGATTGTTTGTCCGTGTATTATTGAGGTTAAAGCTGAAGAAGTTGTTGACAGGTAAGATGTTGTAGCAGACAATTTTGTGTACTATATTTATATCAGACCACAGGCAGTGCAGTTCCAGATTTTCCAAGCCCAAAATTTCAAGCCTGGTGGCATAAGGGATTCTATTGTGAGTAGAGGAGTGGAGCACTCATCTTGTGAAATACCTCTGGACCCGTTGAATCATATTAATGTCTGATATACAGTGTGGACTCCAGGCAGACGAGCTGTATTCGAGTGTGGACTCCAGGCAGACGAGCTGTATGGTCTGGCAAAGGTTTTGTATGCCCTAGTTAGCAATACAGTGTTACCAGAGAAGAAGGTTCGTAAAATTAGGTTAACAATTCTTAATGCCTTTTGGGCAATGCTGTTACAGTGAGCAACAGTTCTCTGATAAGCAATGGACCTTGAGCTTTTCAGTTATTTTCCAGTCAATGAGAAAGCAATTACACTACCCAAGAGAAACTATTACAACATTTCTTTGGAAGATGAAGAAGCCACAAATGACCAATATAATTATAACTGAGTAATTTATTGGGCAAGACCAAGCCCGAGTCTAAAATGTATCATAAATGTAAAACAGTTACCAACTGATAATTGCTTGGTTATGGATGAAGGTCCACTTAATCTCAAAGTACTTGGTTGGTTTACCATTTTCTTATCAAATGAAAAGAAAAAAATAGTTATACTATTGATACAATGAGAAAATTATGGGTGCAATCTTGAGTGAAATGACAAAATGTGTCTAGGGAACATTAGGAAAAATCACAACATAGAAAGCACAAAGGAAGAGAGTATACCAAAGATAAAAAAGTTCCTAATAGGATGGGAATGAACTTGTAATGGCTCTTGGGAGTATTAAAATTAGCTTCCTTATCTAAGACTAGCCTATAGAGTGTCCTTTGATCCAGTAAAACTACTGATCATAAATATCTTGGCCTTTTACATTTTAGTGGCAACTATTCCCTGATGTAGCAAATATTGGTACTCATGTAAAAAAAGAATAATACTAATTATTATGAAGGTTCACCAAACTCAGAAGGAGGAACTTGGTTTAACCTAGGTAAAGATAAGCAGTAGAATGACTGTAGCAGTCATGAAAAATGGTGAGGAGCCTTTCCTTGTTTGAGAAAGGCACATAGAATACTAGAATAGTCCAAGTCAATACATCACTAATTCAATGGTTGTTAATGTCTATTTAATGAAACCTCACCAAAGAAACTGGAGACACAATTTAGTTACTAAGAGAAGGCAGTTATGGGTTTCTGCATTATTTGCTATATGTATATTAGCTATATACATTAGAAACAGAACTGGAAGAAATCTTGGAAATAACCTAGATCAAACTCTTTCTCTTTCCTATTATTTGGAAAATATAGTTTCGGGGTAAAATGTATAGTTAGAATAAATCAGTAGATGAAAATGATGATTTTAATCATTTTTCCATTGAAGGATAACTATCTATTAAGTAGGATCAGTAGCTGAATTTAGTGTTGTTACATTAACATTTAGTGACAACTCAGTTTGGAGCGGCAGCATTTTTAACCATGGAAGCATTCTAGGCAATTATTAAATCCTATGACACAAAAATCCCTACAATTACTCTTTATGAAATTCTGCTGGTAATGAATCCATTTCATGATAAGACCTTAATGTTTGAAGATAATAAAAGCTTAGACTTGTATTTTGCCTAGACAATGAAAAGTGATATTTAACACCAAACCTATATTTTCTATAGTTTTTAGATTATATTTTATTCAAAACCAACAAGAATGTTTCAGACTGGACTCCACTGTGTTTATATAAAACTATGTGTATAACAACAGGCTTCAATAAATTGATATTTTATTCAAGATGAAATAAGATTACAGTAATGCTATATTTAAATGCATATTTGTACAGTGATATACCGTGTCACCGTATTTTTTGAACCCCGAAATAAGCGCTTGGCCTTATTTTCAGGGAGGTCTTATTATTTTAGGGTGCATGGAGCAAGATGGGGCTCCTCTTGCCATCTTATCTGATTTCCAGCTCTGCATTTAAATATTTTCGGGGAGGGCTTATTTTTGTGGGAGGCTTATTTTAGCACATGCGTGGAAAAGCCCAATTGGGCTTATTATCAGGGGATGTCTTATTTTCCGGGAAACAGGGTAGTTTTTCCATTTTTGAAAGAAAGTTGTTATATGCAGTCTCCTAAGTGTGAGACAGGCTTTAACATTTAACATACATACTCTTTTTAAGTATGTTCTTGCTGTATGGAAATTGACATTTGGAAATTGACATTCCCTATTAATTACTAAAAGATTTATTCTTCAGCAATAGAAGGATAACTATATGGACCTGCTCAGTGGTCTACAGAAAACAATAAAATTTAACCTTCAAATAAAGTTTGACTAAAATAAAATACAATGTATATCTGTTTAACAGCTGCTTCACATGTAATACTTTTAGTGAAATTATGATTCACTATATTGTCAAACTTATAAAAGCCTCCATCACACTATACTTTGATTTCACACTTCTAAAGAACTCCTAATAAATCACTGTTGTTGAAGAGATTAATATTCAATATGTCACTTTCTGTCAAACACTACAAAAGCACAATGAAAAGGGCCAACAGATCTTTCCACAGAAACCTTAGGTAATAACCCTAGCACATACGGTTATCCTTCAGACTATTAAGTTCAGGGTTCTTGGGTTTATTTTGGCAGCTGTCTTGCAATAACTATCAGACTGAGGCCTTTTACTGAAAGGAAGTATATGTGCATATATGATTTGCATTCCATCTTTTGTATAAGAACATACGGTATTAACATACATCTATTTTCCCTCAGAATAACAGCCCTTTGAGGTAGGTTGACCAAGAGAGACTGCCTGCCCCAATCACCCAGTGAATTTTTGTATGAACTATAATCTGGATCTCCTGCGCCTACTAACCTAACTAAACTATATTTGCATTTACATGCATACTCCTTATAGGAATTCACATTTTATCCTCACTACAAGAAATATGTAAGATAGTGGAAGAAAAGAAAATGTTTGTAAAAGTATATAAATGACTATAGAAACAGCCAAACTAGAATAATCAAAACCAGACAGACCTAGAATAAATTTATGCTAGCTCAGCTGCCTAAACCATCAATCCAATGATATAATTTACTGGTGATGAGCTTCAGACCATTAAAAATTCTTTGCTTTCTGTATTAAAACTGTTGCTCCAATACCACTAAAGTCAGCTTGTATGGTATGGACAGGGAGAAAATGACTGGAAAAAAAGTTAAAGTTTAACCAATTCTACTGATTTTATTGCATTCCAATCATGATTATGAAGAAGAAAGATTGTTTTATACAATAAGATACCATAAGAAATTACCAATGGTAAAAAGAGCAGATTGTGTAATAATTAGAGTCAAATTAATGTTAACAAGCAAAAATGAACACTAGAATGATAATAGCAATGTGTCAACAATGAGACAAAATGCAAAGGTTACAACTGAAGAACTAGAGTTATACCCTGGAAGTAATAAGAATACATTTCATCACCAGTCTATGAAAATAAGATTGGCATTGCTTGCATATTCCTTTATAGACTAGCGATGAAGAAAAGCCCCATTAGAGCACAATTCAAGGCCACCTGCCCAGTCCTCAAATATGTCTTTGGTAAATCCTGGAGATTGTTTTCAAAGGTTTCAAATAGCATCTTTCACGTAATGGCCAAGTTTCAGGTGCTGGGCAGCAAAGTTCTGCAGTTATATATAAATATCTCTGTCCCCTTCCTCTGTTTTATTTATTCTTAACAATGAATATAAGATGATCCCCAACTCACATATTATTATTTAGAGGAAAAAGACCTTTTGTCCTGCTATTCCTAGTTTTTTTCAGTGTGGACAGATGGCATGATGTTGAAAGGTCAAGTAAAGCTTTGGATTGGATAAATTACACACCTTTGCTTTAAAGTAGTCTTCAGAATGTTCAACTTTATATTTACTGGCTAAAACCACAAATCCTGAAAAGTATGTAGTTAACATATAGAAAAACATTACTTCATTTGGAACATCAGCTATTCTTAATCTTGGTGAGGTCATCATTCATGGGCACTATTTGGGTCAGCCTACAATGGTTATTAATCTCGGTTAAAGCATGACATCAGCCACAGGTGTGAGCTTTGACTGCCTTGACAGAATCATAGTATCATAGTAGTTTGCAACTGGCTGACCAACCACATTCAATGTGTAGTCCTCAATGGAACTACATCCACATGGAGGGAAGTATGCAGTGGAGTACCCCAAGGCTCTGTTTTAGGTCCAGTACTCTTCAACATCTTCATCAATGACTTGGGCAAGGGGATAGATGGGGAACTCATCAAATTTGCAGATAACACCAAGCTGGCAGGAATAGCCAACACTCCAGAAGATAGGCTCAAGATACAGAAGGATCTTGACAGACTTGAACATTGGGCGGTAACTAACAAAATGAAATTCAACAGTGAAAAAAGTAAGGTTCTACATTTAGGCAAAAAAAACAAAATGCACAGGTACCGTATATGTGGTACCTTGCTCAATAGTAGTAACTGTGAGAGGGATCTTGGAGTCCTAGTGGACAACCGTTTAGATATGAGTCAGCAGTGTGCAGCAGCTGCTAAAAAAGCCAACACAGTTCTGGGCTGCATAAACAGAGGGATAGAATCAAGATCACGTGAAGTGTTACTACCACTTTATAATGCCTTGGTAAGGCCACACTTGGAATATTGCATTCAGTTTTGGTCGCCACGATGTAAAAAAGATGTTGAGACTCTAGAAAGAGTGCAGAGAAGAGCAACAAAGATGATCAGGGGACTGGAGGCTAAAACATATGAAGAACGGTTGCAGGAACTTGGTATGTCTAGTTTAATGAAAAGAAGGACTAGGGGAGACATGATAGCAGTGTTCCAAAATCTCAGGGGTTGCCACAAAGAAGAGGGAGTCAAACTATTCTCCAAAGCACCTGAGGGTAGAACAAGAAGCAATGGGTGGAAACTAATCAAGGAGAGAAGCAACTTAGAACTAAGGAGAAATTTCCTGACAGTTAGAACAATCAATAAGTGGAACAACTTGCCTGCAGAAGTTGTGAATGCTCCAACACTGGAAATGTTTAAGAAAATGTTAGATAGCCATTTGTCTGAGATGGTGTAGGGTTTCCTGCCTGGGCAGGGGGTTGGACTAGAAGACCTCCAAGGTCCCTTCCAACTCTGTTGTTTGTTATGTTATGTTATGTTATGTTATGTTATGTTATGTTATGTTATGTTATGTTATGTTATGTTATGTTATGTTATGTTATGTTATGTTATGTTATGTTATGTTATGTTAAGTTAAGTTAAGTTAAGTTAAGTTATGAGGTCCTAGAAATCATTAAATCCCTCACTCAAGGCAGAAAAACTTCAATTTCTTATTTGTATGTTCATTTTTACTTCTGATTCAATGGGTGAACTTTATAAATATCCTTCAGTTTCAGTTTGTTGTGGCATTTACCTAATAAAGTAGATAAGATCTGACCTGAGCTTCTTGTTCAAATATTTAGATGAATACAGTATATACGGTACTATTCTCCACTTAAATACTAGTTGGAGAGTCAACAGAAACTTCCCACCTCATAATTTGTGATTTCAGTTCTGTGTGGCTGCCAGGAATTAAAGTATAAGGGAAAAGAAACAGGTGAAGTACAGGATCTAAAACTTGTGAGGACACTAATTATTTTGTTCTATTCTATTTATGAATGTATTTTTTTCCAACAACTTTAAGGTGAACTATGCTGCATTTCAGGCAATATTTTGACTAGCACTAAATAAATCCAGTTGCTGCATAATAAGCTTTGAAGTTGAGTTTTTAATCCCTTGAATTTAGGAGACAGCGATTATATTCAGCACCTATTCTTACGTCTTGAATATGATGCTTTGGGGAGGGGATGGACTTTTAACATCAGCGTCATCTTGAATCTTCAACCAGCCATTTCTTAGAAAGCAGCAGGAAACCCAGGTTCTATATCTGTGATGGCGAACCTATGGCACGTGTGGCACACGGAGCCATATCAGTGGGCACGTGAGCGTTGCCTTAGCTCAGCTCTGGCACTCATGCATGCGCTGGCCAGCTGATTTTTGGGCCTACTCGGCCCACCGTGCCGGGGGGGCGGGGCGCATTGAATTATGGGTCCGGACACACGTGTGCACGACCCCCCACACTCCCCCTGCTTTTGGCATGTGACGAAAAAAAGGTTAGCCATCACTGTTCTATATAGTGCATTCATTCTTCCTATTTGTCAGTTTAAGATTGCCAGAAAACAACTTAATTTTGTTCAATTTTGTGCCATAATTTCCCACTGATTTCCAGATAGAAGCTAATGTTGCTTTAAGACTTTGTTAGGAGGAAAAACATGTTTAAAATCCCACTGTTTAGCCTTCTAGTGACATTACCATAGTGGCTCAGTAGCTAGAACACAGTACTGTAGACTAATTCTGCTGTCTGCTGACTGCCAGCTCAAGATTGACTCTGCTGTCTGCTCTCACCAGTTCAAGATTGACTTGGTTCCAAGGTCGGTAAAATGAGGACCCAGATTGTTGGAGGCAATATGCTGACTCTGAAAACCGCTTAGAGAGGGTTGTAAAGCACAATGAAGCCATATATAAATCTAAATGCTATTGATATTGATATTACAGGTAGTCCTCAACTTATAACAGTGATAACAGTTCATTTAGTGACCGTTCAAAGTTACAACATCAGTGAAAAAGTGACTTATGACCGTTTTTCAAATTTATGACCATTGCAGCATTGTGTGATCAAAATTCAGATGCTTGGCAACTGGTTCATACTTACGACGGTGCAATATCCCGGGGTCATGTGATCAGCTTTTGCAACCTTATGACAAGCAATGGGGAAGCCAGATTCATTTAACAACCATGTTACTAACTTAACAAATGCAATGATTCACTTAACAACTGTGACAAGAAAGATCATAAAATGGGGCAAACTCACTTAACAAATGTTTCACTTAAGAACAGAAATTTTGGTATCAACTATGGCCATAACTCAAAGACTACCTGTATTATGCCAAAGGTACTTTTTCAAGTGGCAACTGGACTTTCTGGTTTTTCTTTGAAGACATTTCGCTTCTCATCCAAAAAGCTTCTTCAGTTCTGACCAGATGGTGGGGAATGGAAGGATTTATACTCCTTGCAGACAGCTGGTCATTTGCATTCTTTTATTGAGTCATTAAGGTCATCTGGAGGTTTATCTGTGTCATCAGGGTCACCTGAGTGGTGCAAATGATTGTGGAGCTTTCTTAGAACTGTTGAAAGGACTCTGTTGTATTCAACAGTCCCAAGAAGTCTCCACACCCACTTGCACCACTCAGGTGACCCTGATGACACAGATAAACCTCCAGGCAACCTTAATGACTCACTAAAATAATGCAAATGAGCAGCTGTCTGCAAGGAGTATAAATCCTTCCATTCCCCACCATTAGGTCAGAGCTGAAGAAGCTTTTTGGATGAGAAGCGAAATGTCTTCAAAGAAAAACCAGAAAGTCCAGTTGCCTCTTGAAAAATCACCTTTGTGACAATCATGATCTGGATGAATGAGAAACTTCATAGACAACTACCTATATTACTTATCCTTTCCTCACTGTAGGCCTTGGGAGCTTATTTTTGTTTTTTAAATTCCAATTCTAACTACTGAAATATTGTCATCCCCGCTATATAGCTGATCTTCGAGTTCTCAGCTGACTTTCCAAGCCAATGAAACAGGCTCTATAAAACCCTTATTTTTTTGCTAACCAGAACAACTTGTTGCGTGAAGTAACAATGTTCCTTGTTTGCTCCATTTTGTTTGTCTATCTTTGCCTCATTATATAAATAACAGCAAACCAGTCCAATCAGTGCCCCTCTTTCATTAGTCAGAGAAGTCCATGTTTAAAAAGGAAGTGTCTATAAATTTGGGAAAAATCCAGGATTGACTGAAGTATAAAAAGATGTTCAGAACATTCTGAGTAGAATTTTGCTGTGCTATCTAATATAAAATAATAAATAACAACTAAGATCTATGATAAAATGCAATCTGTCAATTTATACATGGTCTAACTATACTAAAATTACAATCCATAAAATGTGTGGAATCCCCAGTGCTGCTGTGCAGAATCTAGCTACCTACGCTACAGTTATGGATTGTTCATCCTTAAGCAGCTACTGGAGATAAGCAGTGTCGGAATGACCAGGATACCTAGCAATTATTGGCAGAATATGTTTTTTCTTAATCTCTGTGTAAAAGGAACATCAGAGGATTATGTGACTCACAGTCTTCACCTCTCCTGAGCCACAGGAACAGAGTCTTTCAGTCAATAGTATCTTTTTATACTTGCTGTACAGGACAGCCGATGGAAGCGCATGGCACTGTGCTAGTGAAAATGCTTTCCGATGGTTTGCTGACTCCAGCTGGCTAAAGCTGACAGGAGTGCCAACATATCTAATGGTGTATGGAGCCAGAAACAGCAGAGTTTTCCCTAAGTTGGTTTGTCTTTTGATGCCCTCTACCCTTTGTCGTAAGGTTTGTTTTGCTTGGTAAAAGTGTTGAACATTGGATAATAAAGTTTCCTATTTCAGAACAAATTGTATTAATAATAAAATAAAGCAAAGAAATCTCAAATGGTATTATAATCTCTGTCACAAATCAATTACATTGATCACTCTTGCTGTTGAATAACCTCTTCCTGAGCGCTTTCCAGCAGATCAATTTTCAATAATGGAGTTGCCCCCAATTCCCCTGGCACCATTTTTTCTGCATCTTTTAGATTGCAAGCCTATGCCACATATCTGCTGCCTTCTTTTATAAATAAAAATGAAAATGCTAAAAAAAATGAGAGCAAAAACACATAAGTAACTCCAAAGATACAATGTGAAAACTATTTTACAGCTGCAAATGGTAATTTAAAAGAATCAATATTCCAGTAATTAATTACTGAAGTTCATTGAACATTATGCTGCTAATCTGGACAAAAATTCTCTTTTCCCTATCTTTTCTTTATCTTCAACAATATGCAGGTTTAATCATTAAAGCAACTATACAAACATACTGAGCTCTGATTAATAAGTTCCTCCAACGGGAAAATAGTATATAACCAGAAGAGACATATAGCACAGAGGAGAAGGCAACAGAATTTTGAAATTGGGAAGAAAATAAAAAAAGGAAGCATTTTAGCACAATGTAGTTCGAACCAAAAAGTTCAAAATAGCCTACAATTCAACTCTGAGGTAATCTAATAGAAATCTAATAAAAATATATCTTTCAGATGTGTGCCTACTTGCTTCTTAACTTTGCCTAATTTTTTTTGTTTATGTAGACAACTTGGATTAGGATCCATAATCCAATAAGAAATTAAACTTCTTATGGTACTGCTAAACTCTGTTCTTCCTACTGAACTGGACAGTAAACAATAATGCTTTCAAAACAGTTATGCAAAGCTTAAGAACAGTGTATAAATAGACACGGTATATTTGCCCTATAGCTAAAGCATGAAAGTACATGTCAAGTAAATTTAACTAACTATAATACCACAGCATTTTCTTTTTGCTTGAGTACTATACTGATTCCATACGTATATAATAATCAATTAAAAATCAGCAAATTACCTTATGTAGCTAGCACATATAATTGTCAGATTATTGAGCAAAAAGATCGGTATCTTTTAAAGTTAAAAATTACAGGATCCTTTGAAGTTTTTCAAAGAATTATAACTACTGTTAGATCAAAAGTGTTTGGTAAAAGGTAGGCACGGAGTTTTTGAAAATGTGGTATATAAAAAAATCAGGAATAAATAGATTCAAATCCTGCTTGTGCAATATAAATTTCTCAATTAAAAATCTATTCCCTTTCATCTTCCTCAGTTCTTGAATTAGCAATTTGTTGTAGCCAATAATTAACAGCATAACATGGATGATGAAATGTGAATAGTTCTTTGGAGATAGAGCTGGCCATCACATACCAATATGTGAAGAATTGTGAACAGAAATATGTTTTTTAATAAGAGTATGATTTCTATTATTCTGGACAAAGGTATCCTATTTCACAGATGTTGAAAATAAACTGGATTTATTCAAACCATATACTAGCTTTGTGTAAAGTTGATGTTTAACTTGCTAGCTCTAAGTTTCATTTTTTGAGCAGGAACATTCACAGTTTTCATCCATGTTTTTCATTTTACTGAACTTTACCATTATGAATTCTCAACAATCATGTTTTGGAAGCTTTTAAATTGAACTAACAAAAGCATAGGCAACAATCTGGGTGAAAGATACTGTAAAATTTGAAAATTAGAAAGGCAAGAGGGTAATGAGCAGTGGTGGGTTGCTACAGGTTCGCCCCATATCAGGCAAACCGGTAGCAGTGGCCCCCCCACCCAGACACTTCTGCGCAGAAGCGTCACACGCGCATGCGAGCGTGCGCACACCCACGAGTGAACTGGTAGTGATGGGTTTTGAAATCCCCCCCTGGAAATGAGAGCAGAAAATTGAAGTCTCACCATCAAAATGTAATCTTATAAACCTCTTAACCATTTCTTTGTTCAGCTTCAAAATCTTAATCACTGTAATTTTTTATATCCCAAACGTTGCTATATTCTTATCTCTTTCTTTTCTTGATTCCTAAATGTATGTAATGATTCTACAAAACACAAAACACACTGCAATAGAATACCCTTTTAACAACAAAAATGAATATGTTTGTTCAGTTTTAAAAGAAATAACTTTTAACAGCAAAGTATATTGTGAAAGATTTTGAGTGAAGTTGCTTTTTCCTGATGGGTTGATGACTTGTCAAGAAAGAAGAATTTAAAGAAAAACGTATAATGGGCATAAGCCGAGGCAAAGTTTTCCTTAGTAGCAAATGTTGAAAAATACTTCCAATTTTAATTAGTTTACGACTAATTCATGTAGTATAGTATACTTTTCCACTTGGTGTAGTCTTTAAAGTATCTTTTATTTCAAATGCCAAAAAATTTAATTCAGAATAAAAATTTAGACATGTTCAAAAATTTACCATACCAAGCAAAACATAGGGTCCATGCCTTCCAAATTATGTTGTATATAAGTTCTTATAAAGATTGAATCTTAACAATTGATGAAGTTCTTCTATAATTCTACAGATAAGATGAAAAGTTTCCAAGATCCAAACCTTCTCTATTAGTTATGTTGATTATATACCAATTTAGGTTTTTTTAGCACATTTAGCAAGAAATCTTATCATTCACTATATCGGAAGATATTATTTCCTGCCATCTAGATCAGACTGTATTGTTAAGTCAGCATTATGTAAAAAAAAAGAATTCAAGAAACATTTTGACATTTGGTTGCAATATAATAATAATGTATCAAAAACTACCGGTACCTACCTTTTCTTAGTATAAAATTAGTTTCATAGTTCAAGTTTTATCTATAGTTCTATAGATTTAATTATCACAATGGACACAGTTTCTAAGCTATATCTCTACTTTTTAGACCAAACCTGCAAACACTAAACAACCATTGATTATTGCTTGCTTTCACATTTGACCAATTAGATTGCCAATTATGCAGGAACAGGAGTCTATTTTCCAGAGGGCTTCTTGGTTTCTATTTTTTTTAATATTTAATGTTCTATTTAAGGAAGTTAAGAAGTGGTACCTTAGCTCTTCAGTCCAACTGTACTTTTGCCCCCAAGATATTGTAGGTGTCACAGAGCCAGTTGCTTTCTTTCAGGTTGAACAGCTTCTTAGAGTCACTGAGTGCTGAGCTGGAGCACAAGAATAAATTGAAGAGCTGCCAGGATGTCAAAACCAGGTGAGCTGTACGTGGGTGTAGATGGCACCGAGACAATAAAGGAAAGAGCTTTAAACCAATGTTAAATAATTACATATTCCACCTTGTTTATTATCAGAATGGACTAGTGTAGATTTATATATGTTCTACCCTGAATAAAATAAATATGCCTTTTCTTATATATCAATGAAAACAATGTTCCCCAAATTGGTGCTTTCCAGACATGAGTATCTAGAATTCCTACTCAGCAGAATGAGCATGTAGTCCTAAAACATCCGGAAGATGGCAAGGTGTGGAAAGTTACATTAGATGCAGGGTAGAGGATCCCACAAATTTAAAGCCGAGTTGCTACTAAAGCAAAATGGAAACAACCATCATCATTAATATATTTTTTTGAATTAAATATGACATCACATGTTGAATTTTTCGTTATTCTAATGCTGAGAGCAAATCACAAGTTTGAGACACTGCTATCATACCTGGACAAAACTGTGAAATCAAAAGAATGTTGAACTGTACTGCCGTTTTGCAATTTTAGGTAATCCCTCTTCTTACAATTTACTCAGAAGTTAATTTAAAAACCTGGTCAGCAATAAATTGATTTAAGGTAGTATTAATGCACTTGCCTATAACTTCCCAAAAATTTACATGCTATTTTCACATCAGTATTAGCCAAATTTTAACCCACATTATAAATTTATTATGTAAATATATCATATTCTGTAGCAACATCCATGCCTTGAGACATTTGTCCAAGAATATTTAGTAGAGCTATCACTAAAAATAGAAAAAAAACACTTCCAAAGGGGTTTATGACAGAAGGCCTGGCACATGTCTGGACTTGGTTTATTCATTCAGTACTGCCTGCTTATCTAAAATTTTCTCACAGACCCATTCAGAGCTCTTTCCTAGACTTGTTGCCCTACAATATCTTTAACAATAGATGGTAAAAATTGAATCTTAGATCTTTGGGCATATTAAGTTTTTTCTTTAATTGACGTCCAAAGCAAAGACATGAATTACTCTTAATATTTTAACCAATGGCTCAAGAAAAAAACCCACAACACATAAAAAAGTAAATTTTTAAGAATTAAACATAAAAATATCAAATGATAAGATTTGATCAGATTTCTCTATGATTTGATGACTTTTCAATCATTTTATTTGGGGGGATTTGTGTGTGATGTGAAATATTTGCAGTATTCGTATGTTGTGGGGATACAAGTACGAAAGGCTAGGATTTGCACCATGCTTATTTTGTCTTTTTGCATCACTGAAAAATGCCTATTGTTATTATATGAACACAGCCTATGTTAGCATAATATGTTCAGGCATGTAATGGTTTTTGTCCCTTATGAATTACCGTATATACTCGAGTATAAGCCGAGTTTTTCAGCACGTTTTTTGTGCTGAAAAATGTCCCCTCGGCTTATACTCGAGTATATACGGCTTATACTCGAGTTTTTTTCTTCTTCTTTTTTTCACATTATACCGGATGGCGCAAACTTGGCGGGCTTTTGCATTAGCGCGGGGAAGCCCTGCCGGTGCAGTGAGAGGGCGGGGCGGGGGAGCCGCCAGCCTTCTCGGCTGAGGGAGGGAGGGTTTCCCCGACCGGTAGCTGCCTCATTTCCCACCCTCGGCTTATACTCGAGTCCCCAGTTTACCCCAGTTTTTTGGGGTAAAATTGGGGACCTCGGCTTATACTCGGATCGGCTTATATTCGAGTATATACGGTAATCTAGCCTCTCCTTGTCCCAAAGGTGTTTTTTCAAGAGGCAACTGGACTTTCTGTTTTTTTTTTCTTTGAAGACATTTTGCTTCTTGGATAAAAGCAAAAAGTCTTTAAAGAAAAAAACAGAAAGTCCAGTTGCCTTTTGAAAAATACCTTTGGGACAACCATGACCTGGATGACTGAGAATCTCCATAAACATCTAGCCTCTCCTTATTCTCAACTTATTTACTCATACAATTTATATAGCCACCCATCTCACAATATATTAATACTAACCAGCAAATAATTAAAACCAAAGCAAAAACACGATAAACCACAAAGAGATACTACAAAAAAAAACTTAAACATAGTGTGAGGTTGTTGTGAAATTGCTTACTCCACAGTATATTCTTGGAAATGCCTCGAGAAGAGTAGATATTTTCTTGCAGAGAACAATTAATCCAACAATCAGAAAAGATTTGTCAACTGTAGTATATAACAGTCAAAACTTGTTTATTGGTCTATGCTTCAGGATTTAAATCTTGAGTTTTTTCCTTCTGCCGTTCTAAATCAAGGGATAGTTCACTGGTTTTTTTTTAAGGCATGAAGGCAAGTGGGATTTCTTGATCTTTAGAAGGTTGAGAATTCAATCCTATGTAGTGGCAGATATTTCTCTCCTAGGGCACAAAGAAAAAATACCTGCTGTGAACACCACGTGGCGTCAGGAAAGGCAACCAGTAAATGCTCAGATCCATTCAGTTGTCCTGACTCTACCCCAAATTTAGGGATTACAGGGCCATAAAAAAAGAGGACTTTTTAATGGTTTGTTTATGTCTGGCAACTCCTTATTTCTGTGTTTCACTCAGTTTACCATGTTTTAATTTAAGCAGAGTATGGTATGCTCTTGATCAACATATCCTTTTACACAATACTCCATTTCCTTCTTACCCATTCTATATTGTTGTTTCCTTTCCCAATACTTAGTAGTTCCCCCACCTTAAGTAATTTCCCCCCTTAAACTAAAAACAGTAATAGAAATTTGTGGACACCTTGGTTTCTATCAAGCTTCAGTATACATGTTTCTTGTCCATGTGTGATTTCATTTTGGTTATATAAATAGTATTATATGAACTCTGGAAACCTGAGCTTTCTAGAAAGGATATGAGATGTTGTAAATGGAAATAAAATTGTAATCAGTATTGTTCATTTAGTTTCACTTAATTAGATAAGATCTTTTTGTTTTCTTTGTTTTGCTAACATGCCAAACTAATTATGAACTGCCCTAATTCTACCATGCTACCACATTTCCTTATTAAAATTAAAATGAGCATACTCAACTGGCTATTTCACTTTCCTAAGCAAGTTACATTTTTCCTTTTCTTTCTAAGAATATTTACATGAAATTGTTACAACAACATTATATAAATTCTTCACGTACTGGTATTTCCAAGCCCCTCCCACTGAACTAAATCCAAAGTCAAACATTTTATAATGCTCAAAATAATTAAAACGGGAATCCATAAAGAGTTTGGAAAGTGTAAACTTTCTGGACCTTAATTCTAGAAGAACAAATTCTGCATTTATTTGATGGAACTTAAAGGTTTTAGAAAAAAATGTGTAACATAATCCAATCAGCCATTTAAATCTAAAATTTGTAACAACTTGTGTTACCCAGTGTTAGCTATAATAGTGTGATCTGGTGATCTCTGAACATGTTATAGGTCTCAATTCAGGTTGTGTACTGTAGTACGGGAAACAATTTAAAGAAAACAAAAGTTGTTGTTATACATTTGAATAACCTATGAAAACTGCCTCCACTCTTTCTGATGCTTTTTGATTATCATAAATGGCTTATCTTCAAACCATTCCCTGGTAAAGAAGCTTATTTCCCAGACTATATGAACAACAACAATAACAACAACAGAAAAAAAGCAAGCTAACCTTCTAGATAAGCGAAGTGGCTTATACATAAGTTTTTTATACTTCATTTTAGAATTCATGTCTCTCATTTGGCAGAAGATTATTTGACAGAAAAGTACCTCTCTTATTGACAGATCTGTCATTTTTTCTCTTCTGAGCTCCTTTAAGTTGTGTTGCCTGAGAGACAGAATATTGAGTGGATTTTAAAGGACACAATTTAAAAGACAATTCCATCCATGACCCTGATTGGATCCATTTACAATAGTAAGATTAATAAACTAACAGTAGGCACCAGTGTGGGAAACACTGACTTAACAACTAAGAATTGCTCAAATCTAAATTTTCAAAGTCAGACAATTTCCTATTGATACTGTTTTAGGTTGTAAGTCTATAAAAATTTTAGTTGGCAGCTGGATTTATCTTAACTACTATAAAGGAAAGAACTGATGCAATTATCTTGGATGCAAAATCCATACTTAGTATTTTAAATCTAGTTTCCAAACACAGATGGCTGAGGTGGGGACTAAAGAAATTTGCTAATTGTCCTGTGATCACTAAAACATGCTTAATTTCCATTGCAATGAATAAATACAAATAAAAAAAATTGCTACTGATAAAAGAATATTTATTTTATTTCATCTCATATACTTCCTTAGGGCTCTTAACATTCCAGATTTCATCACTGAAATTGAAGCATAAGAAGGATATTTGGCATAAGAATCGAAATTCAAAGTTTTTCCTTCTCTGCTAAGAAACCTTTAAATTCTTTGCAGGCTTAGATTTTCTTTACTTTAAAATGGAACTTGGTTGGAGGAAGTAAGTTTGATTAAATTCAATTTATTTCTCTTCACTTCACACTATTAATGAAAGGGTGTCATAGAAGCATACCTATTAAGTTACATATAATATTATTTATGACTTTGACATTCTTCCTTGTAGTTGATGGGAAACAAAATGCTTTTATTTTCCATTGTTTCTCCAATGGTTTGCAACACCTCTCATTATTAATGTTCTTTATTATATCCCAAGGAGGACATAATGAAGAAACTTCTTTTATAGGAGGGTTGAAATTCAGACAACCAGTTAAATTAGTTAAGCCTCCCTTAAGATTTATATTACATTTGGGTGGACTTGTCCTAAGATTAAGAAATTTTTGGGGAAGATAAAAAACTGGCTGGATGAAATAACAGGGCAGAAAATAGAAAGAAAAAAACGGAACTATTTCTATTGGGCATTCTGGAAGGGAAAATAGAAAAAAATATACAATATATCATATTACACATATTGATGGCATGTAGAATTGTGATAGCACAGAATTGGAAACATCTGGATATCCCACCAGATCAAATTATAATAAAAAAAATATATGAATGTGCAGTAATGGATAGATTATTGATGGAAATGACGGAGAGGGAAGATACTGAGTACTATCGAATATGGAATAGATGATATTCCTGGCTGGAGAGTAAGCATAAAACGTAAGGGAGATTTTTCCTATGAAATTGAATTCTGAATAGAGGTTAATTTAAACAAGGATATAAGTTTAAAATAGAGATACTTAGAAGTAGAATCTGTATATAGAGGTTAAATAGGATAGAGATACTGATGTAGGAAAAGCTGTTATGAGTAATGTAATTTTGATGCATTTGTATATGTTTGTTTTATACTTTTTTGTTCTTCTGTATTGTGTTTTGTTTTTGTATTGTGTATTTTAACTTTTGGAAATTTAATAAATATTCTTTTTTAAAAAAAGATTTATATTACATTTGGAGAGTTTCCTGCATCAAACAGAGTGCCCATTTTTAAAAAAATATAATTTTAGTCAAAGGAGCTCTGAAAGAAAAAATGGCAATAAAGATATATGCCCCAAGGGACACAGTGTATGGACATATGCACTACTATTAATCGTTTCATAGTTCCCATCACCAATCTCTTTCCACTTATGACTGTATGACTATAACTTGTTGCTGGCAATCCTTATGATTTATATTGATATATTGATCATCAATTGTGTTGTAAATGTTGTACCTTGATGAACGTATCTTTTCTTTTATGTACACTGAGAGCATATGCACCAAGACAAATTCCTTGTGTGTCCAATCACACTTGGCCAATAAAAATTCTATTCTATTCTATTCTATTTTGCCCACTGCTTCTGATGTTTTCTAAACTGAGCTCTGTTAAATGAAGAATTTCCTTCATCTTGATAAGCCAATTGACTTATTGTTTTGACTTCTGTTTTCTCTTTAGTGGTAATATTCAGTGTATCTTACAATAATTTTTTCCCCAGTTTAAATATTTTTGTTGTTAGGTTATCTATCACATCCTTCATAAATTGGCAAGCAAATTGCTTAACTAATGCTGCCTCCTGCAGGTCAAAAAATCAAATAGGAAATATTCCCACATATACGAAAGAACTGATTTCTTATGCCAATATTGGCTAGAAAAGAAATAATTCAAATAATTTACTAATCCAATTTTGTATTATGAAACAGTATGTATGTCTAAATTATTTAGGCAAAATGGTAAAGTGAAAAGGGATAATTAATGGTGCCATTATTGGAAATTAAAAAGAAAAATTATAAAAATGGGATAAACCAAAGAGCAGGTTACAGTACAATTATCTGCCAAAATAGATCTATTTAAGAGGTCAGGTTACTTCAAACTGTCATTTTTTTCATTATAATGTTTACATTTTTGTACGTGTTCTTGTATTTTTGATATTTCTAGCAGTTTATGGAAGAAAATGCTGAATTAGTAAAGAAGAGCATTTGAATTGCAGTGTGATCATCTGTACTATAGAAAATTCATTCTTAAACCAGTCTTCCACACATTAAATACACAAAGTTCCTCTGCTATAATTCAATACACAAAATATCCATATTCTTTCTCTTTTTTACTCTTAGCCAAATCCTTCTGGTGAAAGCATCAAATGTTTCTTGCAAAACTTCAGAAGACTGGGAGAGACAGAATCTACCTGTATCTAAAGGAAAAGTTCACCACTTTTGATGTATACCACATATTAACAAGATCAACATGTGAAGTCAATTAAAATATATTTTAAAAATATCAGCATGTTTTTTAGCATTCTGATAAATGGAAAACCTACTGTCCAGCATAACATGTAAGATCCTGTCTCTCTTTGTTCAGGTTAAGAACATAAACCCTACAGGTAGTCCTCTACTTTTGACATTTGTTTAGCAACTGTTCAAGTTATGATGGTGCTGAAAAAAGTGACTTAGAATCAGTCCTCATATTTATGATCATCACAGAGTTCCTGCAGTCACATGATTGTGATTTGGATGCTTGGCATCCAGTGATGACATTATTCACTTAATAACTGCAATGATGTACAACCAAAATTCTGGGCTTAATTGTGGTTGTTACTGGAAGACCACTGCACTGTAGGTTATTTCTTCATTATCCATACACACTACAGGAAGTCTTTGACTTACAACCACAGTTGGGACAGAAATGTCCATCAGCTGCGTGGGTAATAGTGGGAGCAACTCGTTGCTCTCATGTAACACCAATCCTGCACGGCTTGCACTGGCTTTCTGTGGTCTTTCGGGTGCGCTTTAAGATTTTGGTTACCACCTTTAAAGCGCTCCATGGCTTAGGACCCGGGTACTTACGGGACCGCCTGCTGTTACCTCATGCTTCCCACCGACCCGTACGCTCACACAGAGAGGGTCTTCTCAGGGTGCCGTCCGCCAAACAATGTCGGCTGGCAGCCCCCAGGGGCAGGGCCTTCTCTGTGGGAGCTCCTACGCTCTGGAACAAACTTCCCCCTGGATTACGCCAAGTGCCTGATCTTCAGACCTTTCGCCGTGAGCTGAAAACACACTTATTTATTTAAGCAGGACTGGCTTAATAGTTTTATTAAATTTTAATTGGGGTTTTATTATTTTAGGGTTTTGAATTTTAAATTTTAATTTTTTTAATGTTGGCCAATTTTCTAATATGCTCTGTTTTTAGTTTGGTGTTTTAATTGTATATTTATCGTGTTTTTTATCTTCTGGCTGTACACCGCCCTGAGTCCTTTGGGAGAAGGGTGGTATAAAAGTTTAATAAAATAAAATAAATAAATCAGTAAGTGATCAGATTATTACGTGTGCTGTGTCCAATTTTACAAATTTTTGCTATGGTTGTTCCCTCATTGACTCTGCTCATCAGAAACCCCTTGGGAAACTTGCCAATGGCAACCAGTATGTACTGGTATTTATGACAGTTGCAGCATCCTGGGGTCATGTGATTTTATGTTGGTCATTGACCAGCATATGTACCATTAAAACTGTAAAATTTTGCAACCCCTCCATATTAAATAAATAAATAACAGAGTTGGAAGGGAGGCCTTCTAGTCCAACCCCCTGCCCAGGCAGGAAACCCTACACCATCTCAGACAGATGGTTATCCAACATTTTCTTAAAAATTTCCAGTGTTGGAGCATTTATAACTTCTGCAGGCAAATTGTTCCACTTATTAATTGTTCTAACTGTCAGGAAATTTCTCCTTAGTTCTAAGTTGCTTCTTTCCTTGATTAGTTTTTACCCATTGCTTCTTGTTCTACCCTCAGGTGCTTTGGAGAACAGCCCGACTCCCTCTTCTTTGTGGCAACCCCTGAAATATTGGAACACTGCTATCATGTCTCCCTAGTTCTTCTTTTCATTAAACTAGACATACCCAGTTCCTGCAACCGTTCTTTTATATATTTTAGCCTCCAGTCCCCTAATCATCTTTGTTGCTCTTCTCTGCACTCTTTCTTTCTAGAGTCTCAGCATCTTTCTAGAGTCTCAGCATCTTTTTTACATCGTGGCGACCAAAACTGAATGCAGTATTCCAAGTGTGGCCTTACCAAGGCATACGAAACTACATATGCCTACAGACTATGAAAAATTTCTGGAAGAATAAAAATTATTAATAATAGAGAAATAAGCAATGCAAAACTAAAATCTACAAAGAGCTACAAGATGTTTTAATATTAATCATAGGAACTATATGTATTATTAATGCATAATAATTATCAGACCTCTTTTAAATAAGAGGAAAGAACCTTAACTGGCTAAATAGGATCATCTAATGAATGCAAGTTATAGAACATAATTTAAGAAAATCATACATCATGTGGTACAAACAGATCAATGTTTGTTGGACATTGTTAGACATTGTTGAATGTCACATTCAACAAAAGTTGTCTGGGATAATTTTTTCCTACGTATAGAGCTTTTTTTGTAATCTAATAATCACTTCCTAACATCTTCCATAAAATATTTGTTGGTATTATATTACAATCTTAATTAGTAAATTAAGGGAATAGTAATGCATTCTTCTTCTTTTTAAAGTTCATTGAATTCAATTAAATATTTTTTTAAATGTAGGAATACGACCAAACAAAAGAAGGGCAAAGGAGAAATTATTGATTTTTCTAGTATAGGTTGTGTTTCATAACTGAAACTGTTTAAAAATATTTTTACCATCTTTGAATACCATCTTTGCAATCAAGTTGTTGACTCGTAATTTGGTTCTTCAAATCCTTCTATGTCATAGGAAATTAATATAGAAGGTTTAAAAAAGGATTCCTAGAACAAAATTGGGACAATGCATTGTGCTAATGAACTTCTAGGGAATCTATTTGCCTGCTGGCTATTAGATGCTGCATTGGACGGATATTAGGGTACTTCAAATTTACAATTGCTATTGGCTATCCTCTTTTTATTTTTATCTTTTTAGCATTATGGTTGTCAGTGGAACTGGGTCTTTGCATTTTTATTTTTATTTTGATGCCTTCAAGTCAGTCTTGACTCATGGTGACTACTTGGATAAGTCCCTGCACTTATCTTGGCAGGATTTTCAGAAATGGTTTGCCACTGCCATCTTCTTAGAACTGAGTCACCCAACCGGCTTGTTTGTTTTTCTGACTATTTTCTGACTATTAGTTTGTTTTTCTGACTATCCAGAGTATTTTCAAGAACCCTCTCTAATATTAAAGTGCACAAACTTCAACTTCCAATGGAGACAGGGTGAACTAAATATGTCCATGACAGAGAAGAGACAACAACAACTGCGTCAAAGAGACTCTTAAGTAGTGGTTGATCTTAAAAAGTAGAAGCTATTCACCACTTTGGTACAGGAAGTCCTCAACTTACATTCATTCATTTAGTGACCATTCAAAGTTACAAAGCACTGAAAAAAGGGAATTTTTCACACTTCTGACTGTTGTAGCATCCTCGTGGTCACGTGACCAAAATTTTGGCACTTGAAAACTAGCATCTATTTGTGACAGTTGCAATATCCAGGGGCACGTGATTACCCTTTATAATTTCACAGCTGGCTTCCAGCAAGCAAAGTCAATGGGGAAATTGAGATTCACTTAATGGCTGCATACTTCACCTAACAACTGCAATGATTGCTTAACAGTTATGGCAAAAAAGGTAATAAAATGGAGTGTGACTCACTTAAAAACTGCCTTGATTAGCAACGGAAATTTGGGGCTCAATTGTGGCCCACATCAGAAACTATTTGCATCTTCATTGTAAATTCTTAAGGCTGGTTTTCTGTACCTGTTTTTGTTAGTTTGGTCTTATTTATATTTAACCTTATTCCCATTCTTCACTGCTATCCTTGACTTGGCTTACTAGAGCTTCCAAATGATTTGCATGTTTAGGTCTCAGATTACTACTGTCAATAGAATGCAGATTATTGTTTCTTTTTCTAGTTTTAAAACCTTACTCATCTTCTTCCATTTCAACTTCACTCAATATATATTAAGTATATAGTTTGAATAAATAAGGGGATAATATGCAATCTTATTTCACTCCTTTGCAGATCAGTTTTGCCATGTTCCATCTAGAATGTGACTTCCTGTCTTTATGGCTTTCTCATGAGGAAAATGAGATGTTTTGGAATTCTCCCTTTTCCATAGTTCGATAGTTTGAAACAACTAATGATTGACTTATTTCTGTCATTCTTTGGCTTTCTCACTTACCCAGCATGCATCAGTAATAACACCTCTTGCTCCTTGCTTTTTCTAAAGTCATCTTGAATATTTGGCATCTCCCTTTCCATGCCAGCATTTCCCAATGATACATTGGATAATCCTAAACATTATTTTTCTAACATGTGAAATCAAGAAACTTATGCAATAGTTTGCAGATCCTGTAAAGACTCCTTTCTTTGGTATTAATATGTAGACTGACTTCTTCCAATCTGTTGGCCATTATATCATTCTCCACATTTCTTAGCATTTCTAACATTTCTTGCTTAGAATCTTTACTGATACTTTTGTTGTTTTCATACTTCTGTAGATATTCCAACAATTCTTGCAGACTTTCAATTGGTAATCACTGATCTAACTTCATCTTCTAATATTAAAGATTCTTATAAATAGGGAATATCTTCCAAGTTATCTTTGAATTTGGTATTTCTATTGTACAAAATTTCAATATGCTCCTTTCCTCTTTGTTAAACAATCATTTACTGTCTGACCACTGGAATTCTCTAGCATACCAATATGAATTTGGACGGTCTTTTTCAATTTGTAAAGTTTTTAGAACATTTTCCTTCCTTTGTTTCTTATTTTTGTAATAATGTCATCTTAGTAAAATTCCATAATAATCCACATTCTGGTATTCATTTTTCTAATGTTTATTTTTGTAGTTTTACAATATGCATTTTTGAAAGCAGTTTTTGTCCCTGTTATGTGGCCTTGTAGTTTTTTTCTTCAGTGTATGCATTTGTGTGTCCTTGCTCTTAGTTCACATTTCTCATTTAAAAAACTACTTTCCAGAGAGCATTGAAACTCTAGTCATACTCCACAATTGGCCTTATCAGTTATGGATAATGTGAAGTAGAAAAGACCTTGGCACATAAGCTCAGGAAATGCAAAGAGATAAGTTAACCTTAGTGGATAATGCAGAGTTACCAATTCCTAATGAATATTATTTCAGTTTGTGTAAAATATATGCATCACAAAAATTATTTAGACTTAATTATTTTACACAAAGAAAAAGTTGGCATGAGTATTACTAAAACTATTTCCTGGAAATAATATGAATGGTCGTAGGAATGATCTACCCTTGTGTACAAATATATTGCAGTTACTACTTCTAGCAAATCGTCTGACACTGACTTTATGTCTATGAGACATAGAAAATGAGCATATGAGTAAAATGCTGTCTTTGCCTTTTCACTGAGCAAAGGTTCAATATATTTTATATAGGCTGTACCTTGCACAAAAGCATTAACAAATTTCTTTTTATCATCATCGCCAAATACTCTAAACTTCACCTGTATTTTTAATTCTTTTAGCTGTTCCATATTACCCCCATATTATAATTTGGTAGAGACTGAAGTACAGCAATTTGGCTAAAGAATGAGTTCATAACTAGAGCCCAATCTCAGAGGAGCAGCTAGATATTAGAGATGATAGTGTTTTGAGCTCCATGTTCACTTCCCCGCCCACTTTTCTTGATCATTATTGCTGCTTATTTTTAACATAAGATTTAATTAATTGAAAGATTAACAATAGCAAAATGCCCCCAAAAACCCCCAACATGGCAGACAAACAAGGCATACATGGATGAGTCAAGATGGCTGAGACAACAATTTGTTCAGTGAAAAGATGGTAATGACAATTGCCCCTTTGGAAGATGCAAAGCCTGAATGCTATCCTTAAAAAATTTGGAAATTGTCTCAACAGGAAATCTACTTAAACAATTAAAGAACTAATAGAGGATCTGGATAAATCAACTACTTTAGATTGAATGGGCTTGGCAGGTACGTTTGAACAAGTTAATAAACAACTAAGCATTGTCTTTTCAAGTTTAAGAAATAACTCAGACTAAGAAAAAACTGTGAAAAATGAGCTTGATATTGGAAAAGTTCACAAATATATTAATGACGTTAAAATGTATTTGGCTGATCTTTAGGACTTGGGCAGAATAGATAATTTCAGAGTTAGATGAATTAGGGAAAATACAGCAAATAGCTAATTTATTTCAAAAAGTTTCCACTTTTGAAGATTTGCTCCTAAATTCAACAAAATCCAAAAATCAAGAAATATATTAATAAAATTTTAAATGATCAGGTGAAAGAAAAAAATCCACAGAAATTTTGCAGACAGAGATACAGTGTTAGTTTTCCATGACATTAGTCTTACCATAGTACAAGCTTCAAACCTCTGATAGAATAATTATTAAAAAGAGAAAGAAGGTATAAAAGTTAGTTTTCAAGCTAATACTTCAACCCCAAGGAACAGATTTAAACATTCCAGAAATGAACAGTTTTCAAATGCTTTCATAGAGAATACAGAATAATCTTTAATGTTTAAGAAACTCATATAACTCTTTAGAAGATTTAACAAAGGGGTCTTTTAGTATTTGGACTCATAAAACAGTTGCTGGTTATAATTTACACGTTTGATAATGTTTATTATCAAATAATAATAATAATAATGATAATATTAGCTAGGAAGAAAGACAAAACAGAGAGAATTGTTTTAAAGGTGATGTAAAGACAAGGCTAGCTGGAAAGAGAGGAGATGAAGTTCAGTAATCCCCTAAATTAGACTAGTCAGAAGATTTAACAGGCTGGGAAGGTGAGAGATGGGGGGAGTAAATAAAGGAGAGAACTAGGGATGGGTGAAGTAAAACAGTGTGGGAGCAAAAAGGATAATTAATATGAAAATTCATAATAACCTCACAAATTTAATCATTGCTATTTTGTAAGAATAGTAAGCAAGACAAGGATAGGTCTTTTAAATGCTGGAAGCTAAGTGACCCAATTAAAGAATTAGAATCAGTTAATATTTAAGATTCTTCAATCTATAGGTTACAGAAAATATATACATCAGAAAAAAAATTAAAGATTTTAGAACCAAGTCAACAAAGATAACCATCTCATTTTATGCTAATGTAGACATTATGTAGAAAAGATTCAAAAACATAAAGGGAAGATTGCTTTTTATTAAAGGGAAATTTGATAGTAAAATTATAACTTGGTCTCTACCTACATTCCAAGTCAGAGTCAATCAAGTTTATACAAAAATTTATGAAAGCCTTAAATAGATTTGGCTAGAATTTGGCTCTATGGACTAATTTAAATATTGATGCAGGTGCGACAGTTGATAGAACAAATAATCAGGAAAATAGAAGATAATTTTTAGCATCTAAAGATTTGCAGAATTTGATATAACTGCATGAATGTACCGATATCTCTAGCACAAAGCATCCACTCACAAAGGGCTTTACATATTATTCAAAGAGATACCAATCCCATGTGAGGATAGACTATATTTGGCCCTTATTTTTTGCATAAATTAATCCAAATAGAGATAATCCAATATATAAGAGGTGAAAATACAATGTAAATGAGCAGAATAAAAAGAAATCAACATAATGAATGTACTATTTATTTGTATCCTGTCTGCATTATTTTTACAAATAATTCAAGGCAGAGAACATAGGCAACACACCTTCCTCTTATTATTTTCCCCACAATCCTGTGAGTAGAATGACTGGCCCAAAGTAACCCAGTTGGCTTTCATGGCTAAAGTGGAAGTAGAACTCATGGTTTCCCACATTCCAGCCGGGTGCCCTAACCACTAACCAAATTGAGTTTTCTGGTATTATCTTCAGAATTTAAATATATGTGGATAAAATTCAGACTCAATTAATATATACACCTAAACATTAAGAGAGGGAAAAGACTTGATATTTAGAAACTGGCATAATTATTAGCTCATTTTTTTATACAAATCAAAAATACTACGTATTTGACAATAAAAACTCAAGATTATTGGAAAATAAGCTTCCAAAAGGAAAAGGAAAGTAAAGGCAATAAATGTAAAGGCAATAAATGATACTTATGGTCACTTCATCAATAATAAAAAATCTT
This sequence comes from Ahaetulla prasina, assembly GCF_028640845.1. Taxonomy (NCBI): domain Eukaryota; kingdom Metazoa; phylum Chordata; class Lepidosauria; order Squamata; family Colubridae; genus Ahaetulla; species Ahaetulla prasina. The sequence continues at coordinate 62,964,553 of NC_080545.1, read as the reverse complement.
ATTTAAAAGTTTTATTTATTTATCAAGCTTGCATGCCACCCAACTCACTGAAGGCAATTCTAGTTTGCAAACTAATACTTCTAAAAACCTTGTGACAGAAAATATAAGTATTCAGATAACCTAAATTTTCTGATGCTGTGAATTTAGACTCATTTTTACAATTAAAAGTTTACATTAAAAAAAAAATATTGAAAGTAGAAAATTCCCAGGTTCTAACTGATGAGTTCTGTAAGGCATTTAAAAATATTATTAAATGATAATTTTTGTCATTAAGGTAATTTTCTTCTCTCATGTTAGTGCAATTCTAAAATACCTTTAATTCCTAAATCGTACAATGATTCATTGGAATTATCTTCTTACAGACTTATCTCTGTCCATATTTATCATAATATACTAAACTACTAGCCAAACTTCTTAATTTACTTATGGGAGAAATTATACAGCCTAACCAATCAGATTTCATTCCAAAAAGAAATATATCTAGCCCCACCAGAAAACTATTATTCATGCTTGAAAATTAATGTTTCTCTATCAGTATGCTCATTAGAGATATTTAAAGCAATTGACTGTACAGAAAGCACTACTTTTAAAACAAACTTTAAATCTGCCAATTTCTTTTTCCACACAGTAAATCAGATTTATAATATAATCAATGTGCAATAAATAACTAAGAAATATGAATCAGAAATAATTTCAAGAACTACCAAGCATAGCTATCAATTATCCTATCAATTATTAATTCTTGTTATAGAAATATAGTAATAGTTTTTATAACAATAAAAAAATTAAAGAGATAAATTGGATTTTTAGTAATACAAGTAAATATATTAGTATAGATTTTGAAAATTAGGGATGGTAGCAAAATTTCAAAATCAGAACTGAGTTCTTCCAGAAAATTCTTCCAAATTTTTCCTAAAGTACAAGGATAGCTAATAATTTAAATACAGTAGTGGGTTTGGATTTAGGAATTAATATAATTATACAATATCTATTATTTATATATTATAATTATATTATAATTAATATAATCAAAAACATTAAGAAACTTTAATTATATTTTATCTCAATGTATCAGAAGTTAAAACAAGAAATGAAAATCAGGAATAAGGGAGATTAAAATATTTTGGTTAAACTGAGGCAGTTAAAATGATAAAACTTTACTTTTTCAAAAATTTCAAACTCCCTCAATAGGTGCTTGATAAAATGTTAATACTTAGAGAAAGAAAAAGTAAACTTTTTTGTTTAATACTAGAAAAATTAAGAATAGAAATGTCACAAGGACTCAGACACAAGGGGACTGAAGAATTCTGTTTTAATTTTTTTTTAAATAAGGCAGCATATTTCAAATATATTGTTCCCTTCCCAATGGAAAACTCAACAAGACTGCTGCTAGAAAACATTAAAGAGATAAATAAATGTTACTGTTTTTCTTCCAGAAGACTTTATAACAGGTAATATAAGTAATGTATTTACATATTAGAGAGCTAGTTTGGTGTTACAGTTAAGGCACCAGAATAGAAGCTGGGAAATTATTGAGTTTTAGGCATAAAACCAGCTGGTCACCTTAGGCCAGTCACTCTTTCTCAGCCCTAGGAAGGAGGCAATGGCAAACCATTTCCAAAAATCTTGAGAAAACTGCAGGGATTCATCCAGGTAGTCACCAGGAGCCAAGTTCACTTGAAGTTACACACATGTACACAAGTTCACAAAGCTACACTTCAATTTTGGGGAGAAATATGCAACTTTGATAGAGGGCATCTTTACTGGGACATCGAATATTCTTTAATCAGGACATGTCAACCTAACAGAAGCCTTGAAAAAAGCTCAAATTGTAATAGGGTATGAGACTTCAATAATAATAAGACACAAAATAGAAATGTTTGTGTTATACATAAGTCTTCATCTATCCTGGCTAACAGAGCCCCAACTTAATTTTTTAATAAGGCTATAAAGTAGTCAGCATCTCATTAATTATGAAAAATTAGCAATTAATTGCTCTTTCCAAACCAAAAGAAAAATGTCAACGATTTATGGAATGTTAGAACTGAAGGTGGGTGACATCCTGTAGGTTTAAAAGAAGCAATTGTCACTAACTCACATGTTTTGTTATTTACAAGCCTAAATGCACCAACATTACTCTGTGCAGTAAATGTATCAACATGAAACCTACAAAACGGTACTGTACATTTGGTTTCCTGCAGTGGCACAAAATAGTAAGTCACCTCTTCATTGGGCCAGTCCAAATGTTTATTCTGAGCGAGAATAGTTTTCACCTTGAAGGTGTTTTAACTGAATACTCTAATACAGAATATACAGGTAGTCCTCAACCTACAACCACAATTGAGCCCAAAATTTCTGTTACTGAGACAGTTGGGGTTTGCCCCATTTTACGACCTTTCTTGCCATAGTTGCTAAGTGAATCACTATAGTTGTTAAAGTTAGTAACAAAGCAGTTAAATGAATCAGGCTTCCCCACTGACTTTATTCTTCAGGTAGTCTCAAAAGGTGATCACATGACCCCGGGACACTGCAACTGTCATAAATATGAGTCAGTTGCTAAGCACCTGAATTTTGATTACTTGAATAAGGGAATGTTGCAACAATTGTGTGAAAAATGGTCACAGGTCACTTTTTTCAGTGCTGTTGTAACTTAAAACTATCACTAAACAAATTGTTGTAAGTTGATGGCCAGCTCTAACTATGTGCTGCCAAATTTTATTAAGTTTCAGAATCAACTCAATAATTTGCAATTGTATAACTGCCTATGTGGGAAGATCTTCAAGTGATTTGAACTACGGTTTATTTAGCCTAGGAAGCCTAATCTAGTCTAGGATGAAATTATGTTTCTATATATGCTATCCTAGTAATTTTTCGTTTGGTAAAGGGTAATGGCATATCAGAACTAAAAAGTCCCACTAACAGTTTCATGGAGGAAGGATTGAAAAATTTCCACAATTTCTAGCTAACAGCCAGTAACAATAGCTTCCAACCTCTTGCTATTCTTTATATTCTGATGAAGTCTTTAAAATTAGCATTTGCTGATTTAGATGTGACAGAAAACTGATTTCAGAAATTGATAGCTTTGTTTAGAGTAGAGTGCATGAAGTACATGAAGCTGGAAAGATAAGATAGTTCAGATACAACTTGTTCCTAGGATGGTATTGCATAGATTTATCAGACTAAAAATATAACTGAGGCAAGCCTTTATGATTCAACTTTTTGATTATCTACAATAGGGAACAGTACACACTGATATGTAGCAAGAAAAAAGGCAAATACCAGTATTCGTTCTCTGAAGTGGGAATGGAATATTCCCACTGTCAGGAAATGCAAATTTTGGATGCAAATTTCTTGCTTTCTTTATATTTCTGTGACTTCTGTATTTGTGTGAAGTTGACAAGAATCACAACTGTATTTTTCAGCTTGCAAAACTCTTTCCCTGGATAAAATGTTTTCTTAACATACTGAATCATTTTCATTTCTAAAATATGAGATCTGATTAAGGTAGTGTAGTGTTTCTCAACCTCGGCTGCTTTAAGATGGATAGACTTCAACTCCCAGAATTCTCCAGCCAAAGAAACGCTGAGGTAGTAAATATGATCTTTAAATATATTAAGTCCAATCATGATTTTTAAAATGAAGGTACAAATTCAATTAGGCATGACTATTAGGAATATCCTACAAAATGCCAGTTCTAATCTAATAAGACAGTCTGGTCTGCTTAAATTAAAAATTCTTGACTTTAAAAGCAGAGGAGAAAGAATTCTCAGGGAGGGTGGCATAACATTTATTTGAGAATGAGACAGGACATAAAAATATAAATAATGGTGTTAAGGTAAGGACGTCAAATGCTCCATGGGGAGTACAAAGCCTCAATAATTTTTTTGGAAATGTTATCACAGAAATTGACATATACATAAAACAGAAAAAAAAAGAGAATGCACAGAAGGTTGTCATCAAGTTTTCTGTTTTATTTAAGATTTTAGTTTTAATTCTGAAGAAAGAGGTACATTTCCTTGTTTTTAGTTTTAGCGTCAGGTTATAACCATGTTTAATTTTATGTTTCTTTTTTTCCCCCGTCTTTCAATACTGCACAAACGTCCAGAAACTACAAGGTTAAGTAAAAGCTGCAGGCAGAGGTCGTCAAAGGTTGCGCTCCTGATGATGGTCTTGTGGCCCCAATGCAGTGCTATCTCAGAGTGTCTTAATCAGGTGATTTAAAAAAAAGAGACTGACAAGAAGACAGAAAGATTGAAGTGAATATCACTCGTGTTTCAGCTGCTTATAATTATATTATGTATATGCTAGGTATTAAATCTGTGATATTTTTAAAACATTATATTTATTTGAAATCTAAAGCCAAAACTTTTAAAATTCCCTCTGTTAAATCATTTCTTACCAACATGTCAGTTATTTCTACAGGCAAATTGTCTTTCACCTACTTTATGCCAAAACATTACTGACAAAACTGTCCCACCCTTCAAGAGAAAAAAGAAAAAAAAAAGCATTTCCCTGTATAATCAACTCACAGAATGCAACACGAATGTTAGGCCACTGCTTTTCCTCAATATATTTCTACATTGGATTCTGAATTTTGTATTATTGTCTTCTATTGTCCACATGACATTTTTCTGCTACGCTAAAATAATTATGTGCAAAAGATTCATGAAAATATTATGCACTTTGATTTCTCTCTCTTAGTGTGTTTAAAGAAATAGTTTTTAAACAGTGTATTTCAAACACCGACTCAGCAAAACTTAAGAAAAAAGATACTAGTTATGACCCTGTGATTGCATTGCATTTGGAAGCTGGTTGAGAAAGATTTTTGACCAGGAACCAGATTCTTCAGAAAGAAAAATATGAAAGAGGGGCCATAGGTGGGTACAGGAAGTCTGGGAGGAGCAATTCCTGCATTTCTAATGTTTTTGTACTTTTCCTAATGACGATCCAACGCTGAGCTCTGTAGTAAATCTGTGGGGGGTTTACTGGGGGGTCTGAAAGCTGTCTGAAAGCCTGGGGGAGGAGAGTGGAAACTGGCAGGGTTTGAAGGAGGGGAATAGGGGTTCCAACTGGCTCTGTGCAATGGAATTTGTGTACTGAAGGGGTTACTGTGGGGGGTCTGTGTTGGGGCAGCACTGGGGCCATCCATCTCTGTGAGAGCCTGAAGAGACTTTAGCCAATGCGGCGGATTGTCGTCTTGAAGAGAGTCTAAACTGTTTCCAGTGGAGGCTGGGATACCTAGAAAGAAGAGAAACACAGGAGGAGACAGAGGTTACTCAAAGCAAGCAAGAACTACATATATGAAGTACGACAATTTAACCAGTGCAATTTAATCAGTAGCAAAATCAGAAAAATAATTATTGGCTTGCAGAAATGAAATGATATGAATACAGTTTTTCAAACACAACTGAAGCTGAGTTTTCCTGGGGAGATTTGTCCCTTAAGATGATTTTTCACACTGCCCAAACATTTTTCCGTAATAACATACAATTATTTCCTTTTCTACCTTTCCAAATCATAATTAACCATTCCAAGGAAAACAGCCTTATAAAGAGAGCTTTATAAACAGTGGAGTATGTCCCTTTTTAATGAAAACAATAATCCAGTTAAAATCCAGTAGCACAGGAACTATATTGCACAGAAAAGCATGCCATCTTGTTGATGTGGAAACCGACAGAAACCTCAGATATGCTAAGAAAGACGCCTGGCATGCAAAAGAAAAGACTGTGGGGTATTAATGTTCATTTGTTCTAAGATTTCTGGGCCTCTTGAAAGTTGGTAGATGGAAGCTGGAAGAGACCACCGCATTTTTTTCCAAAAAAGGTGTATTGATTAATTTGTGCCAAATATGCACTTGATCATTGTCAATGGAGCTGAATGAGCGAGAAATCGTTACCTGTGATGATTGCGGGGTCCATCCAGCTCCCAGGGCTGTCCCAATTCAGGCTGTCGGTTGTGGCAGTGTTGGACGTTGGTACACTGTGGTTGGCGTTGGAGGGGGAAGTAGCATTGGGCAGTCCACCAAAGTTGATGTTAATGTTCGGTAGAAGTGCCCTTAGCCCGTCCTGCCATTCCTTCATATTTAAACTCTCTACAGAACTGTTGTTGTCTGGGAGATTTATCAACAAAAAAAGAAAAAAGAAAATGAAAGATAGAAAATAAAAAGCTGAAGTTAGAAACAGATGCTGTTTTTAGTGAAAGATGGTGGCTCTCTAAGCATTTACAACTGTTTTTCTATCAAAAAAATGGGACGATGATAAGGATGAAGTTTCAGTGTTGAACTGCTGTAGAATATAGAATTATTTAAACATCTAATGGCGAAAAAACTAAATGTTTCCCTACTAAATCTGAGCAGAAAGTCAATAGTTAAACAAAAGAATGAATCTTTCATTGCTAGCAAGAAAAAAAAATCACATCTTTTATATGAAAGCGGTCTTCCTTATTGATAACTTTGCCTGCTTTGCTGAATGGTAGGGGTATTTAACAGTTCCCTACACAAAGGAGATACAAGCAAGATTATAGAATCCTCACCAGAATTACAGCTATAAAACCTTTCCAAATCTACCGTTGTTTTTTTTTAAAAAGGAAAGGTACTAAATACTGAAAGTGAGAACAGCCTGCTTTGTCTAAAAGAATGAAGAGAGAAGGACATTCTAACATTTTAAAGAAAGAATTAACAATCTCTAAAGTGGAAGACCAAATGCATTATCATACTAATCTGCAAAGCTGCACCAAGGCTACTTTTTAAGGAAGACAAATTTAGTGGCTATTTTAATGATAACAGGAAACTTCCAACAATTTGATTTTTAATCTCTGAACTACTCTCAAATATACAATTTAGAAAATACCCCATCAGATGTGGCAACAATCACTTGATTAGGTAGTATTGTATTTAAAATGGATTTGCCATAGTTATAGGAAAAATACTTTTCAATAGTAATCAAAGCAATGGAATGTCTATATCTTAAGGCAGTATGCCTTCTTTTGGGGAAAATCAATAGGTATTCTCAGGGAACAAACCTCAAATATTCAAGAGTCATATAGAGTCTATTTTGACCATAGATTCAGGGACTGATTCAATAAGTTTGTGTTCAACATATTCAATATAAACCTGAGTTATGTAATTCCACTCATTACATTTCAAAAGTACAGACCAAAAGGACTAGAAAAGGAGGAGATCAGATTAGCACTGCAGAATGATTTCTGATTCAGTTTACATATCCATGTATAACTTGTCCTTAACATTTCTTCTTTGACAGGAGGAAATTGAATTACTTAAGATGTCTTCAATTAGGATTTGTACCAATAGCCAGTCCAAAACACTTCTGTATCTTTATCACAAATTTACACAGTGAGAACGAAAACCATACAGTTATACTACATCTAGTATTTTGCAAGTCACTCCTATTAAACTTCTGAAAACAAAAAATATTGCTGTTACCAATGTATACATGAATAGTTTGATAGCTGAAGCTTTTTCAAGTTGACTAAACCTTCTCAAGAATTCAAGATATGTTGGCAAAACGGTCCCATAATGCAGATGTCTACTCTTCAATATTAGCTAGATACATCTGCAACTCTTTCCTGTATTCTCTTCTCTTCTTTTTTTTTTTTTTTTTGACTTATTATAAATTGAGAGGTGGGGAAAAGAAATTTCACTTAAATACAGAAATTATAACCAATATTTTTAATTATAATTTGCTGTTTAATTCTAAATAATTATGCCTTATATTGTAAACCTAATCTTGCGTAGCTTCTTTTCCAAAAACACTACACTACTAACCAGAGCATATAAAACATTTGCTAGACCAATTCTAGAATACAGCTCACCTGTTTGGAACCCTCACCATATCTCTGACATCAATACAATTGAACGTGTCCAGAAATATTTTACAAGAAGAGTTCTCCATTCCTCTGTAAACAACAAAATACCTTATCCCACTAGACTTGAAATCCTGGGCTTGGAAAACTTGGAACTCCGTCGCCTTCGACAAGACCTAAGTTTAACTCATAGAATCATCTATTGTAATGTCCTTCCTGTCAAAGACTACTTCAGCTTTAATTGCAATAATACAAGAGCAACCAATAGATTTAAACTTAATGTCAACCGCTTTAATCTAGATTGCAGAAAATATGACTTCTGTAACAGAATCATCAGTACTTGGAATACTTTACCTGAATCTGTGGTCTCTTCTCATAATCCTAAAAGCTTTAACCAAAAACTTTCTACTATTGACCTCACCCCATTCCTAAGAGGACCATAAGGGGCATGCATAAGCGCACAAACGTGCCTACCGTTCCTGTCCTATTGTTTTTCTTTTCTTCTATACCTTTATATACTATATAACCTTTCTGTATGATAGTTACATATATTGTTGTGACAAAATAAATAAATAAATAAATATTACCTAGAATATTTTATTTACTGACATACACAATGTTTAATATGCTTTTGTTTGCAAATATTTTGTATTAATATTATTAATATTCCTTTTCAGTTGTAAAAAAGGTACTTGTGAAGTCAATATTGGTAATATTGTTCTTAAAAATTAGTTCTTTCAAGTGTTGTTCATTTCTTAGTATTTTGAAGATTAGAAAGACCTCACTTTAATGCTGTGCTTCAACAGCATTAGAAAAGGAGAATTTTTTAAAAAGTCGTCATTATTTGTAGCCTATGACCAAACTTCCCTCACCTAGTAGGTAAAAAACTGTAATGTTAGGAGGGAGATCTGTATTAAAATACATTATATAATTATCACTGAGCATCCACAATATTCAAAGGTTTTTGAGAAAAAAATGTCAGTGGGTCAGAAGTCACTATGTTTGGATTCTTTGGTACTTCATATATATTTATTAGGATTGTAATTATTTCTGGAAATTCTAAAGATCTCTTGATAAAAGTATATTCTCGTTTAGCTATTAATACAATTGTGTAGTAGTTATTTGCTGTATTCACTAATTAAAAAGCTGTTCTTGACTTATAATGGTATGTTTCACGTATCAAAAAAATAGTAGAAATAATATATGTTTAGTCTTAAATCTTTTAAAAGAAACTGTTAATTGTTAAGAAACACACCTAAAACATATAAACAGTGAATCTACTGACAGTAATTGGGCTATTATTACTATACTGGAAATTGAACGTGTATGTTATATCTACAGTTAAGTAGCAATATAAAATTTTATTTGTAAATAGAAAAGTGGAGACAAGAAAAGCACTTCAATGGAAAAACTGTTTGTCAACTCACAAAGCATCCCTGACCTGTCCTCGAGTTGCCATAAGCAGGGGGGATGGGAAAATGAACTTTGCAACTGCAGCGAGGTAGCATGTCAGTCAAGACAAAAGCACATTCAGCCATATCTCCGTCAAGGCTGTCTCCATGGTTACCCACAGTGGCCAGAGGAGAGTAATCTCTACAACCCGTGAAATTGCTTCGTTGGAGAATGTGACTGACGACACACCTTATGGGGAGGGGGAAAACAGGGTCAGAGCCAGAATGTAAATTAAGTGGGGTCAGAGTTGGCTTCACTTGGAATGTGCGGACATGAAGCTCCTAATAAATAACTGGATTTCTTTTGAAGCTTGGCTTGAGGATCATGATTTCGCTGAGTTTGTGTACAATAATGCTGTTCACAGTAGTATGGGACCAACTCCGTTCAAAGTAGTGAGCGGCATGGACTTCATCCCAATGCCAGAATATTCAAGGGGTCTCCCCTCCTCAGTCAGCTTGACAGACTGTCAATGCTGAAAGCAACCTGGGAGAATGTCAAGGACAACCGTGTGTTACGTTATCAGCCTCCATACGGCCGTTTTATACTCATTTCAGGCTGTGGGGATCGCCACACCAAATTGCCGCTCATCGCTGCCTCTGTGCGTTGCATTTTTTGGCCTCCCCACACCCTGTTTTTGGCCTCCACACATCATGTTTTTGACCAGTTCCAGGCGGTGGGGATTCCCAGGCTGAAAACACAATGCACAGAGGCCAGAAATGCAATGCATGGAGACTGAAAATGTGACATACGGAGGCGGCGATCAAAGGCGATGTGCTGTGGCAATCCTGGCAGCCTGGAATAGGTCTAAAAGGGAGTGTGAGGAGGTCAAAAATGTGACATGCGGAGACCAAAAAGCTCAACGTGGGGAGGTGGTGATGGGCTGTGGCAATCACCGTAGCCTGGAACAGCTGATTGGCGGTATTCCGGGAGGCCAAGCCAACCACCTATCAGCTACTTATGCTGAATCAGGCTGTGATAATGTGCTGAAGCTGACCAGGCTGTTTGCTGCAAGGACACTAGCCAGATGAATACTGATGGATGCTGATAGGCAGAGGCAGAGGTTTTTTTTTCTTGTTTTCCTCCCCAAAAACTAATGTGCATCTCATACTCCAAAGCATCTTATACTCCGAAAAATACGGTACTTGAGGTTGAAACTCTCCACTAAGAAACTGGGACCAAAGTTCATGGGGTCATTCCCCATAGTGAAGATCATCAACTTTAAAGGTTACTATCTTTAAAGCGCTCCATGGCTTAGGGCCGGGTTATCTGCGGGACCGCCTACTGTTGCAGCCCCCAGGGGAAGGGCCTTCTCTGTGGGGGCTCCTACCCTCTGGAATGAACTTCCCACAGGACTTCGCCAACTTCCTGACCTTTGAACCTTTCACCGCGAGCTGAAAACATATTTGTTCATTCGTGCAGGACTGGCATAGGATTTTAGATTTTATATAGTTTTAATTTTTAATGGGTTTTATTGTTTTAAATTTATCTTAATTAGAGCCAAATTGAATAAGTTTTTTAAATAGTATTTTATCTTGTATTTATCTTGTTGTTTGTTTTATCTGGCTGTAAACCGCCCTGAGTCCCTTGGGAGAAGGGCGGTATAAAAATCTAAATAAATAAATAAATAAATAAACTCAGTCTCAGTGCAATTAAAATTGCCCCGACTGCTAGGGAAGATACACGCAGTATTCCATAGCAGCCTCTTAAAACCCATGGTCAGATCAACCCTGAAGCCACTACCCTGTGAGGCCACGGACCCCAAGGTTATAGGGGGCCAAACCCATCATGAGGTGCAACAAATCCTCGACTTGAGGTGGCACAGGAGTCAGCTCCAATACCTAATCAAGTGGAAGGGCTCCCCCATATCAGAGACGTCTTGGATGAAGAGTAGGAACATCCAGGCTGACCACTTCATACTTAAATTCCACGTAGACAACCCAAACAAGCCTGGGGGGAATCGCAACTCTAAAATCTATACCTGTACTTGTCTTTGCTTTGCACAGGTCACCTTCAAGAAGTGAGGGGAGCCAAATGTCAACTCACAAAGCATTCCTGGCCTGCTCCCGAGTTGCCATAGGTAGGGGGGATGGGAAAACGAACTTTGCTGCCACAGCGAGGCAGCACATCAGTCAAAACAAAAGCACATTCCAGCCATATCTCTGTCAAGGCCGTCTATGTGGTTGGAGGGAAGTGATCTCTGCAACCCGTGAAATTGCTTCGTTGGAGAATGTGACTGATGACACACCTTAGGGGAAGGGGGAAAACAGGGTCGGAGCCGGAACGTAAATTAAGTGGGGTCAGAGTTGGCTTCACTTGGAATGTGCGGACATGAAGCTCCTAATAAATAACTGGATTTCTTTTGAAGCTTAGCTTGAGGATCATGATTTAATTAGGACATCGCTCGGAACCTTGACACTCTTTTTAATAGGAAGCAAATGAGTAACAAAAATGTAAACATAGCTAATGTTTTGCTATATTTTAAACTGAACATGCTACATAAGAAATGTATATTTTAAAAATGAAAAAAAGTATCAGTATACTAGAATAAGATTATAAAATCATTTAAGTATAAATCCTTGAGTTTATCAAAAACAGTTCTTCTAGAAGCTTTTAAGAAATTGGTTTAGTAAATTGATTATCATTAGTAGAAACATTTATATTTATTTTTATATGACCAACCTATGCTAATTGACAAGCATGAAGCATTAAGATTCCTTTACATTTCTACAAAAATCTTGCAAACAATCTGCACTGAAATACTGAAATCTGCCAAAATTAAATACAACGTAGCTTGATTTTGACATGCTAGCTAAATCCAAATTAGGCTTTCTTTCAGACATGCTGAGAATGGTAGTGTTAATAAAGTGAATTTACTCAGGTTGAAACTTTCAACCTGAGTGGATCTAAAATGGCGTTTGCAATATACAAAGGAAAGCGAAATTATAAAGAAGAAGAGCATAACAAGCTAACAAGAATTGTTAATGATTTTTTTCTCCTTTTACCTTTTTCTTTATTACAATGTTTAAGAAGAAAAGTTTATTGGAATTTTTTTTTCCTCTCTTTTTGGTAGATTTTACAGTTTAGGAATGATTCTTAAGCAAACAGAGCTAATTATTAAAATCTTGCAAACTTCTTCATTTCAAATATGGAATTTTTTTTTATTATTATTATTACTTTTTCTTTTTTTTTAATAGGAACTTTTGGAGGCTTATCTTTTCTTAATAAGTTTTTAAACAAGAGATTTTTACACCAATATATTAAAGATTGGAAAGTCTTTATTGCTAGATGTTAAGTTGATTGATGAGCAGATGGTGGAAAAGGTATAAGAAAATGTGTAAGGAAATGTGTAAGATAGAAGACAAGGGGAAGGAGAATGCTTAAGATGTGATTTTGATGGTATTTTTTTTTAACATATATATATAGGGTTTAATTTTTACAACTGACTTATTTTGGGTATATCATTATTTGATATATGTGAGGTATAAAGGAATGGGAAGATGGAATATTGTTTAACCCTTGGAGGATAGAAAAATTTATGGATGTAATGTTGGTATCTGGTTAAATAGAATTTAATTGTTATAATTGATATATTTTGGATATAAGTTATAATCCTAATAATGTTATTTGATAGATGTAAGGTAAATTGAAGAAATATTAATATTTGCAATGTTATTTGATTTATGTAAGTGATATTTTTGGAGATTGAAAATGTGTAAGGAAATGTGTAAGATAGAAGACAAGGGGAAGGTGAATGTTTAAGATGTGATTTTGATGGTATCTTTTTTTTTTTTAATATATATATATAGGGTTTAATTTTTATAACTGACATATTTTAGGTATATCACTATTTGATATATGTGAGGTATAAAGGAATGGGAAGATGGAATATTGTTTAACCCTTGGAGGATAGAAAAATTTATGGATGTAATGTTGGTATCTGGTTAAATAGAATTTGTTATAATTGATATATTTTGGCTATAAGTTATAATTTTAATAATGTTATCTGACAGATGTATGAAATATTAATATTAGCAATGTTATTTGATTTATGTAAGTGATATTAAAGATATGAGAAGATAGAATATTGTTTACTTTTGGAGATTGGATAAAAATTTAAGAATTTAAGCTGGAAATATGAATTATATTTGGGATACTGTTTAAGGAAGAAAGGTATATTATAGAAGAATTTCTGATGAATACTGGAAGATGGAATATCGTTTTGGTCTTGATCGATGAAGATTGGAGATATATTTGGTCTTAATTGATGAAGATATTTTATTGATGAACTGGAAATACTAACTTAATTGGAAGATTCTGAAGATTTTAGGAGTGGAATGGACTGATATATAATGGACTGGAAGAAGAATGTACTTTTCTGTTTTGGAAGGGAGTTAAGGTCTTAGAGAGGAGTGACTATGGATTTGACTTATGTTGTATTTTAATTTATGATTGTTAATTTTATACCCTGTACTCTGTTCTGGGAAGTCTCGGGGTGGGAGGGGAGGGGAAGGGGAGAGGGGAGATGAAGGATCAATGTAAAGGAATGATTGAAGATATGTAATTAAGAAATAGAAATAATTTGAAATGAAAGCGGGCTGCTCAGCTGCCATTTCAGAAGGAATGAAGAGGAGAGGAGGAGTGAAGGAAGAAAGTAGGTAGGGAAGAGAGAGGTAGAAAAGGGGAAAGGAGAGGAAGAAGAAAGGGAAGAGAGAGGTTAGAAAGGGTGGAAGAGAAGAGTAGGGAAAGAGGAGAGGACGTAGAAAAGTGAAGGAGAGGAAGGATGAAGAAAGTAGAAGAAAGTAGAGAAGGGAGGAGGAAAGGTTTGTTAAGGAAGGAAGTGGTAGCTGGGCAGGTCCGAATAAGTAACAAATGAAAATTTAATGACTAATGTTGAATAAGAGACTGTATATTGAATAGGTTGTTGGAAAATGAAAATAAAACTTTAAAAAAATAAATAAATAAATAAAGTGAATTTACTAAGGGAATATTTTCCTACACATTATTAACGAAAGACTAGTAAAATCGACAATTCAATTTTAATTCTTATGACAGATGAATTCATAACAAGTAATGTTTCAGGGTTGTTCTATAAATGTTCTATAAACATTAAAATAAAAGAATTAGATTTTAATACATTCATTCTACATTATTGAGATTATAAGATACAGGTGCAATGAAGGTAATAAGTCCCTTTAAAGCCCTGATCACAGAAATCATGGTAGTCCTTGATTTACAACCACAACTGAGCCCAAAAGGTCTATTGTTAAGTGAATTTTGCCCCATTTTATGACTTTTCTTGCCACAGTTGTTAAGTGAAATGCTGCAGTTCTTAAGTTAATTGAATCTGGCTTCCCCATTGCTTGTCAGAAAGTCACATGACCATGGGAATCTGTAATCATAAATAAATACATGTCAGTTGCCAAGTGTCCAAATTTTGATCACGTGACAATGGGGGATATGGTTGTGTGAAAAACAGTTTTAGTCACTTTTTTAGTGCCTTTGTAACTTTGAACAGTCACTAAACAAATGGTTGTAAGTCGAGAACTACCTGTATCCTTGATCCTTTGAATCAAAAAGAAAAAGAGAAAAAAACTAAACATTTCCTAAAAACATTTCTTATTGTGGCATCAGTTTATACTTGACTAAAAAATTTGACAAGTTATTCCTTTTTTGGCAACTAGATACAACATTTAAACATTCAAGCTTTGATACGCTTCTGAAGACTACGAGGTCATAATTATACAGTTATCTCAGCAACAGTATAGAATATAACAACTACATATGGTACATTTCACCAAAAGAGGGGGGAGGGGGATTATACATCTATGTATGCAAATATATTTCTATATAAATGTACCGGAAAAGACATTTTAATTGAAGCATATTGATCTTCATAATGGAAGACTGTGTACCAGAGTTGATTAGCTGATATTAATTCTAAAATCACTTAGAGATAATTCTGGGCACAACTGATTTATTACTTGAACACTTTTCTTTATTAACCATATGTGATAGAATACAGTATCTTTTTTTTTTAATTTACATTTATATCCCGCCCTTCTCCAAAGACTCAGGGCGGCTTACAGTGTGTAAGGCAATAGTCTCATTCTATTTGTATATTTACAAAGTAAACTTATTGCCCCCCCAACAATCTGGGTCCTCATTTTACCTACCTTATAAAGGATGGAAGGCTGAGTCAACCTTGGGCCTGGTGGGATTCGAGCCTGCAGTAATTGCAGGCAGCTGTGTTTTAATAACAGGCTATCTTACAGCCTGAGCCACCACGGACCCTAAGCTCCTAAGGACCAGTTTAATGATCTGCAAATCTAGAATATGCATGCAGACTCCTAATTCAGGCTTCCCTCCAAACAAGAGGTGGGGGAGGGGGGAAATCCTACATAAAACTAGGTGTCAGAGAGAAAAGTCCAGTTTGTATGTATAAAATTCTTTCTTCACAAGGAACATTTTATCATCACTCATCAAACATTTGTGCCAACAATCTAGTGATGTGACCCAAGCATTATTATGATTATATATTAAAGGTAATGGTTCCCCTCGCACATATGTGCTAGTCGTTCCTGACTCTAGGGGGCGGCGCTCATCTCCGTTTCAAAGCCAAAGAGTCAGCGCTGTCCGAAGAAGTATCTGTGGTCATGTGGCCGGCATGACTAAACGCCAAAGGCGCATGGAACGCTGTTACCTTCTCACCAAAGGTGATCCCACTTGCACTTTTTACGTGCTTTCGAACTGCTAGGTTGGCAGAAGCTGGGACAAGTAATGGGAGCTCACTCCGTTACACGGCACTAGGGATTCGAACCACTGAACTGCCTTTCGATCGACAAGCTCAGCGTCTTAGCCTCTGAGTCACTGCGTCCCTATGATTATATATTATATTATATTAATTATATTACATTACAATGATTGTACGTTATACATATATACATACATCAGACATGCATCAGACACTCAAAATAGCCATTTTCCAACAGTTGAGCAAAAAATCTCAGCACTGAGTACCTTCAGTGAGGTAATTACTATTTTAATCCCTTCAATGACTTTAATTTAGTATCATACAGAAGGTGCCTACACAGAATACAATGATGAAAATTAAACAGATAGTGCATTACATATACCAAGTGATTCTTTAACCATTATGTGTTTCACCATTTTTTAAGAAGATTGCACAGGCATGTTTTTTTCTTTCTTTCTGCTCAATACATAAGGAACTTCAAATTATTGTAACCAAACTTCAAATTATTGCAACCAAACTGTCACATAAACTTCCTTCTGTGTCTGAGGGAATATGCTTGCTTAAATTCCAGTTAAAACTTAGGATATTTCCTTTTGGCGAGATGAACAGCTATACAAACTTGATTAATAAATAATGATAAATATTTTAGTATTTTTGAGTACCTAATGTGTTGCTTTATGGCAGATTGGGCAATTTATAATCTGAAACCCTCAGAATAGCTTTCAATTGCCATACACATGAACACATACGGAAATAAATCATCAGCTTGAATCAGCCCATTATAGGATGGAAATATCCTCATGATGATTATAGACTGTAGTTTACCAAGGTGGATTAGTGCCATTTGATAACCAGATATTTTAAAAAACTTTCCAGTCTAGACCGAGAACAGGCCCCAAATCATACATCCAACCAGATTCTGCAATTACAGAAGGACTAGCACCTGAATGTCCCTGCTCCTAATCCAGTGACCTAGTCACCACTCTGTACTGGCTATGTGTCCATTATATTCATATATGTGTGTATACACACATACCACCTTAAACTAAACCCAAAAAATGCAACTTTTCCCCCAGCACAACAGACATAACCTCTCTTCAGCTGCCAGATTGATTTTCTTTTTAACTGCAGACCCTATGATGAAAAAGATTGCCTATAACTTGATTTCCCTATAAAATACAATGGCATACAAAATTTAAAAGTATCTTTTATTTATTTTATTTATTTATCATATTTATATACCGCCCTATCTCCCTAGGGACTCAGGGCGGTTCACAGGCAGTTAAAAATACATATAAATACAGAATAAAATAACAGTTAAAAAACTTATTCTACATGGCCCAATTTTTTTAAAAAAACCATATAAATAATAAAACCCATTAAGACCAATATAAAATTTAAAATCTACTCCAGTCCTGCACAAATAAATAGATGTGTTTTGGTAGATTTATTTGCCAATGTGTAAGATTAGCAAGACTATTTATGTTGTGTTGTAAATGTTGTACCTTGATGAACGTATCTTTTCTTTTATGTACACTGAGAGCATATGCACCAAGACAAATTCCTTGTGTGTCCAATCACACTTGGCCAATAAAATTCTATTCTATTCTATTCTATTCTATTCTATTCTATTCTATACATATTATAAAATTATATTACATTAGTACTACTATAGTGAAATCTGGGATTAATATTTTTAATTTATTCTTGTATATTTGTATGTTGCCATAAATCAATACAATTCTTGGCATATTTTAATATCAAGTTCAAAATTGTCTTCTATAATGCAGTCTGTAGGAGTTCACTTTATTTTCTCTCTTTGTAGCTTTCAGATTACTCTGGAACTATAAATGTATAATTACCAACTCTACCACTATATCTGTAGGTTAGTCAAGCCAACCTCTACAAAAGAGGAAAACATAATCCATCAGCCATGAAAACATTCAGACATTCTCCCTTCTCTTGTGAAAACAAGAGTCTCCCAGAAAATAGAAAAACATTTTCAAGCTATACATGATCAAGCAAATGATCTGTAATGATTTTATATTTTTTGTAATATTTCATCATTACATGGGGGAAGGGTTTCAGAATATTAAAAATATGTAATTATTTTCACAGTATTTCTTAAATGATATTTCATAATCTAATTTTTACTTTTTTAAACTCTTGGTGAAAAACATAGAGAGAAATGCTTTAATACAGGGGTCTCCAACCTTGACAACTTTAAGACTTGTGGACTTCAATTCCTAGAGTTCCTCAGCCAGCTTAAAAGTTGTCAAGGTTGGAGACCCCTGCTTTAACATATTATCTGATTTTTTTCCAATCCATTCTGCTAATGAGATGGAACTAAGGTTAAATTAAGAGATCTATTAACTAAATCTAATAACTTGGAGGTTCTTGTAGACTCAACTCCTCCTCAAAGAGCAGATGGCACTCATGGCTAATAGGATGTTCACACAGCTTCATGTTGTGCACCAGTTGCTTCTTGTTCATAGATCAGGAGGCTCTGCTCAGTCACTCAAGCCCTGGTAACCTCCCAAATGGATTATAGCAATGTGTTTTACGTGGGACTCCCCTTGAAGAATGTCCAGAAGCTTCAGCTAGTACAGAATGCAGTGACCTGGGAACTCATGTGTGCCCATGGAATGCAATATGTTACATCTTTGCTCTTTGAGCTGCATTTAATTACCAGTTTTCTTCCAGGTCCAATTCAAAGTGCTGGTTTTCAACTTTAAAGCTCCTAAGGGCATGGGGTTTGGTTATTTGAGGGACTGCTTCTTCCCAATTACTTAATTCCCATCAGATCCAGCAAAGAGGTACACTGGAAGTCCTTTCTACTAAAGAGCTACATCTTGTAGGATGCCGGACATGGGGCTGCTCTTGCATGGCGCCTACTTTATGGAACATCATTCCCTTCAGGTTAGACTGGCTTCATCCCTGTTACCTTTTCACAAGTTGCCCAAGATTTAGCTCTGCCATTAGTTGTTGAGCTGTTCTGGTCTCGCTGTTGTTAATATCTGTGACTCTCTCCTTGACTTTTAAAACTTGTAGTAATTATTTTATTGGGGTTTTTTTTTGTGACTGGAGGTCATGTTTTATCAGACGAGTAGCTATATAAATATGAATATAATTACTGACTAAAAGGGCAAGGACAAAACAAAAAGGCAATGAATAAAATTTTGAAATACTGCTTATTCTCTTGGCATTTACCAAATAATGACAAAAATACTTTCTAATATTCACTACAATTAAATCAATTGAAGATGATTCAGCACCTAATGACATCACAGGCTAATTAATTGAACTGATCTGAAAACATAATTGCTTTAAATTTTATATATGTTCTAAAAATGCAGGCTATATTTCTTCCTGAATGCTAAAAAAATATGCATGTGTTATGATGAGCAAGAAAAATGCATTTTTCATAAAAATGATGATTCCTGATTAATTTCAACTGAGGTTTCCTGATAACTTGATGTAAATACGGTCTATATTCCCTGCCAGCTAGGTTGTCTGCCTAACTAGCTAGCTAGCTAACTGGCTGGCCATCCAATTTTATTAGTCAATCTCTCCAGAAGGTCTTTGTGGCATACAAAAGCAAACATAGGAGAAAGAAAAACGTAATAAGGACAATAAAACTCTAAACAATATTCAACTGGCAATGTGCTGCCAAAGGACAAAATCATAGATTATCCTGTCTCAGATAAAAGTTTAATTTTCTGAGTCATAGAGATATGTCATCTCACAGCACTATCTAGCACACAGTTTGTGCAATTAAACCATAAGCAGAGTTATCTGTATAAGTGAAAAATACATGAACTGACTCTTAACAAATCTTACAAAACATTCTGGAAAAAATTCTGCAGAGATGATGACAACTTTAAAGTGCTAAGATTTGTTTTAATTACGCAGAACTGCAATAGAGGAAGGATAACAAAGGATCAGTTAATCATGCTGAATGCAATTATTTATATTCTTTATTATTCTTATAGCACCAATGATGTTACCTAGTTGGGTAATGAAACAAACTCACAGTGTACCAAAGATTCCATTGCTATTCTCTGTTTTATACACAGATAATAATATTTGTTGAGACTCTAGAAAGAGTGCAGAGAAAAGCAACAAAGATGATTAGGGGGCCAGAGGCCAAAACATATGAAGAACAGATGCAGGAATTGGTTATGTTTAGTTTAATGAAAAAACTAAGGTGACATAATAGCAATTCCAGTATTTAAGGGGCTGCCACAAAGAGGAGGTCAACCTATTCTCCAAAGCACCTGAAGTCAGAACAAGAAGTAATGGATGGAAATCAATCAAGGAGAGAACCAACCTAGAAATAAGGGGAAATTATCTGAGTTAGGACAATTAATCAGTGGAATGGCTTGCCTTCAGAAGTTGTGGGTCCTCCATCATTGAAGATTTTTTAAAAGAGACTGGACAACAATTTGTCTGAAATGGGTATACGGTCTTCTGCTTGAGTAGGGGGTTGAACTAGAATAACTACCTGTTACAGGTAGCTCTCAACTTACAACAGTTCATTTAACGACCATCTGAAGCTACAATGGCACTGAAAAAAGTGACTCATGACCATTTTTCACTCTTACAATGGTTGCAGGATTCCCTTGGACATATGATCAAAATTCAGAAGCTTGGCAATTAACTCATATTTATGATGTTGCAATGTCCTAGGGTCATGCTTGTCAGAATATCTTTTGCGATATTCTGACAAGCAAAGTAAATGAGGAAGCCAGATTCACTTAACAAGTATGCCCAACAATCCACACTCTGCTAGAGAAGTTCCCTGAGGATGAGCTCCAGCATGAATCCAAAAGCTTGGAAGATTAAACCTCTGGTCCCAGTGACCAACCCAGATTGGATCCTGCAATTTATTTATCTGCTATGTCACTTCCCAATACATTAATATAGGGATTCCATGTTAACTTTACTGGAAAATCATACTACTATAGATTTCTTTTTCTTTAGTTTTAGTAGGATTTGGCACAATCATTACCTTTGCATCAGGTACACTCTGAGCTGAAGGAAATGACTGGTCCGAATGACAGAGAAAGGATCAAAATCTACTAATACTACTTGTAATGCCAAGGCATCTGGATTCCATATTTTAAAAAATGGAAGATTTCAATTATAGGACTCGTTTGAACATTTTCAGTTAGAAGGATTTCATCTTGGAGAGCTGATGAAAATGTTTTTCACAATCTTTATTTCACAAATAAGTAAAGGGGGGAAAAGCACAGTGTTAAGAAAGTTGCTGCCATAAATGCACCAGCAATATAAGGCTAATAAGTAATATTTTCCAAGTACATCAAAACAGTGCTTAGAAGGCCTCCATCCTTCCTGCATTTTGAAAAAGTTTGTTTAAAAAAATATTTTAAGCATTTTTTAAAAAGTGTCTTTCAGTATTCCCAATTTCTATTCTCATTCCAAGGTCATTTATCAAATATAAAATCATGAACAATTTCATCACACATTTACATAAACGCATCTCAAAATTTCAAGATATTTTGATATTAAAACATTTTTGAACTATTGCTGTGAACATGCAACAAAAAGTGATGGCTCTTTTTGACATTCCTAGTGCATTGATAATTTGCATTCATTTTCCTTCTGAACTGTTCAGATACCTAACAAAAAAGGTTATTTCCCAGGCAGTCTTTGAATTCTCTATTTGAATAAATGGTAAAAGATATCAACATCTAAAATGATCAAGAAAATTGCTGTCTGCATTCTTCAGATGTGGAGGGAGAATTAAGGATGTCAGTCCAATATATATGAATGGCACCAAAGTTAGTATATGCTTGTATACAAACATATATATTAGTGCTATCTACCTGTATCAACTTTATTTTTTAAAATCTAGAATGAACCTGAGGGCAAGTATAAAGGCAACTATTCCAAGAGCTACAGAAAAAAAAAAGTCATGGAGATTTTTTAAAATCAAATTCTCTTTGCAGTATGAAGCTGGAGCTTAATATGGTGAGGGAAATGCTTTATCTATATGAGGCCTCAATCTAAATGAGGCCTAACTTCAATATTTTTCATTCCCTCCAGCAGTATTTGCTAATATCAAAGGAAGCAAAGCTGAACATTATAAGGCTTGGTTGGTATGAAAAATTGGGAGAAACATTATTGTATGTTTAATTCTATTGTACATTTTTGTGATAAAGATGTAAGACATTTTGACCTTACTCTAATTATAAGGACACCACTAAACAAAACCTTGGTGCTTTCTCTATTAAACTAAATCACACAACTAAAAAAAGAAATATTCCTTAAAAATCATCCAAACATCACCAAGACAAGATTAACATATCACTTAAACTTCATATAAAAATTGGCTTTGTTTAGCAATTCATCCAGCACAGCTTATATTAACGCAATTGTAGGTTCCTACTGTAGGACACTAAAATCAACAATTTTAGTATTTAATACTCTCAAATTCACGATCTGCAAACTCGGGTAAAATGAATTCTTTAATGTAAGCCACATCCATTACAAAGATGTGAGATACCTATGATCTAAAAATAGCTAATGTTTGCTGTAAAAGAAGAGTATGGGAGATATATTGGAAGCTGGTGTTCCCCAGGGCAAGAATGTTGGCTATATCAATAACAAATCCACCTAGCACTAAGTATGAAAAATACAAAGCAAGGTATTCATTAACTTGTGGGTAAGACAGGAGAAAGAAGTCCAGGTATAATCTGTAGAGAATATAAGAAGAAACTTCATTCTTATTTGGACGAGGACAATCAACTGTCAAAAATAAAAAGTATCTTTAATCTAGTGTGCAATAAGAATTCTTAACAAGCTGGGTCAAATGTGAACCAGCTAAAGGAAAGAACCTTGACATAATGTAAGGGATGTGGAGTCAAGATTTTGTTTTGTCTATCGTGTCTCCTTGCGGTTTTTGTGTTTCTACTGATTCAAACTGAATGATTTCATATGTATTTTATTATTTGTAAATTCTAAAAGGTACACTCTCTAGGCAAGTATGAGCAGGCAGCTTTAGTTCATTCAAAAACGAACAAAAGAAATTAAAAATATTCATCTTTTGGATACTATAAATAACATTTAGAGTTTGTGCAGGTACTGGCATTTAACTGTGTTGTCAACTTGCTAAATGAACTTTAATATTTCTATTGATATGTAAGTTTTCCAGAGGAATAAGTCTTATTAACATTTAGAGTCACATGCATCAATTGGCCACCAAATGATACCAACTGGCCACCAAATACTTGCCCTAAGAATGAATGGTAGAAAATGAGTAAATGGATGTTGGCTCTTGAACTGGAATTTTGCCTGTACTGACCAATGCTTGAATGCTATTTTTTGAAATTGTAAAAACATTAGTAAAATTATATACTTTAAAAAGTACTGTACTATAATTTTACATATTTATATAACACATAGTCAAAATCCCCTGCTTAGACAAAATAAGCAGCTGAATATGCAAGCCTGATGCTTTACTCTGGCAAGCTTCTGTTTAAATGATGACACTACATAATGTTCAGCATTATGTCAATGTAGTATCTAATTAATACACCCCAGACCCTGAATATCTAATAATCACACTAAGCAACATAATTGTTTTCTGGCAGTTAAGATAGTGCCCCTCTTTTAGAGTCAGTCATGATAAAGAAGTAATGAATTACATGTTGCCCAATATCTGCTAACATTCAAGCCTGCACACAGCTAATGACTAAATAGACATATTCCAGGCTCAATGAGAAGTAAGAGCTAATGAAATAGTGATGATTTATCCAACTATATAATTACAGCTGCTGAAGATTACAGTATGTATTTGAGTTATTACTTTTTCTTTCCTACTTACATTTGGTGCAGAAGCCAAACCAAGGTCCAGAATGTCATGGATTCTTGGGCAAGTAAAGGAAGATTTAAAAGAAGACAATTGTTCCCTTTGGAAAATCCCAGTTGCATAAATATATTTTCAAGCATTGCTCAAAGCATGGACTGAAAACATCAAGCTTCTCCTCAAAAAAAAATTACTTCTGAGTGAATTTGAAACAGAATTATGTTTTAATGATGAACATGTTATTGCTAAATTGTATAAATTTTTGTTGAAATGTGAGACAAGAAAAGCAAATAGTAAAATAGGTAAAAATGTTGGTTATAGTAAACAAATGGACAAGTGGGAGATATGCGATTGAGAGAATTGAAATTTACATTATGTTCTAGTCGTAAAGAGATTTTTTATAAAATTTATTTTTATAAAATAATATATCATTGATATCTGTCATCTATAATATATAAAGGTATTTTGAATCACTGGAAATCACATTAAGGGACATTCTATCTTGTTTGGTGGACATATTAAAAAAACCAAAACAAATATGTGAATTAATTCAGAAGATTTCAGGATACAGAATTTGCAGAGATGGCTAAATTAACTGCTTTGATCAGAGAAAAAACAGTATTTACATTTATGGTTGCCTCGAAACCCTTTGTAGACTTTTCCATGAAACAGGAAAAAAAATGCAACTATGATTTGTGGCTTTGATGATTAGAAAAGAAATTGGATAATAAAAAAGTTGAGGTTCTTTTGCAGTGTTAAGTGTTAAGAGATACAGAAGCATACTTTCTAATACTTTCTAATTTGGAAATTTGTGTGAAATACAATAACGCTACTTTTTACTTCTGAATATTGTGTGAAGTACAAAACTGCCAGCTTTCAGTTCTGAACATTGCTAAAAGGTCTGTTTAGTTACCATGCAAATAAGCAATTGATTATGTCCCATCAATTTTGTGTCAACTCTTAGTGATCAGACAGGTTTTTTTTCATATCCCTAAACAGGCTATCAGATATGCAGGCAGGTTTGGCAATAGTATTAAAATGGAGAAAAAAAATCTGATCTTGCTACACCATTGCAGAAATATTTTGATCATATAGTACTTTTATTTAGCTTTAAAAAAATTTCACAGGAGAACTGGAGAAAAATAGATGTCTTGGAAATAAAATGGACAAAGAAAGAAAAAAGACAGGAAAGAAGAAGGAAACCCACAGATTAATTAAGTAGAAGAACAATTGCTCAAAGTGAAAAGGTATACTGTTTATGTAGATTCAATCCTAAGAGTGACGAATCTGGAACTGTATGGACCAACAAAACCATATATGTAAACTACACATTACTGAAAGTTAAATCAATAAAAACAAATTTAATTCACCTACTAAAATTAGTGAAATGTAACTTATGGTAATTAATATGAGTTATTTTTTTATTACTTATCAAAACTGTTTTGAAAACTTTTTTAGCTGATGTATGAAAACTATGTAAAAGAGAAATAAAGCATGCCAGGTGCTGATATAGTCTGTAAGATTTTCTAAAAATCCTCTATATTGAGAATCTCTTGTTCCTATAGAAAAGAAGCTACTTTCAATATAATAAATTTTCCCAGATAGTAAATGAATTGTTACAAAAGATGAACTGTAGGTCTCATGCTCCTTAATATGAACGTGATGAAGCATGTATTAGCAAATGAACATAGCAGGTGAAGTTATCACAGTCACACTAGATATATTATGAAATGTAACGTTAGATTTTTATGGTGAACCTGAATTAGAACTAGTGATACAACTGCCCTTAAAAAGATAGACTCAAATTGTCCAATTCATCATAGTTTCACCCTTTCTAGTGGAAATCAGGATAAATCCAAGGAGAATAAATTCCCTGGTGAACAAAAAACACCCATGTCTAACCTGGAATAAATGTGTTCAAATATACATTAATGGCATTAAATTACAGTAGATTATACTAGATCAGAATGGCACTTTTTCCTCATCTTTTGTTCAAAGAATCAAATCTATTATGGCTAAATCATCACTTTAATTGGAATCTAGGATTGTATAATCTTGACGTAAACCTTTAAATCTGTAACATAAAGTTTACGTTCAACAAGAAAAAGAGAATCTTTTTCTCTTCTTGGTTAAAATGAATAGGAACAGTTCTTAATGAATAATAGTGAAAAAATAATTTCAATTCTTTGCTTGCCTGCATCTCTAACACTTTGCGCTAGGGGAATAAAAAAGAGATTGAAATACTTTTTAGATGTAAGTGATTTGTATCTATTTAACGACATTTTATTGGTTTTTTTAAAAACAATAAAACACAAATTAAGGAATGAATGCACAAATAAAAGAAGTCTGAAATACTCCAGACAGGAGCAAAGAACATCAAATTATTGAAATGCTAGAATACACCCTGATTCAGAAGTGGATACAACTCTCACAACTTCAAGGCTGACAGTCATCTCCCAATTATATCTTAGATAATACAAAACATAGCACTGCAGAAAACAATTACACATAATTTATTTTGGGAAAGATTAAACGCGTGGGAAAACAGCATATATACTCTACTTGTATATTTGGGCAAGTGGCAAATGAAAGTATGGTTGTACAATGGATATAAAAATGCAGTTTTAAAATACAGAGTACATATAAATTTATATTGCTAAATGGATTAGAATTATCCAAGCTTCTTAAATATAATACATTTATTTTGAGGAACAATGGTTTAATAAATTCTATAGGTCCAAATAAGAATCAATTAAGATATAGAATATTGCCCCATAAGAATACCTTTCTCCTAATATTGCCTTTAATATTAATGAAAGTGAGATATATCCCAGTTCAGGATTGAATATACCAGTGGTGACACTGAGGCACAGCCTATTCCACTCAGGTTGGTGTTTATTTTACTCCTAAATCACATTTCATTAGGACAGGGTTCTCATTAAAATCAGCAATCGCTTTGTAACCATGAATCTTTTCTTTTTAATGTTTATACAGACTCTGGATACTGGAATAAAATATAGTAGATAAAAAAAGTCTACACACCCTATTAAAATACCATGTCCTTGAGATGTACATTTTTTAAAATCAAGATAAAGTACTTCAAAATTTTTCCCCACAATTCAATTGAAAAATAATCTTTCAGGGGGAAAATGAGAAAGTTAAAAATCTGGATAGTTAATTTTCTGGTTAAATGTCAAACTCAACAGTATAGACATTATATACCGTAATTACATTCATAAAGCATTCTGTACCAGTTGTTTCTGCCATCTCAACAATATTAGATCTCATTGTTCAGATGCTGAAAGTGGTAAATGATATGACTACTGACTTGCTATTATGTTCTCCAGGTATAATGAGTAGGCCAGGGCAAATGTTTAGATGTTGAAATATATCTCAAACTATAAATAAAAATCAATTCTACAGCATTACTAAGAAGTCAAGGCAAATTATAAAACTTCCAAAATATTAATTATTGGACATGGAATACTCCACTTTTCTTATAAAGCTCATAATTAGAAGGCTAAATTCAAATTTAATATTTTTCTTTAGAAGTGTAAAAAGATATGTTTCCAGTATGCCAGTTATACTACTATTCAGTAACAAACATCAAGTCATAGGCTGGAAGGCAGGCCTTCTCAGTAGTACCCACCACACTATGGAACATGCTTAATTAACCCAGCAGTACAGTTAGTTCTAAGCCTCCTTGTATTCTGGAAAATCCTGAATATCATTTCATTTTAATATGAGTTTCACTTAAGAGTGCAATTGCAGGTGACGCTCTGACTGTATTTTGTGGACTTTAATGTTTTAATAGGCTTGATGAAAACGATTTTCTTCAAGTTATAGACCACCTAGAATCTTAGGGTCTAACAAGTATTATAAATAAATAAATAAATAAATAAATTAATTAATTTTCCCTCCCATTCTTTATTATCCTGATTTAGAAAAGCTGAGGATATGACTCAAATGTATTGCCTGACTCAAGGCACTTACCTGCTATGGGAATCCCTCCTAGACCTGTGCTGTGTTGAGGTGGGAGATTTAAGTCCAAGAAATTACTATTTGAAGAGGGATTTGCTGTGTGGTTCAAGTGCATGATGTTATTGCGAGGAAAGGCCACCCAAGGATAGCGAGTTGCTTGGCCTGGAAAACTGAAGGAATTATAAACTGCTCGATGCTGTTGAAATTGTGGGAACCTCTGTGGCAAGACAGAAAATGTGCTATTGAGAGAATTGGCATTTGCGGGTGTAGCAGGATGCAGAAATCCAGATCCTGACCCTTTGGCAGTTGTAGTGTGTGAGGAAGGATTCTGAAGAGATGTTGGTGAGAGAGATGGTTGATCTTGAACTGACAGTTCCTTCTCAATCAGGTCTGCTAAGGCTTTGCGGGTGATATCAAAGGGATCAAATCCCAAGTCATCTTCTTGCTGTTTAGATGAACCAAATCCAAATGCTGCCTGCCAGTCTGTAGAGGAGGATACTGGGATGGTTTCTGAGGAGAGGAGAGATAAATGCCTTCTCAATCCACCTATATCAAACTATTTACAAGTTTTTTATTTATTTTCTTACCCTCATCCCTATTGTGCATGAAAATCTTTAAATTTGGATTCAAACAGTATTTCTTTTTGTAACTCCCCAAAATGAAGAGAACTTTAGCAGTTTTGTCATTTGCAGAACTATAGCATATTTAGTACAAAAACATACTTATTAATTTCCATTGACACTAACAGGACTTGGTTTATGGTATATAGAATTATATTTGTAACATATTTAGAAACAAATGCAAGGCTAAACAGAGAGCAGGAAGATGGCTGTACAGGTAGTCATTTAACTACTACTTGTTCAGCAACCATTTCAAGTCACAATGGAACTGTAAAAGGGAGGTTTATTTGGGTGCTCAGCAACTGGCTCACAATTACAATGTCACAGAGTCCTATGGTCACGATCATATTTCTGACTTTCACTGCTGGTCAATGGGGAACCTGACAGGAGGGTGCAAATGGTGATAACATAATGTGGATGCTACAACAGTGTAGGCTTTCTCTAATGATGGCAATTGGGACTGCCAGAATTGCCATCATAAGTTGATGTGGTTGTGTAATGTCATGCTTTATGGTCACGTCGCTTATTGATGGTATTCCTGGTCCCAATTACCATCAAGAAGCAAGGACGATCTCTATTTCCTGTCACATACATATCAGATAAATAAACTACTACTTCATGTTATGTATAAGAGATTCTAAGAGTAAATTACATAGCAAATAAATCACCATAGTTGTTTCAGTTCTGATTAGTTATGTAAATATGTTATATTTAATGAGACTAAAATGAGTCTTTAAAGAATAAACAATTTATTGTTATATGACACAGTCCACTCAATCAAATGCAACTTGACTATGATCTACCAAAGTTTAGATGGCAATAAATTGGCAAGTCTTTATTGTGAGATGAGTTTTTATTATTTTCATGATAAAACATATTTTAAATCTGTTAAAATAAATTGTTTCTTTTTTTATTTCAATCTCTAATAACCTGAACCGCTAATGACCTAGTGTATTAGGGGGTGAATTTTCAATAAAGGAACATTCTGAAGTCAGCTGTACCAGCTGAGGTTGTACAGACAGTCCTCGACTTACAACAATTGAGTCCAAAAATTTCTGTTGCTAAGCAAGACAGTTAAGTGAATTTTGCTCCATTTTATGACTTTTCTTGCCACAGTTAAGTGAATCAGTGCAGTTAAGTTAGTGAGTTTTTAGGTGAATATGGCTTCCCCACAGATTTGCTTGTCAGAAGGTACTGTAACCCGTAATCTGTAATTTGTAACCCCACATACAGTTGCCAAGTTGCTAAATTTTGCTCACATGACCATGGGGATGCTGCAATGGTCGTTAAGTGTGAAAAAAAACTGTAAGTCACTTTTTTTTAGTGCCACTGTAACTTTGAACCATTACTAAACAATTGGTTGTAAGTCAAGGGCAACCTGTATCCTGAAATCAATCCTCTAAGCTAATAAATGTATGCATACTTTATAATAATTTGTGAATGATGTTCATATAGAACAGGGGTGTCAAACTGGTAGCCCACAGGCCAGATGCATCACGCGCAAGCCAGGCCCACCCTTGCTCCGCAAAGGCAAAAAACACTGTGATACGTCACGATACGTCACATGATGTAATCGAGTTTGACATGTGTAATATAGAGGCATGATTCCTCAAAGATTTATATTTAAATATATTAATGCCAGGTAACAAAGCCTATGATATATAAATTAAGTAAATCACTGTTTATAATTATAAGGAAAATATTCTAACTAATCCTGATGTTAAATTATACTGCATTCATGCACAATATGTGAAATTTTATTTTAAGAAAGTATCTGTTAATATAAGATACAATGTTCATTTCTTTAATAAAGTTTATCATCATCCACACAGAAAATATTTATAAAAGTATTACCATGGCTTTTAATAAGTAATCATGATTTACTTTAAAAGTGAAAATAAACCAAACTACTATTTTAGATTACAATGTGCAAATATTTATTAATAATTATTCTTATACTACATATTATAGTTATTTATCATATTTAGGGGGGAAAAACCAATCTCCCTCATAGAGTGACTCTATATTACCTGATGTGAAGAGACTCTGTGGCTCTGGTGCCATGGGCCAGTCACTGGACGTCTGTGGCGAGCTGGGAAACGGGGGGAGTCCACTTGGAATTGGGTTGGGATGCCGAAAGTTGTCTGAGAAGAGGGACTGTGACTCTGTTATAGCTCCTTCAAATGGAGAACGTGCACTGTGATTGGATGAATTGATTGGGATGACTGAATTGGATTTTGATAAACCAGGAGGTGGTGATGGTGTGTCACTATTTGATATCTGAGAGGAAAAGGTCAGGCAAAACAAGATTCAGTTTTGTAAACTATGGTACAACCATAAAACCGATATATTACTTAAACAGAGGAATGGAATGACCAAGGGTGGACAAAACAAAAACAAAACAAAATAAGTGACTTCCAACTTCCTGCCAGCTTCCTCATTAACTTTTCTTGGGAAACGGGCAGGGAGTATTGGAAATGCACTGATGCAGTCACAACTTTGCCAAATTTCAATACCACAGAAAGGTCCTGGATTTTGGATGTATTCTGTAAGTTAGTCTATTTGAGGTATATAAATTCAAAAATTGTCCTATGATGCACCATTTTGCCCAATTGAAGGTTACAAACATTCAAACAGACCCAAGAGTTTCAGTGGTATATAGATACTTTTAAATCATTTCTAAAAATTTGGCAGCTGAAAAAAAATCTACTATATTTACTTTAAGTTTAAATTAAAGACATATATTTTTTACAATGCAGGCAGGTCTCTGTCACATATTAGTTATAATTACAAAAATATGCAGCTAACAAAATTCAGAAGCACTCTTGTTAGAATCTTACCTGTTGTAAGTTGTCACAATTTCCTATACTGAGAGAATCTGATGGCTTGTCAATAGAGCTAAAGAAAAGAAACAATACTTAAGCAAATGGAAAATGATACAAAATCAGTTTAATGGAGTAAATTATAGGAAGTAAAATTAAAACCTTTTACTACCTTAAAGAGAACTTTGTATTGTTTATTAGTAACTATTTTATATATCTATTTGCATATATGCTTTATTTTTGAATTTCATTAACTTTACTTAATGAAAAATTCAATTAGAAATATCCTGACTTGAACTGCACAAAGTTAACAGAATAACAGAGTTGGAAGGGACCTTGGAGATCTTCTAGTCCAACCCAGTGTTCAGGCAGGAAGCCCTATACCATTTCTGACGAATGGTTGTCCAATCTCTTCTTAAAAACTTCCAATGTTGGAGCATTAACTTCAAGAGGCAAATTGTTTCACTAATTTATTGTTCTGTTAGGAAATTTCTCCTTAGTTCTAGGTAGTTTCTCTCCTTAATTAGTTTCCATCCATTGCTTCTTGTCCTGTTTAATTATTTAAACCTTATCTGCAATCAATTCCAGTTGTAATTATTAGAATAGAAATTTATTTGCAAGCATTTTTTTTAATGTGACCTACAGATTAAATCAGGAATGGAATGACCCAGGTTGTAATCCTCTCTCAATCATATAAGCTGCCAGGGTGACATTGGGTTAGTAATTGTCTCTCAGCCCAGCCTACCTCAAATTTTGCTTGGGAAAAGTAGTCTTATTATGCTGTCTTGAGCTCTTGAATGTAAGGTGAGATATCACTCCAGTAAATAAACGAATGGAAAAGCTCTCAGTGTGACTTTCAGATTGATAAATGAGATAACACTGAATTTCAGACTGATGGTTTATGCGTAATGCTTAAGAGATTCTGGTATTCATATTAAAAGTATACCATTTTGGAAGAGGCAGGAGGAATTGAAATTAATCCAAGTCTCTTTGAATCATTTATTTTAACAGAAAAGCTATATTTTTTATGTGGTGTCTCTTTATAGCAAGTCTAGCCCCATGTAGCACAATGGTTAGAATGCAGTATTGCAGGTTAATTCTGCCTATAGCTAGGAGTTCAATCCTGACAGGCTGAAGGTTGACTCAGCCTTCAATCCTTCTGAAATCAGTAAAATGAGGACCCAGATTGTTCGGAGCAGTATGTTGATGATGCAAACTGCTGTAAATTACTGTGGAGCAGTATATAAATCTAAGTGTTATTGCTATTTGGAACACTCAAGTAATCTGAGCATCTTAAAACTGCCATTCACAAATTTATTCCATGGTAAATTTGTGAATTACAAATTCACAGTAAATTTGTGAATTAGCTTGAAATTAGTTAATTAGCTTGAAAAACCACTGTAACAGAAAGAACAAGGGAAGATCAATACATGGATGATACTGTAATTCATAAAAAATAGGGGAAGAATGGCTTGAATGAGTTACAGTAATGTAGGTCAAATGGAAATAGTGAATCAAGCACTATAATCAAGTGAGCAAAAAAAGATTATGTCAGGTACACATGGTTGAATGTGTGTTTTTAACTGGAATTAAGCTATACATATTTGCCTGTACAGAGTTCTTCCACTAATCCAAATAAATTTATCAGGAAACACATTCATTGTCATGGCTGTTCAGCAGAAAAATAGTACATAGCCTACTATATCACTGATTTGGTAGAAGCTATAGATAAGAGATACAATATTGAACATCACTGGTTAGACATATTGTATTAAAGTTAATAAATTAACTTGTTATCTATTGTTAATTAACATTAATAAATTAAGATTAAAATAAAACTTTAGGTGGTTTTGTGACTTGAAGATGGAATGCTTCTCTACCTTGATCACAAAGTTGCATAAATGCCTTCAATATAACTTAGTTCAAAAAATACCTTAGTCAGAAATATTGATTTTAATCTGTGATATGAATACTGGAAAAAAGGAATTTGGCACCCAAAAATTGAATTTAAGATTTCCAACAATAGGTAAAGGAGTACTTGAATTCTGAAGCACTTGTCTGATAAGGGTAGAGGTACGACAACCTAAATACTAACACATTTTTAATCCAAACATAACAAAAGCCTTGAAAATATTATAATGTTTGCTAGAACATGTTAAAATAAGTACAAATCTACCCTAGTCTGTAAAGGCCTAATTTGGTGGAAATTCTATGATTTCTCTCACCTTCCAGGTTCAAAGAAAATTACTTAAACCTGAGTCCTTAATTAAAAAAATTATCTTGCCTATCCTAACAAGTGATATATTATAAGCAATGAAATAAAGCTGTCAAAAGTTACAATTGTCTTCCCATTGTGACATCAACTACAGTAATGATTACCAGAACCTAATTTAAGTCACAAGTACAATTAAAATAATCCAGGTAATTCAGGTAATAATAAATTTTCCATAAAGTAACAAATTAGTCACTAACAATACAGATTTCCTTAAATCTTATTGAGGATAGAACGATGTTAGGGATAATAGTAATAATCTGCAAAAGTAGGTGGAGAACTGCAACCAAGACAACAGTCAGAAAAATGAAATCTGTGTCTGGGACAGAAAAGTAATTTGAGAAAGTGTCTCAGACATGACCTCCCTAATTCTCATAAAGATAAAGGGAAAGTGGGGGAAACACACTCTAACTTATAAGATTCTATTACTATAACCTTATAATAAAAGTAATATTATCATTCATAACTCTGGTGTCCAGGTTTTTGTCTGAAGGGCAGACAAAAGAAGTCTTGGAATGTTCTGCTTTAACTATGTATTTGAGTACTATATTATTCTCTCTTAAACAAACAAGCATTTAAATAACACATTTTAAATGTCAATATTTTTTAAACTGTAACAAAGCTCCCCTCTTTTATCACTTATTTAATCAAACAAGATAGTGATCCAAACACATACCAGTACCAATATAATCCAGAACATGTTACTTTCATTTTATTGCTGAAATAATATTTGTACACAATCCACTGGAGGAAAAAGTATTTTTAATATACGTAGTCTCTGGAGATTCTCAATCATCCAGATCATGACTGTACAAATGTGCTTTTCAAAAAGCAACTGCATTTTGTTTTTTTCTTTGAAAATACTTCGCTTCTCATCCAAGAACTGAATTTAGTGAACTGAAAAAGCTTATTGGATGAGAAGAGAAACATTTTCAAGGAAAAAAACAAAGAAGTCCATTTGCCTATTGAAAAGCACCTTTGGACATTGCTATATGCAGCTTTTCAGATTAGTTATTAGAAGAATAAAGAGAGAATAAAAGGGAGTTGAACTAGAACTAAACTAATACTTGGAAAAAATAGATAAAATAGATCTTCCTCTAAAGCAGTGGCCCCCAACTGTCCTAGCCCAAGGGACTGGTTTCGGGGGGTGGAGGGCGTGGGATGGTTTCATGCATAACCTAGTCCTTGTGCATGCAAAGGTGAAGCTTTGCTTCTCGCCCATCGCTTGCGTGGCCCAGTTCCTAACAGATCATGGACCAGTACTGGACCAGGAGTTGGGGATCCCTGCTCTAAACAACTAAATTATGAAGGAGACTTCAATTCTTTTGCTGGAATGTATCCTATGATACAATATATCTCTGCAATTATTACTGCAACAACACATAACAATGGTAACATTTAAAATCCTATGGTCTAATAAAATGATTACGAGAGAAAAGTAACAATAAAACTATAATCATCACACAAGGCAATATATAAAATCTGGATGGAAAACAATCAGATCATTATTCACTGTTAATATTATTTTGAAGAATGGCATTAGTTATTTCATACATGAAAGTGATATGGTCAATATTAAACTTTATAAGTTCTTTATAAAGAATATGCGAAGCTAGTAAGACGAAAGAAAAGCAAAAAGTATTTATTAGCAGAACAAAATCCCTCAGCAGTCAAATTGTCTTTCTTGAAATTAGCCAATTCTGTATCCAATTGTCACTAAAGTGGTTTTAGTTTAAAATATAATATAAATCCCAATTACTGGCAAAACATCCTAATGCGAGAGATACAACTATTCTTTCCACTCCTGACATGTCTTTAAAAAATTCATTAAAAATTGTTTTATGCCACCCAGAATTGCCTGCAATGAGATGGGCAGTAATATAAATTTTATTAACAAACAAACAAATATGATTCTGACGCTGTGAGTTTTGATATTCAAATTAAAAATAAATTTAATCTAAGAATTGTAAACTGTTAGATGATTTTCTGTTTGTAACAATAAAAACAAAAATAATATTTTATTTTTAAAGTCAAAATTTTTAAATGAAGCACTGAACCTAGGCACCCCTCAGAAATATAAAATAACTTTGTAAATGATTCTCACAATAAAGTCTAATCTTAAATCTACAACGGTTTCTATTTCAAAAAGTGTCTTAATGCTCTAAGCCTATATATTCCAAGCCTATGCTTTCCCTGAATCTAGTTAGGGCAACAAAAGTCATTACTCTCCCAGCCATGCAATTAACAACCATGGTGATTCATTCAATTATCTTAGTAAAACTGGTTGTAAAATCTGGTCTGGTCACATGATGACTTGCTAACTGCATCACAACCAAAATTAGCAACCAAAATTTTGGTCCCAACTGTGATCATAATCTGGGGAATATCAATAGTATTTATTTTCAAATGCATTTATTTATAATAAAAAACACAGTGGCTTAAGTGCGTAAGTCAGCGAAGAAGGTATATTACTCCAGTGGTTCAAGTCCTACCACCGTGTGATGGAGTGAGTTCCCTTGCATCAGCTGCTAACAACCTAGCACTGTGATGGCGAACCTATGGCATGTGTGCCTGAAGTGGCATGCAGACCCATCTCTCCAGGTACGACAGCTGTTGCCCATTGGTCTTCTGGGTTCTGGTGCGCACATGCATGCCGTCCAGATGGTATTCACAAGCGCAGGAGCACCAGAAACCAGAAGAGCAGCTCCCTGGCACGCATGTGCGCGCCAGGAAGCTGAGCTTCCGGTTTCCGGAGCACACATGCGCACTGGCCAGCTGGTCTTTCCCAGAAATCGGAAAACCAGGTGACTGGCGTTCATGCACATGCCAGAAACTGGAAACTCAGCTTCCCAGTGTGCTGGGAAACTGCTGTTCGGTTTTGTGGCGTGTGCACGCTAGGCAGCTGCTCTTCCAGTTTCCGGTGTTCCCCCCCATGCAAAAAGGTTTGCCAACACTGACCTAGCACTTCAAAAGCATGTAAATGCAAGTAAATAAATAGGTATCACTTAGGTAGGAAGATAATAGTGATCCATGTTCCACTGTATGGTTTGTGCTGCAGCGTGATGCTGACATATGATCATAGAAACATCTTTGGACAGCTCTGGCTCAATGGCTTAAAAAAACAGAGATGAGCCAGGCCCCCTAAAGTAAGCTACAATTAGTGGAATAAAATCCATAGGGACTCCTTTACCTTTACTTTTTATTTAAAATAAAATAGCATTTCACTACCTAAGTTTAGTGACATTTGTCGGAACTTGATTATTCCAAACTTAACTGACAAAAAGAAAGACAAAAGGTAACTTGGAAATTGATATAATATAAAGGAATAAACTGGAAAAGATATAAAAAAGTTTATATTACATTTCTGTTATTTAACACTTTCTAAACATGTTTAAACTAAATTGGAACAGATTGTATTTTTCAGTTACTCAAGATTTAATGTTGAAATTTATTCCATCATATAATCATGAAAAAGTTGGCTTGATATATAGCTGCCTAAATTATTTATTTATTTATTTATTTGATTTCTATACCGCCCTTCTCCCGAAGGACTCAGGGTGGTGTACAGGCAAAAATAAAACAAACAGTGCAATATATAATTTAAAATGCAATTAAAAAACTTATTTTAAAATTGGCCTGAAAATTAAAATATACAGTGAGCTAAAAACCCCATTTAAAATTAATTAATAAAATTTTTTAAAAATTTGATAAAATTCAATTTAAGACAGCCCCGCGCGAATAAAAAGATGCGTCTTCAGTTCGCGACGGAATGTCCGAAGGTCAGGTATTTGGCGTAAACCCGGGGGAAGTTCGTTCCAGAGTGGGGAGCCCCACAGAAGGACCTTCCTGGGGCCGCCAGCCGACATTGCTTGGCGGACGGCACCCTGAGAAGTCCCTCTCTGTGAGAGCGTACGGGTCGGTGGGAGGCATGTGGTAACAGCAGGCGGTCCTGTAAGTACCCAGGCCCTAAGCCATGGAGCGCTTTAAAGGTCGTAACCAGCACCTTAAAGTGCACTCGAAAGGCCACAGGCAGCCAGTGCAGTCTGCGCAGAAGCGGTGTTATATGGGAGCTACGCGGAGCTCCCTCTATCACCCGCGCAGCTGCATTCTGGACTAACTGAAGCCTCCGAGTGCACTTCAAGGGGAGCCCCATGTAGAGAGCATTACAATAATCCAAGCGAGAGGTAACGAGTGCATGAGTGACCGTGCACAAGGCATCCCGATCAAGGAAGGAGCGCAACTGCCGAACCAGGCGAACCTGGTGGAAGGCCCCACTGGAGACGGCCGTCAAATGATCTTCAAACGACAGCCGTTCATCCAGGAGGACACCTAAGTTGCGCACCCTATCCTTTGGGGCCAATAACTCGCCTCCAACAGTCAGCCGCGGCCGCAGCTGACTGAATCGGGGTGCCGGCATCCACAGCCACTCCGTCTTGGAGGGATTAAGCTTGAGCCTGTTTCTCCCCATCCAGACCCGTACGGCTTCCACGCACCGGGACAGCACTTCAACAGCTTCATTGGGGTGGCCTGGGGTGGAGAAGTACAGCTGGGTGTCATCAGCGTACAGCTGGTATCTCACCCCAAAGCCACTGATGATCTCACCCAACGGCTTCATATAGATGTTGAACAGAAGGGGCGAGAGAATCGACCCCTGCGGCACCCCACAAGTGAGGTCCCTCGCGGTCGACCTCTGCCCCCCTGTCAACACCGTCTGCGACCGGTCAGAGAGATAGGAGGAGAACCACCGATATACGGTGCCTCCCACTCCCAATCCCCCCAACCGGCGCAGCAGGATACCATGGTCGATGGTATCAAAAGCCGCTGAGAGGTCTAATAGGACCAGGGCAGAGGAATAACCCCTGTCCCTGTCCTCCAGAGATCATCCACCAATGCGACCAAAGCTGTCTCCGTGCTGTACCCGGGTCGGAAGCCGGACTGGAACGGGTCTAGATAGACGGCTTCATCCAGGTATTGGGGTAGCTGTCGCGCCACAGCACTCTCTACAACCTTTGCAACAAAGCGAAGGTTGGAGACTGGACGATAATTACCCAAAATAGCTGGGTCCAGGGAGGGCTTCTTGAGGAGGGGTCTCACCACCGCCTCTTTCAAGGCGGCAGGGAAAACCCCTTCCAACAAAGAAGCGTTGATAATCTCCTGGAGCCAGCCTCGTGTTACCTCCTGAGTGGCCAGTACCAACCAGGAAGGACACGGGTCCAGTAAACATGTAGTGGCGTGAAACCTCCCCAACAGCCTGTCCACGTCCTCGGGAGCCACAGGGTCAAACTCATCCCAAATGGACTCAACAAGACGTGTCTCCTCTGCCTCGCTTGGATCATCCCAATTTCAGTCCAGACCCTCCCGGAGCTGAGCGATTTTATCGTATAGATAACCACTAAACTCCTCAGCACGTCCCTGCAATGGGTCATCCCGCACCTCCTGATGAAGGAGGGAGCGGGTCACCCGAAACAGGGCGGCCGGGCGGTTATCTGCCGACGCAATGAGGGTGGAGGCATATGAGCGCCTCGCCTCCCTCATTGCCACTAGGTAGGTCCTAGAATAGGACCTAACTAGTGTCCGATCAACCGAACGGCTGGACCTCCAGGTGCTCTCTAGACGTCTTCTCCGGCGTTTCATCTCCCTCAGCCCCTCGGAGAACCAAGGGGCCAAACGAGATCTGCGCCGGGTCAGAGGTCGCAAAGGCACGACACGGTCCAAGGCCCCAGCCGCGGCCCGCTCCCAGGCCGCGACTAGTTCCTCAGTCGTGCCGTGGGCCAGATCCTCAGGGAATGGCCCAAGCTCCGTCAGGAACCTCTCAGGGTCCATCAGGCGCCTGGGACGGAACCACCGTATAGGTTCCGTCTCCCTGCAATGGTGGATGGCGGTTCGGAAGTCTAGTCGAAGGAGGAAATGATCGGACCATGACATCGGTTCTGTTACTAAATCATCTAATTCCAGATCATTTAACCACTGTCCAGAGATATAAATCAGGTCCAGTGTGCCTCCCCCCATGTGCCCCCATAAATATTCAAGCTTTCCTTATAAATATAAACTTTGATAGTAAAAGTGTATCTCTGACTATCAAGTAAGTTCCTAGAACCAATTAAAGCTGAGGTATGCAACTACGAGGAATTTAATATGGCTTATCCCAATATTTAATAATTTCTGCCTTCTATTCCTAAAACATTAGAATTTTTACTGATATTTGGAGGGGGACTGAGGAGCCACACTGAAACCTTTGATAGGTTACATGCAATCTTGACATCTGAAACTGCATTCCTAATTTAGATGAAATGCTGAATATCTATCAAAATATATTTTTTCTTTCTCAAACCAAAAGCATTAACAGAAAACCATGGTCATTTTCCCCTCCATTTCCTTCAATAACTTAGATCTGTGATGGCGATGGCGAACCTATGGCACATGTGGCAGAGGTGGTACGCAGTGCCCTCTCCGATCACATGGAAGCCATCGCCCTAGTTCAGCTCTGCTGCATATGCACGTGCCTCCCGCCGGCCAGCTGGTCTTCAGGTCTCTGCTATGCATGCGCAGGGCACATGTGGGGTGCTGTGCGTGCTTGCAGGGGCATATGCGCAACACATTGCATTTTGGGGGTTCAGGCACATGTGTGCACGCACATTCGGAAAAGGTTAGCCATCACT
Organism: Ahaetulla prasina; assembly: GCF_028640845.1. NCBI lineage: Eukaryota > Metazoa > Chordata > Lepidosauria > Squamata > Colubridae > Ahaetulla > Ahaetulla prasina. The sequence goes on along the minus strand of NC_080545.1, from coordinate 62,924,344 downwards.
GACCTAGATAATACAATGGGAGGATAGGAAGAAGGAAAAGCCTCATTTTATATATGGCTGTGAAGTTCCTGCTCAGCTGGAATCACATTAGATTTTTAAAATATTTTCAATATATTTCCTATGCTTATGCCTGAAATAAATTAACAGTCACAAACCATTACCACACTATTTTATAACCCATTTTAGTAGATATCTATTCATTTACAATTAGTACAATATAAAATAGACTACTTGCAAGAGTAACTATTGAAATAAAAGGCACTTCATCTGTTCATCTATTACTATTAATTTAATTGAGCAATTTGTGTATTGGACCTCATATTATTTGTTTCTTTATTACACAGTATTACTGTAACATGAAATATACAAATTGAGCTACATCAATGTACTTTAGAATATGCACTTTTAATCCAAGATATAAAAACCCATACAAAATATTCATGATGCCAGAGATTTCTAAAATACTAATTACAAATCCAGAAACTTTTAGGAATGGGAAAAGTTAATGCAACTCAGTACAGTGCCATATTTGTGTAATACCAATATAATATTAGTGAATATTTTTATTTTTACATTTGGTTCAAAAGATTTAAACCACTTAAGTAAAGGTCACCAGAAATCAGAGTTCTTACGCTGCAATACAAGTTTGTGGCTGAACTGTGATATTATCCTTTCCTAGAATGCTGATGTCAACGATTGTTTAAAAATGTTTCATCTCATTTGCAACCCTTACCTTTATACAGGCATCTACTGAAAAGCTGCTCATTGAATAATGAACAGTTTTTTTCACCCACATTAGGATTAAGAATCAACTAGTGAACTGGGGCAACCATATTTATTTATAATTTTATCAGCATTTGAATTCAGCTCTCCAGACAGAGGCTGGAAAAAATCATCCCTCCACAACAGTGAGAGAGAAAGAAAACTAACTGAAGTATAAAAGGCAGCACAATTACCCGAAATCTGAATCTGGACCATCTGGAGTCATGTGTTCTGGGTCTGTGCCATTTTCTAAAATAGGAGGCGTTTTCCTGTGTTCCATTGTTAAGCCGTTGACTGATTTACTTGAACTCTGTAATGATGGCCAGGCATCTTTGTTATTACTGTTGGGTCTGGAAAGAGGTGAAAGTAAAAGAGAGTTCAAGTTATAGAGAAAATCTTAAAACTGAAACATTGGGGAAATTATTCCTCATTCCTTAAATGATGCTGTGGAACAGGAAAATCTTTAATTCAAATTGTAGTGTCTGCATGTAACACTACAGAAGTAAAAGTGAGGAAGGGTTGCATCAGGTAAAGTAGTTACATTTGTATTTGTGAATATGTTAATGGTCCAGGCAAATCTGACCAGAAAAATCTAGAATCCTCAAAGACTTCACATTGTTTTTTATTATTTCTTGAATATGGTTCATCTTCCATGATAAACTGTATGCCTGCACTCTCAATATAAATTTTCCCTGTGCAGGCTGTATACTTCTAAAAGATATTAGTTATTGTAAACCTTAGCTAACCTACGTTGCTCTTAACCCCTTCCCATCTTTTAATCCCCAACACTTTTACCAATAAGCACATCTAAATGAATTAGGCTCCTCTGGAATGGATAAGGAATTAACAGTTTAAATAAAATTTATAACATCATCTTTAGATATTTAGATGATTTCCATAGGAATTCATGAACTTCTGTTCATATGAAAAGGAACATGATTATAGCTGCTTCCTTCTGCTTGCTGATCCAGTAGTTTTTCCTTGTTACTTTTAGAAAGTGCTATTTATATGAAAAAATAAGATTTCAGAACCTTATACTACATGTTACATATGTGTACAGTCTTCAACTTACAACATTTCATTTAGTGACCATTCAAAGTTATAACGTCACTGAAAAAAGTGACTTATGACTGTTTTTCACACTTATGACCATTGCAGCATCCCCATGGTTACGTGATCAAACTTCAGATGCTTGGAAACTGACTCATGTTTATGATGGTTGCAGTGTCCCGGGGTCATGTGATCCATCTTTTGTAACCTTCTGACCAGCAGGATCAATGGGAAGCTAGATTCACTTAACAACTGTGTTACTAACTTAACAACTGCAATCATGCACTTAACAGCTGTGGCAAAAAAGGTTGTAAAATGGGGCAAAAATCACTTAGCAACATAAATTTTGGGCTCAATTATGATTGTAAGTGAAGGACTACCTGTATATGCTCCAGCATTGATTTTTTTGCAATATAGAAAGTTCTGGATTCTCAAAAATGGTTTAAAAGAAATCAATATGAATATGTATATATGCATTTTAAAACTATATAAGCTGGTAATGGAACAAAAAACTCTTTTACAGTTTTCTTTTGTAAAAAGAAAAAGAGTTTGTAAAAACTCTTTTACATTTTTGGGATCTATTCACTGTTTTTCTTCATTAGTCCCTTTATCCTGTCCAGCAATGGAAGAAGATAAAAACAGCACAAATGCTTCATTTCCGTTTTTGAAATGGAGAATGACAATCTCCCAAATTATTATCAGTTATCCTAATCTCTGCTCAAAAATGCAGTGTTCAGAATAAATTGATACCTAAAAATTTGTTTTAGATGAATGTATTTATAATTGCTCCTGCTGCAAAGTTTTAATAAAATGGGTTTCCTAAATATACTTTAAACAGAAAGTAGGAATTTGACATTTCCTACAGAAGAACGGGCAATTTCTGTAGTGACTTTTCCACAATATATACATATAAATGTATCAAAAATCTTAATGAAATATTATTTGGCACAAATTACATTGGTATTTTGATAAGAGGGCCATCTCTGCCTGCCACCTAATATCACTTCTTTTAGAAACAAAGATAAATAAATTAAAGAGCTAAACTCAGTTCTTTTTTTTTTTTAAAAATGCTACCAAGAACAGCTTATTAGACTCTAGGATTTATTCTGATTCACTTTCATGCTGCTTGCTTTCTTTTAAAATCTGATAGTGAAGGCTTAAATGCTGGGTGGCATAAAAATTTATAAACTATATTTATAGATATAAAATCTATAAACTGAGAGAATATATCTTTCGGTCAAATAGATATATCACAAATGCCAGTTTGATGTCAGTCAATTCTACAAAAAATCATTTTGCAAGAGTAATTATGAAGCTTTAGATTCCTTCTTTGTTGCGACAGGCCACATCAGAATTTGTTGCCATTTCAGAATCCAATGCTGTTATTTCTCCTTTTCTTATAATCAACTCATTTTGTGAGAAAATTTAATTTTAACCTCACTTGATGTTTCCTTTGATATATATTTCTCTTGAGACAGATATTAAATAGAATATAACTAGATAGAACATTATCCAAACAAGACACACAAATTAAAAAGATTGTCCTGTTTACTAGAAATCAATTGCTTGGATTAAGAAGAAAAGCCTACACTGTACTTATTACAAATTTTTTTAATACATTTTTAACTTTACAAAGATTTCATCAACTTTCCTAAACAGAAGTTCCTTTAATTATTTCTCAAGATAATGCTGATCTTCTGAATCAACACGGGACAAAATGACAAAGAAATATAAGATCCTGCTATCTGAAAAGTTTATTTGAAAAATATTTTTACCAAGCCATTTAAAAAAAAGTATTTATTCTTGATCACCATCCAACCCTAGATTATTAATTAAAAATGTACTTAATAAATGTTTTAACACAATACTTTCTAAGCATACAATTACCGTATTTTTCGGACTATAAGACGCTCCGAAGTATAAGACGGACCTAGGTTTGGGGAGGAAAACAAGGGGGAAAAATCTGCCTCTGCTCTGCCTCCCAGCAATTTACTTCCTTGCAACAAACAGCAAGGTCAGCTTCAGCACAACCTGATTTAGCACAAGCAGCTGATTGGCAGTTGGATCGGCCTCCCTGAATACTGCCTATCGGCTGTTCCAGGCTGCGGGGATCGCCACTGTCATCGATTGCTGCTGCCTATCGCCACCTCCGCACACCCTGTTTTCGGCCTCCATGTGTCCTGTTTTTGGCCCATTCCAGGCAGTGGGGATCACTGCAGCTACCGCCTATTCCTGCCACCTGGAACAGGCCAAAAACAGGACATGTAGAGGCCGAAAATGGAACACCGAGGTGGCTATAGGTGACAGTAGCAATGGGCGGTGGTGGCGGTGGTGATCCCTGCAGTCTGGAACAGCCGATAGGCGGTATTCCGGAGGCCAATCCAACTGCCAATCAGTTGCTTGTGCTAAATCAGGCTGTGCTGAAGCTGACCAGGCTGTTTGCTGCTGGGAGGCAGAGGCCGGTGGGTGGGCTTGGCTTTGGCAACATTCGCTGTATAAGACGCACAGACATTTCCACCCACTTTTTGGGGGGGGGGGAGTGTGTCTTAAACACTGAAAAATATGGTACTTGTCCCTAAATAACAACAATGTACCCACGTTAAGATAATCAGTGAAACTTTTAATTTAAGAAAACCAGCCTAAAAAGTAACAGACCCACAAATTGTTAAATAGCAGGACTATGTAAGCCACTTGAAGGACAGTTTGCAAAACAACCAAAACATTACTTTATACTTGATTCCTGAAGCATTCCATCTACTTGAAGGCTCAGTACAATCACTTTGAAGGCATTTTGATGTCATCTGAACTTTTATGTGCATGTGCATGTAGAAAAGACACTTGACGAGGACTGACACTAAAGAAAAGTGCTGATAGCAGCTGATACTATTGAAATAACATCTGCTGGAGAATTACCCTTAAGTGCATATGCTGAGAATTTCTAATAATGAACATTTGAATACACTTCCTCTACAATACTATAATCAAAATATCACCAACATGCTATAGCTCAAATATATAGAAGCACAATTCAAATAAGATACCAAATGTAAGAAAATTTACATGAAGATTAATTTTATTTTTCAAAGGCTCTGTGGAAATACTACCTTCTTCTAAGTCTGACCAATTTGCTCAGTTTGCATTACCAAATTGAAGTCCAGGTCTACTTCATAATAATAGTTTATAAAACATTTAGTCAGAACATCAGTCAAAACAGAAATGAATTCAGATTATGCCCCAAAAACCTATCACATGGTTACCGTATTTTTCAGAGTATAAGACGCTCCGAACTATAAGACGGACCTACCTTTTTTGCTGAGGAAAACAAGAAAAGCAAATCTGCCTCTGCCTTCCAGCAATTTTGCCTCATTGCAGCAAACAGCAAATAGCCTGCTTTACTTTCATTTTCAGCACAGCTTGATTAGCAGAAGAAAAAAAATCTGCTCCCAGCAATTTACCTCCTTGCAGCAAGCAGCAGAGGCCCATGCAGCAATAGGCAATAGCAATCCCTGCAGCCTGAAACAACTTAGAGTCGGGAGGCCGATCCAATGAACAATCAACTTGTGCTAATTAGATTGTACTGAAGCTGAAATGGGCTGTTTCTTCTTGCTGCTTGCTGCAAGGTACCGTATATGTGGTACCTTGCTCAATAGTAGTAACTGTGAGAGGGATCTTGGAGTCCTAGTGGACAACCATTTAGATATGAGCCAGCAGTGTGCAGAAGCTGCCAAAAAAGCCAACACAGTTCTGGGCTGCATAAACAGAGGGATAGAATCAAGATCACGTCAAGTGTTAGTGCCACTTTATAATGCCTTGGTAAGGCCACACTTGGAATGCTGCATTCAGTTTTGGTCACCGCGATGTAAAAAAGATGCTGAGACTCTAGAAAGGGTGCGGAGAAGAGCAACAAAGATGGTTAGGGGACTGGAGACTAGAACATATGAAGAACGGTTGCAGGAACTGGGTATGTCTAGTTTAATAAAAAGAAGGACTAGGGGAGACATGATAGCAGTGTTCCAATATCTCAGGGGTTGCCACCAAGAAGAGGGAGTTGGGCTGTTCTCCAAAGTACCTGAGGGTAGAACAAGAAGCAATGGGTGGAAACTGATCAAGAAAAGAAGCAACTTAGAACTAAGGAGAAATTTCCTGACAGTTAGAACAATTAATAAGTGGAACAATTTGCCTGCAGAAGTTGTGAATGCTCCAACACTGGAAATTTTTAAGAAAATGTTGGATAACCATCAGTCTGAGATGGTGTAGGGTTTCCTGCCTGGGCAGGGGGTTGGAATAGAAGGCCTCCAAGATCCCTTCCAACTCTGTTATTATTAAGGAGGTAAATTGCTGGGAGGCAGAGGCCAAAGGGTGGGAGCCAGTGGGTGGCGGGACTACATTCGGTGTATAAGATGCACCTAAATTTTCACCCCCTTTTGGGGGGGAAAAGGTGCGTCTTATACTCCGAAAAATACAGTATGTCTGTGACATTCTATGTAAATGTATATATGCCTAACAGAAAGGCAATTTTCTATTAAAAACAAATTTAAATTTAATAAACATATGTATATATTGCAAATATTCCACACATCTATATAAAAGACAGAAGTAATGCAGAAAGAATAATTTCCATCTATATTGATTTAAGAAGCCATGAAGTAAAATTGATAAAGAAGAAAAGGAGTTTTGATGGAAAACAAGAAAACTCTGGTAGAGAACCTGTACTTACACATCATACCTCTGTAGAGAAGTCACTTTGTTTTTGTTCTTGTCAACTACACCTGTGGACAACTGGAGAAAGTTGGGGTTTAATTTGTATAGTTCTTGGAGTAACTTCTGTTCATATTCTTGATGCTTGCCAGCCTAAAGTGAAAGAAAAGTCAGAAGTAAAAAAACCTGATTAATTGAAGCATATACTTTATTCCATGACATACTAGTATTTCCACACAATACTACTGCACAATACAAAGTCATTTTAAAAATTCCCAAATCAATATCTATATTGGATTAGAGAGTATAAGAGTGCCAAATCATTACAAATCATTGTCAGAAATGGAAAACCTGGTTTGTTGTACAAATAGTCCTTTTTTTTAGTAAGCACAGTTGGGAGTGATAACTCATTAAGTAAAGCATTCTCTAAGTAAAACCGTAACTATTTTATGATCTTATTTTTCCTTTCCTTTCCTTTCCACTCCTGCAAAGTTTGTAAAAATGCAAGGACTGATTTCAGAACTACTTTCTCATCATTGTCATAACTGCAAATGGTAGCTAAATGAGGACTACCTGAAAATTGAATTAGTTTTCTAGTATGCTGAAATTTTAGTCCACTGCAAGACATCTATAATTTAACAGTTTATGCTGATTTATTTTATTTTATTTATTTATTTATTTTGTCACAACATCATACAAAAAGATTATATAGTATATAAACATATAAACATATATAGGAAGAAGAAAAGAAAAATAATAGGACAGGAACGGTAGGCACGCTTGTGCGCTTATGCACGCCCCTTATGGTCCTCTTAGGAATGGGGTGAGGTCAATTTAGTGGGAGAACTAATTTTGATTTGAAAAATAAGGTTTGCTATTCAAGTTTCAATTGATGTTAAGTATTGCAAAGATCCTTACGTAAGGAAAATGTAAAATGGATAAATGAAACGGATATATATCCATTTGAAAAATGGATATATAACTTTTTTGCCCAATTAATGTGCTCTATCTATCCATTTCTAGCATAAAATATTTACATGTCAAATTTATTTTTCATCAATATATATTTTGATCAATACCTTTAAGGCTAAAAAAAATTCAGCTTTTAGGAAATTTTAACTTTGTAAGACAAACTATACCACAAAACTGTTGTTTCTCTCATGTGATTTGATTCAGATTTTATTGAGTTACTGATTTACTCCTAACTCGCCATACCTGGTTTGATCAGTTTTATGTTAGCAAAAACACTCATATACTATTTAATTTTGACAGTGAATTTATTGTAGTGTTGGAGAGATTTTGCCTTTCAGGGTCAACTGACAACATCAAAGAGATTAGTAGTAAAAAAAAAATAGGGCAAGAAGGAGGGGACAGAATTTTTGGGCCATGACACGATTACATTTTAGTGATATTGTCCAAAATTTCACAATTTAAAGTATTACAAAACATTAATATTCTTATTCAACTTATTGATAGTTTCAGCTAGACCTTTCACATTTCAGAAGATCTGATTATCTATTTTATTTATTTATCTATAGGGACAGTGCTTTGGATTCATTTCCAGAAAGTTATTTAGAGGTTCTGCTTAAAGCAGCTATATTATGTTGTGAGAATTGTACTTATAGCCTTTAGTGCTCTATAGTACTTAACAGCTCATTTTATAATTCTGCTTTATAGCTCATTCTTTCTTAACCTTGATTCTAGGAAATCTGAAATATAGCAATTATGATTGGGGTGGTGGTAGTAAGCCATTTTGCCATATAGGATCAATCTTTGAAGCTAGAAGTGGGTTAGGACAAAAGCATTAACCCTCAAAATACCTACCTGCATTTCTTCTTTTGTGAAACTGGCTGCTTCATCGCCTAATTCATGTAGGTACATGCAGTCTGGCTTTGGACACTGCATGTTCTTCAGAAAATAACTGCAGTACTTTGTGGTTCCTAAAGATGCCTGATGAAAGATGTAGAGTGTCAAAAATTTTCAAACAATATACTGCAGAAGTAGACTTGCCTTCATAATGAAAGAAGGAAATGTCATATCTTCTTACTTTTTTGTTGAATAAATCAATGCAAAGCCAATTTCTCAGGGTTTTTTGTTTAATTATATCACCATTAATTTGTTTAATGTTAAATATCATTATGACCATATATATGGGGCCGGTTTAGCTCTGCCTGGTAAGGCCTGTTATTAAGAACACAAAGCCTGCAATTACTGCAGGTTCGAGCCCGGCCCAAGGTTGACTCAGCCTTCCATCCTTTATAAGGTAGGTAAAATGAGGACCCAGATTGTTGGGGGGGCAATAAGTTGACTTTGTAAATATATACAAATAGAATGAGACTATTGCCCTATACATTGTAAGCCGCCCTGAGTCTTCGGAGAAGGGCGGGGTATAAATGTAAACAAAAAAAAATATATGTTAAAGGAAAAAACAACACTTCACATGGGCTATACTTACTTAGTGATTGGAGTTGCTGGTCCCAATAAGGTTGTTGTTAAGTGAGTACTACCTGTACTGAGTTTACCAAGTATGCATGTTATTCTGAAGAATTTATTTATTTATTCAGTTTCTATAGCCCAACTCAACCAAGAGAGTCTGGGCAGCTGTCTCGTTGATTCAATGGCTATTACTCCCAGATAAATTATGAAAAAGATTTTTGGTTCTTGTCAATCATCAATCCTACAATAGTCTATTCCCATTTAAGTTGAGGTGGCATAAAAGTACATTCTTCTCACCCCCAGTTCTCCAGTAAATGTCCACAATTAGATAGGAAATGGGAGGGATGAACAAAAGTCATTGTATCTAGAATGAAGATTCTGGAAAAATCTATGCCTCAACAAGGCAAAAGCAATATGAATACCTTCTTTTCCTCACCTGAGTCTTCAGACAACTGGTTCACAGTATTTTCAATTAGATATATGTATCTTCCACCCATTAGTTTTGCCTTCAACTAGATATATGCATCTTCCACCCATTAGTTTTGCCTGTCTATCTGCCAAATGTAAGAGAACCCTTCCTTTGTCTTTCCGTTGGATAAATCTGGTAATTTCTTATACAGATGCAAATGCTAGTTATAAAATATTTGTTAACATTACCTTAAGTGTTCTTCCATCTACTACCACATTATTAACGCATTGTATAGCTCTGAGTGCATCTTCTGACCGGATATATGTTACATATGCACTTGCACTTGGACCCTAGATTTTTAAAAAAATTTACAAGTCAGATCCTTAAGTACTTAAAATTTTATGAAGTTGAAAGCCAAATGTAAAACTTAAGTAAAAATTTATAAAAATAAGTCCAGATAAAATTTTCCAAAATACTATTTACTTTAAAATTAGTAATAATTAGGACTGCAATGTATGATTAATGCACAATTAAACAGAGTAAAAATAAACCTTATTAACAAAGTTATTTTTACATGGAAAAAATAATCTTAAGTACTTATCAATATTCTTGCTGGCAAGAAATATCTTAAAAGCTATTTCTGCTTTATTACACAAATAAAAAATGTTTAAAATGTGACAAAATTGCAAATCTTAAGAATAAAATTAATTTCTTGTTCTCCATGTCGGTGAGAAATGGCAGTCAGATAAGGGTTTGACTGTCTGTCAAGCTTGGAGGACTGAGTCTGCAGAATTCTTTAAGCCCCGCCTCTTCCTGTTGGGCTCTAGTTTTTTGATTCGGTCCTGAGCTGGACAAATGTGTCTTTCTCCTACTCCAACAATTGCTCCATTATATCTGCCTACCTTTGCATTGAGATTTTCCAGCGTGAAGGACTTTAAGTCCGACTCCGCTGAAGGCCGTGGACATGCTCCGTGCTGCCAGTTCCGAATTCACAGCCCCTAATTGCCTCAGAGCGGGCTGCAGTCTCCCCGGACTTCCATCGCACTGGGTTGAGATTCTTAGCTGCGTTTAAAGCCTTTGCTTAGCAGCTCTTGTCTGGACACTTCAAATTCCCACGCTTCAGTCAGCTGAGCCGTGCTTATCTTTCCGATCGTTTTTTAGCGGCTTCAACCAGTGGTGGCTCTTTGTAACCAGCCCGGACGGTCATCTCTCCCGTAAATCATTGGTTGGTGAAAGAGGGGACTGGGAAGTTCTAGCTGCGTATACAGCTTTGTCTCAGCAGCTATATTAGCCGCAAAAGTGAGCTTCGGCGCATTTTGGCGCAAAAACGCCTCAGCACCATTTTAAGAGCTGTGCTCATCAGCCTGACAACCAGGCACTTATGGAAGCTCTCTCTCATGGCCCTATTCACTGGTAACCTTACAACTGGACGAGTAATTGTCCTTGATATCGCAAGGTCCGAGGGGAGTGATCATTGAATAGCCCGGTTGTAGAAAAGGGCTTAATATTCAATCCCAAAATGGCGGATGCCATGTGGCCTCGCTCACAGAAGGCGACTTCGAAAAGACATCACTTGGAGGACCCTGGTGAGGGTTCCTCAGGGGCTCACAACCACCCCAAAAGGGGCAAAGGGGCAAGACATCCATCAAACACACCCACAAGGGAGGAAAACAGACGACATAAGGCTCTAGAGAAGGTTGTCTTAAAGGACCAACAACAAGCCAAGCAGAGGCCCAGTCCTCAAGTCCTTTCACAACAACTCACACAATCTACTCCACAGAAGGTTTCAATTCCTCCACAGCAATCTGTCACCGCTACTTCTCCACCTAATTGTCTCCTAACCATCCTAGATCGGGGTCAGCTCTCCCATTGGACAGCGCCTCCATCTTCCAGGAGATCCCTAAGGAACTGTTGGCTGAGACCATGGCCACTCCAGGGGAGGACACCAGACCAGCTACTTCCAAGGATCCTCTGCCTGCACCGGCTCCCTCAGGGGATGTGCCCAATTTTCAATTGCCTTCCCATTTGGGGCTCTTATTGCGGAAGCTATTTGTTCAGGTCTGGCCCAATGCTTCCCACAATTCCCCTTGACCTCAGCTTCAGGGGATCAAGATCAGCAGGACTTCCACAGGTCAGATTACTCTATTTCAGAACATAGTCAGGCTAACTCCCCAGACCAATCGGATCAAGACTCCTTGTATGATGAGGAGATCCTCAAAGATGACGCTCTGTCAGAAAACAAAGGCCTAGACCAAGACCAACCATCCTTCATAGGCCTGTTCAAACCACAACTCTTCAAATCTCTCCTCTACAAGGCTCAGACTTCCACCAGCTTAGGGGAAACTCCTGCTTCCAAAAGCCGTAACCTGTCAGGGGACAATCTTTCAACCTCTTTATTCTCAGAACCCACTGTAGACACTGATATGGTACCTGCACCCAAACTGTTTACAGAGGTCGTTCAATGACAATGGGTGGTCCCTGGATCGGGCCTTAGCCTAGCGGCCTGGACAAACGCTTATACAATATGGCCCCAGAGATGTCCACTCTTCTCCAGGCTCCCTCAGTGGATGGCCCGATAGTCTTGCATTCATCGCTTACTCATCTCACAGGCCCACCTGAAGAATCTCTACATTCTGAGGACAAGTGGGCTGAGAAAGTCCTAGTCAAGGGACACCAAGCAGTGGCGTCGTTGGTTAAAGCAGCGGCCTCCGCTTCATTTTTTAACAGAGCAACTCTCCTCTGGTTAAGATAACTCCAGGCCAGAACCCCTTTCACAGACACCAGGTCACACCAGGACCTTAATAAAATCATTGCAGCTCTTGAGTATTCTGCCGACGCTACCTTCAACACAGCGAGGTTCGCTTCCAAGGCGGTGGGGTCTTCCAACATGTCACGCAGATTGCTCTGGCTCCGCCATTGGCAGGCGGATGCAAAAAACAAATGGAGATTAGCCTCAGCACCATATTCTGGAGACAAATTGTTTGGCGAATCCTTAGAACCCATTCTCATTGAGACTCAGGAAAAGTGGAAAATTCTCCCCTCTCTTTCAAGGCGAACAGAGGCACGTATTCACCGTATCCATGTCAACAGTCCTTTCGGCAATCAGACACCAACTTCTACCAACCACACTCACACTGACCCTTCCAATCCAGAGGGAGTTTCCAACAGGATGGACAGGTCAGATCAAATTCTAAGTCCCCCTCCAGGAAGCCCTTTGGGGTGGCAGGGGCAGAGGATTCCACAGACCCAGAGAGGTCCCCTCTCTCCCCTCCCACTGGTGGTCGTCTTGCCCTATTTGCCGATCAGTGGGAATCGTCCATTTCTGATGCATGGGTTCTCCATACAATTCGTTTTGGCTTGTTCTTAGAATTTCTGTTCCCTCCACCCCAGGATATTCGTCACCTGTCCCGTATCCCGCAACAGGTTCAATCGGGCTGTGATGGAGGAGGCTATTCTCCATCTTTTACATATCAAAGCCATTCAGCGGGTCCTGCTCTCCCAGCATGGGCAGGGGTTTTATTCCTGCCTGTTTGTGGTACATAAATCCTCGGGGGGATGGAGGACAATTCTTGACCTCAAATCCTTAAATCGTTATGTTTCCTACCGCAAATTTAAAATGCAGTCTCTGCACACCATTTTGGAATCCATTCGCCTGGGAGATTTTCTCTCTTCCATAGATCTTACGGAGGCCTACCTTCACATACCCATAGCTCCTGACCACAGGAAATTCCTCTGTTTTTCTAACAAGGGCAATTATTTTCAATACACAGCCTTACCCTTTGGGTTGTCCTTTGCTCCAAGAGTATTTTATAAAGTCCTGGGGGCGTTAATTGGTCATATTCGCTCCCTGTCCATTCGTATCCAATTCTATCATGGCTTAGGGCCTGGGTACTTACGGGACCGCCTGCTGTTACCACATGCCTCCCACCGACCCGTACGCTCTCACAGAGAGGGACTTCTCAGGGTACCGTCCGCCAAGCAATGTCGGCTGGCGGCCCCCAGGGGAAGGTCCTTCTCTGTGGGGGCTCCCACACTCTGGAACGAACTTCCCCCGGGTTTACGCCAAATACCTGACCTTCGGACATTCCGTCGCGAACTGAAGATGCATCTTTTTATTTGCGCGGGGCTGTCTTAAATTGAATTTTATCTTTTATCAATTTTTAAATGGGGTTTTTAGTATGGAAATTTTTTAATTTTAGGCTAATTTAAATAAGTTTTTTAAATGGTTTTTTAATCTGTATATTGTATTGTTTTATCTTGCCTGTACACCGCCCTGAGTCCTTCGGGAGAAGGGCGGTATAAAAATCAAATAAATAAAATAAATAAAAATAAAATAAATATCTTAATGATATTCTCATCCTGTCACATTCGGCGCAGATGGCATGGAAAGACCTGTCCACCACTATGCAAATTCTGCAAAATCACAGTTTTTTTCATAAACTGGTCCAAAAGTCATCTCTCACCCACCACGAGACTTCTTCACCTGTGGGTGAAAATTGACACTAACCTTTCCATGGTATACCTGTCCCAAGAACGCCAATCTAGCCTCAGAGAGCTGACAGAATGAATCATTTGTTCTCGCTCTGCGTCTTTGAAATCCCTTTCTCAGTTACTGGGAAAAATGGTGTCTACATTTGGTATTGTGCCCTGGTCTCGTCTCCACAGCAGGGATCTGCAATGGATACTTCTCCCGTATCAGAGGAGCCAGCGGGCCACGTCTCTTTATCGACTTCATCTACCACAATAGGTCCTAATTTCCCTCCAATGGTGGATGACCAAAGCCATTACCAGGGGCAGCAGGTTCAGGGAACCCTGCAGACTCATGCTCATGACCAACATGAGCTTCACCAGATGGGGGGCTCACCTTGGTCCCCGCATGGCACAAGGCTTCTGGTCTCCACAGGAACAGAATCTCAGCATAAACCTCTTAGAACTGAGAGCCATTCATTGGGCACTGGTTCATTTCAGCGATCGAATCGCCGGACACGACATCCTAGTCCTCACGGACAATATCTCCGCAAAGGCCTACATCAACAGGTGGGGAGGAATGCACTTCAAGTCACTCATGGAGGAAACCTCCAGGCTGGGCCAATGGGCGGAGCTTCACCTTCTCTCACTCCGTGCAGCTCACATTTCAGGGACGGCAAATGTCTGGGAGGATGCCCTCAGCCGCCATTAACTAGACCATGCAGAATGGAGTCTATCTCCTGCCCTGTTCCTGGAGATATCCTGTCGATACGGCACTACAGCAGTGTATCTATTCGCGACTGTAACCAACCATCAACTTCCCAGGTTTTTTACCAGGTTCCCTTCCCCGGGAGCAGAAGGAGTGGATGCCTTATGGTCTCCGTGGCCTCCGGGTCTACTTTATGCATTTCCACCACTTCCATTGCTCCCCAAGGTGATCCGAAAACTCTTGGAAGAGGAAGCCGAACTAATCCTCCTTGTGCCCCATTGGCCTTGGAGACCCTGGTTCGCGGACCTTGTGTCTCTCTCGGTAGCCAGGCATTGGTGAATCCCAGACGACAGGATTCTGCTTCTCCAGGGAGTTCTCATCCATCCGGAGCCCCAATGGTTACAGTTCACCATCTGGAGATTGAGCGGGGTATCCTATTTGCCTCAAACATTCCATCCAAGGCCATCACCACCATTCAAGCCTCTCACCGTCCATCGACAAACCACACTTACGAGGCCATTTGGCAGATTTTCTCAAGATGGTGCCGTAAGCAGTCCTCCACATGTGGAGTTGGCCCACATCATCGGGTTCTTACAAGACGGATTGGACTCAGGCTTAACACCCAACATACTCCGGCACCAGTCATCAGTCCTCACTTGTAGCTCGTCGGACTTGCAACACACCCGGTCATACGTTGTTTCTTAAGAGGTGTTGTGTCTCGTCCAATCTCACCACAGTCGGGGCCTTCTTATCTGCTTCCGAACACGGAGGAATGTCCTAGTATGCCTCCCGGCCCCAGCCCTGGCTCATGCCCAGACAGGCTGAAGAGGAGGAAATACCTCCAGCCCCCAGCTCTGGCTCCATGCCCAGGCAAACGGAGCAACTAGACCCCTCCCCCTCCTCCACAGCATGTGAGCCTGAGGGAGGTCAATTGCCAACAGCTGCTGATTGGAGTGACCCTCGTGTCAGAAGACTTGATAGGCGGAGGCAACAGAAGGAAGGGAGGGGCAGGCCTGGATAAGTGCTGAGTCATGGAGCCACACCCCATGGCCTATATAAAGGATCTGCTTTCTGGCATTCTCTGAGTCAGGCAAAGTCTGACATACAAATATACAAATAGAATGAGACTATTGCCTTATACACTGTAAGCCGCCCTGAGTCTTCGGAGAAGGGCGGGGTATAAATGTAAACAAAAAAAAAAAAAAAAGTCTAAACATATCTTGCTGAAGTCACTTTCTGGTCTCCTGCCTGCCCTGAGGACTTTGCTAGGACTTTGGCAGAGCTGCAGAGGCACGCCTGATTCAGATTTCCCTGACCCGGCCGTCAGCGGAGGAGTGGGACACGACAAGAGGAGCAACAAATCTGAATCCTCCTATAGTGCACAGATATCCCTCTTGAAATATAAATAGAGTCCTCTCTGCTTCGACGAGGTCACCATTCGAATCCCTTCAAGAGATATCTCTCAGGTTTCTAACCCTCAAAGTGTGCTTTCTCATTGCCATAACGTTGGCTCGACGCATCTCCGAGTGTTGTGTCTTGTCCGCTCTCACCGCAACTGGGGGCTGCTTATCTGCTCCCGAACACGGAGGAATGTATGCCTCCCGGCCCCAGTCCTGGCTCCATGCCCAGACAAGCTGCAGAGGAGGGGGCACCTCCCGGTCCCAGCCCTGGCTCCATGCCCAAGCAGGCTGCAGAGGAGGGAGCATCCCCCGGCCCCAGTCCTGGCTCCATGCCCAGACAAGCTGCAGGAGGGGGCACCTCCCGGTCCCAGCCCTGGCTCCATGCCCAAGCAGGCTGCAGAGGAGGGAGCATCCCCCGGCCCCAGCCCTGGCTCCATGCCCAGGCAAACGGAGCAGCTAGACCCCTCCCCCTCCTCCACAGCATGTGAGCCTGAGGAAAGTTTACTTCCAACAGCTGATTGGAGTGACCCTCGCATCAGAAGATTGGATAGGCGGAGGCAACAGAAGGAAGGGAGGGGCAGGCTTTAATGAGTGCTGAGTCATGGAGCCACACCCCATGGCCTATATAAAGGATCTGCTTTCTGGCAGTCTCTGAGTCAGGCAAAGTCGAACTTATCTTGCTGAAGTCACTTTCTGGTCTCCTGCCTGCTCTGAGGACTTTGCTAGGACTTTGGGCAGAGCTGCAGAGGCAAGCCTGATTCGGATTTCCCTGACCCGGCCGTCAGCGGAGGAGTGGGACACGACACCGAGTTAGCAGCCCTTTCCATCTGTAAGGACTTTTCACTTGGATATTTTTCACTTGGATAGGGTCGTATTACGCCTTGACCCTACCTTTGTGCCAAAGGTTAATTCCCTTTTTCATCAAACACAAGAATTGATCCTCCCTAACTTCTGCCACGCACCGACTCACCGTATGGAACATCAATGGCACACCTTAGATGTTCGTCGAGCATTCAAAATATATCTGCATCGCGCTTCTTCTGTCAGAAGGACGGAGGCACTTTTTATCTCCTTCCTTCCAGCATCCTTAGGCACCAAGGTCTCTGGTCCCACTATCGGTGGATGGATTCGAGCAACCATCGCAACCGCCTACAACATGCAGTCTTTACCTTGACCTACACACATCACCGTGCATTCCACATGAAGCGCCGCCACGTCGGCTGCTTGGTCTACTCAAGCACCCTTACAGGAGGTGTGCAGGGCTGCGACATGGACTACTCCAATGCCTTTCATCAGGCACTACAAGCTGGATTCGTACGCCTCGGTGGATGAAGTTTTCGGGAGAAGTGTTGCAGAGTGTCCTCAACGTTCAGTAAGACGGCAGCCAGCTATCACCCACCTGGATGGACATCGAGCTTTGGTATGCCCCTTACCTGACTGCCATTTCTCACCGACATGGAGAATGGGCATTGGACTTACCTGACATACCCTTTCTCAGGGAGGTGAAAACAGCAGTCAGCCCCACCCTATTGGGGCCGGCCACCAGCCGTGGGGGAGGGTGGACACTAATTGTTTCTCATTCCAGAAAGACACATCAGTCTGTGACAGCTTCCTCGCCAAAAACTGGAGCCCAACAGAAAGAGGTGGGGCTTAAAGAATTCTGCAGACTTGGTCCTCCAAGCTTGACAGACAGTCAAACCCTTACCTGACTGCTGTTTTCACCTCCCTGAGAAAGGGCGTGTCAGGTAAGTCCAACGCCCATTTCAAGACCATTGCACATAGGTGTGCACATTGGTTCAACAGACCAAATCATCTAAAAATCATAAAAACCGTTTTTTTGAAAAACAGTACTTTCTTAAAATTCACCTTTAATTTTATGACTAAAGAGATTTTGAACTAGTAAATATCAGATTTGTGTGCTACTATTTCTACCTAATTTTTTATATACCAGTAATTTCGTAGGAGAGTCAGGAAAATACCAACACCATAATTATAAAAAATCTCTATTATGCAGTTGGATTTACTTGTTTCCTTAGGATTCCATTTGTTCTTTTAACATTTAATATCAATTGTCCAAAATAATGCAACTGTGCAGCACTTTCAGTTCAAAGGGAAATAGGCATACCATGGCACGTATCGGCACTTACATAGCATTTAGCAGCAACTTCTTAAATTTTTGAAGGCTGCCAAGTAATACACTTCGATATAAAACTAAATCTGAATATCAATATGCCATTAGCTTGCATTTCCTCAATATATTATTTTCTAGCTGAGAGGAAAATTAAAAACAACTACTTTCTTATTAGAAAATGTAAAATAAATTTGGTATATTAATGACTGTATTGACTAAACAATGATGATTGTTCACACTTCAGTATGGAATATGAACATATGTATCGATACCAAATGATAATTCATTAACTGAGTCAAAATAAGTAGAATTCTCTAACTATTCTTATACAATGCCCATAATTTGAGAATCCTCTTAAATCATATTGTAGTAATCTAAGTTGTGTATTTGACTGAATTTTAGTTCTTACATCACTAAGTAAAATATGAACAATGGTATACCAACACATAGCTCTTTACATTCCACAAAAATATTGAATTTACTTCTTTTCCTCAGAGGTACAGAACAATGTCTTTACCTGTGAGCCTGCGTATGATGTGCTGTTATTGATGACAACTTTGTGTATTTTACCAAATTTTCCAAAATATTCTGGCCTTTTCAAAACCTGTATTGAATAACATAACAAAAATAAATTTTATAATTGTAAGTTGTTAAAAACAATTACTTTCTTATTAGAAAATGTAAAATGTAAAATAAATACAATTGTTTAAGATATATTTGAACTATTTGTATTTGAAAAACTTCTTTTAAATTTGGTTTCCAGGAAAGATAAAATGATTTTAAGTATCAGCAGCTCAACTTATAAAAAAAAAAACAATACATGGCTATGTATTATTCAGAAAAGTCCAGAATAATAATTTTATTTGGCAACCTTAACATACTTAAGATACAATGCATAATTCAGAATATAGATATTCTCAGAATCTCAAGTTTTAATAAATAAAATCTTGACTACATGTAGTAATATTGTTTACAACTTCCCATAATTTCAATAAAAGTTCATACATAGAAAGTAATAGTGTTTTCTATCCATTTTAAGCCAGGTATGCTTTTTTTTTAGATTTACATGTTCTTTCTTTCCTTTTCTTTATTTCTTGTTTTTGTTAATGTCTGTATTTGGACACTTCTTTTTTCACTCTATTTATAGATTGAAAACAATACCTTTTTAAAAAGAGTGCACTAGAGAAGTGAACAGTGCACTGCTAGAAACAGCTTACCTCTGGATCTGCTAGACGTTGGGATAAACCAACTACAAAAACAAGATTCTTTTGTACAACCCGTACACTGGCCAGATGTTTACGATTCTCTGATATCTTCTGTTTTCTCTCATTTTGTTTCTGCTTCTTTTCGTTTTTTATCCTCTGCAGCTCTTCTTGGGAGAGTGGTTTGTATACTGCTGGATCTTCTGGATATGGCTTTAAAAACAGGAATAAATATTTAAGAACTAATTCTGGAACTGACACTGCTTAAAAAGCTACACAGAATGGAAAATCTTGTTGAGTGAAACAAACTTTGGAAGAGGATCCCTGATATTCAATAGGGATACCTAGCTAATAATAGCTCCTATTTGCAAGAATCCTTATTTTATTACAATCTACTATAAACAGCATCAAAACACCATTAGAAGTGAGCAGAATTTTCTTTATTTTATACCTAAATACACTAAATAGCACTTAGGCATAAGATGCACAAAACATGCTTATTTCTAAACCAGTAAAGTTAACAAGTAAATTAAATGCTACAATGATACCATTTAGCAATCATGCCTATATTAAAAAGCCAGAAAGAGTTATGCTTAATTAGTATCAGAGATTTCTAAGGAAAGTTAGATACGGGACCATAGATTTTTAAGGAATGTTAGATGTGTAGACTAAACCAGGAAATCTGAAGACTATCTATAAGTAAATAGCAAACCATTTCTATACTATTGCAAGAAAATTATTTATCAATGTAGTCACTGGGAATTAAGATTACCAAGTATATTAAATTAGCTTTTCAAAAAACTATATAGGGCATTCTTGTTTGCCTAGAGCAAGTAATAATTGACATTCTAATCAAATAATATAATTTGAAGAAATTCAACCAGCAGTGGCAGAATCATAAATGATTAAGTGCAAAAAAGCAAGGGATATCGTCCCAAGTGGTCTTTGCCAAAATGCTTGCTAATTTGCAGTTATATTCTGTAGTATTTAAAGAAAGCATGGCACTGTTTCAATCTCATGAAACACAACATTTAGCCTTCTTTATCTATTAGTCATGCATGAAAAGTGACCCACTGTTAAGTATAAACAGCTCTGTCGTCAGAAGCATTCAAAGTCAATGCACCAAAGAGTTATCAGCCAATTATAATACATTTTGAAAAAGATACACATTTAAGGGAAAGCTATTAAATATTGCAGCATCACTAAAACATGGAAGCTATTTGAACCAACAGTTTTCAAGAAGGAAAAACAAGAACAATTTCACAAGGATGTTAATCTCAGTGGCTTTTCAAGATCCTTATTCAAAGTGACCTGATGAGGGGATCATTCAGCCCCCCCCCCCAATCCTAGCTGGAGATTCTGTTAGGAAGAAATGAGAGGATTCACTACTTTATTTCTTTATACAAAATGCAGATGCACAGTACTGGAGTTCCTCACTAAAGAATAGCATCATTTGTTATATTAGTCATAACATTTTGTGGATCAATAAAATAGAATTTTATCTGTAAAGTGTATGCCACAATTAATTAATTAATTAATTTGTTGCTTCATAACACTGTTTTTTGTAAGAAAGAATGAAGCCACCAATGATTTAAAAAGCATAAACTGATTCAGGAAGTTAAAAGGGAAATTTTATTGTTATAATCTATGTTAAGACATTACTAAATGAAGTTTATTGAGCCACAGTGATGCAGGAGTTAGAGTGCAGTACTTCAGGCTACTTCTGCTCCTGCCGGCTTCCTGCAATCTGGCAGTTCAAATCTTACCAGGCTCAAGGTTGACTCAGCATTCCATCCTTCCAAGGTGGGAAAAATGAGAACCCAAATTGTTGGGGGCAATATGCTGATTCTGTAAACCACTTAGAGAGGGCTTGTAAAGCACTGTAAAGCTATATATAAATCTAAGTGCTATTGCTATTATTATGCTGTTGACCAGTGAATTTCAAAAATAAGACAACTATGAATTGTAGGTGGTTTCTGGAAAGGGGTGTTGGTCTCACCTGATACGCTCCTTCTTATTGAGGTGGAGATAGCATCCAGGAATGGGTTAACTCCGTCTGTCAGCTAATTAGACTGAGTCTACAAGTTGTGATGACACGCCTCCTCTGCCTACGTCCCCAGCTTTCTGATGAAGACGTTGATGCAGACTGACGTGCCGTGCTGTAGTCGTATCCCCTCGTGGATTCAGGACCGGACACTAATCCGGGTGGGACTGGATACTATCTCTCCCTCAATGAGAAGGAGCATATCAGGTAACACCAATGCCCCTTCTCCATAGTGGTGGAGATAGCATCCAGGAATGGGACATATCAAAGCTGGCTGTCCTATGGGTAGGCTGCGGTCCGGTCCGAAGTCGCCTGCTCCGTGTGGACACTCTGAAGTACCTGCCTGCCAATGGCTGCCTCAGCCAAGGCTTAAGTGTCCAGTTTATACTGGTGAATAAAAGGGGATGGAGAGGACCAGGTGGCCACCGGACAGACTTCCTGTATAGAGGCCTGCATTGCCCACATGGCAGTGGTGGCTGCGCTTCTGGTAGAATGGGCATTTATCGCCTATGCAATGGCAAGGCCTGGATCTCATAGGCCTTGGCAATACACGCCGTAATCCACTGTCGGTTGAGGCGGTGACCCTGTTGCCCAGCGTGGCAGGATGGAAAGAGACAAATAGGGATTCTGTCTTCCGTAGGGAGGAAGTCTTCTTGATGTAAATGCGGAGGGCCCTCCTCACGTCCAAGGCATGCCACCTATGTTCCAAGTGGTGGACTAGCTCATGACAGAAGTTTAGCAGCACCAGTGTTGTGGTCCACCAGCAGCCTGCGGAGCTGGCAGAGGAATCAAACAGTGAAGAGGATGTGGAGGACAATGGGCCAGTCCTGGAGTCTGGGGAAGGCCCGAATGAGGGTTCTGCGTCGGAGGCAGAGATGGGGCCAGGGCCATCTGGGAGTGATGCACAGACTCTGGAGCCTCCAGAGGTGGATAGCAGAGAGGCAAAGGAACAGGAAGAGCCTGTTCCTAGTGCACACATGCGAAGAGCTGCCAGAAGGCAAGAGCAGCTAAAGCAAAAAGGACGACTCGGGAGTAAAGCGAGGAGATGATTGGCCCCTGACATAAGGCTTAAAAGAGCAGCAATGGCTCTTGGGTTCCTTGTAGGAAAGCAATGTTGCTGCAATTGTTTCTTATCTCCCGTTTCTAAACTTCGTGGGGTTCTTGCCAAGAAAAGACTTTGGCAGGATGCCAAAGAAGACAAACATTTGTCATAAGGCCAAAGGACTTTTTCTGAGGGACTTTGCTTTGGACAAGGCTGAGAATGAAGTAATTCTCAGCTGTTCTAATAAAATATGTTTATTTAGGACTGATTGTGCCTGGTAATAACTATTTGGGCCTAGGTCACAACCACCAGTTCCTGAGCCCTGAGGAACCAAATGTTCACCTTGGGGATGAAGGAGGGGTCCAGCTGCAAAACCACTCTGTCAGAGTGGAATACACAAAGGTCTTTACGTATTGACAGAGTAACCTTTCTTGTAGATGCCTCAATCAGAGTAGTGAAGCGCTATGAAAAAAGGAGGCAGCTGTGGAGGCCTTAACAGCCCAGGCGGCTGCCTGATGAGCCTTCACCAATGACTGTTCCACCCTTTTGTCCTCAGGCTGGATGGTGTCCTCTGGAAATCCTTCCATGACAGAGAGTGAGTACAGCACCACTACAGGGGCGTCAACTACTGGAACCTGAAGGGCCCTAGAAAGCTCTGTGCCCATTTATCAAAACTTGTGTCCAGACTGTTGGGATTGGACCCTGCCCCGGGAAAGGCCCACTGCCTCTGCACTATGTCCAGGATGGGCCTGGGGGTGGGTACCACCTCTGCCTCTACAGTAGATTCTGCAAAGAGTAGATCTGAGGATCAGTCGACCCTGATGCAGTCTCTTGAGTTGTCTGATTGGTACCCAGATGAGCAATCAATGCTCTTCACCTTGAAGAGCAAAGATCTGAACAACAGAAGTCAAAATAGACCTACAAAAGGCAGGCTGAACAGGCATTAAGCCTTCATCATCAAATAAGTCTAGGTCCTGTTGCGTCTCCTCTCCCAACAAAGATGCCTGGCTGGAAGAGGCCGGGGAGCATTCCTGATCCTGAGGGGTAAAGCTTCCCCCGAAAAATGGGAACCCTGATGGCGACCCTGGGGCCTGGGGTAATCAGAAACCACCGATGCTGCCTCTGTTGTAACCCAGCTGTAATCCCCTGCTCGGAGATCAAAGCTCCCATACTGGCCGGAATTTAAGGCTCTAATTGCTCCTCCGAGCGAAGGCCTGCAACAGTGGACATGGAGGTTGCCTCAGCTGTGGGAACCCTCTGTCTTACAGGCTGTTTCCAAGCAGGCTCTGGAAGCCTGGGTGCTGGCAGTAAGCTGAAGAGCAACTTACTGTTGCCAGGCAGATCTGTTGTGGTCTGCCAGCAGCCTGAGGAGGCTGGGGAGGAACATGGGCCAGTCCTGGAGTCTGGAGAAGGCCAGGACAAGGGCTCTGCGTCGGAGGCAGAAATGGGGCCAGGGCCATCTGGGAGTGATGCACGGACTCTGGAGCCCCAAGAGGCGGACAGCAGAGAGGCAGAGGAACAGGAGGAGTTTTTTTCTAGTGCACACATGCGCAGAGCCGCCAGAAGGCAAAGCAACGCTAAAGCAAAAGGGACAACTCGGGAGTAAGGCCAGGAGATGATTGGCCCCTCCCATTAGGCTTAAAAGAGAAATGAAGGCACTTGTGTCTTTTTCCAGGAAAGCAACGTTGCTAACTCTGTTTCTAGTCGGCGTCTCTTGTTTCTGAACTTACTTTGTCAAGTAAGGCCTTTGGCAGTGTGTCAAAGAAGATAAAGGTTGGTGATTATCCCAAAGGACTTCTTCCAAAGGACTTGTTTTGCAACTAATTGGGACTCAGATGGGAATGAACGTAATTCTCAGCTGTTACAAAAAAATAGCTTTATTTGGGACTAATTGTACCTTGAAAGGACTCAGTAAGCCTAGGTCACAAGATCAGAGATCAGCTCCATAGCGCCATCTGGGGGCCATGCTGCCATTGGCAATTCCTCCTGAAGACCAGGCAGCTCTAGCTGCCATGAGGTAAAAGGGCCTCCTTATCAGTCTCCCTTTGAGCCTTTACAATGGCCTTCTCAATGGCCTTCTGCCTCTGCTTGGCCTTCTGCTCAGCAGCCTTAAAAGTCTTTCTAGGCGGCTAGCTCAAGTGATGCTTGGCTGATGCTCATTTTCTTGTGGGCCTTGCTCCCGAGGGCCCTGCTTCCTGATCAATGTCCTTGCAAGAGAATGCCAGGTTTCAAGTCAAAAAGGGGGTTGTTGAATCAAGCCCCAGGGCCAGCAGTTCATGAGTCCTGCCCTGTCAGACCTGCCGGCCGGCAATCTGATTGCCACCCACGCGGCCTTCAGCTGGGTCGGGCTGAGAGCCCTTTATGCTGAGATAAAGTGAGCGGCTTGACCAGCAAAACTGGAAGCCGTAGCCACAATGTAAATTTCTTTGGATTGTAGAATTTGTGGAATGGATTACCTAGGAAAAACACGTCCAAGATAGACTGAGTCTAAAAGCTGGGGATGTAGACAGAGGAGGCGTGTCATCACAACTTGCAGACTCAGTCCAATTAGCTGACAGGCAGAGTTAACCCATTCCTGGATGCTATCTCCACCACTATGGAGAATAAAATTGTTTTTGTACTTTTTGCTTGCAAGAGACTAAACACTGTGGCATTCTAACAAGAAATCTATTAATAACAAAACAACCACACCAAATAGAATAGAATAGAATAGAATAGAATAGAATAGAATAGAATAGAATAGAATAGAATAGAATTTTATTGGCCAAGTGTGATTGGACACACAAGGAACTTGTCTTGGTGCATATGCTCTCAGTGTACATAAAAGAAAAGATACGTTCATCAAGGTACAACATTTACAACACAATTGATGATCAATATATCAATATAAATCATAAGGATTGCCAGCAACAAGTTATAGTCATACAGTCATAAGTGGAAAGAGATTGGTGATGGGAACTATGAAACGATTAATAGTAGTGCAGATTCAGTAAATAGTCTGACAGTGTTGAGGGAATTATTTGTTTAGCAGAGTGATGGCCTTCGGGGAAAAACTGTTCTTGTGTCTAGTTGTTCTGGTGTGCAGTGCTCTATAGCGTCGTTTTGAGGGTAGGAGTTGAAACAGTTTATGTCCAGGATGCGAGGGATCTGCAAATATTTTCATGGCCCTCTTCTTGATTCGTGCAGTATACAGGTCCTCAATGGAAGGCAAGTTGGTAGCAATTATTTTTTCTGCAGTTCTAATTATCCTCTGAAGTCTGTGTTTTTCTTGTTGGGTTGCAGAACCGAACCAGACAGTTATAGAGGTGCAAATGACAGACTCAATAATTCCTCTGTAGAATTGGATCAGCAGCTCCTTGGGCAGTTTGAGCTTACTGAGTTGGCGCAGAAAGAACATTCTTTGCTGTCCCCCCTTAACGATGTTTTTGATGTTAGCTGTCCATTTGAGATCTTGCGACATGATAGAACCCAGAAATTTGAAGGTTTCTACTGTTGACACTGTGTTGTCAAGTATTGTGAGTCTACCACCATTTCTACGGTTTTGAGCGTGTTCAGTTCCAGATTGTTTTGGTTGCACCACAAGGCTAGTCGTTCGACCTCTCGTCTATATGCGGATTTGTCATTGTCTCGAATGAGACCAATCATTGTTGTGTCATCTGCGAACTTCAGTAGCTTAACAAATGGATCATTGGAGATGCAGTCATTGGTATACAGAGAGAAGAGAAGTGGGGAGAGCACACAGCCTTGGGGGGCCCCTGTGCTAATTGTACAGGTATTTGATGTGATCTTGCTTAGCTTCACCTGCTGCTTCCTGTTTGTTAGGAAGCTTGTGATCCACTTACAAGTCTGTTCCGGTACCTGTAGCTGGTTTAGCTTAGTTAGAAGAATGTCTGGAATGATGGTATTGAATGCTGAACTAAAGTCTACAAAAAGGACCCTTGCATAGGTCTTTGGAGACTCAAGATGTTGTAGGATGTAGTGCAGAGCCATATTAACAGCATCATCTGTTGATCTATTTGCTCGGTATGCAAATTGCAAGGGGTCTAAGAGCGGATTCGTGATGGTTTTCATATTTCATGAACATCTATGTTACATCTGAAAAATTGTTTTCCCTTGAGAAAATTATTACTGTTAAACAAGATAAGAATGAACTATAATAGTTTAAATAACATTTACTCTTAAAACTACAAATTTCCAGTGATTTAAACAATTTAATCCATACTGTGTCAGCAGTGGAACTAATCATCATCCTTTCCTTAAGCAGTAGATAGAATAATATACAGATATTAGCAATAGCACGTAGCATTTAGACTTATATAACGCTTCACAGTGCTTTACAGCCCTCTCTAAGCAGTTTACAGAGTCAGCATATTGCCCCTAACAATCTAGATCCTCATTTTACCAACCTCAGAAGGATGGAAGGCTGAGTCAACCTTAAGCCTGGTAATATTCAATCTGCCAAACTGCTGGCAGCCGGTAATCAGCAGAAGTAGCTTTCAATACTGCATTCTAACCACTGTGCCAATATTATATTGTAGTAATATGAAGTGGATTCAGAAGTCCAGTGCTTTTTATATAATAAAATAGTGTGCCCCGTTGGCAAATGGGCAGTATTTGGGGAGCTTTCCACTTAGCCTGAGAATAAAGGCCCTTCACCTACATGATTTTTGATAGTATAGGAAGCAGCAGACTAATTACTTTGCTTTAAGGTTTCATGAATTATGTCATTAAGAAAAATATGATATACATTTTGTTCTGTTTCCCCCTCCCAATACTCCCAACAAAAAGTCAGTCAAAGGCCTTCTTCAAGTTTATTTACACTTGGCTGGATTCCTTCCGGAACAGAGATGTTCTGGCCACATCTCCCCACGCGCTTGCCAAAATCTCTGAAGATAACTAGGAAATTATAGATAAAGCAAGAGTCACTCATGAACAGATTCTTCCATCCATGAAACAGTTTGCCCACGCAAATTCACTTCTTTGTCCAACACAAAAAGCCAAGAAGCTCTGCCTCTTGCTTTTATTCCCTGTGGGTGTCGCTCCATGACTCATCATTCCCTGAGCCGGTCCCAAAGCTTCCTCTGCTGTGCGCGCCGGTCACATCTGCGCAGTCTCGCATCGAGCCAAGATTGTTCTTAGGGCGTTGCCAAATCAGAAGAAGGCCCGGGGGAAATCAGGCCTTGCCAGACCCTCCTCCTCCTCCTGGGTCGGTGCCAGAGAGGGAGAGGGCCCAGCGGGAGCAGGCCTTGCCAGCTCCTCCTCCTCCTCACTCTCTGAATCCTCCTCCTCCAGGAGTCCAAGTCCGGGAACCTGGGTCACAACACTATCCCTCACCGCAGGGCCCTTCCCCCGGGGCTGACGGTCAGGATGCAGTCGGGCTGGGTTCTGCTCATTGGAGGCCTGCACCAGGTCAGGGGCATGAATGTCGGAGGCATCTACCGAGGAGAAATCAGTCCCGTATCCTTTCCACGCGATCAAATATTGGAAACGACCCATCAGCCAGCGGGAGTTTCGTACTCTGTGGACTTCATATTCCTCTGACCCATCCTCGGTGATGATGACGGGTGCCGTTGGGCACTGAAGGGGAATTGGTGCGGCCTCAGGGACCAAAAGGGACCGGTGAAAGATGGGGTGGATCTGCATGGATCGTGGCAGGGTCAGCCGGTAGGCTACCGGGTTGATGACCGCCTCAACGGGTAATGGGCCGATGAATCGGTGGTCCAACTTCTTTACCGGGTGGTCGGATGGGAGGTGTTTGGTGGAGAGCCACACCCGGTCTCCGACCGCCAGCGGGGGCATCGCCTGTCAGGAGCGGTCGGTGGACCGTTTGTAGTCCTCCTTCGCCTGATCCAGCTGCCGACGTACCAACTGTTGGACCGCATGCAATTCCGTCAGGAAGGTCTGCGTTTCGGGAATAGGAGAGTCCAGTGGTGCCAGAGGGAAGAGCCGCGGATGGTAACCCACGTTGGCAAAGAACGGGGTCATCTGGGTGGAGGTGTGCTGGAAGTTGTTAAAGGCAAACTCCGCCAGGGACAGGTAATCGGCCCAGTTGTCCTGCTGCTGGTTGACGAAGCAACGGAGATACTGTTCCAGGATACCGATGACCTTCTCTGTACCCCCGTCGGTCTCCGGATGGTGCGATGACGACAGACACACCTGCACTCCAACGTGGCCTTCAGGCTCTTCCAGAAGCGAGCTGTGAACTGAACTCCGCGGTCTGAAACCACCCTGTCCGGCAGACCGTGGAGGCGAAAGATTATTTATTCAAATTTGTATACCGCCCTATCTCCCGAAGGACCCAGGGCGGTTCACAGGCACATAAAATATTTATATACAATTAAAATAACTATTAAAAAACTTATTCTAATGCCAAATATTAAAAATATAAATATAAATCTTAAAACCAAATTTAAACCCCTGTAAATTTAAAAATCTATAAATTTAAAATCTAAAATCTAAATTTAAAATCTAAGCCAGTCCTGCACAAATGAATAAATACGTCTTGAGCTCGCGACGGAAGGTTCGGAGGTCCGGAAGTTGACGGAGTCCTGGGGGGAGTTCGTTCCAGAGGGTGGGAGCCCCCACAGAGAAGGCCCTTCCCCTGGGCGTCGCCAGACGACACTGTCTAGCTGACGGCACCCTGAGGAGTCCCTCTCTGTGAGAGCGCACAGGTCGGTGAGAGGTATTCGGTAGCAGTAGGCGGTCCCGTAGATAACCCGGCCCTATGCCATGGAGCGCTTTAAAGGTAGTTACCAACACCTTGAAGCGCACCTGGAAGGCCACAGGTAGCCAGTGCAGTCTGCGCAGGATAGGTGTCATACGGGAGCCACGAGGGTCTCCCTCTATAACCTGCGCAGCCGCATTCTGAACTAACTGCAGCCTCCGGATGCCCTTCAAGGGGAGCCCCATGTAGAGAGCATTGCAGTAATCCAGGCGAGACGTCACGAGGGCGTGAGTGACCGTGCATAGGGCATCCCGGTCTAGAAAGGGGCGCAACTGGCGCACCAGGCGAACCTGGTAAAAAGCTCTCCTGGAGACGGCCGTCAAATGATCTTCAAAAGACAGCCGTTCATCCAGGAGGACGCCCAAGTTGCGCACCCTCTCCATCGGGGCCAGTGACTCGCCCCCAACAGTCAGCCGAGGACTCAGCTGACTGTACCGGGATGCCGCATCCACAGCCACTCTGTCTTGGAGGGATTGAGCTTGAGCCTGTTTCTCCCCATCCAGACCCAGACGGCCTCCAAGCACCGGGACAACACTGATAGCTTCGTTGGGGTGGCCCGTGTGAAAAGTACAGCTGGGTGTCATCAGCGACAGCTGGTACCTCACACGAAGCCACTGATGATCTCACCCAGCGGCTTCATATAGATGTTGAACAAAGGGGCGAGAGGATCGACCCCGCGGCACCCACAAGTGAGGCGCCATGAGCCGACCTCTGCCCCCCCGTCAACACCGTCTGCGGCCGATCGGAGAGATAGGAGGAGAACCACCGATAAACGGTGCCTCCCACTCCCAATCCCCCCAATCGGCGCAGCAGGATACCATGGTCGATGGTATCAAAAGCTGCTGAGAGGTCTAACAGGACCAGGGCAGAGGAACATCCCCTATCCCTGGCCCTCCAGAGATCATCCACCAACGCGACCAAAGCCGTCTCCGTGCTGTAACCGGGCCGGAAGCCGGACTGGAACGGGTCTAGATAGACAGTTTCATCCAGGTGTAGGGGAAACTGATATGCCACCATACTCTCTACAACCTTCGCCGCGAAGCGAAGGTTGGAGACCGGACGATAATTACCTAAAACAGCCCGGTCCAGGGAAGGCTTCTTGAGGAGGGGTCTCACCACCGCCTCTTTCAAGGCGGCCGGGAAGACTCCCTCCACCAAGGAAGCGCTTGTAATTGCCTGGAGCCAGCCTCGTGTCACCTCCTGAGTGGCCAGCACCAACCAAGAGGGGCACGGGTCCAGTAAACACGTGGTGGCATTCAACTTACCCAACAACCTGTCCATGTCCTCGGGAGCCACAGGGTCAAACTCATCCCATAAAATGTCACCAAGGCTGCCCTCAGCCGTCTCACCCGCGTCACTACAATTCTGGTCCAGACCATCCCGAAGCTGAACGATTTTATCGTATAGATAACCGTTAAACTCCTCAGCACGTCCCTGCAACGGGTCATCCCGCTCCCCCTGATGTAAAAGGGAGCGAGTCACCCGAAACAGGGCGGCTGGGCGGTTATCTGCCGATGCAATGAGGAGGAGGCGTAGCTACGCCTCGCTTCCTCAATGCCACTAGGTAAGTCCTAGTATAGACTTCACTAGTGTCCGATCAGCCTCGAACGGCTAGACCTCCAGGAACTCTCTAGGCGCTTCTCTGGCGCTTCATCCTCGCAGCTCCTCAGAGAACCAAGGAGCTGGTTGGGACCCGCGCCGGGTCAGAGGCCGCAAAGGCACGACTCGGTCTAAGGCCCCGCGCCCGCTCCCAGGCCGCAACAAGTTCCTCAGCCGAGCCGTGAGCCAGACCCTCAGGAATGGCCCAAGCTCCGTCCGAACCCCTCCGGGTCCATCAGGCGCCTGGGACGGAACCAACGATCGGCTCCGTCTCCCTGCGGTGGGAGTAGCGGTCAGAAAGTCCAGGCGAAGAAGAGAGTGATCTGACCATGACAAAGGTTCAATGACTATTTCCTTCAAGTCCAGATCTCTCAACCACTGACCAGAGACAAAATCAAGTCCAGAGTGCCACCCCAATGTGAGTAGGGCCATCAACTACTTGGGTCAGGTCCAAGGCCGTCATGGAAGCCATGAACTCCCGAGCTGCTGTCGATGACGAGCCGGAAGATGGCAGTTAAAGTCCCCATGACTAAAAGTCTGGGGTCTCAACTGCCACCCCGCCAGCACCTCCAGGAGCTCGGGCAGGCGACTGTCACGTAGCAAGGAGCCAGGTACGCGATCAGTAATCCCACCTGACACCTATGACCCCATCTCACAAAGAGGATTCGCACCCAGCAATCTGAGGTACAGTGGTCTCCCTCGGCTCTAGGCTCTCTCTAATCACAACCGCCACCCTCCACCCCTACCCTGGGCCCTTGGCTGATGGAATGCACGGAAACCCGCGGGCACATCTCAACAAGGCACACCCCTTCGTGCCCAGCCAGGTTTCCGTGCGCCTATAAGGTCCGCAGCGCCCCTGAATAAGATCGTGTATTAGGGGGCCTTATTGACTACGGACCGTGCGTTGCATAACATCAGCCAAGGCCCAGGCTCTGAGGGTCTTGACCATCCGGGAACGGAAAAGGGCGGGGATCGGGCGCGATCGCCTGCAAACATCGACCGCGCCCCCAAAACGATATGGTCCCCCTTCCGCCATATCTGCCCCTCCCACTTACCGTGCAAATCAGACCACCCTCACCGGCAGGAACGCAATCTCCCCCCCTAACCTCCGAACCCATTAAAGAACCGTCGCGAGCACGCGCAAGGACTGGCTCCCCACCCGACGGGCTACCCCCAACACCCGCCCTACCCCTCCCACCCCTTAAAAAAGCCCTATCTAAAAAACCCCAAAGGCTCTTTTTTTTCGCATGCCACCTCTGTGGGTCCCAAGACCCGTCATTGAGGCCGGCCCTTGATAATGCGGCGGGCCATTCCTGCGAGGCGGGGGCACCTCGCAGGCGCAAGAGTGTTGCAGGAAGAGACGAGAAGATGTGTTGCAGGAAGAGACGAGAA
This sequence comes from Ahaetulla prasina, assembly GCF_028640845.1. Taxonomy (NCBI): domain Eukaryota; kingdom Metazoa; phylum Chordata; class Lepidosauria; order Squamata; family Colubridae; genus Ahaetulla; species Ahaetulla prasina. The sequence continues at coordinate 62,892,279 of NC_080545.1, read as the reverse complement.
GATGTGTTGCAGGAAGAGACGAGCCGTTTTGGCAGCTGTGGGCAGCCTGCGGCATGGGATAAAGTGTGCCATCTTGGTGAGCATGTCCACCACCACCAGCACCGTGGTGAACCCAGAGGACGGCAGCAGGTCCATCAGGAAGTCCATGGAGATAGGCCCCCAGGGTCTGTCAGGTGTCGGTAAGGGCTGGAGGAGCCCGGGAGGGGCCTCCGTGGCGGGCTTGGCTTGCTGGCACGGCACGCAGGACATCATGTACGCATGTACATCATGCCGCATTCGGGACCACCAAAAGGTCCGTGTCACCAGGTGGAGGGTCTTGAAGAACTCAAAATGCCCTGCTGCAGGGTTGTCATGGCACTGGGTCATGATGAGGGCTCGGAGTGGTCCTGTGGGCATGTATAATCGCCCCCGAAACTTGAGTAAATCCTCCTCCAAGGTCCAAGGAGACGCGGGGCCCACCTCCATTCTCCTTTGCTGCGACCAGGCGTCCTGGTGCTGCGCCTCTTGCACCCGGGCCCGCAAGTCTACCGGTTCCTGTGCTGAGGCCAAGGCTTCTGCCAGCAACACCGTCCGTGGAGGAAGGGGGTCCTTGGCGCAGAGGTACTCCGGCTTGCAGGACAGGGCATCCGCCCTCTGGTTGTGACCACTAGGAATGTAGGACATGCGAAAGTTGAACCGGGCAAAAAACAATGACCACCGGATCTGCTGCTGGTTCAAATTCCAAGCTGTGGTGAGGTGCTCGAGATTCTGATGGTCCGTTTGGACCTCCACCTGATGTTGGGCCCCCTCCAGATGGTGTCACCAAGCCTCGAATGCAGCCTTGATAGCCAGCAACTCCTTTTCCCAGATGGTGTAGTTGCGCTCGGAAGGATTGAGTTTCCGGGAGTAGTAAGCGCAGGGAAAAAGAGTGCCGCCATTTGCCGAAGCCTGTAGCAGCACCGCTCCAAGAGCCACATTGGACACGTCCGTCTCCACCACGAAAGGCCAGAGTGGGTCGGGATGCCTCAGGACGGGTTCCGTGACGAAGGCTTTCTTGATGTCTGTGAATGCTTCTTGCTGCGGGGGACCCCACCGGAACGGGACCTTCTTTTTGAGGAGCTGGGTAAGTGGAGCCATCAGTGTGGCGAAGCCCGGGATGAAGGTCCGGTAGAAGTTGGCAAAACCCAGCAGGTGCCTAAGATCCTTCACCCGACGAAGGGCTTCCCAGCTACACAAAGCCTCTACTTTGCGCGGGTCCATGGCTATACCCTCGGGCGAGATGATATGCCCGAGGAACTCTATGGAAGTCCGGAAGAAGACGCATTTCTCCAGCTTCGCATTGAGTTGTTGCTCCTGCAAGCGTTGCGGAACCAGACAGATGTGCCGAAGGTGGCTTTCCCTGGACCGGGAGTAAATCAGGATGTTGTCAGGTAGATCACCACGAACCGATCCAACATGTCTCGGAACACGTCGTTCATGACGTGCTGGAAGACGGTGGGGGCGTTGGTTAACCCGAATGGCATGACGGTGTTTTCGTAGTGTCCGTATCAGGTGCCGAATGCCGTCTTCCAGTCGTCTCCCTCTCGCATCCGCACCAGGTTGTAGGCCCCCCCGGAGATCGAGCTTGGTGAAGATCGTGGTCTCCCGCAACCTCTCCAGCAGCTCCGGGATGAGCGGCGGAGGTAGCGATTCCGTACCGTAATGGCGTTTAGCCGGCAGTAATTGCAGCACAGGCGCAAGTCCCCCGTCTTCTTCACGAAGAGGACCAGGGCCGAGAGAGGGGACTTTAAAGGCTGGATGAACCCTCGGACCAGGTTTTTGTCCAGGAAGTCCCTGAGGGCGGCCAACTCGGGCTCCAACATGGAATACAGGTGTCCCACAGGCAGCAGTGCGTTGGGCAGAAGGTCCACAGGGCAATCCTAGGGCCGATGCGGGGGTAATCGGTCCGCCTCCTTCTCGCTGAACATGTCGGCGAAGTCAGTCAGCTCAGGAGGCAAGGAGATGGCAGGGGTGGGGACGTCCTGGCTGGCACAGCTGTGGCGGATGTGGTCGATGCACTGCAGACTCGGGAAAGAGACAGCGTTCCACGACCAGGCCACCTGAGGATCGTGGGTCCGAAGCCAGCCCAACCCAAGGACCAAGGGAAAATGAAGGTCCGCCGTGACATTAAACTGGATCGCCTCCTCATGGTCCCCAATGGCCAGGCGCAAAGGCTGGGTGGCGAATTTAATAGGGCCGGCCACAAGTTCTCGTCCATCAATTGTCTCTACCCGCATCGGAGGGTCCACCGGAACCACGGGGACCGCAAACTGGGTCACAAATGCCTGATCCATAAAGTTTGTTGTGGCCCGTGAGTCCACCAGCGCATGCGCCTGGAGCCCATCCAACTGGTTCCCCAACCATTGTGTCTAGAATCAAATGCCGAGGGGGCCCAGAATCTACTTCTGCAACGTCCAGTGGGGGCTTGGTATGTGCCCGACCTAGGTTTCCCCAAGGTTGGGCCTGTTCCGTTTCCCGATTGGTCACGCTGTGATTCGGGGACCGGCGTGTGTGCCCCACTTCGCTTTCTGGGGCAAGAAGCGGTGAAGTGGCCGGACGCCCTGCAGTACAGGCACAATCCCCCTTGGTGCCTCCAGTTCTGCTCCTGGGCCGTCAGGCAAGGTCTGGCCACTCCCAACTCCATGGGATCCTCCGCAGCGGTTACAAAACGTGGGGCGACCCGGGGCGCTGGTGGCGCAGGAAGCGGGAGTGCAGACGTTGATGGCGGGTCCCGGGGGCGCAACGGGACGGTCGCCGTTGAAGAGGGGTGTCGAGGCAGAGACAAAGGAGCACCAAGTCGTTGAGGGTCTGCGGCGCCTTCACCCGGGCCAGCTCGTCCTGCAGCTCCTCTGAGAGGCCCTCCTGGAACACGTCCACCAGCGCTGCGTCATTCCAGTCAGAGTCCTGGCACAAAAGATGAAATTCGGCGATGTACTCCTGCAGGGGGAGCTTCCCTTGACGGAGTTCCTTAAGGTGCCTGGTTGCAGTCAGAGTCCGAACGGGATCCTTGTACATGATGCGCAGGTGCTGCTAAGAATGCTAGTGGTCCTCCAGCAGGGGGCTGTCCTGGAGCAATAGGGGCGTGGCCCATCGGGCAGCCGAGCTGGAAAGAAGGTTAATCACGATGGCCACCTTAGCCCGGTCATCTGGGAAATCCTCTGGCCGCATAGCCATATAGAGCTGGCACTGTCCCAAGAAGGTCGGGAACATCTCAGGCTGCCCAGAAAACTTATCCAGCACGGTTATCGGGCACTTGTGACAAGGAGGAGAAGTGGGGGGGGGGGGGCTGCAGGCACATTCCCGGCAGCAAGTTGGCCTGCCAAGTGAGCCACTTGCTGCTGTAGCTGTTGATTAGCTGCTTGTAGCTGCTGTAACCGCTGCTGTACCTGCTGCTGGTCCATCTTTGGTAGAAGATGGTTTAGTCGGTGTTGGACAAAATGTTCTGTTTCCCCCTCCCAATACTCCCAACAAAAAGTCAGTCAAAGGCCTTCTTCAAGTTTATGTACACTTGGCTGGATTCTTTCCGGAACAGAGATGTTCTGGCCATGTCTCCCCACGCGCCTGCCAAAATCTCTGAAGATAACTAGGAAATTATAGATAAAGCAAGAGTCACTCACGAACAGATTCTTCCATCCATGAAACAGTTTGCCCGCGCAAATTCACTTCTTTGTCCAACACAAAAAGCCAAGAAGCTCCGCCTCTTACTTTTATTCCCTGTGGGTATCGCTCCATGACTCATCATTCCCTGAGCCGGTCCCAAAGCTTCCTCTGCTGCGCGCGCCGGTCACATCTGCGCAGTCTCGCATTGAGCCAAGATTGTTCTTGGAGCGTTGCCAAATCAGAAGAAGGCCCCGGGGAAATCAGGCCTTGCCAGCCCCTCCTCCTCCTCCTGGGTCGGTGCCAGGGAGGGAGAGGGCCCAAGGGAAGCAGGCCTTGCCAGCTCCTCCTCCTCACTCTCTGAATCCTCCTCCTCCAGGAGTCCGAGTCCGGGAACCTGGGTCACAACACATTCCTTATGACATAACATTGCAGAACATACTATTTCAGTTCAGAATAATCACACACACAAAAAAGAACAAAAGAACTATTTACAACCAAGAACAATCTTTGCCACTTTACAAGTAGTCTTCGACTTACAACTACAACAGGGACAAGAATCGTAGTTGTTCAGCAAAGCAGTTATTACAATAGTCTTTGTGTGAGTGCCCATGTGACTGCATCTCTCAACAACCACAATGCTTGCACTCCCAACTGTGGTTGTTAAGCAATCGCATGGGTTGTTACAGGTAAGGAGCACAAGGTGGTTCAGTGGAATGGGGGATGGGAGAGATATGGGAGGTTCTGCATTGAAGCTGAAAATCCTCCCTGCTGAAATCCAAGTAGTTTTTTTAGCCGCTGAGCAAAGGGACACTTTTTTTTTTTGGAATTTATATCCCGCCCTTCTCCGAAGACTCAGGGCGGCTTACATTGTGTTAAGCAATAGACTTTATCCATTTGTATATTATATACAAAGTCAACTTTATTGCCCCCAACAATCTGGGTCCTCATTTTACCTACCTTATAAAGGATGGAAGGCTGAGTCAACCTTGGGCCTGGTGGGACTTGAACTTGCAGTAATTGTAAGCAGCTGTGTTAATAACAGACAGTCTGCTGAGCCATCAGAGGCCCTTCACCAGAGACTCTTCACTTCATGTAGAGTCTGCACCAGCCCTCTTCCTACCCACCTGAGGCATCACATGCTCCTTACCTTACTGGCCAACACTTTGGTCTCTGCTTGGATTTTGGCTCTCTCTTGTCTCTGAGGGCTGGCTAAAAGAGCCTGCCCTGCCAAAGGAGTTCAGCTCCCCTCCATGAATGGAAAGGAACTCAATTGGTGCTGTGCAGGAATGGAGCTAAAATCTTCAGTATTTCTGCACTCCACCAAAGCAATTCAGCTCCCCTCGAGAGGCAGCTCTTTTAGCCAGACCTCAGAGAGGAGAGGTGTTTTCTCAGCACCTTGCAATGTTCCCTGCTGGCTTCCCTCTTGACCAGGGATCCCCAACCCCTGATCCGTGGACTGACACCAGGCTACAGTATGTCAGAAACTGGGCCATGCAAACAAGCAAAGCCCCATCTATGGGATGCAGGCAGAATGCAAAATCACACACACACCCCCAAACTGCAGAAAAACCTGTCTCCATGGAACCGGTCCCTGGTGTCCAAAAGGTTGGGGGCTGCTGGTCTTGACTTTTGGGGAAAGACAGCCGAGTAGTTTGTAAATGGTGATCATGTGATCTTTGGCAACCAGTTGTAAGTGTGAAGAGGTTGCCAAATACTATAAGGATAGCGATGCGGTGTTTGATGACTATAGGGATGGTGATGGCCAGAACTGTTTTGCAGGCCTTATATCACTCTTTCCAGGATCATTGCACTTCTAGATCGTTGTTAAATGAACCGTAATAAGTCAAAGACTATCCATACATCAATGGAAATATCACATTAACCACAAATTACATTATGAGGTAACTTTACCTTTATATAAAGCAATTGTATATTTTTCATTTGTTTACCCTTTATCTATCCCCATTTTTTAAGGAAGAAATTTACATTAGATTGAAGCAACATTTCATTGTGAAATTGTATTATCAAACAAAATATTTGTGATGAAGTTAAGACAGATACCTTTCTACAAGCAGGACAAAGTCCATTCTCATCTGTGCGAATACGATGCCAACAGAAGCGACAGATCTGGTAACCACAGGTGCAAGGGAAGAAGTTTATGTCATCAATCTCCAGAGGCTCCATGCAAAGGGGGCATTCGACAGGGTCTTCCTTTGCATCTGGGCTGCGAGACATCTCTTCTCACAGAGCAGCAAAACGTATGTAATAACTTAAGAGAGTGATAAGATCAGCACAGAAAAAAATGAAGATATTCAAAGATCTGTAAAAGAAAAATAAAGATAAATGAATTAGTATTTAAGTATATACTGAGATGTAATCATTACTTTTATTCACTGCAATTATATATCTTCATTATTTTCTGACAGAAGTACTTCATTATATAATTACCCAATCTCCTTACTTAATTTTGGATGTATCTCTTATAAGCTTTCAATTAACTGTTTGGTTTACCTGCTGCTGTAAACCAAATGTCATAAACCAACTCATATTACATAAATTATCAACATGCCTTTCAACTGCTAATATATTGGCAATGTGATTGTATTATGTATCTTGATGATCACAATAAGATAGAAAAAGAGTAGAACTCTTTCCAGGTTTGAGACAGAAAGCCTAAAGGGAATGTTGCAGTGACCCTATTGGCCTGGCTCTCCACAACAGTCGCATTCACATGTGGCCCATAAGGAAAAGTAGTCGCGCATTCCTGTATTATGGGAAACTTCAATTGACTAAACAATGATAGAGATCAATATCCAGGAGCCCCTGACCATGACATTTGGAAGACTGCAACTTGGAATGCAACAAGAATTAATGGTGATCTGTATGAATGAATGAATGAATGAATAAAAGTGTTTTATCTGTGAAATTAAGAGAAGGGAAAGCTATAATAGATCTGAATGAAAATAGTGTGATCTCATTGAGGAGAATTAATACATCCAGAAAAGTGAAGGACTGGGTTTAATTAATGGTATATAGTATTTAGATGAAAAGCAGGCAAGGATGCTTCCAATCCATCACTAATATTTTTTATTTTGTTAACTGCACCTTATGCTATGCCTTTTTCTGGACTCCCATGGTAGCTCTGAAAGCTGAAGAAATGCAGTGGCCATTCAAGGATGTCTTTTAAAGGAGCATGAAAGGTACAGAGAGGGTACCCAAAACTAAGTACACCCCTACTACTTCAAATACCACACACCACTAGGTTGAATTAAATTTAGGGAAGATTAAGAAGGAATTCAGTTACAGAATGCCCTAGAACAGGGGTGTCCAAAGTTTTTTTGGTGAGGGCCAAATACAGAAAAATAAGCAAAGGCATGGGCCACACCATTGAACGGGGGGGGAGGGCTAATTTTTTTTCGTACCAGTTCTGTGGGCGTGGCTTATTTTGGGGTGTGGCTGAGGAACTCTGGGAATTGAAGTCCACAAGTCTTAAAGAGACCAAGTTTGGACACCCCTGATCTTGGCTTTTGTTTTGTATTTGGTATGAACTTGAAACTCCCTTCATTATTCCCTGCCCAAGGGGTGGAGGCGCGAGGAGCCTCGCCAGGCGGCCTGAGGAAGGCGAGGGTAGAACTGCTGGGGTCGGGCACGGCCAGCAGCCTCTTTCCCGCTCGCCACCACCTCCTCCGTCCCCTCCCTTCGTTATTCCCTGCCCAAGGGGTGGAGGCGCGAGGAGCCTCGCCAAGCGGCCCGAGGAAGGCGAGGGTAGAACTGCTGGGGTCGGGCACGGCCAGCAGCCTCTTTCCCGCTCGCCTCCTCCTCCGCCCCCTCCCTTCATTATTCCCCGCCCATGGGGAGGAGCCACGAGCCTTGCAGCGAACCACCGGGCAAGTACCGGGAGGCGGCCAAAAAGGGCCATATTCAATTATACTTTCAGAATTTGCTGCGGGCCAATAAAAACTGACCCGCGGGCCGCAGTTGGCCCGCGGGCCGTAGTTTGGACACCCCTGCCCTAGAAGAAGTGGATTATCTAAGACTTTTTAATTTAGGTTTTAGGTTGGGCATATAAAGGACAGAAACATCTATCGCCATACTAGCAGATCAGCTTTCCTTGGACCTAAATATGACCTAAAGCACCCCTTCTGTCCTTATTAAACCTCTCAACAGTCCTGAATATGATCAAATGTACATCATTCTTGGACATGCTGTTTCAGTGATTCCTCCAGACAATGGTAACAAGTAAGAAGAGTCTGGCTCAATGGTCCCTTATATGAAGGGTATTTCAGAATTTACATCTTCCCTCAGATATTTAACATCTGCATGAAGCTATTGGGCAAGTCAATCTGGGATCTAGTATCATTACTATACTGATGATACTCAGCTGTATCATCAGTATCTTGTACCTTGGGCTATGAGAGGTGATGCTGAGGAAATCATGTCCCTAGTTCCTGAAGGCCATGAAGACATGATGGGACCAAATAGGGAAACTGAACCCAAGCAAGATGAAGTTCTGTTTGTTCAATATTGTCCAACTGCTTCAGTGCTTTCTTTCCAACACTGCAGGATATCTCAGGGCTAAATTCTTTCCCCATTATTATTTAGCATCTACATGAAACCACTGGGTAAGGTTATTATGTAGATGATAATCAGCTGCATCTCTGTTGTTCAAATGATACTTTCCCATTGCCTGGATATTTGAGGTACTGTATGAGAAAGTATAGGCTTTAACTTAGTTTTAGCAAGACCAAACAGAACCTTGAATATTTTCCATCTCTGATTCTGGATGGGACAGCAATCATGCAGACTGAGTTGTTATGCAATTTTGAGGTTTTCTGGGATTCACAGCATCTGCTAGAGCAGGCAGCAGCCATGACCAGGGGGTCTTTGCCCAAATCTCTTTTGTGCAATAAATGCTTCTGTTCCTGGATTAGGGGCAGGCCCTATTCAGTCACTCATACCTTAGGCATCTCTCAGCTGGATTACTACAATGTTTGCTATATGAGGTAACTAGGCAAAATGCAGTGGCCTGAGCAGGTTCAAGTGCACCCTGATATGCCTACTTTACAAGCCATGCTAGCTGCCAATAGTTTTCCAGGTCCAATTCAAGATGCTCATTGCATCTTAAGACTATGTGGCATGGAGCAGGTTATTCACTGAAGTACCAGTCTCCAATTGTTTCTGACTATCCACCAAATCTGGCAGGATAGACATACTCTCAGTCTGTGAAACAATGTCATTGAGTAGTGCAGGTATTGTGTCTTCTCTGTCATAGTAAAACAGCATTCCTTCTCCTTCCTGCCTAAGAATTCAGATGGTTCTGATTCAGTTCACTTTACAGAAGGCCTTGAAGATTTGGCTTTTCCTTCAAATCAAAGTCCTAGAGGAACACAGTATATATTGTAATAAACCGGGAGACAGTGTCAGCCCTATCAGAGAGACAACAATGGGAAATTCATTCCAAAGGAAATAAGAGATCAACTCCATAAGAAAATGATGCTATAGCTTCTCTTCCTTCTTATAGTTCAGTGGATCAGGAAGCTGTTGGCTTCCAAATGTTATCTGTACACTGAATCTGATTAGCTTTGCCTTTTCTCTCTCATCAGGTCAGAATAGCTATAAACCAGGAAAAAACTGTTAAGTATTTGGGTATGTACTGGTAAACATTTTGGTTTTAAGTTATTACCTACAAGGAAGTCTTAGCAGAGATATGAATACAGCACTTAATACCTAGTCCACAACAACTAGGATGCAAATCTAACTCAATACTAGTTTAGTTCAAATATGATGTAGCATTAAAAACTATTTTCAGTTATTATAGTCAATCTGAAATACCAATCACTCACAAAACTATGTGCTTACATTATATATAAACAATCTGTTATTCATTTTAGCTATCACAAGAATCATAAGTTTCAGTCATACGTTTCATTCTACTTAAGCTTTTACAAGTCCATATTATTCTTATTACTGTTTTGATTGGTTGCATAGTCAGGCAGAAGTTTAGATTGAATTTGGCATTTTTATCCACCTATTAAGTCCTTGGGGTAGGCAGATATTGTTGACCTGGGATTGGTAGACGTTGTTGTTTGATGGTGTTAAAGGTCCTGTGGCAGGATGTAAGCTGTTCCAAGTAAAGTTTCCTTTTGCAATTTACTAATGGTGATTTTGTCAATGCTGATGGTATTCAAGTGGTACTCTAGATGTTTTGGGATGGCACCCAAGATGTATATTACTATTGGTAGTATCTTTCTTTCTTTGGTCCCAGTTGTTCTACATATATTTGCAGGTCTTTGTGTTTTCTGATTTTCACCAATACTTTTTCGTCTATTTTGTTCTCTCTATGTACTACCACTATCCAGACTCTTTTGTCTTTCTTGTTGGCAAGTGTTATGTGACAGATGCTTGTCTGAATTATTAGTTTAAATTTATTGGCCACCAAACTCCAAATTTTTCATAATACAATAAAGTATTAATAAAAATGAAATTTTAAGGTAGAATCTATGAAGAATGGGAATGTTTTTACTTTAAATGAAATTAAATGTAAGTGTAGTTCCATATTATTTCAACAGATATACACAAAAGTATAACTAAGTACAAAGTCCAAATCCATATAACATTTAAATCAAAAAAATTATTTTAATTTTATAGCCACCCACCTCAACAAATTCTAAGAACTTTAAGATTAACGTGGTTTCTTTAAGAATTTTGAGATCAAGTTTACTGTACTTTATTCAAAAACCTGCTACAGGTTTTATTAATAAATCATTTCATACTAATCTGCTTTAAGAGTTGATTGTCCCTCCTCCCTACAATCTAATCAATCCCATTTTCAAAAATTCTGTATTTTAGAGAGATACCATTTTACCATTTTGTTTTACAGAATCAAAAATGTCTGGTTTACTTAGATGAACCAAATTGTTTGCTCTATAATTTCACATTCGGGCTACACCCAACATATAAATATATCTGGAAGGCTCCCCCACATGTTTCTTATACTAACAAGTATTTGAAACCAAAACATACAACTCCAGAGTATGTTTAAATTAAATCCTCTTTTACATCAGCAACAGAAAAGTTTTATCAGAACCTGAAATATTAGTGATAGTTACATTATATCTTCATCTAAGTTACTCACATTAGAAGCATCTGCTCAGTTCTTTAGTAGTATTCAACAAATCATCTTACAAATAGTTTAAATTTATCTATATATAGGTAACAACATCATTCACCTATTAGGATGTACATTTTTTAAGTGAAGATGATTTTTTAAATGTAACAACAGGCAAGTTCTTACATAAGGTAAGTTAACAAACTTAGAAATGTTCATTATTACAAGCAAACATGATAACATATCTATTATCTTAAAATTGTTTAAAACTATTATAGATTTTTATTATGTATATATTAATATTTTCAGGCAAATTTGCAAACCATTCATGTTATCCCAATGAATGAATAAACTTAAATTGAACTAATTGGTTAAGTCTGTTAATTTTCTTAGCTTAAAAAAAACCCCAAATGATTCACATCAGTAAAATATTATGTAGTAGCACTTTTCATACTCGTTTTCTGATTTCTATCATTTGAACATACTATGCTATCATAATTTTAGAAAACATCAATAATTTAAAATGAACCAAGAATTAAGTTTTGATTGCAATAATGCAATGAAACTTTAGAGTATTTATATTCTATACCGTAGTTTCATTTCCATTAATATGAAGCAATATAAATAATGGCAAACCTATGACAACATCCTCCCAGATTCTCAAAATGGATGGTATGTGAGGCAAAGACCAATCTATATACATGAGCCGACTCTGGGCTTATTAGGTGTTATTTCTTCTCATATGAGAAAGGAGTCATTATCTGTTTCAAAACTGCAATATAAAATTCAAGTTGCAAGACATTTTTCTATTTGTTTACCCTATTTTTACAGCCAATGAGTAAGTATTTAAATAGTAGTTTCTTTTAAATTATTATGCATTCTATTTTTCAGACAATGATATAAGAACACAGAGGAAAGAGCAAAAAAGAATACTGTACCAAGGAAACTAACGAATTAGAATTGGATTGAAGTGTATTTATTGGACAGCCCAATTTTTCATGACTTGTTTTGCAATTCATGAAAAAAGTTTGATATATGCTGGTTCTCCTTCCTTTTTATTAACCATATATATGGTGGTAGATAAATAGGAAATAACTTCAAATCAAATCTATTCACAAAGTTCAGTACTGTCTGGCAGAGGTTCGCTACAATGTCGGATCGAAATTGTTCGTATAAGCTGCTAATCAATCCATGAAATAATGAAGACTATATCTGAAACATTCTGCATTCAAAACACGGACTCTACCACTCATCTACAGTCTCCCATCTAGTAAGGTAGAGACGATAGATAGATGATAGATGATAGATAGATAGATAGATAGACAGACAGACAGACAGACAGACAGACAGACAGACAGACAGATGATAGATAGATAGAATGAATTTGGTTGGCATATTGTTTTCAATTTTGTTATTAATATATTTTTAGTATTTTTAAATAACTTGAATTGTGGTAGAAAGGCAGCCTAGAAATGTAATACATTAAAAGAGTAGCAGCATCTCGCTCATCTTGTCTGGGTTCAAAATCCCAAAGAATTGGGCCTGTTAGCAATCTGCTGAGAAACCGTCAATGATTAGGGAGAAAATAAAACAGCCCAGAAGAAAGCAGCATAAAATTACTTCCATATTGCTGTCAAGAAAATTACATGGAGTTATTAGGAATTAAATAATCTTAAACATTTACCTTTTAGAATATACAAACTATGTTTCTCAGGGTTCTTTATACTAGCATATGAACTAGTACAACAAGCAAATAAATAAACCAGCCTATAATATCTATATAATGTAAGAATACAATTTTATGTGATGACAGATGATATTTAAAGTAGTCAACCATAATAGCACTCTGAAATCATTAAGATGACTCTTTAAAATAAAACTTATTAAACATTTTAAAGAAAGCAAGCAAAAGACTACAAGGGTAAGTAAAGTAGTAAAGTATCATATTTTTTCAATGTATCATTAATTACTTATACAAACTACACTGAATCATTTTTGAAGAAAGAACTAAACATTCCTATTCAGCTTGAAATTCAGCTTAACCAAGCATAAATTGATACCTAAAATCATGTTCAGTATATCGGAAACTAAGTAAATTTACCTGAGTTAATCTAACATTTAATATCTCTAAGATTGCAATGGGAATTCAATTTTCAAATTTTGTTCCATTCTAATATAAACCGTTTTCCAAAACAGTTAGGATTTGTAGCACTGCTACCAAATGTAAAAATAATTACAATCTGATTATTACAGTTCTGAAATATTTTAGAAAATGAATTCCCCATGTTAGCAATCAAAACTAGACTAAAATACTAACAAAAGAACATCTTATACTAATTTTCTCAAAGCATAATATTGGGAGTAGATTGAGTATTCTTTCATAAAATTCCCATTGTTGCATCTCTACTATATTAAAATTTTACATTCATTTAATTATAGTCTCTGACATGGTCAGACTCCGACCAGATTCTGACTTAAACTAATAATTGCATAATAATGCCTAATAAGAATCATTTTTATTTATTTTTTTAATTTATTTATTTGTCAAACACAACAATATATATAAGTATAAGCATGAAATAACCATACAAATTGGATACAAAGGGAACATTAGGACAGGAACAGTAGACACGCTTGTGCTCTTATGCACGCCCCTTACAGACCTCTTAGGAATGGGGTGAGGTCAACAGTAGATAGTCTTTGGTTAAAGCTTTGGGGATTTTGGGAAGAGACCACAGAGTTAGGTAGTGCATTCCAGGCATTAACAACTCTGTTACTGAAGTCATATTTTTTGCAATTGAGATTGGAGAGGTTCACTTTAAGTTTGAATCTATTGTGTGCTCGTGTATTGTTGTGGTTGAAGCTGAAGTAGTCTTTGACAGGAAGGACATTGTAGCAGATGATTTTATGAGTTATACTCAGGTCATGCTGAAGGCAGAGGAGTTCTAAATTTTCTAAACCCAGGATTTCAAGTCTGGTGGCATAAGGCATTTTGTTGTGATCAGAGGAGTAAAATATTGTAAAATATTTCTGGACACGCTCAATTGTATTAATGTCCAAAATGAGGTGTGGGTTCCAGACAGGCGAGCTGTATTTGAGAATTGGTCTAGCAAATGTTCTGTATGCTCTGGTTAGTAGTGTAATCTTTCTGGAGAAGAAGCTACGCAAGATTAGGTTTACAACTCTTAAAGCTTTTTTGGCGATGTAGTTGCAGTGGGCTTTGGCACTTAGATCGTTTGATATGAAAACTCCAAGGTCTTTGACGGGGTGAGGGTCATCTACAAGGTAATGTCCATCAAGCTTATATTTAGTGTTCTGATTCTTTTTTCCAATGTGTAAGACAGAGCATTTGCTGGTTGAGATTTGGAGTTGCCAATTTTTTGACCATTCCGACACAAAGTCAAGGTCTTTTTGAAGGGTAGCCGCATTGTTGGTAGTGTTAAATAGTTTAACATCATCGGCGAAGAGAACACAATTACTTATAATATGGTCACAGAGGTCGTTAATGTATAATATGAAGAGTGTTGGTCCTAGAACACTGCCTTGGGGGACAGCGCTATTGACAGGAACAGGATTTGATAGGGCACTGCCTATTTTGACCACTTGTTGTCTGTTTGACAGGAACGCAGTTATCCAATTATGGAAGTGTCCGGAGATGACGTAGGATTTTAGTTTTAGAAGAAGTTTGTCATGTACCACTGAGTCAAAAGCTTTACAGAAGTCTATGTAAATTGCATCTATTTCTTTGCCCTGGTCAAGATTTGTAGTCCATATGTTTTTGCAGTGAAGAAGTTGTTGTTCTGTTTCCCTCCCCCTAATACTCCCAGCAAAGAGTCAGTCAGAGGCCTCCTTTTCTCCTTTTATTTACATAGATACATGTCCTGGCCACGTCTACCCACAGGCCTGCCAAGTTTCTGGAGATAACGAGGAAATTATAGATAAGGCCAGAATTACTCACGAATATATTCTTCCCTCCATTGAGACAGTTAGCTCGCGCCAATTCATTGCTTTGTCCAAGACAAAAAACCAGGAAGTCCCGCCTCCTATTTATAGTCTCTGCAGATGTCACTGCATGACAATTATGACTTGGCTTTGTCCCAACTCTTCCGCTGCTGCGCACGCCGATCACGCCTGCGTAATCTTGCATCACTCCAAAACTGTTCTTGGGGCGTTGCCAAATCAGAAGGAGGCTCCAGGGAATCAGGCTTTGCCGGCCCCTCCTCCTCCCTTTGAGTGGGTGCCAGGGAGGGAAAGGGCTCAAGAGAAGCAGGGCTGGCCAGGTCTTCTCCCTCACTTTCTGAATCATCCGAGTCCAGGAGTCCGGGTCCAGGAACCTGGGTCACAACAGTTGTAAATATCAGGATAATTTGTTTCTGAAACCAAATTGTTTATTAGAGAGTAGGTTGTTTGTTTCTAGGTGGAGGGTGATGGATTGGTTGATGATTGATTCCATTACTTTGCAGGTGATGCAACATAAAGAAATTGGTCTGTAATTTTCAACTAGGCTAGGGTCTCCTTTTTTGAAGACAGGGATGACCGTGGCTAGTGACCATAGTTTGGGAAGGGAGCTGGTCCTGAAAGATTTTTCAAAGATTATGCTTAGGGGTTCTGCTATAACAGTGGAAAGCTTTTTTAAGAAGTATGCACATAGACCATCAAGTCCAATAGATAGAGATGGTTTCAGTCTGCGAAATGCCTTTTCAACATTATCTTCTGTGAAATCTATTTGTGTTAGATGTTGTAATCATTGTTGGTTGGCTGGGGAATGTTGGGTATGAGCCATTACTATTGGGTATGAGTCATTACTGTTAACAAAGACTGAGCCGAAGAATGTGTTAAAGAGGTTTGCTTTAAATGTTTCACCATTGCATTCTTTACTGTTAGATCTTTTTAGGGGTGGGATGGATCTCGAGTCTTTAAGTTTGTTGTTTACGCAGACTTCCAGTGGTGCCACAGGCATTGGAGATGGTCCTTTTGGACCGTCAGCCCCGTGATCTTGTTAAAATCGTTCAGACAGCGCTCATCAGCTGCCTGAAAGCTTGGAAACCTTTCCCTCGGGAGAAGAGGGAACGGTGAGTTGCCAGGCGGAGGTAGAGCTCCCCAAGAGCCCCAGAAAAAATTCTAGGGGCAAAAAGGGTGAGAGCTCCCTATTTAAGCCTGGCGAAAGCTCCGGATCCGGGATCCTCTGCATTAATTTATTAATGCAGAACAAAATGCCACAACCATCTCTGCTATCAAGATAAAGATCAATCTTAATTTACTTTAAGCAGACGGAGCAAAGGCAGGAGGAAAGGCTGATGTAAGCACCAGACCTCAACTCGATCTTTGAACGGTACTTGAGAAGAAAGGAAATGACGCCTCTGCTTAATAGGGTGTGAAAACGAAAGTTAAGGAAGTCTTCGTTAGCATCATTAGCACCCTTAATTCTGTTTAAACTTGCTGGATTTTATACTTATGTGAAGAAATGTTAAAGAGAAAAGTTGAAGGACTGCAGAATTGATTTACTCAACCCAAATAAGGAGTTTATGAACAGATTTGACTCTGTTGCAAAGTATAAAGTTTAAATAAAATGGCTTCTGTGCAATTAAAGCCTGCTGTTTTTAAGGAAACTGGTGCCTCGTTAGCTCAAATATATAAATTACAATAAGAGTTGAAGGAATTGCTAAAGGCTCAGATTTTTGCTATAGACCAAAAGTTCAAGGAAATTGAAGAGAAAATAATGAAAGTTAAAGATACTCTTGAAACTCAGGACAAAGAAATAAGAGAAGATACGGTGGCAGCATTTAAAAGTTTTCTTGAATACACAAATCAGCTGGATGAAAGAGTTGAAGAAGTTAATCAAGTTAATTTGGACTTAAAAAATAAAATAGAGGAGCTTCAGACTAAGGTAGACACTGCAGATGAAGAACGAGTTTTGTTGCAATATAAAGTAATGGAATCTGCATTGAGAGTGAGAGGTTTGAAAGAAAATAAGCGAGAGAATTTAAAAGATGTCTTTGCAGAGGTTTTTGCACAGATGATTGGATAGAAACCTGTAGATCTTAAAACGCAAATTGAAAAAAATCTATCGTGTTAATTCATGGGTTGCAAGAGAAAGACAGTTACCAAGAGATGTAGTAATTTATTTTACAACTAGGAAGATTAGGACTGAGATTTTACAAGCTTCTTATAAAAATAAAACTCAAATATTAGGACAAGAGGTATTAGTGTTAAAAGAAATTCCCTCAAAAATTTTAAGAAATAGAAAAGAGTTTGCTTTTTTGGTGGATGAATTTAGAAATCGTCAGATACGGTTTAGATGGGATGTTCCAGCTAGTCTAATAGTAAATTATGCAGGAGAGAAATATCGACTTAATACGGTGTTTAAAGCAAGAGATTTTTATACTAACGTATTGAAGGCTGGAACTCCACCACTGCTAGAAGTTAAAATGGGAAGAGAAGTGGATGTGGTTAAAAAGTGTGAGAAAGTAGCAAAGCAAATATAATCTAAAGTAGAGGCTGTGACTAAGGAAGAAAGGTTGAAGGCAGCAGGGGAAGAGCAAAGAATGATTGTCATTACTAAATGTAAAGAACAAGGAGTAAAGAAGCAACCATTTCAAACGAAAAGAGTTTCTTTTTATGGGAAAGGGTAAATCACAAGCAAAATTTTTGGATATAAAAAGTAGAAAGGATAATTTATAATTGACTTTGGTACATAGTTAATTAGGTAAGTATAAAACTCAGGAAAAAAAAAATTTCTTATATAAAATTGGGGTGTATATGTCTTAATCTGTAATTTAAATGTGGGAGATATATTGATGTTATTTTATTATATATGGTGGATTTAGTTATGTTGGACAAAACTGATGCTGGGTCATATAAAGTGTTGGGGAAAAAATTAAAAAAAGAAATGGACTTGGTTAAGGCTTGTATGACAAAATGGTTATAAAATATTTGGTAACTCACTGATATGGAAATATAGGGGAGGAAAAAATTGGCTTAAATGTTAATTGTATATAAGTTAAAAAGTTAAGAGAGAAAACTTTATAAAATGTTAAAGTTTGGTTGATTATAAAAAAAATGTAGAAGAAGATAATGTTTATTTAGTAATTGATGTTATTTGGTATGGATGCTAAAAGTACTGAACTGTTGGAAGCGGTGGAAATTTCAGTGTACCTGAATGAATACCCACAAGAAAATATATTGGAATGAATAAGATGGACTGACTACAATTAGAACAATTATTGGATGAAGAAATATCAAATATCTTATGAATGAACATTTCCTTTTTTTTTCTTTATTATGGAGAAGGAGAGTTGAGGTTATAGGGGAGGGATGGGAATTTATGGATAATTAGTGTATTTTAGCTTATGATTGTTAGATCTTATGCCCTGTATTTTGCTCTGGGAAGTTCGGGGGTGGGTGGGTGAAGATGGGTGGGGGGAGGAGAGTGGGATGTATTGAAAAAATTCTTTGTAAAACTCTTTAATAAAAAAAAAGTTTGTTGTTTACAAAATTATAGAAAGCGCAATTGGACTTTTTGCGCAGAAGGTCTTCTTGTTTGATGTGGTAATTGGTGCATTCAATCCTTATTTGGTGGTATATATTTTTGTAGCGGTTTTTTAAGTTGGCTACATAGCCAGTTTTGTTTTTTTCGCCAGAGGGATTTTTTTTTTGGATTGGAGCTTTTTTATTGATATCGGTAATTTGTTTTTCCTGATTTTGGTGGTGGTTTGTGGTACATATAGTTTAATGACTCTATTGACTTCAAGTAGGAAAACACTATAATGGTCTTCAGCAGTGATACAGTTAGAGAATAGAATTTGCCAGTCAAGAGATGAGAGGTCGGTGTCTATAAGATCATAGTTGGCTTTTTTGAAATTGTAGTTTATTATACTATTATTATGGAGATTACTGTATATTGAGACAAAAGTCTATCATGCTGTGGTCACTGTTGGAAAAGGGTTCTTTTATTTGTAGTCCATAAATTGAGTTTGTGTTGTTGCAGAAGATGAGGTCAAGGCAGTTGTTGAGTCTTGTATTGTTAGTTACTAGTTGATCAAGACCTAGATTTGGAACAGCATTGTACAGGGTAGTATGGATGAGTTCAGTTGTACATTCGTTTGTTTTCCAATTAATAAGAGGTAGGTTGAGGTCACCTAGGAAGATGAGAGGATAAGGGCAAGAGGCAGTCCATGTTAGTAGTGTGGTTAACTTGTTCGCATGTGCGATGTCGTAGTTGGGGGCTCTGTAGCATAGCAAGAAGCGAAGTGTGATGTTAAAGGAGAGTTCGCAGACAATAGTTTCTGGAAGAGCGAGTTTATGTGCAACTTGAATATTTTTTAGATTCAGTGACTTTTTGTAAAAGATAGCTACTCCACCTCCCCTGCGGGTTTCACAATCAGACCGGAAAACGTGATATTCTCTGTCTGAAATGATGGAGTCAGGGAGGGATGAGTTCAGCCATGTTTCGCATACAAATATAATGTCAAATGTACCAATATTTAACAAGAGGAGTTCTCTAACAGTTCACTAACCTTAACTGTTAGTGTTAAAAAAACAAAAAAACATTAAGATTTCTAAAGAACCATGGAATAAGATAAAATAAACACACACACAATCTATATATTTACTTGATTAGAGACTAAGGCGCTTATAATTGTTTTAGTATAACTGAACTTCAATCCCAATCAGCATAATTACTAAAATACTCCAAAATCTACATCCTGGACATGAAAAGTGTTTATTTACTGCATATTAACTGTCATTTTCACTAATTCTAAAACAAAATTCCAAAATATCTTCACAAAATAGTTGCTTCTCCAATAGCTAAAGAAAAAGCTGGTTAAAACCATTCATATGTTGTATAGAAGCAGTAAGATGCAGCACCATGGACAGGGTATAGCAGAAAATTATCTTTTCTCTCCATATCCAATGGAGAAAAGGCTTAATTTAATTTGCACTCTCTTCTGTTCTGACTAGGTTAGAAGAAAATTTTCCAGGATAGAGAAAAATACAAAGTAAATTAAAGCACACATTTAAGCAAACCATTTATTTCATTTGGGTCATTAAGTCCAATCCTCTGCTCATTGCAGGAATCTAACAGAGCAACCCATACAGATTGCTATCTAGCCCCATATGAACACATCCACAAGAGAGGAGCTATGACTTTGCTGGGCAATTTGTTCCACTCAACGTAACACTCAATCACAATCTGCCTTCATGTATATGGAAGGGTAGTTGCTACAATCACAGAATATATCTGCTAGGTTCTTTCCTGGAATCTTTATCCTCCTCCAGAGTTTTATCCTCCCTTTTATTAGGGTTCCAAGATGTGGACCAGGTCTGACAGGATTTCAAAGATGGTTACTCTGGCTCTTTCCAACCACAATGTATTTTTGTGGGTTGACATGTACATTGCAAACGATATGCAAAATTGCAGAATCTTTCCTAGCAATTTCTGATGTAAGCTATAGCTATGATTTTACCAGTATTTTAATAGGTTGTATTTTTTATCACTTCCATGGTCACGAAATGTCTTCAGAAATCTTAAATACAGAAATATACAGCATCTATATTCTAGCCTTCCATTTAACTCTAGAAATTTACCATTTCCATCTGGCCCAATTCAGATATTTATGAGCACAGATATGGATGGGGTAATTGCTTCTCTAGCAGCAAACTCCAGTTAGTAAGCCTCCTTGTTTCTTTTTTCTATATCTCTCTTTCATCTCTAGAGATAGAGATAAAATAGAAATATATTATCTCAACCTAAACCTTACAATGATGAAGATTGTTGGTCTTCTAAGCCAACTTGTGGGCGGACTAAACTGATGAAATGGTGAATTCCTTATTACATTTCTCCTTCTATTAAACATTTTGGCCTGGATGCCTTCTTTGGCATTTGGGATAACTTAACTTCCCTCTTAAGACCATATATTTGAAACTTAATTCCTAGCTCTAAAATTAACTGTTTGTGATATCCAGCAGCTAGAAATGTATCAAAATGTCCTAGTACTAAATATTTTGGGAAGATTTTATTAACTTGCATTTATTCCTAATGTCCTTCACATCACAAAACCATCATCAGGACTGCAACGTGACAGACACACATAACATACCTGTCAGATCTATTTTGGATCTTTACTCTCCCTCCTACTAATGTCTGAGGGATCCAAATGTATCCCATATTACTCTGAATGGAGAAGAGCCTACCTCTTCTAAACTAGAACTCAGCTCTGCTTGTTCCTATGTACATTTAATCTGGATATTTTTTACTGTTTTATAGCTTTTTACTGTTTTTGTATTTTTAAATGTTTTAGTATTTTTAACAGTAATACATTTTTTAAATTGTGAGCTCCCCAGAATCATTGACTTAGATAGGTGGTCATAGAAATGGAATAAATTAATATTCTGGAAATTATTCAAGATGGAGCTTTCCCAGAGCATTTGATCATTAGTATGCTATTATGATCTATTTATTATTTCTATCTATTAGGGTTAATTAAATTTACACCATTAGTATTTTGCTTTTATTCTATAATATAGAATAACTAATAGAATAACTATTATAGAATATTAACTATTAACTATATGTTAACTTTTAAATTTATTGATTTAGCCATTTATTTATTTTCTATATTTTCCCATTCCAATCCAATGATTAGGTAGTGAATAGGTTTAAAACAAAATACTTAAAAACAGTACAAAAATAAGTATATACAAATGTGTTAAGAAAAATATAATTGTTACTATAGCCAAGGAAGATAATAATAAACATTGATAATAATAGCCCATTTCATCCAGAGTCTTCTGAAGCTGCCACGTGACCACTCCTTTTAAGAAAGCTTGAAAACTGGACAAAAATGTCCAGATTAGTTGGGCCAATTGATAGTCCCTTAAGGAGGCACACCTCTTTAAGAGATGGCACAGCACTTTCTCTCTCAAAGAAAAATTAACTACAACCCTGATCTAATCATGCATTCCCTCCTATGCAGCCTTAGCAAGCCAGGAGGGACACGGATCCAAAACTTAAATGGCTGAACTAACAGATGCAAGGCCCTATCCACTTCCTCAGGTTCAATGGGCTCCCCAGATTATACATATCCCCACAACCTCCACAGAGTCTAGTTATATTCCACTTTATTATTTAGATGAATAACTCAAAGCAGCTAACATACCTAATACTCTCCTTCCTCCTTCAATTCTTTTCCGTAACAACCACCTAGTGAGGTGAGTTGGGCTGAGAGAGTGTTACTGGCCCAAAGTCACTCAGCCAGCTTTCATGTCTAAAGTGGAAATAAAACTCATGATCTCCTGGTCTCTAGTATGATGTTTTAACCATTTGACCAAACTGGCACTCTCTAAAGGCCGGAATCTAACACAGAGTGAATGCAAGCAATTTTATGTACTAAACATGCCCCACATTCCTCACAACAACTCTGTAGATGAACTTCAGTATTACCGCCAAGGAGGGACCAAATCACAATAAAAAAAACAAAAAAAACACCAGGTCAGGTGTATTATTACTATTAAGTTACATACATGCTCTTGTAATGGTATCCATGAACTTTTATCCTGTGCAAATTAAAATCCACCAAGATATAAGCCCAGAGAACTCCATCACCAGCCCAGCCACAGTGTTAAGGTGATAGCTATGCAGCATGGGGTCTGGTACATAGCAACAATCCCAACTGATCTCACTTGGCGCCCAACTTAATAAACAGTGTCCTACACCTGGCAATCTAAAGAGTAGGATCCATGAATCCCTCCAAATAGTTCATATGACCAACACCATCCCATCTCCTCTATCCTGGGGTCTTGTCTGGTGCCATAGCCAGAAACCAGTCAAATAGATCTCAGACAGGGGAACTTTTCCTCTTGTCCTAGTCTTGATAATGCACTCCAGATCAGCCTTTTCATCAACAATTAAATCATGAATAAGGGTGGTTTGATCTGGCATCCACCAGCAGTAGCTAACAACCAGGGTCTTGAAATCTGCCATCTGTGGCTTGGGAGCAAGTTCAGAAGGCTGGAACAACACAATATACTAATTGCCCTGTGGCTAGCCCACCTTCTGTCTACCATCATATTTTCCCCTATCCATCAGTATTGAAATCTCATAACCTGCCCTCATTTCTTCAGAGCCCTCCAACCTTCCCTGTCCATAGAGGTCCACATCCCAACCCACAGCCCCTCACCTGACATAATCTATAACTAGTCAACTAAGGGAAACCCTAATACCAGGGGCACATCTGCATACCACTCAACACATCTGGACATTCAAGGATTCACATACCATTCTTCCAATGCCTTCAATCAGTTCCCTTGTTGAGGCACCTAATCATACAACCAAATGATTTCAAGCTTCTCCTTTCCAGCTCTCACTGTGAGGATAGACAGAATCAGTCACAATCAGAACCCACCAAGTCAATTAAATCAAGTCTGATTCTCAATCCAGTCCTCTCAGTAAGATCTTCTTAAATCCCACTCACTATCATTAAATGAACTCATACAGAGGTGACTTTCTCAATGTCTTCCAATTCTAGCTGGACAGCGGTAAAATGGTTATCCAATTGCATGGGGGAAAGGAACTGCAGTCACAAGGCCCTGTCAGCCGCAGCCATCACAATCCAGTATTGTATCTGCTACAATGAAAACTTAATCCCTTCCCCATGACTGTGATGAATACGTAGCCTACTTCTAATACCTGATAATTCCATCCAGCTCACTTTGTAGATCCATCTTCTTTGCAAACTGATAGAAGCTTCTTCATCATCAATGCTGGAGCCCTTCCTACTGCCATGTTACCAGTCTCTGCCAAACAACCGGAATGCATCCTGTACAAAGCAATAGATCCTTAAACCTGTAGCCCAACAATTCAGCCGCCAGCGCCATTGCCTCCAATCTAACCACCATCATTGCTGGCTCCAATCCCCCAAGACCAGCTCTCAATGTCCAAGTAAAGGAAAGGGCCTCTAAAATCTCACATACTTTCCCAGGCACACTGACGCCCAGGATAAAATATAAACTGTATGAACCAGATAGTAAACCAGTTCTGATTGGCCTACTGAGGAGATGATCTTGAGAGGCTCTTCCACAATTCAATCAACAGCAGCAAATATCCAACCATCAGCAACATGCTAAAACCATCTTCCAGCAGCATCCATTCAGACCATGATGGGAAAAAAACCTTGTAAGATCTTATATAATCTTTAAAATATATTATAAAAATATATTATAAAATCCAAACATATTAGATATTTTATATTTTTATATATTTCAATATACATCTAATAATGTTTATAAATTTTTAAATGTAACATACAAATTATAAAATAATATAATCTTCAGAAATCCTACCAGTATAGTTATAATCTTATATTAGCCAAAAATGTTTTCTAATAAACCTGGTACATTTCATAGATTTAATTCTATTATGCAGAAAGTCTCATTGCTAAACTAGAATTATATTGCCCAAGATTGAAGGATCTAGTTGAAAAGACCAGATATCTACCAAAGCCAAAGTCTCAGACCATTTAGCATCTTGAATAGGAATGTGCAGTGCATCCAAAACAAAACAGGAATGATACAGCCAGATCTTCTAGCTTTATTCACTATTCGTTCTATGTTGTCTTACTCTGCAAAAACCTAAATCAGAATTTAGTCAAATGTAATTGACTGTTAAAAGATAAAACTTTATGAAGAAAGATTAAAGCCAGCAAATGAATAAATCTCAAAAAAGGTACTCGTTACCAATGTTGCTGTGAACATCTCAACATTTTGATTACAATCTATCACCCTTAACTATTACATCTACACACGTCTAACTCTTAAAAAGTGAGATCAAACCAGGAAAGATATATGTTATAGAATGACATGAAATTGCTTTTTATCAGTTCCTCCTGAGTACTTCACTGTCTTAAACAAAACAAATGTAGTTCAAAACCTTGTTTAAAATTTTTTCATAAATGTATATCATAAATTAGATTATGATCCATATAGATGGAAATTCTCAGTAAAAACCAAATAACTTATTATCTCAATAATAATGTGGAGACTAGTAGTGCAATTACTCTACAGTAGGTCAAATTTCTCAATAAATTGTGTGAGTTTAGAAAGTATTCAATATTTTTGTTGGATTACTAATTTCCCAGACTGATTACGCCATGAGCAGTGGTAAGAGCCTGATAGGTAAAATTTATTTTGCTATTTTTGTACCATCTAAAGATGATGTTGAAATAGAGGAATTTATTACCAGCCACTTATTATTTAAGCACTGCTTTTAAAACAGTTTGAAGTTATAGCCATTTCATCTGTTTAGGGTGGAAGATACCATCAAGTGGTTCTCTCTAAGACACTTAAGCAATCTGAAGAATTCAGAAATACTTTACTGGATGTTAGTGGCTGGTGATTCCATTTTAATTCTACTCTTAATACTGACATTGATATTGATATAATTGGCTATCAGTGGTCTTATGTTATTATAGACCTTGAAGGGTCTACTGGTTTGATGATATTTGTCCATCATTTTCGAAGAGGACTTTGACATCGAACGAGTTGTGGGCTATCCATGGTGTATTCAGGAGGTGGCTGGTAAGGCCTATACGGGCACTTATGTTATTACAGACCTTGAAGGGTCTACTGGTTTAGTTAAACTTTGGATATAAAAGTCAGCTTGGACACAAGCTGGATCATAGGTGAGAAAAAGTTCACCATCAACACACTGAACATGGATCAGAGTATATATTATTGCATCCACTGCATGGTAAGGGGAACTTCGGGCATGACCGCCGCTCACATGACGAGAGTTTCATGTGTGAGGGCAACTGGCTGCTGCTCGTACAAGAGGAGCTTCACACGCATACTTGCCTGCCGTCTGTGTGGCCCGGTTCCAAACAGGCCTGGGGGGTTGGGGACCCCTGGCTTAAGAGGACAAGCTCTGTTCTAAAGGAGATGCAGTGGCTGTAAATTTCCTAATGAACCAAATTTAGAGCCTGATACAAAGACTTATACATGTAGTCCTCAACTTACAACCATTCTTTTAGTGACTGTACAGAGTTACAATGTGTTGAAAAAAATATTTAGTACACATCTTCAGAATTGCAACCATCACAACAGCTTCCTTGCATGATTGGGCGTTTGCCAATCAATTTGCATTTATGACAGTTGCAGTGACCCAGGTTTACACCTCAGTCATTTTTGAACTTCCCAGTCAGCTTCTGGCAAGCAAAGTGAATGAGGAAACTGGCAGAGAAAGTCTCAAGTTGCAGCCATGTGATGTCATACTTATTGGAGTGATTCGCTTAACAACTGCAGCAAAAAAGGTTGTAAAATTGGGTGTGGTCATATGATGCAATATTTAACAATCACACTGCTTAATGATGGAAGTTTCTGGTCCCAATTGTGATCATAATCTACCTGTGTAGATTAGAATTGAATATTTAAGGGAGTACTTATACTGCCTCACTAAAAAAAATATAAACCTTTTTTTTACAAAATAATAAAAGTAAATGGACAATTACTCAATAAAGACTTATATTCTCTATTTCAAGAAAAATATTACTAAGATAAATAAAATAAACTTCTACTATTCCTTTCAAAGTAAAGGAATAATTGCATTCTGAGGAACTCCTAATGGAAAATCAAACAGATTCCTGACAAATATAGCAGATAACTTGTCCCCCGAAATGTAGAGAAGGGAATTAGAGGGTCAGCCATACCAGTCTTAATTCTCGCTAAGAGAGATGAGGGGGGGAGGGGAGTGACCATGCAATATTGGAATTCAGAATTATACAAGCACAAGAAATATAAAAAAGTATTGGACTTTAAGAGAGCTGATTTCAATAAACTTATGAGAAAACTTGGGAAGGATTCCATGGATGAAAATCCTCAAGGGGAAAATAACCCAAGAAGCTTGGGAAATCTTGAAAAATAAGATAATAAAAACCCAGTCTAGCACAATTCAATTGAAGAATAAAGAAGAGATCTCCCTGATAAACTGAAAGACAAAAAGAACAATATGTAAAATGGAAAGAGGGACACATGACTAAGGCAGAATATCTGCTAATAGCCAGAACCTGCAAAGATGAAGTCAGGAAAGCTAAGGCTTAAAATGAACTAAGGCTTGCGACATATGTCAAAAATAAGAAAAAAGTTTTAAAAAAACACGTAAAAAAATAAGAAAAAAATCAAGGAAATGATTGGCTCATTGACGGGCGAAAATGGCAAAGTGACCAGCAGCAAGGAGAAAGCAGAATTGCTTAACTCATTTTTAGCATCTGTCTTTACACAAAAGGAAAAAAACAATTCAACTGATAAAAAAACATACTGTAAAATGAAGATCAGGAATGCAAGTTAAAATAAGCAAGAAAATGGTAAGTGAGTCTATCCACTCTAGACAAGTTCAAATCACCAGGACTAGATGGATTACACCCAAGACTCTGAAGGAATTGGCAGAAGTGATCTCTGAACCACTGAACCATATCTTTCAAAGACCCTGGAGCACTAGGGAACTATCAGATGACTGGAAAGGGACTTATGTAGTTCCCATCATTAAAAAAACAGGGCGGGGAATGGATCCAGGAAACTACAGCCTTATCAGCCTGATATCAATACCTGAGAAGATTCTGGAAAAGGTATTCTACTATGAATACCTAGAGTCAAGCAAAGTCATAACTGGAAGCCAACACAGGTTTGTCAAAAACAGATCATGCCAGGCAAATTTTATTGTCTTCTTTGACAATGTGACAAAATTGTGAAATGCTGTGGATATAATTTACTTGGCCTTCAGTAAAACATTTGATAAAGTAGACCACAATCTACTACTTGATAAGATAGAAAACTGTGGGTTAGACAGCATCAACACCAGATGGATTCGTAACTGGCTGACCAAACACACTCAACATGTAGTCTTTTAATGAAACTGCATCTACATGCAGAGAAGTACATGTAATCTTTAACCTATAACAGTCATTTAGTGACTGTTCAAAGTTACAACAGCACTGAAAAAGCACAAGTGACTTATAACCGTTTTTCACACTTACGACCGTTGCAGCATCCCTATAGTAATGTAATCAAAATCCAGATACTTGGCAACTCGTTCATATTTAGGATGGCTGCAGTGTCACAGGATCATGTGATCACCTATTGTGACCTTCTGATCTGCAAAGTCAATGGGAAAGACAGATTCACTTAACCAAGTTACTAACTTAACAACTGCAGTGATTCACATAATAACTGTGGCAATAAAGATCATAAAATGAGGCAAAAATCACTTAACAACTCTTTTGCTTAGCAACAGAAGTTTTAGGCTAAATTGTGGTTATAAGTTGAGGACTACCAGTATGCAGTGGGGTACTTCAAGACTCTGTTTTAGGCCCAGTACTCTTCAATATCTTCATAAATGATTTAGACAAGGGGATAGAAGAGAAACTCATCAAAATTGCAGATAACACCAAGTTGGAAGAACAGTCAATACTCCAGAAGATAGGCTCAAGATACAGAAGGATCTTGACAGACTTGAACACAAGGCCATATCTAACAAAAAGAAAATCAATAAGAAAAATAAGTTCTACATTTAGGCAAGAAAAATCAAATGTACAGGTACAGATTAGGTGAAACCTGACTCAATAGCTGTAACTGTGATGCGGATCTTGGAATCCTAATGGACAATCCTTTAACTATGATCCAGTAGTATGCAGCAGCAGCTAAAAAAGCCAATGCCATCCTATGTTGCTTAACAGAGCGATAGAATCAAGATCACATGAAGTATTAGTTAATGCTTTATAAAGCCTTAGTAAGACCACACTTAGAATACTGCATCCAGTTTTGGTCACCATGTTATAAAAAAGATACTCTAGAAAGAGTGCAGAAAAGAGCAACAAAGATGATTAGGGGGCTGGAGGCTAAAATATAAGAACTGTTGCAGTGATTGGATTTGGTAGTTTCTTCCAGTGAAAAGAAGGACTAGCGTGACATGTTAGCAGTGTTCCAATATTTGAGGAGCTGCCACAAAGAAGAGGAGCTCAACCTATTTTCCAAAGCACCAGGAATAAAGACAAGAAACAGTGAATAGAAACTAATCAAGGAGAGAAGCAACCTAGAAATAAGGAGGAATTTCCTGAAAGTGTAAACAATTTACCAGTGGAATGGCTTATCTTCAAAAGCTGTGAGTGCTCCATCACAAAAGTGTTTTAAGAAGAGATTGGAGAACCATTTGTCTGAAATAGTATAGGGTCTCCTGCTTGATCAGGAGGTTGAACTAAAAGACCTCCCAGGTACCTTTCAATTCTGTTTTTCTGTTATACTATAAATGATATGAAACAAATTCCATAGAATTTTCATAAGTAAAAAAGAAATATCTCAAGTCAATCTATATATATAAAATATGTTAGGAAAATCACAAGTTAGCAGCAACACAAATTAGTAGCAACAATCTATATATATTAAAGATTTTAGGAAAACTAATTTTATAACAATCATAGATTTTTTTTCCTACTGAGTTCTGATTAAGATGATTGTATGCCTATTTATTCTATTCTAAATTAATACTAGCACCTACAAAAGATAATACTCAATCCTAAAATTTATAAATTATAAAAAAAATCAGAAACCATATTCTAAAATTATGAAGTTTTGATATTAGATATTTATAAATCTTCTAGTGCACTAATAAACCAATTAGTTTAAGCATGAACTTTATAGTAAACATAATGAATTTTTCTATACCACTAATCATAAAAATAACTCATGTTATAGAGAAATTTTACTTGCCTTTCAACATCAAGTAATTCTATCAGACAGTAAAACCTTACAGCATATTCTACTACTTCTTCAAATCCAAGCTGATTACTGCATAATCAACCAACCAGATATCTCTATAATCTGTACCAGTTTAAGGTGCAGGCACTTTTATATTTTAAAAATTCACAAAAACATTTGCACAAGATTACCTGGCTTTTTTCTGCTAGAAAAAATTTTTAAATGAAAAATTGAAAAAAAATACTTGATCTGATATGTATGCATATCTTACTTTGTCGAGTTAATAATAGTTTCAATCCCAAACAGCATATTTTAAGTGGAATAAAAATGACTCAGAGCAAATATATAATCAGTAGAAAAATTTGAAAATCACTAAAGTAATTTTAATACTTTATCAAATAAAACAATAAAAATTCTATATAAAATCACACACACATATATAGTTAAAAGATGCATTAAGGTAGTTAATGGGCACTTTAAAGATGGTTCTGGGCATATAAATAAAATTAAGAATTCTGTGACATTTTCTTTTTTAGCAGATTATAAAGGTTCTGAGTTGCTTTGGGTATTTGAGTTTGGATATTAGATACATTATATTATATTATTAAATCAATACATGATTTGATTATGAAGCCAGTTTCTGACAATGTATTCTTGTGCATATCTACTAAGAATTTTCATGAGTTTAGTTCAAAACTTATAATTAATACTGTGACCAAGGACACTTAAATGCAAGTTTTCCTGAAATTAAAAAAAACCTGGGACTTTGAGAAAACACCAAGTAGTAATCCATAGGACATATTAAATAGGTTACATCTTCTATATATATATTTATAATTCCAGGATTATTATAAAAGCAAATACTTTTTGTACCTATACTTTGCACTGTATCATAAATCATTTAAATAATTACAAAACAAATAGACAGCATTACAAAATATGGATACAGAATATGGATGATAAAGTCAGAATATGACTTTATCAAAAACCCATTTACTTGAAATAATAAATCTTCAAAACCATCAAACTATAATAGTTGTGACATTAGTAGGCTAGCTTTTAAATATGAAAATTCCACCTCTCATTCTTTTATTACAGTATGCATCATAGATAAAATATATGCCATTATAACTGACTTCTTTACTGACAAACTTGCTTAGCTTACCCTTACATTATCAAGAGCAACTCTCAGAGATTTGTTATAGGGCAACATTAGAGAGCAAAATAGATGGCTGGTCCACAGCATCCCTTTAAAAGGTGACAAGGCAATCCAAAACTCTGAAGTGTGAAATCTCTTAACTGCTTAACCCAAGAATACCAAAAGACATAAAATGAAAGTAACTGGCTTTTGGGGACCGCAAGAAATCTGTTAAGAAAATATGAGTTTTCCATCCAGGGAAACTCAAATGGTATATAAAAATAGTGTAAAAGAGGAAACACCCATACAGTTAACTGACACCCACAACCAAACACACGTGCTGCTACTGTGGAGACTGGAATTCTTCCCAATTCTTTTCAACATATGGAAAGGTAGATTTTGGTTGTTTATGTTGATGATTTTTTTGCACCCCACCTCATCTGAAACCCAGCAAAGCATCTATCGCTTAGAGCAGCAGGTCCGGCCACCTCTCACCTATTAAAGCTGGAAAACCCGAATCAGATGTGAAGCCCGAAAGTACTGCACAGGTCTCTCCGCCTCTATGTATTCCGGCCCCCTCCCCACAAAGCCTGAGCCTGGGTCCCCAGGGTCAGTCGGATCTTCTCTGCGACCAGATCTCCGGCTCAAGCAATGAAGTCCCAGAAGCCCCTTCCGCTGCCGGGGAAAGACTGTCGGCCCTCGCCGCTGGCATAGGCTCGGCCGGCTTCCTCCTGCCTCTCCGCCCCAGAGAGACCAAGGAGCCATGGCAGACAAGAGGACCGAGAAAAGTTGAGGCCTTCAGGATCCCGGAGAAGCCGCCTCCACGCTCTCACAACTCGGGCTCCCCCAGCCCCTACTGCTCGCTCACTTACCCACCTCGTCGTCCCTGTTCCACAGCAACCGGGCTGTCTGGTGGCGGGGGCGGCAATACTCTCTCGGGCCCTGGTTCTTTTTGATGATTGCGGGGATAGAGGTCTCCACCGACGACCTTTATTTGAGAGACGGGTAATCTCTAGGCTCTGCGCGCTCCGCTGCCAGACCGGCCACCATCTTACATTAGGGTGAGACTGCCCGCCTGCCCCGGACGCTGCTTACAAGACGCATGCGCACAAGCCACCAGAGCGTCTTGGTGCGGAGGAAGGAAAAAGTAGAAAGAAACGCGACGCAGCCCGAGAGCATGATGGGACTAGTAGTTTAGTGATAACCTCCTTTTCTAAATTGGAAGGATAGGTGTTGAGCCGCCAGCGAGACTGTTTTTTTTTTTTTTGGTGTTAGTAATAATCGACCGTATAAAAAGTTGTTTTTCAAGGAATCCTTTCATATAAGTATACGGTACAATATAAAAAGACTGGATGTCAACTCGGGTTTCGGTTAAATATGTCTGGATTTTGTTTCGAATCTTCACTTCGTCACCTCTGTATTTTTTTAAAAAAACCAAGTTTCACACATCACGCAAGGCTATGCCTTGTTTATGTATAGTTTAAAAATACGATTAGTATGGAATAAGATAATGGTGAAATTTGTACGTGCCGTATTCCATGAAGTAGTTAGAGAATTGTTAGCGTTTTCTACATTGAGAGCAGTGACATAATTGATACTTCTTCGTTGAACATATCTTAAGTCCATAATGTTAATTTATCTGTCACTACCGTAATTGCAACTCTTTCTGAGCGTTGGTTATGCCATCTGTCTACTTGTCTACTTTTTCTGTTTTTTGTTATTTTTTTTAATACAGAAAATTAAAAGACAAAACTCCAAGGGTTAAAGTGGAAATTTTACAAGAACAAAACTAAACTAAATATTGCAACAATAATAGCCTTCTCCACTTGCACTAAGGTCTAAGATTTATAAACTTCTACGTCTATTTGCAACCAATTGACCTATTATATAGTACATCTAGTTCTTATAATAGTTAACATTTTAATCAACAACAAAGTTAAACTTCAAAGCCCTTTGTTAACAATCTGCTGTTGTAATTAGCTTGTAGAAAGTCTTCAGGTTTCTTATCTACTACAAAGCACCCCAATTGTTATCTCTAATCTGTCCAGGATCAGTATCTCATTTGATTTTTAATAATGAAAACATTCCTTAGAATTTTAGTTGCGAATTTCCCCAACAATTGCATCCCATTTCTTAGAGCTGTAAGTCTTTGTTGTGTTTCTGCATTGCAGCATCCATTGTTCAAAAGGACTCTGAAAACATAGGATTGATCTTGCCTAAAAAATCCAGTCCATCACCCATCAGTTCCATTATCTCTGAATTTCTAATACTTATCAATCTTTTCTGCCAAATCTGTAACGTTCAGACCAAGTTCTTTCTTCTTCATGTATGGCAGCAACAAATCATATTCCAATTCATCAAACTGCAAATTAAGTTCCACTATTATTTTCTGTTTTGAGGTGTCATCCTGACTTTGATTCAAATTTTGTATTTATATCTTCAAAAAATACCCTAGAAAGCATTCTTTTTTCAAAGGTTTCCCAGAAAGCTTTACCTCAGATGTTTTGAAAAATACACTCTTCCTTCCAAGAACAAGAGAAACAGATATATTATGATAAAATATCCATAGAGAGAAGTTAAAATTTTAGTCAGGGTAAAAAGTAATCAAAAGAAAAGGTATTTTTCCATGATTTGTTTTTTTTTAAAGCTGGTAAGAATAAAATACTTATTATATAATCCAATGTAAGTCTAATTGGGTTTTTATTTATTTATTTATTTATTTGATTTTTATACCGCCCTTCTCCCGAAGGACTCAGGGCGGTGTACAGGCAAGATAAAACAATACAATATACAGATTAAAATACCATTTAAAAAACTTATTTAAATTAGCCTAAAATTAAAAATTTCCATACTAAAAACCCCGTTTAAAAATTGATAAAATTTCACATTAAATCTAATTTAAGCCAGCCCCGCGCGGATAAAGAGATGTGTCTTCAGTTCGCGACGGAATGTCCGAAGGTCAGGTATTTGACGTAAACCCGGGGGAAGCTCGTTCCAGAGTGTGGGCGCCCCCACAGAGAAGGCCCTTCCCCTGGGGGCCGCCAGCCGGCATTGTTTGGCGGACGGCACCCTGAGAAGTCCCTCTCTATGGGAGCGTACGGGTCGGTGGGAGGCATGTGGTAGCAGCAGGCGGTCCCGTAAGTACCCATGTCCTAAGCCATGGAGCGCTTTAAAGGTCATAACCAACACCTTAAAGTGCACTCGGAAGGCCACAGGCAGCCAGTGCAGCCTGCGCAGGATCGGTGTTACATGGGAGCTACGTGTAGCTCCCTCTATCACCCGCGCAGCTGCATTCTGGACTAACTGAAGCCTCCGAGTGCACTTCAAGGGGAGCCCCATGTAGAGAGCATTACAGTAATCCAAGCGAGAGGTAACGAGCGCATGAGTGACTGTGCATAAGGCATCCCGATCAAGGAAGGGGCGCAACTGCCGAACCAGGCGAACCTGGTGGAAGGCCCTCCTGGAGACGGCCGTCAAATGATCTTCAAACGACAGCCGATCATCCAGGAGGACACCTAAGTTGCGCACCCTATCCTTTGCGGCCAATAACTTGCCTCCAACAGCCAGCCGCGGCTGCAGCTGACTGAATCAGGGTGCCGGCATCCACAGCCACTCCGTCTTGGAGGGATTAAGCTTGAGCCTGTTTCTCCCCATCCAGACCCGTACGGCTTCCAAACACCGGGACAGCACTTCAACAACTTTTCACGCAATTGGGTGATTTTCACAATGAATTCTCACTGACAACTTTCTTAAGGAAAGTAAAAGTATTTTATAGGTCAATGGTAAACTATGAGAGAACAAAGCAAAAATGTAAAATCCAGCAAGAGTCACAAGATAGATCAACAATCAACTAGCCTAATTAAAATATACAAAAAATAGAGGTATTTTTAAAGTGCAATTAAAACCAAGGCGTGCTTAAAAAAACAAAGCTGAAGGGAAAAGTTGGTAAAAGACTCAATCTTCTGATCACTCCTTGCCTGGAATTGTGATCTTCAAGATCTCTCTCCTCCAAAGCTGCACAATTGTTCAAAGTTCTTGGGTCCTTCCTAGTTACTCCCATTCAATTCTAGGGAGCAAAGCTGCCAAATAGCTTTGGCAGAAAGATCACCTGTTCGTTGAGAGAGAAAAAAATGCCTGCTGCTCAGCATACCATCTTGGGGGAAAGATAATTTTTCCTTTATGTTTTGTCCCTCTTTCAATTACTTTTATTTTCAGATCTTTATTGCTTACTGTTTTTTTCCTGCCTTTAATTTTTTTGTCTTTGCACTTTGCATAATATTACCTGCTTGCAAAGGGAATAACAATGAAATTATGGTTGTACAACTAATAAAGAAATCTGGTCATTCTTTCAAAGAAATTTCAATTTAGATCCTTTGCACCTCAAGAGTCCTCAAGCCTATTACATTCTTTATGTTTATCTGCACAAAAAACATTTGTGGAAGAATAAAATGCGCTGAAGTTTTATACATTGACCTGAACATCTTTAAGGAAAGGCAGGATGTAAATGACGTATCTAAATATGAAAATAGACAATAATCTGGAATCGTGCTATCCAGGTAAACAGTTGACAATTGTAGTTGCCCCACAATGGATATTACATGCTGGAAATATCAAGACTTAAAATCCCATAATTGGGAGCCTTTTGTCTTAATCTGTGAAACCTGCTGAGTGTTTCATAAAAAATTATTTCAGTTCTAATAATCTTAGTAGAACAATAAATAAAGAACGTTTATTTACGTTCTACCAGAAAATGCAGGCAGAAGAATGAATGGGCAGGATTGAAGCCTGAGATTAACAAAAATAAGGACTTTCCTTTGAATTAATTTACATCTTTATAACCAGGTACACTGAATCTTTAGGCTGCAAAAAAATAGATGATGGTTTGCTGAAAGCATGGATTTATTAAGAAAAATTTGCAATTTGACTTCAATTTTATCAAGTGACTTCAGCAGTATATATACAGTACAACTTCTACAAATATACAGGGAGTTCTCAATTTACAACCACAGTTGAGCCCAAAATTTCTGTTGCTAAAGCTAGACAGTTGATAAGTGAGTTTTGCCCCATGTTACAATCTTTCTTGCCAGTTGGTAAATGAATCACTGCAGTTGTTAAATTAGTAACACTAACAGTAATATTGGAAGAAATTGGAACTTAAAACTGACTTTAAAGTTGTGAAAAAGGTAAAGTATTTGGGGGCGATTCTTACAGATGAATGTCTAAGTTATATAAAAAGAACTAAGTTAAAATTGAAAACACATGACAGAAAGAATTGTCATTGATGGGAAGAATTTCAATAATTAATGTACTACATAGAAGGCTATTTTTATTACAGACTATACTGATATTAAGGATTCTTCTTGGCAGAAAAATATATCTAAATTCATTTGGCAAAATAAAAAAACCATGAATTAAATACAACCTCTTATAATATTCTAAAGAGAGAAGAGATCTGGGTTTGCCAGATCTTAGATTGTACTATATTTGTTGTTTGGTATGGTTAAAAGATTGGATAACCTAAAAAACCTCAAGATTGTTAGACCTCGAAGGCTCTGATTTGAGATTTGGGTGGCATGCTTATTTGTGGCATACAAAGTAAAAAGTTAACCCTGGTTTTAAGAATCATATTATTAGGCAATCTATTGGGCATGTATGATAGAAATATAAAAGAAGACTGCCTAAAAGAATGCCATTTTACTACCTCATGAAGAACTATAGAATAGAAATGTTATTGTGACGTAAATGAATGACATATTGGGATTTATTGATATTTCAAAAAGAGGGACCAAAGATAAAGACAAGAAAACAATTAGCAAGTGATTTATTTATGATTGGTTTAATTATTATAGAATTTTTGAAAGATTTAAACGTGTTTAAAAAGTTTTGCTTTCACAGGCATTAAATCTGAATTGGATATGAATTTTTGTTTTGGAGATAGCCACTTGGTTGCAAAGTATGTAAAATGTCACTCAAGATGAATCTGTAAGACAAGTATGTCATAAATTGTATGGGAAAATGGGAAAAAAATTAGGAATACCATAACACTAGATAAATCAGAGAATGTATGGACCAATGGATTAAAGGTTACTTTGAATTATAGTTTGAAAGAAAATAAAATGATGTATCATTGGTATTTGACTCCAGATAGATTAGCAAAAATGTATAGAAGAACTTCTAACAAATGGTAGAAATGTGTCATATTTTTTGGAGTATAAGACACACTTCCCCCAACCCAAAAGAGGGTGAAAATTTGGGTGCGTCTTATACACACCCACTGGCCCCCACCCTGAAATATCTGTTTATATATTTTTCTTGCTAAATAAGGATGAGAAAACTTAGAATTATTTGCAGATCAATTATGTAAGGGGTGGATAATTTATCAGGATTTTTAAATTTTCTTTTTGGCATCCAGCTGGGGTGGATGTTTTTTGTATGTTCAGTGTTAGACTTATTTGATGTTTGTGTCATTTTTTTCTTCGTACACAATTTTTTTGTTGTTACTGTTGGATGTCTGTTTTTCTGTTTTTCATTTTATTTTTGTTGATAAAACATACATAAACATATCAAGTCATGTTTTAAATAACATTATGCTTTCTTGATAGCATTAGCAAAATCGAACAGAATGGTACAATACATACAAAATAAAATCTCACTGAATTAAATGGAATATACTTTTGCCTAGCTTTGCAGAAGATCACGCTGTGAAACTTCATACAGTACAGGACTGTAATTTGGAAACCTTTTTAAACTTGTTTTGCGCAGCCACTTAATGGTACAGAACAAAATATATGTTCCTTCCAGTATGATGATAAGGAGAGTGAAAAAGGGAGCACTATAATCTGCTTCATTTAAACAGAGCTTTTTAATTACCTGAATGAGAGGTAAGAAGACTTTTCTCATCCTTCGCTCCTCTAGCCTGCCTCGGCAAGCTCCAACTACAACTCCTAGCAAACATTGCTTTGGGAACCTTTGAGGGTGCTGCTAAGGGCAGCTTGGCGATTCTTCCATTTGTAGACAGATTCTTTGAACCAAATCTTGGTATTCTTACCCACTACATGCGGAGAAACTAGTGGTTGCCACCCTCAGTGGATTTGGAGACTGTTGCTGCATGAGCAGCGGCAATGCCGGGATAGGAGGAGATACTTCTAGTCTGGCATTCGTGTTAGTCTTCAAATTTATTTGTAACTTTGAGCCTCCCTTGAATGGTAGCACTTTACAAAAGAGTTAACTGAGCAGAGCTGGTGAAAGTTCAGTTTTGTACTCTTGGCATCCTCATCAGCAGGTTGTAATTCTCTTGCTTAGTCTCTGACTATCACATTAAAATCGGTTAAGGCTAGGTGAAGTGAGCGGCTTATCTGCTACTGTTTTAAGATGTACAAAATGTAGATCATTGAGAAAATCTGGCCATCTGGCACACAATCTTCTCTCGCACACCCGTGGGAACTCAGCCCTAACACACAGCGAGGGGAGGGCTGGAGTAGGGAACAACTTCCTTGACAACAAATATGAAATTTCCTACTCCCTGCGTAATGTTTTTGGGGGGTGGGATGGGGAGAGATCTAGGAGATTGTGCACTACATTGATTAGTTTTGTTATATTTAAACATGAGTGAAATCTCATCATTCACATTACACATTATTACATTGTTTGAATGTAAGATTTTAAAAGCACCAAACAAGGATATTCTAATAGCAGCATAAATTTGTTGTCCAAATAAGCAGATGGAATATCCTCAATAAAATGCTGCTTTGAAGTTATCCTGTTTATAGTCTTTCAGCTGCTCCCTCTTTTCCGTTCTCCCTGTCTCCTACTGAATTTCCTTAGAAATATATTCTTTGTCTCCACTATCCCATTACTGGATGTTCCAGAGAATATCTCCACTTCATCAGATTATTTTTGATCCTTTTGATAACCATTTGTGTGAGCAATTTTAACCACATGTTGGAAGAACTTGAGGGATTGAGTCATTGTCAATATACAATTTACTTTCATGCAACATGGCTATTACAGTGGTATCCTTTTGGATCAAATTTATTTTGTATATGTTGTTCTGAAAGACTTGCTATTTTTGTAGATACTCATGTTCTTAAGTATATAACTGTGATTTTGAAATAAACTAAAGGATAACAAAAATAAATGGCTTATTTCATTTTTATGATTCTAGACTGCTCTCCTATTACAAGCATGGAAGAAAATGCAAGACTAATCTGAGTAACGTAGTTGTTTGAATAAACAGATTTAAATCTGAATAATTCTACAACATAAGATGTGTGATTAGATTGTGAATTTTGTATTTGCGAATTTGCTTACTCAAATTTACTTGCAACTGCAAATCAATACTTTTATCCTCAAGGTACTTTCATCCTCATGCAGAACAGTGGAAAATTTGAATCTCCCGATAGGCATATTTCCAGTTGAGGTTTAATATTTGCTACTATTTATAGCGATTGCATAGAATGGAATACTGCAAATAAGAAAATTTTATGTTGTTACCTACTACCTACACACACAAACATGTACATTGTTTTTATAAGTAGTTTCACTTTCTCTCTTTTGCGCATTATTTTAAAATAAGTTTTGAACAGTTCCCAGTGCAATCCTTTCACACCAATATTGGCTGCTTAAATTGGCCACTGATATCCTAGTTCCAATTAAATGCAGAAGTCTTTGTCCTGCATATCATTCATATGACAGGTTTGACTGGTGTTATACTGAAGGATCCATTTAGTTGAAGACTATTCTTTTTGTAGATATCCTGTTTCCCCTAAAATAAGACATCCCCTGATAATAAGCCCAATCGGGGTTTTTGAGCGCATGGCAATAAGGTCAAGCGTTTATTTCAGGGTTCAAAAAAATATAAGACAGGGTCTTATTTTCAGGGAAACACAGTATTTTTGAGGGCAGTGGCCAAACAATTCAATCACATCTCACTATCCTAATTTTTCAGAAGTTCAACGCTTAACCTATGTAATCACAAAACAATGATATTATTT
Source organism: Ahaetulla prasina (assembly GCF_028640845.1). Classification (NCBI taxonomy): domain Eukaryota; kingdom Metazoa; phylum Chordata; class Lepidosauria; order Squamata; family Colubridae; genus Ahaetulla; species Ahaetulla prasina. The sequence goes on along the minus strand of NC_080545.1, from coordinate 62,852,681 downwards.
GTGTTATTGCAATTTCTTTAAGCCTTGTTTCCTGTGTGTATGTTGCACATCTGCATTATTTAACTTACAAATTTTATTAAGTGTTTTGAAAGCCACTCTATCAAGAAATAATACTAAAATTGAATATAGATGGTAAGCTTTAATCATCAGAGGGCATTTTAACTCTTCTTTTGCTAAATGGCTTTGCAGAATCAGTTTGTACAAATACATATATACATCACAGAATTACACTGTATTCAGTAATTTATTCCAGACTCAAGGACTGCATTTAGTAATGAGTATCAATGGAAAAAAATTTGCCAAAGGAAGAGCAGCTATATGGTATAGGTGGAAGTAATTTAACGGAACCCAGTCTTTAAACAATTGAAAGATCAGTTCCAATAGATCCGGTATAGAATAGCAATTACCACACAGAAATTGTCTGAAAAATGATAGAATTATTGTCAATTCTTAGTAATTTTATATTTTGTATAAGAAGTATCAAAATTTTGATGGATAATATAAAAATTCTAAATACATTTAAATAACAAGGGATAACAAGCAAAAAAAGTAGCAAATTTAATACCGGTAGAGATCATCACTTTTAGTCCAAAATCCTTTCTTTGAAAAGCAGGGAAAAACTCTAGTATAGTTACCAGCTAGATTTTAAACTTATTCATTATTCTACCGACTTTCTGCAAACTTTTATTACACAATATTATAAAGCAAAACACTGCATCTCAGTGGTAATCATAACAGAAAACTAACACCAAGAGTAGAAAAGTCCTACACAAACACAGAATTGTAGCGGCATGAAAACTTTTAGAATTTGGGATGCTTACTTGTAAGAAAATACAGTCAGCAAGAACCAGGTGTTCTAAAAGGATGTTTTTGATAATATATTAGAACTGTTTTAATATTCTTATTTTCTATCACAGTGCAATAAAAATGGTCTAGGCCTGTTTCATGCTTAACATGTGACAAATGGGAGTTTCTTCCATATTAAGTTATTTTGTTGAAAAAGAGCTATAGCAACATATAGAAGTAAGTGTGTGTGTTTATGTTGTCTTCTCAATGGAACATCCCTGGAAGTCATCTGTCTTTCTGCAGTATTTATGCTAAAAACAATAATGATTGTATGTTTTCTAAGACAAAGATAAGTTTTCTTTCTGGATAAAGCAGAATTTCTGACTGTAATATGGAGTCCTTGCTGCTCTCTAGAGTTTGGTTGTTTACCCAACTAGGTATCATCTGATAATGTTAATACCAATGCTACTGTTTGGTTAATGAAAAGTGTGCAAACTAAAAACAAAGCTCAGAGAACAAGGAGTCTATATTTCATCCCTGAGCTACACATATTCTCTTCTATTTTAACTGTAATTCTGGCAGAAAAGCAGCTTATTCATTTTACCCAGTGGTTACCCTTCCAAATGATGATTTGTTACAAAACTGAGAAGAGGCAACTTGATTGTCCTAGCTATACCACATTTTTACTATAACCTGTCTGAATTTAAAAAACAAGCAGCCCTTCCATCCTTTGGCAAAAAAATTAAGTGGTGCTTTTTCAGTATCAGTCCTTTTTAACATTTATTTTCATAATGAACTGTAGCAGTATGAGGTCAATCCTTCAGAATATATTTCTTTGCACCTTTTTAATTTAGAGGGTCTTCTCTTTTCTTTTTCTTTTCAGCTAACATACCATTCCCAGGCACTTATATCCTGATCTGGTAGATAAAAGCATCAGGATTATTACAGTAATGTTCTAGAGTTATAATGCATAGTTATTACGTTCTGATGACAAGCCACTAGGCACAGTCATTTATTTACTATATCTCAATCAGATTGGTTTAATATAAAGCAGAAATGGGGAAAAAAGTTACCATTCTGCAACTGTTGACCAAGGCATCTCCTGGCTTTTCCAGTGTAACTGTCCATCTTTACCTTCAGTTAACTGTTAGTCCACCAGGATAGGAGACCCAGGCCGGGTTCACTGATAGATCCCTTAATGAAAAATTGTAACAATTAACATTTGAATTAATATGCGTTAAATATATATTGAGTTGACACTTGCTCTCCAGGCCTATCCTTTGTAATTGTTCAAAAAGTAACATGCATATCTACTAATACTTAGGTTCGAGACCATACATAATTCATATAGTCATAAACAAAAAACTGTGCCTAGCTTTACATTGTATGAATGCAAAATATTTTACAAAAATATATTGCTCATCTCCATATTTAAACTATACCTTCACATTCTACTCTCTTCCCCTCCATCCTAAGAAGCCCAGCATAAACTACATGGGTACAAAATGTTTTGTTTTTAGCCATTTTGAACATAAAACACCTTCCCCCAATTGTAAAATTGCAACTTGATTGCAGAATAGGAACAGTAGATTCACAGAGGAAACAGGATGTTCTCCAGATACTTCAAAATGAAACATTCTGCACATTGTTATAAAAGCAACTATAACTAGAAATTCTTCTCCCCCATGACTAATTAAATAAAATTAGAGCTGTTTATACTTGAACACCAGGAAATCTCAAGTTGTAGGCAATACTAGGTGTGTGTGTGAGCGTTTGTGCATATTCCAGAGGAAAGCAATGTATACTGCTGCCACCAAAACTATATGGATGGTTACCAGGCATTAAACTTGATTTGACATAGTTTTTCCCTTTTATTTCTCTATATAGGTATTGATAAAGCTCTTCATTTTAAAAGGTTCCAAAGAAAAGTACATACCACAATAGTATAGGGTGCTTCTTTCTTCTGTGTCTCCTCAGTGCCACTAGATGTGGAAGGCTCTACAGAGCTTGGGCCTGTTGGGGATGTATCAATGAAATTTTCATCTACCACACGGAAACGAATTTCTTCTCCCATATCCATGTACAGGTCATGAGCTCCTTCTTCAGTCTCATATTCCCAAACCCATACCTGTTCTGTTTCATCGCTGGGTACATGAGAAGGTTAAGACAACAATGTGACAAAAAAAAAAAGAACTGTTCTCTAACACCCTATAGGGTAGGACATGGAGTAATGCTTTTAGTTGCAGAAGGATATATTCTGGTTGAGTGTTAAGAAGTTTTAATGGGGCTGATAAGCATAGGAGATGGAGGACTCACATTTGCTAGATGTTTTCAAACAAGACTAAGCAATCATGTTTTCCTGTGGATTCCAGATTTAATAGATTAGTATCAACGGCTTAAATAGTCTATCTGTAAGTTTTATGATACTAAGGTACTTCATTAAGACATATAATATGAACAAAAATTTTTTGTTAATGTCTCCCTAAATTCCTCTGTACTGCATTTTTACCAGGATAATTCTTGCTGATTTTACTAAGGTTTGAAATAAAATATTTTCTAACGAAGTAAATAGACTTTAAAAAAATTAAACAGAAATAAGCTTCATCTGAAAAGTTTTGTCATTATTAATTTGGTTGGTCACACATTAAACCAGATGCTCAGAATGGATTTGGCATTTTTATCCACCTATCAAGTCCTTCCCAAGAGCATGGAAAAGGCAGATATTGTTTGATGGTGTTAAAAGTAATATATCTGGATGTAAACTGTTCCAAGTAAAGCTGACTTTTGCAATTGATTAATGGTGACTTTTTAATGCTGATGGCGTTCAAGTGGTACTCCAGTTGTTTTGCAGTCGTACTCTAAATGGCAATTATGTTTGATACTATCTTTGCTTTCTTTTGCCACAGTCATTCTACTATTTACAGGTCTTTGATTTTGTGACACCCCCCCTCCCCGTTTTTCCTATTACTGCCTATTATTATTCCATTGGATGTACTGTTTTATAGAGTTACTTGAAGGATACAATTTGGCAGGCTGTTGTAGAGATTCTGGAGGAATGAGTATGTCATCAAAGAATCCAAGAGAAACTGTGGAAAGATCAAGTAGCCACTTAAATACAACATAATAGCACCTGCTTAAGCCTTAGATTGCCCAATAATGTATGTGAGGGGAAAAAAAGACAACAATCCTCTAAAAATAATATTGCAGCATTCAAATTAATCAGCTCTGGACAAATTCAAGAATAATACTTAAATATGGGTAGTCCTCATCTTACAACCACAATTCAGCTCAAAATTTCTGTTGCTAAACAAGACATTTGTTAAGTAAATTTTACCATTTTAATGAACATTCTTGCCACAATTGTTAAGTGAATCAGTGCAGTTAAGTTAGTAACAGGGTTGTTATGTGAATCTGGCTTCCCCATTGACTTTGTCAGAATTTTCCAAAAGGTGATCACATGACCCTGGGACACTGCAACCATCATAAATATGAGTCATTTGCTAAGCATCTTAATTTTGATCACATGGCATGGGGATGCTGCAACAGTTGTGTGAAAAATGGTCATAAGGTCATTTTTTCCACTGTCGTAACTTCAAACAGTCACTAAATGAACTGCTGTAAGTCAGGGACTGCCTATATCTAGTTAAACTGCTCAGCTCTAATTTTTAAAGTGCATTTACAAAATAAAACGATCAATAAACACACCACTAATTGTTTAATCTTCATGTAATCTTTTCAACATTACAAATGCTTGCCACTTCTCAAAGGACAGGAGTAAAGTGATATATCTTTATAATTTTACACAAAATCCAATAAAACACTATCAAATAATACAGCAAATACGTTGGTAACTGCTTTCTGATCCAATAAATAGATGTCAGTTTGATTCTGCTATCCCCCAAGTTTCTACATACTGAAAATTATTAGATTGATTTTAAATGACAGAAATAAAATTGCTGAAACAGCAGATAAGAAATTAATCAACTGGACAGGAATCAATTAGTTACAGATTTGTTTTCAAACAAGAAATTCATCAAATCTTGGTTACCTTGGTTGTACACCACAACATACTTTCCACTATTTTTTATTACTTTCCGGTATATCTTTGAAAAACAAATATTTGTAGTAACTATCATCATTTTAAATAATTAAAAAAAATAACTTACCATGTACACCTTCAAGACTGCAGCCTTTTATCTCTCCGACCAGAATTTCATCCAAAAATGGATGAAATACAACATATCTAAAATGTACTAAAAAAGCAGCAAACATCATAAATCTGAACAACTCAAGCTTACCTATTGTTTATTACATACTGCAGTTAGCTAATTTAAACAATAATTTTAATAACAGTTAAATGTAACAGGTTTGAAAGTGCTAAAGTGTTTAACAGTCATTAAACTATCTTTAAATTTGTTCTAATCCACAGATATCAATCCATTGAACACTATTCTGCACTTTTCCATGTCATATATGCGTTTTGTAATTTCTATATAGTTTCTCTTTTCCTTTTAAAAAAATAAAGTAATTAAAACTAAAATCAAATTAAAATATTAAATTAAAACATAGATCTAATATAAGAATCAATATCTTTCTTACTGTATTATGAATAAAGTAACTGGCACTGCCAGATAGAACTGACATAGTCATATGACATTGCAGATATTTCTTTTGTAAATTGAAACTAACCTGTTAAATGCCCTTTTTAAAATGCATATTTCTATTAGAATAATAAAATTAGCTCCATTAGCAAGCTGAATGTCTACAGCATGTGCCAATTTGTTCATGATTTCTCAAACTTCAATATCTGCCTTAATAATGAAGAATTGCTTATTACTATATAAACGTGATGATGAACCCATAGCACACATGCCACAGGTGGCACGCAGAGTCCTTTCTGCGGGCACGCGATCCATCGCCCCAGCTCAGCTCCATCGTGCATGCACACGTACCTCTCGCCAGCCAGGTGGTTTTCAGGTCTCTGCCGTGCATGTGCAGGGCGCATGTGGGAGACACGCACACATGCTGGTAGAGGGGTGCACATGGGGGGGGGAGGTCATGGGTGCTTTGCATTATGGGTATGTGCGCACACGTGCGCTTTTGGCACTCGGTGCTGGAAAGGTTAGCCATCACTGTTATATAACGTATCATATTTAATCATATGCTAATTCACTATCATACTAAGTTAACAAAAATTGAACTAGGATATATTGCTGGAGGACAAACCATTAATTTTCTAGAATGGAACAGCAATACATGGAATATATCATAAATACTTTTATTTTATATTAAGGAAAAATGCTACTAAGAATAAAATGGAGTTAAATATTTTTAATTAAATACTGAGTCTTGTGGTTTTCAGTCTCTCCATAAATCTGAAGAGGTCAAACTTAGATATAATTGTCAAACCTTTTGTGTGTGATGCACCATCTCCTGGAAATATGTAGGAATCCTCCAGCTTTGTAATGTCATACAGACAGATACAGAGGCCAACATTATACACAACCTGAATATAATAGAATGAGGAAGAAATGGGGGAGGTCCAGAGAGCAACAAACTGCAATTATCAGAAAGTTCACATAAGCATATGTTCAAAAGAAGAGCTACGTAACTGAATCTAACTAATGAAGTGATTATGTCATTTATATTTCTAAACATCTCAGCCAGGTGATTCTAAGACACGTACAAGAATTAAAAACAAACAAACAAAAATATGATAAACAATCCCTGGAGCCAGAGATGAATAGGAAAGAAACATGAATAGCCAGTCCTATTTTTCTTCATTCCCATTTGTGATGAACTGTAAATAATTTCTATAGTACTACCATGTATTAACAGTATAAGAAATGTAGTAAACAAACTGATGAAAATTTGGAGGCCGTTTTTCCAAAAGTTTTCTAATTGAGGAACATACTTCTTAATGTCCTCTAGTGTTCAAACTGTTATCACTGATCACTGTTGCTTGCAGTTTATGGGAATTGTAACGTAAAATAAGGATACTGCAAGCTTGCCCATCCCTATTCCAGTAATTAACAACTGAGTTTCATAGTTCTTCAAAATTCACAATTCTATTTTGGCATAAGTTGGCATACACTATAGTTTATATCATCAAATATATGAATGTTCCTGAGATAGAAATATGCATTAATGGTTTGATGAGGCATTTAGAATCAATTTGTTTGAACTTCTGATAATTACCTTATTGGCCAACTTCTTATTTAACTCTTCAGTGATTGCATCATTAAGCTTTCTTTCAAACTGCCATGGAGGAATTCGTACTGTATCTGTCATTTCTACTAACACAAACATGGTGGCCAGCAAAAGCACTATACCTAGATCTAAAAAAAAGAAAAGAACCATAAGGCCTTTAGGAAAATAATGAGCATGTTTATCACCTCAACTACAGCCCTGTTATTTGTGAGCTTTGATGGCACTTTTATCCCTTGTTGGATCAATAAAGTGTTTACATTTTTTCTCACACTAGTTACAATGGCATTTTCTCAGATCAGTACTAGACTGTATGACTATAACTTGTTGCTGGCAATCCTTATGATTTATATTGATATATTGATCATCAATTGTGTTGTAAATGTTGTACCTTGATGAACGTATCTTTTCTTTTATGTACACTGAGAGCATATGCACCAAGACAAATTCCTTGTGTGTCCAATCACACTTGGCCAATAAAATTCTATTCTATTCTATTCTATTCTATTCTATTCTATTCTATTCTATTCTATTCTATTCTATTCTATTCAAGAAAATAGTGTATTTTCAGAAGTCTAGTTGTGGTTTCATCAAGAGAATTGCCACCACTGGATTTCTGCTTATTTTAATTCAGTAGGGAACGCCATCCAGCAGAGCACTTGAAAGAAATTACTTCAATGAGTAGTAGTGATATTGTGCTAGTCATATGTAGAACCCAACCCCATTTAGAAATTAGTTGTGATATTAAGATTGCCAGCTAATTATTTTTAATTGTCAAAATTTTCAATATATAAGTCTTCACAAAAATCAAGAAGAAAGCATAAAACAGAGCAGTATAATTATGAAAAATAGTACCAAAGTGAGAAAAAATAGATTTCTAAAATTAAAAAGACTTGGGAAAATACCTATAGGTAGGATAATTTTACTGTCCCTCTACTTACACCATTTTTAAAAACCAAAAAGCATTTATAATATACCGTAATAGAAAAAAAAATTCAATTAAAGCCTATTTATATGGGAAGCAGTACAAATGTCAATAAGAAAGGCTACTTAAACTGACAAACGTATCATCCCCTTTAAAGCACCGAGGTACAGTATGAGATTATAAAGAAACATTTTCTGAAGATGAGTTTGCTCAAAAATTGTTGACATTGAGAAATGCTGTTTTAGTTCATTTGCAATGTCCTGCAATGTTAGAGCCCTGAAGCAGGGGAACTTAAGTTCAAGTTGTCCCAAAGATGCTTTTTCAAAAGGCAGCTGCAGTTTCTTGTTTTTCTTTGAAGATGTTTTGCTTCTCAGCTTCTTCAGCTCCTTTTTAAGAACAGATTAGACAATCATTTGTCTGAATGGTTACAGGGTTTCCTGCCTGAGCAGGGGGGGATTGGACTAGAAGGCCTCCAAGATCCCTTCCAACTCTGCTATTCCGCTCTATTTGAGAGCAGAAGAAGCTTCTTAGATGAGAAGCGAAACGTCTTCAAGGAAAAACAAGAAAGTCCAGTTGCCCCTTGAAAGAGCACCTTTGGACAAGCATGACCTGGATGACTGAGAATCTCCATAGTCATAAAGTTCAAGTTCTTGCTCGTACGTAACACGTGGTAACGTGGATGCCGTTGTATGCAGGACAATCTTTCAAGCAATCCTACCCTACAGATTCCCCAGAAGATCGAGGAGCTCAGGCAGAGGAGAAGCGACAATTACGGGCAATGCCTCCGGCGGCTCCCTCGTTCTTCTTGGTCTCCACTTATCCCCATCGTCGTATCCGATCCCCGGGGCATCAATTTCTTCTGGGTCGCTGGTTCTCTTCCACCACAATGGGAGTAGAGCTGGGTAGTTCCACAAACGACCTTTAGGCGAGAGATGGCCAACCTCCAAACTATCGATCATCAGTTGCACGCCAGCATCTTCTTTTAAGGCGGGGCTACCAGCATGCCCCGGAAGCCTTTCCAAAAGTGAGTGCGCACAAGCCACCAGCGAGTTGGTGTAACGGAAAGAAAAGACAGGAAGCAAAGCCGTGCAGTCCGAGGAGTCCGCCCCCAGCAGATGTACTCCAGTAGTTTGGGGAATTAGGAACTCCCTCTGTCTATACAGTATTTCTAACGGTTTTAAGCCTTGCTTCATGAAGCGGTGATTATATTTTTTTCTGTATGATTTGATAATTATCAGCCTGCTTTTGTTTGAAATGCGTTCAGATTTAAATTCATTGGATTCTACATTGGTTAATATCAGCCCGAATTTGTTTGAAAATACGTTCAGATTTAAATTCTTTTTACATCTATGTATTCTGGTACGTTAAATAGAAAAGAGGGAAACATTGTCTAAAAACATTGCCCCCAAAAAGAGACTAAGCTCATGGGAACCGTGACAAGAATGTTTCAATAACGTTGGTGAGCATTCATCAGCGCAATTCTATTTAATCTCGTTCATTGAGGTATTGTAAAAATAGAATGTGTGAGAGGGAGAAACTTACATGCTACCTTAACTATCTAAGGAAAGATAGGTTATAATTTGCAAATCCGGGGGCCTCCAACCTTGGCAACTTTAAGCCTGGCGGACTTCAACTCCCAGAATTCCCCAATCAGCTTTGCTTTGCTTTGCTGGCTGGGGAATTCTGGGAGTTGAAGTCCGCCAGGCTTAAAATTGCCAAGGTTATTTATTTATTTATTTATTTATTTGTCAAGCATATATAAGATAACAGGTAAAAGTATAAACATAAGTTGAATACTTGAAAAGAGTACGAGTAAAAAGGAATATTAGGACAGGGACGGTAGACTGGAGATCCCTGTGCTAATCAATCTGTTGTTGCTTTCTGATGTACAAAATATATCTTTTTATATAATCGACTTTCTTATCCATACTTTTGAACAAAATTATATATTTTGTGGAGAAATCCGTATCATCGTTTCAGCCAACGAATGAGATTTGCCCCCCGCTATATTGCAACAAGGCTCGTTCAATTTCCCGCGCTTCTCTATCATGTTGGGCCGAACTACAATTCCCAGCATTCGTTACTTCTAGGTCCTGATTTTCTTACTTGTTGGGCATGTGGCTATCACTCTACTGCTAAAAAAAGAGAAAAATGTCGATTTTTATTTAACGAGCCGAAGGGAGCATCCGCTATCCTTGCTGTGGAAGCAAGCAGGAGGTGGAATAATTCTCGATAGGTTAAGCATCCTAAGTGACGTGTCGGAAGATTACTAGCGCTACCGGGCATTCTCGGAGGTTGCCTGTGTGGAGTTCTGGGCCTTCGGGCAGGAGGAGCGCTGGGCTCGCGTGAGGGAGCGTCCAAGATGTCGGCGCCGTTGGCGGTAATTTCAGGTAGGGAGGCTCGGGGACGAAGTGGAGGGCGAGAGGAGAAGCGGTGGTTTGGTTTCGGGCGTCTTTTTTTCCTTGAAGGCGGTACCGGTCGCGGCCGGTTTATTTATGGGAAACCATTGAATCATTTTAAAGGCGACCTTCCTTTGATATGAATGAGTTTCACTCCCCCCCCATTTATTTATTTTTTTTGTTTCGCGCAATTTTTTTTTTACTTAGCGGCTCAAAAGTGAGTAGAACATCTGCTTCCAGGAAGGTTTACGGGCTTGCTGCTTTCCTTGAACTTCGTCTTGATCTAAACTTTACAACACCGGAAAAATAATTCCTCAGATCTAGCAAGAGTCGCCGATTTTACACCGACCTTTGTGCGGCTCCCAATAAAAAAAAATCAAATTTATCTCAATCAAGATTTTTTGACTAATTCGGCCGAGAAAGTGGGGAAAGCTACTCTCTAATAACACCGTACTTTACAAACAACATAAAACAGTATAAATAATGGCGATCGAGAGCAGATCTAGAGTTCTTTTTTAAAAGAGATTCTTCTGTGATGAAAATTCGAATTCTTAATCGTTCTTTGAAGGATCAGAGAAAATCTGAATTATTGTCCTTAGGTTATTTTGATTGTCAGTGGAACAGTGGGGTTTTTTTTCCTTGCCACAATGCAGGTAGTCCTTGACTTAAAACAGTTCATTTAGTTTCCGTTCAAAATCACAATGGCACTGAAAAAGTGATTTAGGACTATTTTTCCCACTTATGACCGCTGCAGCATCCCCATGGTCATGTGATCAAAATTCAAATGCTTGGCAACTGTCTTCATTTATGACAGTTGCAGTGTCCCAGGGTCATGTGATCACATTTTGCGACTTCTGACAAGCAAAATCAATGGAGAAGCCATTGACACTTAACAACCATGGTACTAACTTAATAACTGCAGTAATTCACTTAACAAGTGTGGCAAGGAAGTTCGTAAAATGGGACAAAATTCATTTAATAATTGTCTCACTTAGTAATATACATTTTGGGCTCAATTGTGGTCATAAGTCGAGAACTACCTATCTATACATCCTGTCTTGGACATCAGAGAACATAAGAAGGCCCTTTTTTATGAATGGACTCAACATTTTCATTTGTGTGTGCAATTTTAGAATGGTAGAAAGGTGTAAGGGCCAACATCCTTGAGCTATCTCACCTCAGTGGGATTAGCCCATCCCATTCGCTACTTAGGACCCTATCTGCCAAAGAATTTCAGTTGGTTGGGTCCAGAAAAAGAGTCTTTTCTGCTGTGATCCCTGCTTTCTAGATGCTCCTTCCAAAGGAGCATTAAAACTCGCTCTATCAGCTGGCCTGGACCCCGGATAAGATGCTCGGTGGTCGACAGGTAGAGAGAAGATCCCCACCCCTTTGTCGCCTGGGTTTTAGTTTCTTATTTGTCTTAATTTTAATCATTTTGTTTTATGTCTTTTACATTTTTATCATATTGTAAGCCATCCAGAGTCACTGTAATAGTGAGATGGCTGGCATATAAATTTAATAAATAAATACAAATACATCAGCTGACAGTTCCCAGGTACTTTGGAATTTTTCTTTTGATGTGGAAGATGGATATGAATGATTGTGTAGTGCATATGAGCTATCAATAACACAATGGAATTTGTATGCAGGTGGTCTTCAGTTAACTGCTATAATAGGGATCAGTTGATGTAATTAAGCAAATCCTGCACCATTATCAAGTGTGAGATCACATGGTCACCATTTGCGACCTGCTCAGTACCCCATTAATTTTCCTTGTTGGAAACCAGCAGCTAAGGTCACCCAGAACATTGTACCTGACTGCCAGGAAGCTGCCACAGCTGGAACTTTGAGGGCTGATCATAGATGCCACTGATTCAATTCTGTCCTAACTTTGGACGATTGGTGAACTAATGCTCACTAAGTGAGGACCACCTGAATTTCATATGAACATACCATCTTTTAATGCTTCAGTTACTGGTTTGTGGAGCATGAACTATTCTGTTTTGTTTATCAGTGGTAAGAAAAGCCAAGACAATAATGTATAGGCAATCCTCACTTAAAAATCACAATTGGGACTGGCAACTCCATTGCTCAGTTAAGTAATCATTAAGCAAGACATCATCTGACCACAAATTATAATTTTACTGCTGGCTTTCTCATTGACTCTGCTTTTTGGCAGCTGGCTGTGAATGTACAAATGTTAGTGGTGACTGTGGGATGCTGTGATGGGCGTTTACAAGTTGCAAATCATCCATAGTTAATTACAAGTCCGTGGAGGCATTGCAATGTTCATAAGTGTGAGAACTGGTAGTAAAATTCCTTTTCCAGCATCTTTAAATGGTCCTTAAAGAGGGCAGTTATTAAGCAAGAACTACCTGTAATCTCATTTAAGGTGTGGCTATTTATGATTAAAGCAATTATTATCACTTATCGTTACTGTTGTTGCTACCAGTATTTATGGGGCAGCTGACCTCTTGCTGCTGCCATCACTTATAATTAATGTAATTTAAATGTTTTTTGTAAATAGTGTATAATGTACCAATGCTTTATCGTAATTTTATTTAATTGCAACACATTTATTATTTTCAGCTGCCAGTTTGTGGGGGCCATACAAAGATATTTGGCAGGCAGTGGTTAATGCTATATGGAAAAGGCAATCTGAAGCAATACATCTTCTTGACCAGATTTTAAAGAAACATAAAGCTGATTTTATATCACTCTTCAGAAATCCGGTAAACAAACTTTTATTTTAATAATATTGCAGTGAAGGTAATATTTCTTCATAGACATTTACATCACAAACTGATATTAGATAAGGAGAAGGGATTTTTGATTGTATTTTTAAAGAAGAATGTAATATTTTCCAGTGCAGTTAAGTTAAATGGGAAATGACAGATCACTTAAGAAAAATAGATTAGCCCAATAACTAAAGTAATGATTTCTATGCTAAGAAAATAGCTGAATGACCTGTTGAAAAGCAAAATTCTGTCCTGTAATTTAGAAGATGGGACCTGTAGATTTTGATATCCATCACCCATCATGATTTGCTTTTTAGTGAGATAGAGAAGGTTAGGTTAGCAAAGTTAATCTTAGTTATGCCACATTCAGCATTCCCTGTTAATGACAAAAATATTGGCCAGTTTTTGGCACATTTTGGATAGTATGTTTAAGTGTGAGCAAAGATAAGTTTTACTCTAAATATACCTGTATATTTTATGAAACCTGAGATATCTAATCTAGATACTACCTTGCAAAACAGTATGCAGTTATATATTGTCCATCAAATAAGGCATATGTGTTAGGTACACATAGTCAGGATATTTTATATATGTGTTAACCATTAATCTATACTTCACAGAGCATGGTGAGTAGAGATCTACAAACAATCCAAAATTAAGTACACATTATTACAATATAGTAAAGGGGTGTCAAACTCAAGGCCCAGGGGCCGGATCTGGCCCACAGGATACTTAGATCTGGCCCGTGGGGTTCCCCTGGAAACAGCCTACGGTGCTTCTGCCAGTGAAAATGGGCTCCCAAGCTACGTTTTCACTGGTAGAAGGTTGCAGGAGGCCATGGCAGCTGAAAACTGAGCTTGGGAGCCTGTTTCGCTGGCAGAGCATTCAGGCCACTACAGGAACCCCTGACACAAGTGACATTGAGCTGGCTACACCCAACCCAGCCCCCAGAGGTAAATCACAACCCTGATGCAGCCCTCAATGAAATCAAGTTTGATACCCTTGATATAGAACAATGTACAATCACAGTCAACTTAAATCAGTTATAGATTATGTTTTACTGTATTAAAGATGTTGGAAATGTGAAATATATTGGAGTCTGATCAGTGATTTAAAATATTCCATGCACACGTTTGCAGAATTCATTCATGGGCAGAATATTATGGGAGATACTGAAATGGTCTACATTTCTACCAAATTTTCAAATTACCAAACCACATTCTGATGCATTCCAGAAAAAAAGTAGAGTAATTCAGCATTCCCTAGAACATTCTATCCATTAAACAGTGTGTTTTGTATTTCCTAGTACAATACTTTACAGCTATATTTTACTAAAAAAATTTCAATGTATCTTTGAGAATAATTAAGCATTTTTTAAAAATTATTTTGTAGCCAAAGAATGCCCAACAGCATGAAAAAGTTCAGAAAGCAAATACTGAGGGAGTTGCTATCCAAGGCCAACAGGGGACCCGATTGTTACCAGAACAGCTCATCAAAGAGGCCTTTATTCTGAGTGATCTTTTTGATATTGGAGAATTGGCAGCTGTTGAACTTCTCCTGGCTGGTAATGTGATGAGACCCAACTGTCACTTCTTTTATTTTCTGATTCTGTTCAGAATTCCTATAAATGCCAAATGCTCAAGCATATCAAGCATCTTGTTCCAGGTACTTTCCTATGCTGTGATGCAGTGCTTGCTAGGAATAGTGTTTTTTTTTCTGCAAAAGTAGTAACCTAATCCAGCAACCGAGGATTAGAAAATTCCTCCTGAGCAATACACAGCTAGTATCTCTTTTTTTTAATAGCTAGAGAGAGATGTTTTAAAACTTTACTAGCATCTAAACATGAAAGTATTTAATGTTTAATGCTTACACTTATTTCAGTACAGCGTTTAAAATTGTGTCTGCCCATGCTTTTATTGTATGTACATTATGCATTTTCATATATGATTTTCAAATATTGTAAACTTGCCCTGAGAAAATGTTGTTTTGAAGGGCAGCATGTAATATTTTCAAATGAAAATAAATACATATGGGTTATATCATATTATATGTCCAGCTTTAAGTATAGTTAAGTATTAACTATGTATCCAGAAGGAATTCCAAAAGTCAGTTATTATTTTACACACACACACACACATCTATTTGCTCATGACAACTCAAGGTGGCTTACAGGAGATAAAAACACAATATAATATTAAAATCATGTGTTTTAATAACAATTTTAATTAATATGTTGCTTTGAAAAGTAGTGACTTATTTTTGTGTGCGTCTTTAGGCCTTAAAAGCATTTATTTTTAGGTTACTAAGAGAAACTTGAAAGTATGTGTATAGTGACTAGTGAAATAGTAGAGAAAGGGTACTACCTATAGTGAAATAGTAGAGCTAGGATACAGGAATGTTTTACTGTCTAAGCTACATGCTCTATAACTGAGCTATAATGGTATTGTGAAGTGCTTAGTTGTCACACTTCCAGTTTTGATGGAGAAATTGGTGGTTCTTTCTAATATTTTTCTGTAGGAATTGGAAAAAAATACCATGATGCAGAGTCAGTTTACACATGGCAGAGAAGAGGGCTGTCCTCTTAGTTACTGTTTTTAGAATATTAATAAGAGGAACAAAATTGGAGAGGATTGAGTCAGAAGTGAACTTGAGCATTTTATTAAGGAATATTCCACATATTCTGCTCCCCTTCCCTATTATTTGAAACCGGGTACAGGAGAAATAAAGTGAAAAGCATCAGAAGCTGTGATCTCACATGTGACTGCAACTTTATTTTCCTTTTTAGGAGAACACCAGCAGCCTCGTTTTCCAGGTCTCACTAGGGGTTTAGTAGCTGTTCTCTTATACTGGGATGGAAAGCGATGCATTGCAAATTCATTGAGAACACTTATCCAGTCTCGACGAGGCAAGACATGGACACTAGAGCTCAGGTCTGTCTTCAGCAAAGAGATTGGAAAAACCTTAGACGTTAGCAGCATATTTATTTTGAACTTGGATTTTCAAAGCCTGATTTTTGCAGTCGAAGGGAAAATTGCATCTATTTTATATAGTATGCATATAATATTACGTAGTTATGTAGTATATTATATATTCTTTTGGTCTTTTGGTCTTCCTCATAGTCTTTATTTTGACATTTCCGTTTTGGCTCTATTGTGTCTAGTGTATATATACATGAGGCTGATGAGTTAAAAAAAATGGAGGTACTACCGCAGCTTACATCATTTCTAAACTATGTGAAGGATACCCAGTTTGAATATTTTCCCATGTGACTCAGGAAAAGAAGCTAACAGCCTATGGTGTATAACTATTTTTTTGTTTAAATAGTGCTTGCATGGTGCTGTAGAGTACATGATTCTGCCTTTGCATCTGTGATACAATTTGTTATATTGCCATCTTGCTTCTACCTCAAGACTTAATGATTCCAACTTTTATCACTTAAAAAGATATATGTGTTCTCTTGAAAGCCTAATATTGTTGATATAACTTAATTTCTAATGTTCTACAGTACTGAGAAACATTCAAAATAAAGTTAGTTATGACACAACCGTCTCTTTCAATTGCAGTCCTGAGTTGGTGTCCATAACAACACAGTTTACAGATGAATTGATGGAGCAGGGTTTAACTCATAAAATTCTGACTTTGGTATCTCAAATTGATGTGAACACTGAATTTGAAAAATTACAGAAAGAGCGAGGCCTGGGTAGTGAGAAACATCGCAAAGAGGTAATTAATTTTAAAATACTTATAATACTTTTAATATCAGAATATAATTAGAAAAGCAGCATTAGTTTCAAAATCATATTTTAAATTTCAAGCAGTATCGGGTAACCACATTAACATAAATTCAAGATACATATAAACAGAAAAAAAGATACAAATTAAAAAAAGAACTATGCTAAGAGTTGGCTACTATACATGTGAAAATTTATCATAATAAAGAGTTTTCTAAATTATAAACTATTCCGAATAATGCAACCAAATTGTGGTTCCTGCTTCTGAAGTCTCATTAATTTAATTTTAATATTTAATGTTTGTATCTGTTTTTATGATGCTTATAAGCTGCTTGACAGTAAGATGGGTGGCATATAAATTTAATAAACAAATGTGGTTTTTCCCCCCTAATGTGGCAGTTGAAAAGGCCTTTCTAATTCGCAATTGTTATGTTATCTAGAATTTTCCAATATCGCACAATGATTGCTTTGCTAAAATAAATAGATAACAGTAATTAGTTCTTCATTTTTAAAGAACTTATGGTTTGGTCCTG
Organism: Ahaetulla prasina; assembly: GCF_028640845.1. Classification (NCBI taxonomy): domain Eukaryota; kingdom Metazoa; phylum Chordata; class Lepidosauria; order Squamata; family Colubridae; genus Ahaetulla; species Ahaetulla prasina. The sequence goes on along the minus strand of NC_080545.1, from coordinate 62,835,362 downwards.
TAAATAAATGCAAGAAGCCTAGCTCTGGAGAGCATTCAATTCTTTGTTTAGTGATACTTATCTCTTCCCCAAAAATTAGCCAAAAGGGTATAATTTTATCATGGTCCTTTTTTCCCCCGACTTCTCCAGTATTTGGAAAAATAATTTATATACAGTGTGTGTGTGTGACACAAACCAACACAAATTTGAAATTAATTCAATGATTATAAATTGAATGCTAAAATCTGTGGTAATTTATAGTGTTATAAATTGTTATTGTGTGACATGACTGCATGGAAGATTCTAGCCAGTTGCCTCTAGCTCTTATAATACGAATGTATGTATATATAACATACCCATATAATGTTTTAAATATAGTCTTTACTGTAGATGCAACCTATATATGGTATACTAAATTGCAAATTAGTGTTATACGTGTGAAGTTGAATTCTCATACTTCAGTCCCATTGTTATTCCATTAAGACAAAATGTCATACTGCTTTCAATTGCTGACGATTTTCGCCATGCAATTTTACTGAAAGTGTCAGAGAAATGGTTTAACATTGCTTTCTTCCAATTCCCACCAGTAGCCCTGCAATACCCAGGCAGCCCCTTAATTTTAGTCAGAGCCTGTCTTGCTTAGCTTCAGAGATCAGCCTAAGTCACAACAATTTTGGCTTGGCAATGAACTGGTCTGTTGCTGATCCCGTTGCTCCTTTTGCTGCTATTATGTGTCAAATGCATCTTTGTTAGTTCAGTTATAGAATGGCACATTATAAAATTGCATGTTTTCAAATGTAATAATTGTACACCTATACAATTGTAATAATATTTTATTTTGAACTAGGTTGCTGATCTTATCAAGGAGTGTCGGCAGGCATTGGCTGAAAGCTTGTTTGTTTGGACTTGCCAGTCATCGCTAAATCGTGATGATATTTTAATCCTTATTAGTTATTTGGAGAAAGTAACTGTAGAAGCTGATGGGTCATTGGACAGAGTAAACTTGGCACTACTTTTGGCTGTTCTGTATTGTTTTGATGTCAGCTTTCTAGAACAGATCACTGAAGATCGAGACGGTAATATTTTCCATTTTAATTGGTACTGAAAGATGTACCATTCATACGTCATTAATTTATAATTAAATGTCTATTAATAAATAAAATATTAATTGCTTACATATCTATCTTAGTTATTATATTCCTATGAGTCTTTGGTAGGTTTTTGTAAAAAAGGGATTGTTTCTCAGATATGAGAAGAATGTTCAGCAACTTTTGCATACTGAAATGATTATTTCCTAACAAGACTATGACAGACTATAGCAAGATTTAATGAGATATAACTCACTTAACAAATGTCTCATTTAGCAACAGAATCTTTGGACTCAATTGTGGTCGTTAGTGAAAAACTACCTGTACTCTGAATTCCATAATTTTGGGTAAAGCTTAAGAATGTCATTATTTCTACCAGAAGAATATTAGCTTGAATAAATTAACACAAAAACAATAGGGAAGATGGGGGATGCTTTTGATTTTTATTATATACATACAAAACTGCCTAAAGTCTTCTGAAAAATAAACACAATGTAAACTGGAAGAGTTTATGATCAAATGTTTCATTAGCCAATTAACTTTACAGCAAAATTTTCTTTGGCAGAGAACTGCACTCTAAATTTCAAAGAAGTATAATACTAAATAAGTGCTATGCATTTATTTATAGAACTCCATTTGTGTTAAAATGGAAATCCAGTGTACATTTTATTTTATCTCTAAATTTAACTTTTTATTGGTTGTGCTTCCATATCACAATGTGATTTACATGCTTGAACCCAGTCATGATACACATTGAACATTGTGTATCCATGATCTAATATGGTATAAAATTAGACAAATTAAGTATTTTTTTTAATTTTCAATGGAATTGGACTATTTATTGGTAGATACTTTTTATTGTTGCTCTAGAACTGATGCGCCAGTTGCCACTATTAACAGAGAGACAGTATATAGCAGCAATCCATACACGCCTTCAGGAGTCTCGGCCATGGAAACTACCAGGACTTCAAGCTACTGTTAGGTTAGCTTGGGCGCTAACTTTGCGTGGCATTTCACACTTCTCTGATGTGACAGGTAAATTTGATTAAAAGTGGTATTTAGTAAGGAACCCAATTCCACTCCCCTACCTTCATTTCAATAAAGTAGGAAGAAGATCTGCACACATTCTACTGATTAAAATGGCAGCGCTGATATTTCCTCTGAAGTATGATGTGTTATGACATTGCTTCTTCTGTTCTTTCTTCTTTGCAGCATTTGCGGAATTCACTGAAGCTGATGAAGCAATGGCAGAATTAGCAATTGCAGACAATGTTTTTCTATTCCTCACTGAGTCTGTAGTGAGAGCAGAAAACTTTTATCAGGAAGAATTTTACATCCGTAGAATCCACAACCTTATTACAGATTTCCTTACCCTCATGCCAATGAAAGTAAGTTACATGGAGAGGGAGCTAATTTAGATTTACCTTGAATATAAATAGATCAAATATTTCAGTGTAATTTCTTTACACAGACTTGAAAAACATTTCATGGTCTAAACCTAAATGTTTTAGGAAATATTAAAAACAGAAAAAAATGATTTAAAAATAAACATGTGGAATGAGACATATCCTTCAAACAATATTCAGACATAACAATTTATCTGTTATCTGACTATTCATCTAAATATAGGCTTAATTAAAAAGAAAAAAATCTATATTATATTGAAGGTGTCTTTTCCAAATATATTAAAATACTTTAAATATTTTTCTTCATCTCTATTTCTTATATAACTAGTCAGAATTTAAGTTCTTTGGAATAAGTCAAATTCTTATATTTTATTAATCTATAGTTATAAATGGTCCTCATTTAATGATTACCTGTTCATTGTCTCTACAACATTCCTCTTACAATCAATAGAACCTTCTTGGAACACCCATTTTCACATGGAATTAGGTGACCCTGAGGGCACAGATAAACTCCCAAGTGGCCTCAATGACACCCAAAGACAGTGCTAATAACCAGATGACTGCAAGGAATATAAATGCTTCCATTCCTCACCATTCAGTTAGAACTGAAGAAACTTCTTGGATGAGAATCAAAACTTCTTCAAGGAAAAAACAAAAAATCCACTTGCCTTTAAAAAAAGCTCCTTTTTGGATTATGTATAAAATATTTTAGAGATAGTATATTGATTTCAACAGGAGTTATAATTGTATGATTAACTTTCTACATTTTCCACAAGTAGAATAATGTCAGAAGTTTTGTCTGCCTTATTTATATATAGAATATTTTAAATGTTCACATATTAATGTAATTTTTACATAATGACAAATATGAGTCTCTTTAAAGGGCTCTGGATAAGTGTTAAAGGCTATTGTTCTTAAGGTTCAATATTATTTCTGGGTTGGGATACTAATTGTAGGGACCCAATGATTGAATCAAAATGCTGGACTCAGACGGGCCTTAAGCTAATCAAGCAGGATAGTTGTCATGTTTAGTTAAAAAAATACTCTTTCCTTTTGTTCATTTGTTATGTCCAAATGGTGGTAAATCATACAGATTTTTTTCCTTTTCTTTCTTTATTTGCTTGACCAATTGTATAGGTGAAACAACTGAGAAACCGTGCTGATGAAGATGCTCGTATGATTCATATGAGTATACAGATGGGTAATGAACCACCTATATCTGTTAGAAGGGATTTAGAACATCTGATGCTTTTAGTAAGTTAATATTCTTATTTTTAATAGTACTTGTTCTTTAAAAAAGCCCACAGCAAATGTTTATGTTAAAATTTATTTAAAAATTCATTTTTAACTACATATATGGCCATTTATATAAATCACTTTTTTATTAACCTAATTTCCTCAGGGCACAACATTTTAAAAATAAAGCAACAGAAGTAGGTCTTGTAACTAAACCATGTTTTTTAAATTCTTTCTGGAAAGATTGGTCTGCCCTCTCATCTAAAATTTAAACCTCAGAGCAGACAAAAAACCTAATTTCTTTGATCTTCAATAAGCAAATCTGTACAGATATTGACTTGCATTTTTTGCCATAAAATAGTTTATGTAGCTATGTCTATGAAGTTCTGATGTAAGCAGGTTCATGAATGTGGGCTTGAGTGTCTACAGCAGCATTTCTCAATTTCAAGATGTGTAGATTTCAGCTCCCCAAAATTGCCAGCCAATAGTGGTTTGTAGTTTTTGTAGCTTTTATTTTTACTATAATCTTTAATAAATTTATTGTAAAAAAGTTTGAGAACACTATTGTAGAGATTTATTGCTGTGCTTGGTGTGAAGTCTAAGTATGCTTTCCACTTCTACCATTACTTTAGGGAAGAAGAAACTGTTTTATGAACAGCAAAGGGCTTGTTTTTCTTGCTATATATAGACTAATTTCTTTGGAAGCAAAGTAACATAAGAGGGCTTAATCGCCCCTTTATTTCTTAAGATGAGTTTTCTATATTGGCTTAGGGAGGAATGATATGCAATTACTTCTCATTAAGCCAAAACAATTTTCTATTGGCTCCTGTTTCTTGGGATATATTTTCTTGGCATAAAATGAATGTGTTATACGTAGGCAAAAGAATGGCAATGGAGGGAGATACCTTTCTTGCTTTCTGTTGTATGCACCTGTAGAATATCTGAATGTAAGTTTATCATTTAAAATATAGTCTATAACACAACTATTAAGTTGTGTTAAGCAAATAATTACCTTTATCATAATTGCTCAATAAAATCTAAAAAGATTCCACAGATTTTTAATAATATACCTTTATCACAATTGCTCATTAACATCTGAAAAGATCCACAGATTTTAAAAGAGCACATAAATTAAGTTTAAGTGACCATGTATAGGAATTATGTAAAATTCCTTGGTGTGGTCACGTGACATCATGCTTTATAATTGCATTGTTTAGCTACAAATTCCAATCCTAATTGCTATTGTTAACTAAGGACTACCTCTGCATTTGCTGAAATACATATTATTTTTATTTTTCTTCCTTTACAGATTGCTGAGTTATACAAGAAAGATCCCTTTAATCTGGAATTTGCTCTTGAATATTGGTGTCCTTCAGACTCTCTGCAGAGCTCCACTATCATAGGATCATATCTTGGAATAGCCCATCAAAGACCACCTCAGCGTCAGGTTAGAAAAATGTCTTCTTCATTTAGAATGTCTGTGATTTGAAGTGCCTTCGTTTAATTTAGATAGTTTTCTTGAAACATCTTTGTTAACTGTGTCTACTATTAAAGGAAGAGCCCTCTTGAGAAGAAGTTATTGCACACCACCTCCATTTATTGAAATAAGAGTGGATTGCTAACCCCCTTTTCCCGCCCCTCTCTAAATACCAGTCTCTACATTTCAGGACTTGCTTAAAGTGTAGTTATAAGGATTACCTAAAATATTACATAAATGCTATGTAGTTTCAGTTTTGCTTACTGTTTTAAAAATAAAATACAACCCAATCTCCAATCTAAGTTCAGACCTTTTTTGAGTTTGAGAGAGATAAATACATACTTAGTATAATCATCTGTATAGTAATCAGAAATATTCAGTGGAAGAACCATCATTTAAACCCCTGCTGGGGAGGCATTTGACCTGATGTACAGTATATGTGGGTGAGCGGAGACAAAAATACCACAACTGTATATTATTATTTAATACACTCCCGTCTATCACTTTTCAAGAGTTTTTGAGAGAAACATGAATGTTTTGGATGCTGTAGATTCACTTCTGGTACACCATTCGCTTATTGACATATTATTTATATTCCCATCCCTGTCCCATTTTTGAGGCACTGACAGGAAGTTTCTGTTGCATTCTATAGCAGGGGTGTCAAACTCGATTTCATTGAAAGCTGCATAAAGGTTGTGTTTGACCTCAGGGAGCAGGGTGGGTATGGGCAGCTTGACATCACTCCTGTCAGGGGTGCCTGTGGTGCCCCGAGTGCTTTGCCAGCGAAAATGGGCTCCCAAGCTCTGTTTTCGGTGGCCATGGCCTCTTGCAACCCTCTGCCAGTGAAAACAAAGCTCCATTTTCCCTGGCAGAGGGTTGCAGAAGGCTGTGGCCGCTGAAACCAGAGCTCAGGAGCCATTTTTTCTGGCAGAAGCACCGCGGGCTGGTCCTTTGCTGTTTCCAGGGCAGTCCTGAGGGCCAGATCTAAGTACCCCATGGGCCGGATCTGGCCTCGAGTTTGACACCCCTGTTCTATAGCATTTCTTCCACTTGATCTTGGAGATGCATCCCAAGAACTACCAAAGGCAAACAGTGATTATGAAATGGTAGACTGTACTATCCACTAGTTCCTGGAGCTTTTTTCTGAGAACCATAGGATTGCAGGCTTTTTACCCCCCCTATTAAATTCTGTGGTGGTTAATATTGCCAGTATGAGGCATATTGCAGTTAATTCTAATAAACATAAAGATGTAAAAATTTAATTAAATTGCTATTATTTAAGCAGATTGTGAATACATTCTTTTAACAATAATTTAAATTTACATTGGTGCTGGAAAAATACGATTGGTCCTCACAAATTTGCTGTGGATACTTGACAACCAGCTTGTATTTATAACAGTTGCAGTATCCTAGGGTCACGTGATTGCCATTTGCAACTTTCAAAGGAAGCTTCCAACAAGGAGAGTCAATGGGGGGGGGGGGGGAGAACGGATTTGCTTACTGATTTGATTCACTTAATGACCACAGTAATTTGCTTAACAGCTGTTGTAAAAAGTCATAAAATTAAGTGTGATTCACTTAACAACTGCATCATTTAACAGTGAAAAATTTGGTCCCAATTGTGGTCATTAGTTAAGGACTACCTGTATGTGCTAACCAGAGATATTTGAAAACAAATGTCAAAGTTTTGTTTGGATAGGTATTCCTACTTAGATGAATCTTTGTTTATATTGCAGGTTGTTTTATCAAAATTTGTTAGACAAATGGGAGACCTGCTTCCTTCCACAATTTATATTCCTTATCTGAAAATGCTCCAGGGATTGGCCAATGGACCCCGCTGTTCTCATTATTGCTTTACTTTGCTAAAGGGTAATGGTAGTACTCATGGTAAGAAATATAGCACCACGTAGGCTGAATGTTTTGATGTTTTATTTCCATTCACTGTAAACACACATAAGCATAACCCTAAGAACAAGTGTCTTCAGGGAAGTAATTGTTGTAAACACTTAGATTGAAGTTTTTCATATTTACAGATAATCCTCGACTTAACAGTTCATTTGGCACAGAAAAAAACTGACATGACCATTTTTCAGTTAGAATCTTTGCGGCATCCCCGTGATCATATGATCAAAATTCAGATGCTTGGTAACTGATTCATATTTATGACGGTTGCTGTGTCACATGTAATCACTTTTTACGACTTTCTGACAAGCAAAATCAATGGCAAAACCAGATTCACTTAACAACTGAGTTACTAATTTAACAACTGTAGTGGTTCATTTAACAAGTGTGGCAAAAAAGGGAGACGACTTCCGGTGTCCGGTGGCAACGGACGTCTGGAAGGCTTCTCCTGCCTCCAGTGTCCGAATCCGGCCGCCGCCGAGGCCCTTAGGGGCCAGGTGTTCCGAAAAGGACACCTGCCGTACGGACGGCTCGCCAGGGGTCTCCCAGCCGATATACAGGACTGGGGGGACCGATGCTGGCGCGTCCTAGGCTCGGCGGGGTGCGGAGGCCACAGGCCGCGGCCATTACTTTGGTCGTCGCCTGGGCCGCTGTGCCCGGTGACACCGGGCTTTGATTTATAATTGCAGCAGCCTGGTGGTGAACAGGAACGGAGAAGAATTGAGGAATGAAGAAGGAAGGAATATCGGCAATGTGAGTGGAGTACTCGGAGTGCGGGGGTTTTTCTCCCCTGCGACTGGAAGGAGTACGAATCACTTTGGAGAGAGGAGAACTTAAAATAACAAGATTACCGGTTTTGTGGAGCTCTGGAGAGAAGAGGTGATGGAGAAATTTAGGAGGGAGGGTTTGTGGCCCCCCCTCCCTCTGGGGAACAATGGTGGCGTCCAGCTTCCGCCTTCACTATGAGAATTTTGATGACATCACTTCCCTTCGGCTTCCTGGTTGATTAACTATACTCTGGACTCGTTGCTCCTGTGAGTGCCCCCTGGTGGATCCGGAGGAAATTATAAGGATACTGTGCCTGCCTGAGGATTTTGAAAAAAATTTTTTTTAAATGGCAAAAGGTCAGAGACCAACTGCTGGAGAAATGGAGAGAATTCTGGAAAAGTTATCTAATATGGACAAGAAACTGGATGAAATAAGAGCAGAAATTGTGACTATCCAAAAGGATTTAAAGGATACTCAACAAGTCTCAGCAGAAAATAAGCAGAAAGTGGAAGGTCTGGAGGGTGAGATGCGGGCAGTGCAGAAAAGAGGGGAGACGACAAGCAATGCTGTGCTTGGACTACAGATGGATAAAATGTCTTATTTCCTTAGGTTTCAAAATTTGGAAGAAGTGGACCAAGAAGACTTGAGAGATGTTGTGACTAAACTGTTGGGAGAATTTCTTGGGAGAGGTGTTGATTTTATGAATTGGGATGTGGATCGAGTTTATAGAGTTAATTCACAATATGCACGCACGCATGCAGTTCCTAGAGAGGTTCATGTCAAATTTGTGAAAAGAGAGACGAGATGAAATTTTAGAAAACATAGGAGTGGGGCACTGACTTATAGGGGCAGGGAGATAGCCATTCTGAGGCAGATTCCCAGACAGGTACGTGAAATGAGAAAGAAATATTACTTTTATCAAGCAAATTGTACCAGAAGGAGTGGGCTTCAGATGGCTGATGCCAGAGGGATTGATGATTTTCCGGGAGGGCATTACGAAAAAATTAGTACAATTATGGAGGCTGCGGCTCACGTGGAGGAACACAAAGCCCTCCTGGATTTAGATGACCCAGGAATTGAAGAAGGGAGGTTATAGACCATGGGGCGGAGGCGGCTGCCGCTGTTGCGGCCCTGGAGTTGGGTCAGGCTGAACCCAGAGTTCTGAGATCCAAAACTAGGAAGTGATAAAGATATTTGGTATTGTGTTGGTTTTTCTTATTCTCTTTCGTATGATATTCTGATTATTCTTGACCCTTCCTCATTGTGTATGTAAGATTGAAACTTAGCTACTTCGTTTCACCTGCTTGCCATATGGCTGTTGTATGTGTTTAAAATTTTGAGTAAAATTCTTATCATGTATAAGAAAAATGAAAATTTACCATACCTGATATGTATTTGCATAAATCTTTTTTGACCAATAAAAACTTTTTTATAAAAAAAAAAAAAAAAAACAAGTGTGGCAAAAAAGGTCGTAAAACTCATTTAAATTTGCTTAGCAACAGAAATTTTGGGCCCAATTGTGGATGTAAGTTGGGGGCTACCTGTATTATGTTATCATCCCTTTGTATTGCCTACCCATAAGAAATTTCAAGTTAATGTTTACCATATCTAATAAAGCTTGTTAATTAGGTGAAAATTCCATGCATTTTTAATTAGTATTTTATAGAACATGTTGCTTAAATGAAAGAACCAAATAGATAAAAGTTTAAAGGTACACATGCTATCCTTGATCTTTACATTCTTTATTTTCTTTCATTAACTCATATTTTTATGTGAGTTAAGAGACCCTCACTAGGAAATCCTTGTTTCTAGTATAATTCCTGAATGATTGATACTTCATAAAAAGCTTGATTTTTTAAATAATTGGTAAACCAAACATTTTTTCTCTCTGTTTTATATGATTTCTGGCTTTTTGCATATAAGATCCAAAACTGGATAATTAGCTCACTTTTAATTATACATTTGCTAATTTTGTTCATATAATATAATGTCAGCAAATGAAGAGATTTAAAAGCAGCTTGTAGTGGAGTAGAGAAGAATGTTGACAGCTGTTTGCTTTGAGATTCTATGGACTTTTGTTGAGCAAAAAGATAATCTTTGAATACCTGCTGATTTTCAATTGTAGGTGATTGGTTGATGTTTGTTAAGTACTGCTGAGGACAAATCAGTTTTCCAGGGAGCTAGTCTAGAGTGGACAAGGAGAGCTAACAGATTTTGGTCAGGGAGAATCACTAATAACTAATAATAAATATAAGAGGACAATTACTCAGCTATACTGAGAATCTGAGATGGGAACAAGGAGGAATAAATCTTTCCATTTGTAGTAATTTAAGAAATAGAAGTGAGTATGAATAAATTCTGCCGTTGTGATTTGCAGTCTTTGTGTTCCTCTTTGAAAATAAGCTGGCATGTATTTGTAGCATTATAGCAGTGAGTGGTAACTAACAATAGAAGTAAAAAAATAAAAATAAACTGAACAATAAAGGCCCTAAAGCAGGAGATGATAAAGGAAGTCTTTTTAAGGAAAATAATCAAACAAGCAATCTCCTAGTTATTTGGGGAGCTTTAATATGCACTCCTCCCTTAGAATGGGCTTTGGTCTTAGCCTGGGTCTAAATTATGTTAGTCACTCAATGAGATTGAGTTTAGGGAAATGTTTTTTTTCACCTGTAATTTATTTAATATAATCTACATTATAGATTTTTTTACATTTAGCTGAAAACATCCAAGGAGCAGGTGGAAGTCCTGTCTCTTGGGAGCACTTCTTCCACTCCTTGATGCTGTACCATGAACATTTGCGTAAAGATTTGCCAAGTGCAGAGAGCATTCAGTATCGTCATCTTCCTCTCAGAGGCATCACACAGAAAGAACAGGATGGATTAATTGCCTTTCTGCAGCTTACTAAGACAATTGTGAAATGGGTAGGTAGTTACTTGACATATGAAGAAATTTAGTTGCTACTTTATTTAATAGTCGCTGATGTATTTGGCCCCAGAAGTAAATGCAAAAGGAGCTAAGAGATGGCCATAGATCAAGTTTAACTGAAGGTAAATTTGATGCAGAATAATGTGTGAGAAAAATAACGTGTAAGAAAATGTTACAATTCTAAATATTCATTTTTGGTATAATGGACACTGTAGCCAACAAGGCTTAATCTTATGTATATCATTAAACATCAGTGATGGTTTTTCTTAATTTTTCAGAGTGAAAATGCCCGATTGGCTCTCTGTGAACATCCTCAGTGGACACCAGTAGTTATTATTCTGGGTCTTCTGCAATGCAGTATACATCCAATTTTGAAAGCAGAATTATTAGAAACTCTCTCAGCCTTTGGGAAATCTCCAGAAATTGCTGCTTCACTATGGCAGTCATTGGAATACACACAGGTATCTTGTAAGGGGAAGTTTATCTCTGCTCTGTACTTTGTCCAACTTAATTTATGTTTTCTAATTTGGAAAACTGGCCTGCAGAATAAGAAAATGTATTGAGCAAAACTGAGTTCCTGAGTGCCCTTCCAACTTTAGTATGTTGTTTTCCATTATATTATAAATTCCTGCTGGTATATGGGAAGTAAATGATAGAAAGACAAAATATCTGATTGTATGTAAGAAATAAAAAAGATTTTTACATATTTAGTGGGAAACCTTTTAAAGTCAAAATTCGGTCAACAAAATATATACTTAGTAAACACAAAAAAAAGTATAAAAAGTGAAGGTATTTTAATTTTGGATCAGGACCTGTCACTAATGATTTGTACAATCAACAGTAATTCATTTTTTTAATATTGTATTATTTTGCTAATAGTGACAAACATTTCTTTTCTCTCCCATTTATTTTGGAAGATATTGCAGACTGTAAGAACTCCAGGCCAAAGGCAAGCCATTGGTATCGAGGTAAATTGTCTGCACTTAGTCATTCTATTTTTGATGAATTTTTGATTATATAACATGAGACAGTTGTTATCTTTCAGTATCCTGATGTTGGGAAATATCCACCTAGGCGGGGGGGATGCCTCAATCATTTGAATTCTTGTACAGTTGCAAGAGGGCCAGGACTGACACTGAGACACACACACACATACACACTGGTTCATCGAGCTGTATAGAACCTTACTTGTTCCCAGGTTTAGGTTGGTAATCTGTGGCAATTCCTATGTAATAGGAATAAAGTAGTGAGCTTGAACCTTTCACGTGAGGATCTGGTTGCTTGTTCCCGACACTTGAAAATATACTGCTTTTTAAAACAAAATCACAAGAAAACATAAATCTATCAATAATTCATTATAACATTAGCTAGAGCCTCAATCTAGTTTAAAAAATAAGATCAATAGTCTGATTTGCGCAGATTTAAATCTTCCTTATTTTCTGGATACAATGGGATGAACTTGCAAGTATGAAAATAGTGATACTCAAATTGCAGCTACCGTATATACTCGAGTATAAGCCGAGTTTTTCAGCACGTTTTTTGTGCTGAAAAACGTCCCCTCGGCTTATACTCGGGTCTATACGGCTTATACTCGAGTTTTTTTTTTTTTTTAAGCCCCTCGGCTTATACTCGAGTATATACGGCTTATACTCGAGTTTTTTTTTTTTCTTTTTTTCACATTTTACCGGACGGCGCGGGGAAGCCCTGCCGGTGCAGTGAGAGGGCGGGGCGGGGGAGCCGCCAGCCTTCTCAGCTGAGGGAGGGAGGGTTTCCCCAACCGGTAGGTGCCTCATTTCCCACCCTCGGCTTATACTCGAGTCCCCAGTTTACCCCAGTTTTTGGGGTAAAATTGGGGACCTCGGCTTATACTCGGATCGGCTTATATTCGAGTATATACGGTACTTCCTTTTGTAATTATTTTATTTATTTATTTATTTATTTGGAAAATTCGTATTGGCTACTGGCTTATGACAATTATATTTTGATTTAACTTGGAATTGTTTAAGCTGGTTGGGAGCCTTAAATATTAAAGCAGAATAGAATAGTTCTGAGCTTTCCAAAATTTATCTACTTCCCCTACCCCATTTTTTTCAGGTAATTCCCTGAAGGCAACTTAACAAGTTTTATTAATGAAAAGGATTCTGAAGAATTGAATTTATTTATTTATTTATTTATTTGGAAAATTCGTATTGGCTACTGGCTTACGACAATTATATTTTGATTTAACTTGGAATTGTTTAAGCTGGTTGGGAGCCTTAAATATTAAAGCAGAATAGAATAGTTCTGAGCTTTCCAAAATTTATCTACTTCCCCTACCCCATTTTTTTCAGGTAATTCCCTGAAGGCAACTTAACAAGTTTTATTAATGAAAAGGATTCTGAAGAATTGAATTCCATTCTTTATAACCCATTCTCTCTCTCTGTCTCTCTCATTTTATTAAATTTAAAAAGGGAAGATAAAATTAATAAAAACTAATATAAAGTAAAAGAAAAAACCTTAAGACAAAATTAAAAGTGAAAGAAAGGAAAGAAAGTAAAAAGGGCCGTGGTGGATAGCCTGTTATTAAAACACAGCTGCCTGCAATTACTGCAGGTTCTAGTCCCACCAGGCCCAAGGTTGACTCAGCCTTCCATCCTTTATAAGGTAGGTAAAATGAGGACCCAGATTGTTGGGGGGGCAATAAGTTGACTTTGTAAATATACAAATAAATGAGACTATTGCCTTACACACTGTAAGCCGCCCTGAGTCTTTGGAGAAGGGCGGGATATAAATGTAAATAAATTTAAAAAAAATAAAATTGAAAAAAAGATACAGAGGAATAGCTTCTGATGTTATAAATAAAATTATAAATTACCTCTTTAAAGTTATAACATGTTTCTCTTATTTCTATAATCTATCCTATTTAATCACCAAAACCCTAAATCAAGTTTATTTTGTCTGTTTTCCTCAAAAAGTCCATAGAGGTTTTTAGTCAGAAATAAATAGAAGTGTTGCTTTTTCTCTAATCAAAGAAGCCAATTTAGCCATCTTCAGTAACTTCCATCATCTTCACCAACTATTCCTTCATTACAGGGTTTGCTGACTCTTTCCATCTTTGTGCCTACAATAATCTCGCCACAATTACTATATCCTGTACAAATTTCCATGACTTTTTTCCAATTCTTTGTCCACTAGTCCCAGAAGAAAGTGCTATGATCTCGATTATATATTAAACTACAAAATCCTCAGTGTATATATTTGAATTCAAAATTGTATACCTTTTTTATGTATCTACCAAGCATGATTAAATGTTCTTGTTTATGTTTCCGATATGAATTTGAAGTACCTTTATACATTCTAGACTATTTCTCTGGTGACATATACCAACAGTACGTGGTTCTATAAAAATTCTCTTTTAAGATTTTAACGTAGTGTAAATTTCAGTGGTTTCAACTGTTGTTCCACCTGTATATTATAAGCAATTTTTAACCCATTTTATCACCCATTCTTTTCCATGTTTTTCTGTTTCACATTTCAGTTGAAGTGTACACATTTTAACAATTACATGTTCAACATTTGTACATAATTTCATTTCAAACTCAGTCTTACAATGTTCAAAAACCATAAACTCTTTTGTCTACTTTAAATCTTTCTAATACCTGGAAATTTTAAGCATCTATGTCCTCCTAAATACCAATTCTTTTTTTGATTTTATTTTGTATCCTTTTTGACCAGATTCTAGATCTCAGTATAAGTTAGCGATTTGTGTTTGCCTACTATCTGTCATCTATAAAAGCTTGTTGTGCTAAGAGTCGCAAACATATTTTCAGGCACAAACTAGATTTGTATATTTGTATATATTCCATATTCTCAATATGCCGCTTTTAATATAATGATTTTTAAAATTCACATTAATTTTGACTTTGCCATATCCCAGAGAAGCATGCCACCCAAATCTCAGGTCATTTGCTGTTAATTCCAAATCTTCTATTTCTAGCACACCAGTTGTTTCATCTTCAAACGGTCACTAAATGAATGGTTGTAAGTTGAGAACTACCTGTAGGTTCAACAGTCCCTTGTTCACAGTGGAACAGCATTTGTAGATTCTGTAAATGATGATAAATTAGATTAAACATTATAGACTGAAATTGTAAATTGGTTTGGGTTTTTTGATGAAGGGCCCTTGAGAAAACTGGAAGAAGCATTTGCATGAACTTATTTAAGAGTGGTAAATGAGATGGTGTGTTGCCATTGTGTTTAAAAAATAACATGTTTGGAATTTGACTTATGTTTTTGGAAGGTTGAATTGAATGAAGTAGAATCCCGGTGTGAGGAATATCCTTTAACTCGTGCTTTCTGCCAGCTCATCAGTACCCTGGTAGAGAGTTCATTTCCTACTAACCTGGGTGCTGGGCTACGCCCACCAGGATTTGAGCCGTACCTTCATTTTCTGAGAGAATCTATATTTCTTCGATTTCGGACCAGGGCCTACCGGAGAGCTGCTGAAAAGGTAAACATTGCTTCTTGTAATGTATATTACTACAAATCTATGCAAATTGTTTTTTGTAACTTCTTTATTTTAAATATGTAATAGTTCTGTAATCTTATTCTTTTGAAAAATCCTTTGGCAATAGTAAAAACAATAAACTACCATGGTATTACAAGGGACATTCATCTATTGATTTGAATTGCTCTGTGTGACCTCCCACTCAACATGTAGCTGTAGATGGTGAACAGCAAATTTAAACAATAATGGAATCATTTTTTAAAAAGCCATTATAGAGTATAAAATCTGGTTTCTCAGACCTTGTACTAAAAGTCAGAACTCAGAATATGTTCTGCAAATGGAAAAGCATCTCAAGTAAGACTGAAAGGTTGTTACTGGAAATGCTGGGAAATTACTGCTAAGCTTTCTAGATATTTTTCTGATCTGATTCAACACAGTTTCAACTTTTAAAATGGAAACTGAAGTTTGAGACCTCCATTTGTTTTTAGCTTGTATAGCAAAGTAATTGCTCCTTCCCCATGTGTATATATCGAAATCAATATTATTTAAACATTGTAATTTTTGTTACATCTTTGTGACTTAAAATTCCAATCCAGACTTTTTTCAATCATATATGGAAGTTCAAACAAGACTGTTTTCTCTAAATGCAATCCTATACCAGCTAATCTGAAAAAATGTGCTATTGGGATTTATTTGCACAACAATAAACTGAAGAAAGTAATATGTACGTTGGAAATATGGATTTCATTTTTATACAATGTGAACATTGGCCAATATATGTAGTGGGGCTTGTTTCATTTCTTGTTTCTTATTGGCAGTTGGTTGAATTAAAGATTTTTTCAAGATTTCTTTCAGTGTAACAAGTCTTATATCAGGGAATGTCTCATTAAGCTCCTTCTGTCATGATAGAAATTTGATCCAACTCAGTGGATTAAAATATAACTTTATAGCTGTAACTTTTAAAAAAATCAAATGAATGATATTTTGTACGTGGCTTTTTGACAGTGGGAAGTAGCTGAAGTAGTTCTGGAGGTCTTTTATAAATTGCTGAATGACTATGAACCCCAGCTTGAAGATTTTGTGGACCAGTATGTGGACTTGCAAGGTATGCTGTTTGCTGATCTCTGTTTACCTAGGGTTGGTCTTTTGCTGGGAAAGAAAGCCAACAAAATCTCATTGAGTTTTTTTTCCTGACCTGTTGGCAACTGCTACATATATTCTAAGTGCTTCTCAAACTACAGGCAGGAATATTTAAAGTTCAATGAGATTTCCATGCACAATGTTACAGTAGGGAATGGTGTGAATGCTTACGTGTAGAAATGTGAAGAAGAATTGAGCTGCAGTGGCATTTTTAATACTGTAGGAGTGTAAAAAAATCATTTTCCACAATGAAAATTTTAAGAGAGACTTAGAAGTAGAATGGGAAGAGGAGGGACGCAGTGACAAGGGAAAGCCTTTTAAAATAAGGCTAAATATCTGGAAATAGAATAAGTGATATAAATCCCAAGAAAAATTATATGGCTCATATAAAAGTGGGAATTCAGTTTTTTTGCTTTAGCTCATTTGATTTGATTTAAGAAAAGAAAAGGGAACAGTTTAGAGAAAAGGCAAGGTTTCAAGAATAAATGAAAGAATTCAGTGGGAAAATAGGGATTTTGCACTTGTTAGAATAGTTTACATGGAATAAAGGGAAGGAGAAAATGAAAATGACAGTGATTAGGTTTACATTTATTCTGGTAAATTGCAATTTCAGAAATAACACATAATATACATTTCATTTTCTAGGAGAGGAAGTAATAGCTTATAAACCACCTGGATTTAATCTGATGTATCATCTGTTGAATGAATCACCAATGTTGGAATTGTGTCTTAGCTTGTTGGAAGAAGGAGTTAAACAACTAGATACCTATGCACCTTTCCCTGGTAAGTTGCAAGTTTCTTTTTAATTAAAATATCGAAATATCTACATGACTCTAATATAGGCTGTTGGGGGGAAAACTGATGACTTAAAACTGGCAGTTCTTGAAGAGTTGTTTGTTTCTGTTGCCTCTATCAATGTACTTGTGTAAACTCACTGTGAATTATTCCCATTTCCCCACTGTGGGGGAATCATGAATGTGTGACCTATTTGTTTGATTTTTTTTCTTCTTTAGGAAAAAAGCATTTGGAGAAGGCTGTACAGTATTGTCTTGGGCTGCTCAATCTAACTTTACAGAAAGAGAACCTTTTCATGGACTTCTTAAGAGAAAGCCATCTCTCTCTCATTGTTACCTCACTAGAACAGCTGCTGCAAGGAATTAACCCTCGGACTAAAAAAGCTGATCATGTAGTAAATATTGCCAGGTAATTCCCAAAAATTTAGAAAGGCTGCTGTGCCTTTAGAAATACTGTGTTTTTACTCAGAGCATGATATCTTTTTCCAGACATTCCTATAGCATGAGTGTTTACAAAAATTCCATTAATAGCTGGCTTCTTTGAAATGGAATACTGTCCCTCTATTCATCTACAGTAATTTATAGGATTGAGCTGTATATTTGTCAAGAATACTTCTGAACAATTTCAATTTATATGGTGAATAATATTATATTTTAATTAATTTGATGTTATAATCTGGGCATGTGGCCTGAAGAAATTGGGATTTAAGAAACAATTGAATTAGGAGATAAAGTATAAGCTGCTTTTCCTTACAAGTATAGGATAATGATTTGAATAAAGATATACCCATGTATACCAGGTACATTGTAAAAAATACAGGTATAGGATTTCTCTTGCAATCTATTCATCATTTCTGAATGAGTTTATATCCCCAGACAAGAATGGATTTCTACCTAAAGAGACAAATTCAATTAAATTAGAAATAAAATGAGGATTATTTGGAATACATTGGAATACTATGAAGCACATCCTGAAAAATAAATGGTGTTGATCTTCTTAGATGCGCAGAAAGCAATTGACAGTGTAAACTGGCAATTTAGGTTACTACAATTAAAATATATGGAATTTGGAGAAAGATTTACTAATATGATCAAGGCGATACATTCCAAACAGACTGCAAAAGTGACTGTAAATGGGGACATGACAGAGAATTTCAATATTAAAAAAGGCACAAGACAAGGATGTCCATTGTCCCTATTACTATTTATTTTGAGATTGGAAGTGCTAAATAGAAATATTAGACATGATATAGAAATAAATGGGATGAAAATGAAAAAGGAAAAATATAAATTGCAGGCATTTGCAGATGACCTAGTATTTATCATAGAAGAGCCACAAGAAACTGGACCCAAACTAATAAGAAAAATAGAAGGTTATGGCGAAGTTTCAAGTCTGAAAATAAATAAAGAGAAAACTAAAATACTAGTTTAAAACCTTACAGATAAACAGAAAAAAGATCTAATCATAGATATCTAGATAGAGAAGAAAATTAAATATTTAGGACTTCAACTATCAGTGAGATGTGCAACTATAAAAGAAGATAATTACTCTAAATTATTACAACAAATTAAAATAGACCTGAAGAAGTGGAAAATCTGCAACTATCACTGGTAGGAAGAATAGCTACCATTAAAATGAACATTTTGCCAAGATTACTATACTTTTTCCAAACAATTCCAATAAAGTTGGAAAAAAATATTTTGAGGAACTATAGATCAATGTCAAAATTCACGTGGCAAGGAAAAAAAGCAAGAATAAGTTTGAAATTGCAACGAGATTCTAAAAACAGAGGAGGTTTTTGGTTGCCAGATTGGGAGTTGTATTACCAGGCCTCTGCACTTATGTGGCTGAAAGAATGGATACATCTGAGACATAGATGATTATTAATTTTGGAGGGACATGACTTGCAACTGGGGTGGCATGCTTTCCTATGGTATGGGAAAAATAAAATACATAGATACTTCCAAGGACACTATATTAGAAATGCATTATGATTAGTATGGGCAAAAATTAGAGAAAAACACTATTTGAAAATAGCAGTCTGGCTTTCCACAATGGAGGCACTGATACATCTAAATATGGTTAACATGGAAAAAATTATAATATATAAAGACATTCTGAATGAGAAAGGGAAACTTAAAAGTAAACAGGAATTGAATAGTCAAGGAATTGATTTAGTATGGTGGCCCCATTTACAAATACAATCGAGATTCGAGAAAGATGTTAAATCATGGTTTTTATAAAGAATCTACAGAATTAGATCAGATCGTAACAGAAACAGATGAAAAGCTAATTTAAAAAATTACAACTATCTACTGAGCATTAGAACGGAAGAAGAACAAGTAAAGGATACAGTGATAGTGTGGACTAATAACTTTGGCTACTTAATAGAATTAGATAAATGGCAAAAGTTATGGGAGAGGAATTATAAATTAACAATGTCAACTGCATATAAAGAAAACTAATGTAAAATGTTTTATAGATGGCACTTTCCACCAGCAAGAGTAGCTAAAATGTTCAAGAATATGTCTGCAAAGTGTTGGCAATGTAACCAGACACTGGGCTCGTATTATCACATATGGTGGACGTGCCCAAAGGCAAAAAAATATTGGACAAAAATACACACTTGGATAAAAAAAATGATAAAGGAACACATAGACTTAAAACCAGAAATATTTCTGTTGGGTAGTATACCAGAAAAATATAATAAAGGGAATATGTACTTAATACTACATGTGGCTAGAATTGTATTTGCACAACACTGGAAGAGCATAGAGATCCCTACAGAAGAGAATGTAATAAAAAATACTATAATGGACAGAAATGGACAGATTAACACATTAAAGACAGGGAAGACACTGAATATTTCTTAATATGGAATTCGTTCTATCAATGGTTATCGAGCAGAAACAGAAGTTAGATTAAAAAAAGTAGAAGAGAATGACATTTTGTAAAAATAGTTTACTAAATGTATAAGTAAGCATATTGTTATTGTATGTTTATTATCAATGTTTTGATGAGACATTATATGATGACTACTAATGTTATGAATGTTATTGTTATTATGATTATTACTCAAAATAACTATACCTAGACAACACACTGTTTATATAGACATTGAACTTTTCACTCTTTCTATAAATAAATAAATAAATAAAACATGGATTGCCACCACTACTTCTCTATAATGTTGTATTTTAAAGGTACCTTTATCATGGTAATACCAATCCTGAACTGGCTTTTGAAAGTTCCAAGATCCTTTGTTGCATTTCTTGCAATTCTAACATTCAGGTCAAATTGATTGGAGACTTCACGCAAGACCAGGTAATTGCAATTAATTTTTTAAGCAAGAAAAAAGGGAATGGTTACCCAATTATCAGGAAATGATTTATTAATAGTGATGTGCAAATGTTCAGGGCTTGAAATTATTTGATGAGTGGAACAGCTAGTTTGAGCTAGCCTGTTCTCAGACCAAACCCCATGTTTTGCAACTTTGGAATGGTGGATCTATTTTGTCTGGATACAAACTGAACCATGATTATTCCAAGCAAAAGTTTTTTGGTGGATGGGAGAAAGCAGGAAAAATCTAGGAGTGGATCTTTCCTTTGTGATGCCATAAGTGGCTAAGCAGAGGGTGAGGGCAAGAGACAGTGATGGACAGATGGCGGATTTGTAGTGTGGCACATAAGGCATGAGGAGGAGGGAAGAGAGGTGATGATGTACCCCAATCTTGCTCTAGTCACCCCATAAAATCATTTGGAGAATTCCTTACATGTTTATTTCAACTGCAGCCTGGAACAACTCATATATTCTAGGTTTTGTTTCGGCTGAAACGTGGCAGATCTGAAATGATGTAGCAGAACTTTTGTAATATATGGTTGGCTTTGAATTTAGCATATTTCTCATTTTTTGTATACCGCTATTTACATTCTAGGTTTGTATATATTTTTGTTTATATATCAGTAAAACATCTATTAATCTTATTATCTTGCTTTTTTAAACTTAATTACAAACCTAGAGTATCAGTCAGAAACTAATGGCTGGATTTGTGGAGTGTTTGGACAATGAAACTGCAGAAGAAATCATTAATCCTGATGAAGGTATGAAAGTTGTTCGTTTGATTTTAATTTTTTATTTTCAAAAATGAAAATGTTTGAGTTTATTTGCAGTGTTAGTCTTTTAATTTCAGAAGATAGAATAATGATGAAAGACTGCATTTTGAAATCTGTACCATTTAAAATTTTAGTCCTTATAAGTTTCAACAAAATTATAGTTAGCCTACCAAAAGGCTATAAAAAAATTACATTTAAAAAGTAATTTCACAATATATATTAGTATTCTTCCGATAACTTATATTTATAGATGAAGTGATGATTATACAGTTATTTCATAAACAAATTGATACCTTCTGAAATATTTTTAACAATAACTTTCATACTTGTGTTTCTGTTCCCGTTGAGAAATTTGCAGGTGGTTGTAAAGCCTTCCCTGGACCCAGCTATTTTGGGAAATTACCGTCCAGTCTCCAACCTTCGCTTTTTAGCGAAGGTTGTAGAGAGTGTGGTTGCATGGCAGCTTCCCCGGCACCTGGAGGAAGCTGTCTATCTAGACCCGTTCCAGTCCGGCTTCCGACCCGGTTACAGCACGGAGACAGCTTTGGTCGCGTTGGTGGATGACCTCTGGAGGGCCAGGGACGGGTTGTTCCTCTGCCTTGGTCCTATTAGATCTCTCAGCGGCTTTTGATACCATCGACCATGGTATCCTGCTGCGCCGGTTGGAGGGATTGGGAGTGGGAGGCACCGTTTATCGGTGGTTCTCCTCCTATCTCTCTGACCGGTCGCAGACGGTGTTGACAGGGGGGCAGAGGTCGTCCTCGAGGTGCCTCACTTGTGGAGTACCTCAGGGGTCGATTCTCTCGCCTACCCTGTTCAACATCTATATGAAGCCGCTGGGTGAGGTCATCAGTGGTTTCGGGGTGAGTTATCATCTGTACGCTGATGATACTCAGCTGTACTTTTCCACCCCGGACCACCCCAACGAAGCGGTCGAAGTGCTGTCCCGGTGTCTGGAAGCCGTACGGGTCTGGATGGGGAGAAACAGACTCAAGCTCAATCCCTCCAAGACGGAGTGGCTGTGGATGCCGGCACCCCGGTACAGTCAGCTGCGGATGCGAGTTAGTGGCTCCAAAGGAGGTGGTTCGCAACTTGGGCGTCCTCCTGGATGGTCGGCTGTCCTTTGATGAACATCTGGCGGCCGTCTCCAGGAGGGCCTTTTACCAAGTTCGCTTGGTCCGCCAGTTGCGTCCCTTCCTTGACCAGGATGCCTTATGCACAGTCACTCACGCTCTGGTTACATCTCGGCTGGATTATTGCAATGCTCTCTACATGGGGCTGCCCTTGAGGTGCACCCGGAGGCTGCAGTTAGTCCAGAATGCAGCTGCGCGAGTGGTAATGGGAGCCACTCGTGGCTCCCACGTAACACCACTGCTCCGTAGTCTGCACTGGCTTCCTGTAGTCTTTCGGGTGCGCTTCAAGATCCTGGTTACCACCTTTAAAGCGCTCCATGGCTTAGGACCCGGGTACTTACGAGACCGCCTGCTGTTACCTTATGCTTCCCACCGACCCGTACGCTCTCACAGAGGGCCTTCTCAGGGTGCCGTCTGCCAAACAATGTCGGCTGGCGGCCCCCAGGAGTAGGGCCTTCTCTGTGGGAGCACCGATGCTCTGTAATGAACTCCCCCCTGGCTTACGTCAAGTGCCTGATCTTCGGACCTTTCGTCGTGAGCTAAAAACATATCTATTCATTCAAGCAGGACTGGCATAAATAGTTGATTTTAAATTGGGGTTTTATTAATATTTTAAATTTTTTAATTTTTTAATTATCAGCCGTTTAGTAATAGTTTTATTTTAAATTCTTTTAATTGTATATATTCTGTATTTTATCTTGGCTGTACACCGCCCTGAGTCCTTCGGGAGAAGGGCGGTATAAAAATTTAATAAAATAAAATAAATAAATAAATAAATAATTAGATTAATAAAAAATACATGTGAATTGACTGCATGCTTTCTGGATAATCCACTTTTAACATAAATGTTTGTGCTTGATTCTAAGAATTTGAAGTTGAAAGGAAGCAAGCACCGATATTCCATGAAACGAGGATTAATATTCTGAACCTTCTCATTGCCTCTCTGGAGTGCAAGCCACCCAATCTTGCTTTATATCTTCTTGGTTATGAATTCAGGAAGCCTGTCAGCACTACAAATCTGCAAGATCCAGGTACCCAACTGAAAATGCTCTGATGATATAGAGAAAGAGAGGGAAGTGGCTAGCTACCATCTGGGGAAAAAAACCATACTTGGATGGTGATATTTTATTTTATTTTAATTTTCCAATATAGCATAATAATTAATATGGTATACAGAATAAATGTTAAATGTTTTACATGTTAAAATCAGTGCATTGTAGAAAATGCATCTACATGCAAACTCTGCAAATCTGGGTACTATTGGGATCCCATCATATCCCTTTTGTAATAAAATACAACATTAAAGTAAAGTAAGTTTTTATAAAAGTAATTTTATAAAAACAAACTCTTTGCAACTTCTAGATAGTATAGTAAAAAGTACACTAATATTTCAAACAGAATGAAATTTGTTTTTTATTTTCCGTGTGAATTGCCTTATTATGCTTTATACACTGTTTATCTAAACAAGTATTTTAAATCTTTAAGGTGTGTTGGGTTGCCCTCGCACTTGCCTTCATGCTATTTTGAACATATTAGAGAATGGTACTGGAACAAGGTCTGATCCCACAGCAGTTCGGGAATCTCCACATTTAGCAGAGTTGTGTTATCAGGTATGAAAGAAATTTTGAATACATTTCAAATTTAAATTTATATATACAGCCAATTGGCTTTCAGTATTTTTTGTAGCTTTTTTGTAGTTTTGTACTATTTTGATTCTTAAAATAATTTATACCATAGGCCTACATATGACTACAGAAAAAGATACCTCTTTGAATTCAGGGATATTTTCTTTTAAATAATTATATATCTAAATTCTTCACTTTATAGTATTGCTGCCTAAGCTGATTTTTACAAATAAAAGCTGTTACATGTAAGTCATTTAAATCACTGAGGGCAGTTGTAATACTGCATTATTAATAATTCAGCTATGTTTTTTAACCTAATTCTTTGTAAAATTTTAAAAAGAGTGCATGTTTTTTGTGTTTATACCCAAACACACATGATATGGTGTTTTTTTTTTTTTGATTAATAGGTGATCTATCAGTTATGTGCATGCTCAGACACATCAGGACCAACAATGAGATATTTGAGAACTAGCCAGGATTTCTTATTTTCTCAGCTGCAGCACTTGCCTTTTTGTGTCAAAGGTAATGCTTGAAATGCACTCTTAATTGGATGTACTTTATTCTAATTGCTTTGAAACATTTGTTTAATTCTAAGTTGAAATACTTTAGTCTTGCAGAAAAATGGTTTTTATTTCAGAATATTAGAAATCTTGTCTTGGAAGGAAGAGAAATATTTTCCCCTTCTTTTGTGGCACTTCATTCATCCTATCCTTTCTTTTTTGCTTCTTTTCCAACTCAGCATTGGGAAAGAATGTGTCAGAAAGCATGACCTTTGAGGCATCTCATTTTGGGAGGTTTACAATTAACTCTGCACTGTATCGCAATATGACTGTTCTCAAACATTCTAAGCTAACATTTCAAAGCATGTCGGAGTAGGAGGGCTATGTTTTCCCAATGTGTGTATTTTACTGTGTGTGCTGTTTGTCTGTCACTTCTACTCAGAGCATGAGATTCCTGCCTTGAATCAGATGTCATGGTTAATGAAAACTGCATCTATAGAATTGCGAGTTACTTCACTGAACCGCCAGCGTTCTCACACACAGAGACTGTTGCAGCTCCTTCTCGATGATGTCCCAGTTAGATCTTATTTAGGTAAATGGAATTTGGCCCTATCTAAAGGTCAAGACTATTATATCTAAAGACCATTTTTTTTCTTTTTGGAATTCGTTGTCACTTTCATATCCAGTTGTTAATAACTTTACCATGACAGTTTCTAGTTCTTCTCATAGAGGGCTTAATGTTATGATTCTAGGAGTGAGGGAAGCAAGCGTTACTTAAATAATGGAGACATTGTTTTAGCCAAAGTTGACATATTATTAACAATCAAAGTTTATTCCATATAACACATTGTTCTTGCCTATTAACAGAATACATAGCTTTTATTGTTCATTTCTCTCAGAGTAAAATTAGGATTGGGTGGAGTGTATTGCTATTAATATGTAACAAATTTATGTTAGTGTAAGCAAAACACCTCTCTTCAGAGTATTAAAGTTTGCATCTCAGTTTGTGCAGCTGCTTCAAAATGCTCAGACATTTTGTATTTTATTGCTTTAAATTTATTCTGTGATAAAATTGGGTGGCTTATAAATTAATTTCAATTTTTAAAATTTAATTTTCTTAGCTGATGGTGAAGGAGGGATAGAAGATGATAGTCGTTCTGTCACTGGATTCCTTCACTTTGACACTGCTTCCAAAGGTAAGTTATTTGTGAAGACCTACTTTACAGATTGTAATTAAAAATATAGTGACTATAATATTGTAATAAACCTATTGCAGCTTTCATGCCTAAGGCAGACTAGAATTCTGCCTCCTAATTTCTATCCTAGTGCCTTTCCAACCTTTTCTATGCCCCACACTCTTACAAAATGATTGATTAACATTCTCACCCACTACAAAAGTAATTGTGACTCATGACCCATCACCAAGGGATACAATCCACTCTTTGTCACACCCTGCCATCTCACACCCCCTGAGAGTGCTGGCATCCCAGGTTGAGAACTGGTTCTCTCTTTTTTGCGTGCCTGTTTATTATAATCAGAACATTCAGAAATTGTTGGAAAAATCATAATATACTTCAATTTATAAATGATAAATATATTTCTGTATAGATGTTATAGAATATATTATTTTTTGGCTTCTGGCATACATATGTTGTGATATTTCTGCACCGTATAATAGAAAACAACTTAATTCATTACAAAAAAATGAGTAGGCACAATCCAGAAATTTGAAAACATTTGAAAAAACATTTGAAGTTTTGGGATTTTTTCCTTTTGTTATCTTCCTAAAATATTGTGTTGTAGGAGAAGAAGAGGCAGAGTGGGAAGAGAGGGGGTATTAATCAACTCATCAGCCTAGTTGTTACATTCCCACAAATATCTAACCCCTCTTGAATTCCAGTGAACTTCATCTTCTGTCAATTTAGCAATGAATGTTAGTTGACTAGAATCTTGTGTAAAAGTTTAGCAATAAATCTTCTTGACTGCCACTTAAACTTTTGTCCTGACAAAAGTTCTTTGGTGCCTGACAGTAATATTCAGTATTACTAGCTCCAAGAGCATAAAACTTTTAACAAATGCTAATGCATTTACAGTTCAATTTTGTGCATTGTAATTACCTGCTGGATTGGAGCTAAACTGTTTCAGAATTTGAATGTAAGTATATAGTGGTGTCTCTGTCTGATGGTGGAGCTTTATTATTCTTTTGGCATATAGATATCAATGGAAATAAAATGTAGAATTATAATAAATAGAAAAACATCTAAATCATAAAGTTTGTCATTTATATTTTTTTGAGTTCAGCTGAATTCTTTTTTGTCTGATTTCCAGAAATTTCTAAATTGATTTCTAATATCTTCAGTGCATAGGAAAATCTTGAGCATCCTTGATTCAATTGACTTCAGTCAAGAGATCCCAGAGCCTTTGCAACTAGATTTTTTTGACCGTGCTCAAATAGAGGAGGTCATTGCTAACTGTGAGAATAGGACTCCACATGGACCAATTATCTGCAATGTGAAGGTCAGCAAGTTTTGAGAAATGTTGGGGTTGTACAAAAATATATGGAAACACACTTTAAGAGCTTGATCCACGAGAGAAAGAGACGGAGAGAAATGCTCTTTTAAAGTTATAGTCAGCTTCTTCAAAGATTGAACTGAGTATTATTTATTTAGCGTATGGCAAATACATGGATTTATAGTAGTTCAAATGTTAATGTCCACCCAGCTATTCAAGGATAGGGTGCTTTGATGAAAAAAATCAGACATTGGGCTGGTGTAAGCTCTTGATGGACATTCAGACACAATGTGGTGGATATTTTGTCAAGGAGCACTACAGTCACACTGAGGGGTAGAGACAAGACCCCCACTTCTTCCACACGGTATTGTAAGCTGCAGTAAGGTCGATGAACACAGCTGTGGTTTTTAAGTCTCTCTGGAAACCAGCCTCCATATGTCCTGTTAGGCCCATTTTGTTTATCCATTGCCATGTATTTAGACAGCCAGGAGTTCTACAAAGATGTCTGGCTACCAACTGTCGTTAACTACCTTCAGTGTAGTCTGGCTGCCAGTTACTGCTAGTCATCTGGTTCACACTACCATGCTATCCAGGGTGCACCACAAGGAGAACTAGCTTCATACCCCATTGAACTGAATGTTATAAATTGACATTTCATGATGAGTGTTGTATTTTTCCTGGGTAGCTTCATTAAAGTGTATCATTTTAACTAGGATGAAAGTAAAAATGGACAGAAGTAAGAAATCAATGAAAGGTTGAAAATGCTCTTCACAGCTAGGTTTAGTATTGTTACTGTGCATTAGACATGAGCCTTTTCTTTCCTCAATCCTAGCATCTTCACAAAGTTCTGATTGCTGAAGTTAATGCCTTGCAAGGAATGGCAGCCCTGGGACAGAGACCTTTACTTATGGAGGTAAAGAAATGAAATAACTAGAATGCCTTGATTTTGAAAAAGGTTATTGGGATATATTATTATTTGCTTTAGTAAATATTTTATATTTTGTACTGCTAGAATCTCAGTTTTATTATTACTTTAAAAAAATGAGAATTTAAAAATACAAAAGATTGTAATCGATAGGGATATAGCCAGTATCTTCTTTTGGAAAAAAAAATTTTTTTTTGCAGGTAGTCCTTTACATTTGACCATCATAGAGGTGGTTGTAAGTCAAAGACTACCCATATTAACGTTTAATAACAATACCGAAAAAAAATCAAATCAAACTCAAGAAGAAGGGAAAGTAAAAGAATCAATGATATACAAGGAAAAAAGAAAGGATGATTTCAGATAATTTCTAAAAGTGATTAGAAAGTGAGTGAATGAGTTTAGTGTCCTTTAAAACACTTTGCTGCAGTTTTTTGTTTTTTATTTACATTTATACCCCGCCCTTCTCCGAAGACTCAGGGCGGCTTACACTATGTTAAGCAATAGTCTTCATCCTATTTGTATATTATATACAAAGTCAACTTATTGCCCCCAACAATCTGGCTCCTCATTTTACCTACCTTATAAAGGATGGAAGGCTGAGTCAACCTTGGGCCTGGTGGGACTTGAACCTGCAATAATTGCAGGCAGCTATTGTTAATAACAGACTGTGTTAGCAGTCTGCGCCACTCAAGGACCCTTTGAGAATTGAGAGCATGATGGTTCTCTTCATCTCCCAGAACTCAAACTCACAAGAAACTTCTGTCCTGTAGTTTCTTCATGAGGAACAAGTATCTGGAGCACAAGTGAATCATCTCTTATCATCTCCTTATCCGGAGAGGTTCTGTGAGACCAGTCTGCTCACAGTCCTTAGGTCTTAGTTGTGGCTGTCATCTTTGCTAATTTGGAGATACCTTAGTTCACCATTCCTCACCTGAAAGCCCCTTCCAGTTTTTTCTACGATTTCTTACCATCAAACATTTTGATGGTGTTTAAAAGGAAAATTCTATGAAAATAATATAAATTCCTTTTATGCAACTTGTTTTCAAAATCCCTAAAATATTTCTGACATGAATATTCCCTGCTTGGTTGTAAACAGATATAATAGTATAAATTGATTAATTGTTTTTTGTTATTATTTAGTGAATATTTTTTTCTATTGACTTCCAGGAAATCAATACAATTCTTCAGTATGTTGTGGAAAGGAACAAGCTTCTTCAGTGTCTGTATGCAAAGAAACATGCTCTGGAGTCCTGGAGGCAGCTGGTAGAAATCATATTAACTGCCTGCCCACAGGACCTCGTACAATCTGAAGACAGACAGCTTATTATCCGTGATCTGTTGCAAGATTTACATGATAAGGTAAGCTCTAAAGATATATTGCTACATTATGTTGTTTAAAAGGAGATTCTTGTAAAATTAAATTATAAAATACAGAATAACGAAAGGAGGAATATATCACAGGCAATTTAATAGCAGCTTGAGACTCATTTGTTTTAGGTGTCACATTCTAGTTACTATCATTCATATCTGGAAAGATGATAGAAACCATGTCACTTATATCAGTGGTCACCAACCTGTGGTCCACAAGAAAATTTTGGTGGTCCGCAGAAAAATTATTTGCATTTTTTTATACTGCATAAATACTATTTATCTTTTTAAAAAATTCATATTAGTGGTCCTTGGGATTTAAAATTATGAATTTAGTGGTCCCTAAGGTACGAAAGGTTGGTGACCCCTGACTTATATGACTTAAGACCATTAATTTTTTTTCTTCCCATAAGATTTTGAATGATGATGCAGCTCAAGAGTTAATGCCTGTTGTGGCAGGAGCCGTGTTCACTTTGACTGCTCACCTAAGCCAGTCTGTGCGAACAGAACAAAAGGAGCCATTTGCTATCCCTATGCCTGGACGTTCGCAATTTGTCCTAACGTTGGATGGTTCTTTTGCTACATCACCTGTTTCTGAAGACTTGGCAGTGGGATTTGCCTCCATTGGAGACTCTTCTTTACATATCATATTGAAAAAAATTCTGGATTTTATTCTGAAGACTGGTGAATACATAAATCACTTATACTTATTCGAAAGGAATTCCATAGATGCCAATATGGAATTGAATGTATTTTCATTTTGTTTCATTAAATTAAAAATGATACTTAAGCTGGGTTTCCACATCTTATTTAACAGTTAGAGCCATAAGCAGTAGAGGATGCACGTGGGTGGTACTGACAAAAATAGTGGACAGTGGTTGTATTTTATAATGTTTTTTATTTTAATTTTGCTAAGAATGGAACAATTTGATTATTCCTGCTTCAGCTTTTATGGAAAAATAGTTGTTTTCATTGCAAAGTTAGCATTGTACATATAATTGAAGACATACATTTGTATAATGCAACACGTGTTGGGTTCTCTCTTACTCACTGAATAGGTGGTGGGTTCCAGAGAGTGAGGACACACCTGTATGGATCATTGCTCTATTATTTGCAGATTGCTCAACGACCAGATGAACCAGATATCCTAGAAGCAGGTAAAATACAATCTAATTATAGAAAATATGACATTCTACATAGTTGTATATACAGTCTGTCTCTACAGAATAAGATGTTATAAACATTAGTAGTGGTGATAGGAAGTTCTTAAATTTCTTAAAACGACTTTCAGGTCTGAAGTTTGACATTCCAGTGAGTATCTGTTTTCCAACAGCATTAATACGTTTTCAATTTTCTGTTCTTGGGCCTAAGTTCTCAATGCCTTTTGCACAAAGAGATCTCACTTGAAAAGCTAAGCAGACTTGGGCTTGGTTACTACTTCTTCAGGAAACTTCTAGAAGATAATGGGACTATATAGGAAAAGTTACCAAATTTTAAACATTCCCAGAAAAAAATTAGTAAACTGTTCCGTATATGAAATCACCAGGAATCTAATGTGGCTGAAAGCAACTTTACTCTTGTATGTTTTCTCACTGCTAAGGTATTATCCTTGTACAGTATATATTTTTGCTAAATACAATTTATGGTACAGTTTAAAGAGAAAAAGGGTTATTTTTAACACTCTTTGATCTATTTTACAGCCAAAAAGTCCATGTGGGAGTGTTTAACAGCTCCTGAAGATGGTTTCAGTAAACTGCAGAGAGAAAACATGGCTATTATTGAAAGCTATGGTTCTGCCCTAATGGAGGTAGTCTGCAGAGATGCCTGTGATGGACATGAGATAGGACGGGTAAATAAAATTAGACCTATTAATTTTAAACAGACTTAAATCTTTGGGGATGGCAATTGCATTGCAATAGTCAAAATGCTATGTATATTATAAAAACAAATGATTATGTTCAACTGTCAATACATTGTATTTAGGTAGGTTGGTTTTTATACAGTTGTGTTATAAAGGTATAATATGCAATAAAATATAACCTATAAACTCTTATAATTTAAAATTGATGAGAGCAATTCAAGTTTAAAGATACGAATCAAATCTTTCTAAGCAGAGACTTTGCATTCTTGTAAAGTAATTTAATCTCTTTTTGGTTTTTTAGATGCTAGCACTAGCATTGCTGGACCGTATCGTCTCTATAGATAAACAGTACCAGTGGTTATTATATCTCTCCAACAGTGGCTACTTAAAAGTGCTGGTTGACAGCCTGGCAGATGATGATCTCAAGTTGCAAAGTTTACTCATACCACAGCCTCCTTTGCTTAAAGCGCTGTATACCTATGAGTCAAAAATGGTGAGATTCTGTGCAAATTCTTCTGTTATACTCCAGCCTAAAGCAACCAGTCGGCATTTAGCACTAACATGTAACTCTTTGTTATGTCACAAAATTTTCACTTTTTAAAGCTTTGCATACACATTGTCCATATGTCTGAATACTCTCTATGTGTTAGCTAAAGTAAAAGAACTTTCTATTTCATCTCTAAAGGATATTTTTATAAAATCATTGTTGAAAACAGTTAAAGCTCTGATGTCTAATCTGGTCTATCACTTCACATGAGGTTTCTCTTCCTGCTTTGCAATACAAGCTTGTTCATTTAAAAGAAGCAAATTATAGCATACTTACTATCTAGCATTCCCACAGCCTTCCCAGTTAATTCTCTTAAATTACAACAATAAAAGCTAATAGAAACTATAAATAAAAAAGAATTAAAAGGGAAAAATATATAGTGCAGAAAAGAAAAAAGTAGAAAAGAAAAATAAAGAGTATAGAAAGAAATACACACACACATACATACACACACACAACTGCCTCCTCCTCAGCAAGTATAAATAATTTTAATAATTTACCACCTTCTTTTAAAATACAATAAATTATCTCTTCTTCCCATTTCTCATCTCTTATCAATAAACAAATCCTTAAAACCTCATCAATCCTAATTCAGCAAGGTTCATTAGAGATAGCATATCTGTTTGAACCTTCATCAAATAAACCAACTTTATATTCCTCCCTTCTACTCTAATCCCTTCAAATAATATCCTTCTTTGTCCCTTCTGACAAAATTTTTCAATTTTGCAACCTCTTTTGCAAATACAGTATAGGAAAATTATCTAAGTCACTCTTGGTTTGTTAATTTGTTTATCTCTTTCAGTTACTAGGATATTGTTCAGCTTCGGGACGGTCTGGATCAAAATTGGGTAGATCCGGGTGGGATGTCTGAGAGCCGTCTTGTTGAGGTTGTTTGGGATGAGTTTGACCCTGTGGCTCCCGAGGACATGGACAGGTTGCTGGGTAGGCTGAATGCCACCACATGTTTACTGGACCCGTGTCCCTCCTGGTTGGTGCTGGCCGCACAGGATGTGACACGAGGCTGGCTCCAGGGGCTTACAAATGCTTCTTTGTTGGAGGGGGTCTTTCCGGCCACCTTGAAAGAGGCGGTGGTGAGGCCTCTCCTCAAGAAGCCTTCCCTGGACCCAGCTGTGTTAGGTAATTATCGTCTGGTCTCCAACCTTCGCTTTGCGGCAAAGGTTGTAGAGAGTGTGGTGGCATGTCAGCTCCCCCGGTACCTGGAGGAAACCGTCTATCTGGACCCGTTCCAGTCCGGTTTCCGGCCCGGGTACAGCACCGAGACGGCTTTGGTCGCGTTGGTGGATGATCTCTGGAGGGCCAGGGATAGGGGTTATTCCTCTGCCTTGGTCCTATTAGACCTCTCAGCGGCTTTTGATACCATCGACCATGGTATCCTGCTGCACCGGTTGGAGGGATTGGGAATGGGAGGCACCGTTTATCGGTGGTTCTCCTCCTATCTCTCCGATCGGTCGCAGACGGTGTTGACGGGGGGGCAGAGGTCGGCCCCGAGACGCCTCACTTGTGGGGTGCCTCAGGGGTCGATTCTCTCGCCCCTCTTGTTCAACATCTATATGAAGCCGCTGGGTGAGATCATCAGTGGTTTCGGTGTGAGGTACCAGCTGTACGCTGACGACACTCAGCTGTACTTTTCCACACCGGACCACCCCAACGAAGCTATCGAGGTGTTGTCCCGGTGTCTGGAAGCCGTACGGGTCTGGATGGGGAGAAACAGGCTCAAGCTCAATCCCTCCAAGACGGAGTGGCTGTGGATGCCGGCATCCCGGTACAGTCAGCTGCAGCCTCGGCTGACTGTTGGGGGCGAGTCATTGGCCCCAATGGAGAGGGTACGCAACTTGGGCGTTCTCCTGGATGGACGGCTGTCTTTTGAAGATCACTTGACGGCCGTCTCCAGGAGAGCCTTTCACCAGGTTTGCCTGGTTCGCCAGTTGCGTCCCTTTCTGGACCGGGATGCCTTATGCACGGTCACTCATGCTCTCGTGACATCTCGCCTGGACTACTGCAATGCTCTCTACATGGGGCTCCCCTTGAGGAGCACCCGGAGACTCCAGGTAGTTCAGAATGCGGCTGCGGGTGATAGAGGAGCCTCGTGGCTCCCATGTAACACCCCTCCTGCGCAGACTGCACTGGCTACCTGTGGTTTTCCGGGTGCGCTTCAAGGTTTTGGTAATGATCTTCAAAGCGCTCCATGGCATAGGTCCGGGTTACTTACGGGACCGTCTACTGCCACCGAATGCCTCCCACCGGCCCGTGCGCTCTCACAGGGAGGGACTCCTCAGGGTGCCGTCGGCCAGGCAGTGCCGACTGGCGACGCCCAGGGGAAGGGCCTTTTCTGTGGGGGCTCCCACCCTCTGGAACGAGCTTCCCCCAGGACTTCGTCAACTTCCTGACCTTCGGACCTTCCGCCGCGAGCTCAAGACACATCTATTTATTTGCGCAGGACTGGACTAGATTTTTTAAAAAATTTTAAATTTTAAATGTCTAAATTTTAGATTTGGTTTTAAATTGGGTTTTATTGTTTATATGTCTATTTTAAATTTTGGCCTATATAATAAGTTTTTTAGATGAATGTTTTACTTTGTATATTTATGTGTTTTTATATGGCTGTACACCGCCCTGAGTCCCTAGGGAGATAGGGCGGTATAAAAGTACAAATAAATAAATAAATAAATAAATAAATAAATAAATCAGCCAGTTTCTTTTGCATGCCTGCTTTTGCAGTGTGACATGTTTTTCCATTTTTCATAGCATGTCATTTTTAAATTCACCTTCAAATCAGTTCCTTTTACATAACATCTATTAAATACAGACTATCTACAGAGGCAGATAGTCTGCAAATTAACTTTCAGGTCGATTGTTCAAAACTATCCTTCAGTATGTTCAATATAAAATATTTTGGTTCATTCATATTTGTAATTTTAGTTAGTCCTTTTCTCCTTTAATTGTAATTTTAGTTCCCTTTAGTGTCCAGTTATTAAAATTCTATTTTCTTATGATTTTAAGTAATTCAAAGAAATTCAAAACAAAAGTTTTTCCCCACAAGAAGGTTTCTTTATAGTTAATTCCAAAATCTTATGTCAAATTTATCCTGACCCTTGGTCTGTTTGTGACTTGCTAAAATCAATGTTTGAATTACTGTTTTGCTGACACAACATTACTCAATGCAGTCTCTTTCTTCAGGGAAGAAAGAGGGATGATCTAAGGAGTGAGATTTAGGAGATGAGCCTCCGACTACTTGCTATATATTCTGATTCTTAGACCTTTGTTCCTGTTGTTAACAAATAAAATATTTTCTTTTTTTTCTCAAGGCCTTCCTGACCAAAGTAGCAAAAATACAGCAAGGAGCACTAGAGTTATTGAGATCTGGAGTAATAGTGAAACTTGCACAATTTCAAGTATATGATATGCGGCCAGAAATAGATCAACATGGGTAAGTTTATACACCAAATTTCCAAAATAACCTGGTTAGGATAAAGCAATGTTTTTTACTGTTATGTTTAAAGTGCATGTTTTGACTAGAATTGAAATTATTTCACTTACTGGTAAACTTGTACATTTGTGTTAAAAATATAGGGTTTGATAGTTTTATGAATAGTAACTGATTACATTAATCTATGTTTTGTTAAATTGTTAAATTTTTTGTTTTAATTGTTTATTATTTTACAAGGATTTGTGTATATTGCAGCCACCTAGGTTGTGGGCTGAGAAATCATCTATGTAAATCAAATAAATAAATCTTAAGATTTCATTCATTTTAATGTTAAATCACAGCTGAATTTTGTTGGGTGTTTTTTTTTCCGGCCAGTTATTAAATAAATGTATCCATCTGTCTAAATCATGACCTCCATTTAAATCTCAGAACAAATAATAATGCCAAATGATCCTTTCCCAGCCATCTGTGCTAGATGGCCTATACCAGAACTATTCATGAATAATCTGCAGCAGATGTTTTGTTGCTGGTCACCTGTTTTACAAAAATCTTGTCAGATTGAATACATTCCCTTGGAAACAGTCTGATGAGGCTTCAAGGATTCTGGTAGGCCCTGCACTTTCTGCAGTGCAAAGACTTTGTCTCTCCCCCCCCCTCCCTTTAAGACCTCTTTCCAATCTAGCTGGAGATTCTACTACAATTAAGGTTGTTACTGAAGGATTACCTGGATTTATATCATGTATAAACCAAGCTAGTACTAAGCTAGATAAGTGTTCTGAGAGTATACATAGATATCTTTTGTATTTTATAATTGTAAAATGTGTATTGTGAGTTTTCAAGGGTTTTTTTTTAAGATAACCAGTTTCCTTTTTGCTTCTTCCTTTAAGAATGTTTGGAATGCGAGATCCTCCAGTCTTCATTCCTGCTCCTGTAGAGCGTTATCACCAGATTCTTTTGCCTGCTCTCCAGCTTTGCCAAATCATCCTTACTTCTAGCATGGCACAACATGCTCAGGCTGCCAGACAGGTAAGACGACAGAAACTTCTGGTAGCACTGGCTGTTCATTTCAATTATTTTTTTTATTATTTTTTATTATTATTATTTGAATTTATATCCCGCCCTTCTCCGAAGACTCAGGGTGGCTTACATTGTGTTAAGCAATAGTCTTCATCCATTTGTATATTATATACAAAATCAACTTTTATTGCCCCCAACAATCTGGGTCCTCATTTTACCTACCTTATAAAGGATGGAAGGCTGAGTCAACCTTGGGCCTGGTGGGACTTGAACTTACAGTAATTGCAAGCAGCTGTGTTAATAACAGACAGACTTCGTCTGCTGAGCCACCAGAGGCCACCAGTATCTCACAAAGTTAGATACTATTAGATACTGGATATTATTCTCTTATTTCCAGCTCCCTGAATTAATTACATTTTAACTTTACTTCCCCCCCTCCCTCCTTTGCTCCCTCCTTCTCTCTCTCTCTCTCTCCCCCTTCCTCCCTCCCTCTGTCTCTCATAGGTTTTGCAGTTCCTAATATCCCATTCAGATGCTGTCCAAGCAATCTTGCGGTGTCAAGAAGTTAGTGTGGGAGCCTTGCAAGAATTGGCATTACTGACTGGAATAATCAGCAAAGCTGCTTTACCAGGCAAGATATTTTTTGTTTTTGATACAATAAACACACTGTCTTTTACTGGAATAACAGTAAATGTATATAAAATATATTTTAGAAACGAGTCATTTGTATAGAGCAGGAAGAGAAAGTTCACGGAAGCTTTTCATATTTCATGTAATAGACCAGTGATGGCAAACCTATGCCACGTGTGCCAGAGGTGGCATGCAGAGCCCTCTGTTGGCTCATGCGCCATTGCCAGCGTACCGGAACCCAGAAGGGCAGCTGGCCACCATGCACATGCACACCAGCCAGCTGCTGTCTTCCGGGTTCTGGCGTGCTCCAGTTTTGGCACTTGATGCTAAAAAGATTAACCATCACTGTCTTGCATTCTAATACGACTTTTAGACTCACATGTTCATTATATTCTTCCAGGGAGCGAATCAATGAATCAAAATCACTATGTGTATTTTGAGAAGTTAGAATGCTGAACTATTTTATTTATATTTATATTTATATTTATTTATATAGTTCAGCAGAATTAGAAAAACTCCTAAAATGGATGTTGGTAGCTTTGTTTCTTGATAGACAGACATTGTTCAGAAGAAGTTTAAGTGTATTGTATTTATTGACTGAAACTTGGCTAAGGGTAATTTCATATATTCCAAGGATGTTATATTCAGAGATCTAACCAAAGGCTATTAAGGATCAAAGACAAAACACAAGAAAAAGACCAACAATACAAAAAATACAATAAAATAATTTTTTAAAATTGCAAGACAATCCTGAAACAATTAACACCTAAAAATTAATATGATCCTACTAAATAAAGTGATTTATGAGTGATTACTACAGCCTAACAGAGGATGCCCTTATAAAAAACAATTTGAATCTATTATTTAGTGTTGTTTCATTAGGTGTGCTGGGTGACTTTGACCTTGATTTCAATGAAGGAATGCAGATTGAATTACAAGGACATATAGGGCGATTTCAGGTAAATTATAGCAATTGCTTTTTTTAGTACTTGCAACCACTTGAATCATCAATTCTAAGAAGCTTATGATAAAATAAGTGTTATACACATTTTTATAGGCTATATAAATATTTCTTGTCTATCCATCTTGTTTTTTGACAAAAGAATAAATGTTATAATTTAGCTGAGATTTACCATAAAAGTAAACATATTTCCTATGCTATTCCAAAAACAAAATGAGTTGTGGCATAATATTTATATACAACAGATAGTTTTACAGAATGAAATTTAGGGTATAAAAGGTGTGCAGAAACAAGGAACATAAAGTACGGCCCAATTACCTAATCCATTAGGGAGTAGAATTTTGTGAGGAGCGAGGTAAGGGAGGTGAATAAAGTATGATACTTTCAGGAACAAAATGTTTAATTGTAAATTTTCAGAACAGATAAATCATTGAGAAAAATGGAAAAGGCAAGAATTTTAATTTAATATTGTCAGTTATGCAGAATATGATTTTATATCTTAAACACAACACATTGAATTTTTATACAATTAATGGTAAACACCTGGATAAACATTAAACATCATTGGTTTATTTTCATTTGCTTTTAGCGCCAGTGCTTAGGCCTACTCACACGATTTGGTAGTTCAGAGAGACTGCACCAATTCAGGTTGCAAGATGATCACACAGATGCGGATAGAGTGAACAAGAGAGATGATATTGAACTAGCCATGCAACAGGTGAGCCATTCAGTGAACTTTGGTGTATAAAATTAAGAAACTAGGTGATATAGTCATTGAGGTGGTGTACTAGGATTAAGAAAACCCAGGTTCTACTTCAGTGTTGGAGAACCTTTTCAGCACCAAGTGCGAAATGGGTGTGCGCAGGGGAGCGTCAGAAACCCAAAGAGCAGCTCCCCGGGGCACATGTGCGGGAGCGCCGCAAACCAGAAGGGCAGTTCCCCAGCACACATACTCATGTCAGGGAGCTGCTCTTCTGGTTTCCAGCACTCCCACATACGCGAAGACCAGTTGGCCAGAAGAGCAACGGGCAACAGCTGGCATTTCCGGAGAGATGGCTCTGTGTGCCACTTCTGGCACGCGTGTCATAGGTTCGCCATCACGGTTCTAGTTCATATTCTGCTCCAAAGCTCCCAAAGAGACTTAGTCAGTTCCTCTCTCTTGGGTCAATCAACCCAACTTACTTCACAAGGTTATTGTTGCAGGGAATGTGAAGCAGTATTACACCTACCACTTTGACCTCCTATACAAAAGGTGGTTAAAAATAAAAGGAAGAAACAAAGGCTGTTATTGCAACATTTTCAATTTTTTTCTGTTTTCTGTGCCTTTTTCATAGCAGTAAGAGACACTGAATTAAAAAAAAAACCTTTACATCTATATCTGTAGATCTGTGCCAATGTGATGGAATATTGCCAGCTGCTTATGGTACAGTGTGCCCCTACTTTTGAACACACAGTTTGGCTGTTCACTCCCAGTCTTTCTGAGTCCACCAATCGAGATGGACCTCGGCAGGGTAGGTTTACTTGGATAACTTAAAGATGCATTCTAGATATTATAGTTAACAATTCTTCCCACATTCTCATGTATTAAGAATGTTCTTTATGTCATGTTTATAAGCCTGCTTTTACATTTGGGAGGTCAAGATTAATGCAGAACCTAGACATTCTCTGTCACAGAGGCTGTTTTGGTTTGTAAAAGCATTAGTTCAGCAGTATACTGAATTGCCATGGTTATTAAGTT
The DNA here is from genome assembly GCF_028640845.1 of Ahaetulla prasina. NCBI lineage: Eukaryota > Metazoa > Chordata > Lepidosauria > Squamata > Colubridae > Ahaetulla > Ahaetulla prasina. Next base: position 62,795,784 of record NC_080545.1, on the reverse strand, counting down.
TGATAGTATGATTATCTTCCATATAATATGTCCTACCATATACATCTGCGTGACTTTGCCCTCAATGTTTACATATGTAGCAATGTTTACTTATTTTCTATATTCTTGTACTCTACATGTGGATGGGAAGGCAATATCAAATACATGACATTGGAAGCCACACTTTTGTAATAAATTTACTCTTTAGCCCTTATTTTAGATTAAGTTTGTTTTTAATTTAATGGAATCCAACTTTATGGCAAATGTTCTTTGCTTTAACTTGGATTATTATCTATTTTAGATACACAAGCTCCAGTGATTCCATATTGGCGATTGCCTGGTCTGGGTATTATTGTCTATCTTTTAAAACAAAGCGCTAATGACTTCTTCAGTTACTATGATAGTCATCGTCAGAATGTTAGCAAGTTGCAAAATGTGGAACAGCTACCTCCAGAAGAGATAAAAGAGGTAACCTTCCTGTATCCTTCTCTTGCTTTCGCTATTTCCACCAAGTTTATCCTTTGATTCTTGCACCCCTGCATGTAATGTTTTATATAACAGTAATTACAACAATCAGAGAAGGGGATATTAACAAGGTATATCAGTACAATGGGGAGGGATGGTATTTACTACCTCTTTTTAGATCTGTATTGTAATAATATAAGTTCTAAATGAGAAAGCTAAAAAAATTTTGCTTTCTTAGTAGAATAAACATACTTTTAAGTTTTTCTGTTCTTAATAAGTCTTTACAGAGATTATTAAGTTATTCAGTGACTGATGTCTCTAGACATGCCAAATGTATTGAAGTTGCTATACAAGTAATATTCCAGAGTTTTCAATTGTAAAATTTCTCTTGAAGCTTATTTTTTATTTGGAATAATATGTGTGTTTATATGAAAAGTTGGTTTTGTAGAGCTCGTAGCTTGTATAGTACTTACCTACACAATATTACATGTTTATATGTCTTTGTTTCTTTCCATAGTTGTGCCAGTCTGTTATTCTAGCTGGAGTAGACAAAATTTCTACTACCCAAAAGTATGTTTTAGCAAAGCGACGTTTAGTGAAGCTGATCAACAATCGAGCTAAACTGCTTTCTCTGTGTTGCTGTATCCTTTGATCATTGTGTGGAAACTCATTTATTTTTTAGAGCAAACTTCAGAGATCATTTTTTAAAACTTAGAACAAAATTCAGAATGTAACAATCATACATGGTGAGAAATGACTTCCTCCACTGCTATCCAACTTAAATGTTTAATTTTTTAAAACAACCTTGCAAATCTGAACATATTTTAATTTTAAATAAGTTAGTCTTTGTTGCAGAGACTGTAATCAGATGTAATTGTTTTTTAAATATCAAAAATTTGCATAAGCATTTATCTAACATTACAATGTATAACCTTTAAAATTAATTAAGAAAATGAACTTTTGTGAGAGACTTTTTAATTCTATTAGATGATGAAATTTTAAATGCAGCGGAACCTCTGGGAAGATATTTTCTTTAAGAGGCATTACATGCATTTTGGGATTATGATTATTGTTAGGAATATTAATTGAGCTCTCTAAATGTAAAGTTATTAACTTGCTTAATAATGTTTGAGAAATTAATAAAAATAATTTAAACTGCAACCAGAGAACCTGGTTTTGCTTAAAAATGATAGTATCATCTATATACTGTATATTCTGGAAGAAATGATTAAAATGTGGGGATGAAACAGGTGCTTATTTGTCACTAACTAGCAAAAGTTACGACTAGCTGTTGCTTTATTTTGTTATATACATGCCCAAGAATATGTAAATGTAAACTCCTTTACTAGATATGTTTACAGATATTATAGAAACCTGTCTTTTTATTCTTTGGCGGCATCTTGAACACTATCTACTACACTGTACACCTGCAGATTCCCAAGCTTCTCTTTTGGCTCCCAGGACTCAGTCGAGGAGCAGAAGATTACAAGGTAATTTTCCTTAAATTTATTTAAATTCCTACATTATGTTATCCCTTGAAGTTTAATCAGCCGATTGTGCAACTGTTTATAATCAATTAGGATTGGAGACGTTTTAATGGATTCCACTACAACAAAACTAAAACATCAGTTTAAACATTTTGTGATTAATTAGATGAATGAATCATGCTTATAAAGGCTCCCATTCCAGGGAAGGTTGCAATTGAAACAGAAGTTGTTAACTTGCCCCTCAGTAAGGGTTTCCACTTGTTCTTCCAGCAGGAAACATGAATCCAGAACCCCCAGAATGCAATCCTGTTCTCATAAGGAAGAACAGTCCTTCTAGAAAAAAATATGAATTTACTCTGGAATTCGATTTCTAAATCCCACCTCTTGATTTTGCTGAAAATGAGCCTAAAGTTTTATTCTTCCATCCAGTCAGTTCCTAACAGCCTCCAGGCACTGGGATATAACTTTCATTTACAATTCCTTATTAGCTTAAAGTGGAGATGTATAGTTGGGTTCCATCAACATGGTACCTCATACTGTGCTGATAGATGATCTCCTCAGTAGATGCATGTAGAGATTGAAAAGTAAAGTGGAGATGGCTGAGCCCTGTGGCACCCACAACCCACGTCCACACTGTTCTGTGGAATACCATGACCAGTGGTATAAAAGGCCCTCAAGATGTTGAGAAGATCAAGAGGGTCATATGCCCTTCATCCAAATCATCTTACAATTATCTACGTGTAAGATGTAGTCTTATCTGATTATTGTAATTATTATTATAATTACTTTAATGATAATTATATTTTTATAATTGTAATTAGTAGTATAATTGTAATTATTATTAGCCAGAAAGAGGGTTGAAAAAATATCTACAGACCCCTCACATTCTGGACATAAAGTATTTCAATTGATGAACCTATCTTTCTTTTTTGTACACTGAGAGCATATGCACCAAGACAAATTCCTTGTGTGTCCAATCACACTTGGCCAATAAAATTCTATTCTAAAAATAAATAAATCCTCCCCTCAGGATGCCACTACATGGCATTGCATATGAAAACAGCTTGATACAAAGACAATTCCCCCCCACCCACTACCATCACTCTGCTAAACATCTAATTCCCAGAGCACTGTCTTATGCCTAAGGATATTTGACCATGTAGTTGGGCTGTATTGCTATTATACTTTTCATCTTTCCTATTACATTCTCCTATTTATCACATTGTTTGTATGTACACTGAGAGCTTATGCAGCGGAGACAAATTTCTTGTATGTCCAGTCACACTTGGCCAATAAAGAATCTTCTTTCCTCTCCTCTTTCTCTGAAAGGGATTCAGACAATTCTTGTCAACTAGTGTTCTGTAATTGCTGCCCTACCACTTCCCTAAGGTTAAAAGTCCTCCAAAACATCTGAATTGAATTGGCTCTTTTAGGAGATGCAGTTGGTATAAGGATCTCAGATTTTCTCTGCCTCTCAATTATACGTACTAGAACAAAGGTATCAATTGATAAAATATTTAATTTTTGATTCCATGTATAGATATTATGCAACTCTAAAATAACTTTACATTGTATATTTTTAACGCTTGCTTTGGACATAACTATGGTAATTTTTAATTCCAATATTCCTTTTAATTCAGAAACTAACTTTGATGTAACAAGTGGATTGAGCAGAGTAAGCCAACTTGATATAGATCAGGTAGGATCTTTCAAAGATTTTTCTTTATAAATAGTGGGCTTGACTCTACGTAACTTTTATTAAGTGATGATTGGTCCTTGAAAATAAAAGTTTTGATTAGTTCACTGTTACTTAACTTTGAAGTTATTCATTCTGAATGGTCAATAAATACACAACAATCCAGTATGCTAAATATTGCTTCTAGAACCATACTTCTTCTTGTGGATTATGAATGATATTAATAATAAAGGCTTGTGGGAGGGTTGATCTCTGAGTCGGTTTTTGACACATTGGACTAGTCCATGCAGTTTTCTTGACAAGTTTTTTTGGAAATGGTTTGCCACTGCTACCTTCTTAGAACTGAGAGAGAGAGAGAGAGAGGGACCATGGTTACCCAACTAACCTAAACTCTAGAATTTACAGTTTCCCAGTTTAACCACTACTCCAAACTGGTTCTGTAATGAAAGAAATTATCCAACAGTATTTGCTTTTTTTGGGTCTCTCCTCCTTTACATTTTTCTATTATAATATTAACTTTAAAGAAAAGCAGAAACAAATATTGGAAATGTTCTTTTCATTTGTTTTCAATCAATTAACAAAATGTAAACCAACAAAAAGAAAGCATGCCTTGCCTTGTTTTTTCTTTGCAAATTTTACATTATTAAAGTAAAAGCATATCAGCTTTAAAATAAAATAATATGCTTGTAATTAGTGAAGATTTGAGGGTTTTCCCCATAAATTTTAGTAATCTGTATTTATATTATTTGTATTTATCATTTTTCATATACGAGAACAGAAATTTAGGGATATTTAAGTTTCTTGGGGACATCCCTTTATCATCTTTCTCTTTCCAATCAAAACTTTAAAACTTCAAAATAATAATATTGTAATAGGCTTCCAATTGTTACAATGTTATAATATCACAGTTGGATTTTCAGTCCCTTTTACTTTTTTAACAAGGACATATTAAATCTAGCCATGGCTTGACTCATAAATCTGTGTTTACTTTTTAGATTTTAAAAAGCAAGGTTGGGTGTGCTTCAAATAGGACCCACTTATATAGACTACTGAATCTAAATTAGCAGTGCATTAAAGGAGGATTAATAAATAAATATTATCTTGGTTTTGTTGTTGTTTCTTTTTAGCTTCAGCTAGAGGCAACCAATAATTTTGGAGAATCCCTTCAGAAGAAACTTCTAGATATAGAAGGACTGTATTCTAAGGTGCGGTCACGCTATACTTTCATTCAAGCACTTGTTAGACGTATCCGTGGCCTGCTAAGAATATCAAGAGGATGAAGAAGAATGTTTGTTCATTATTGATGTTTTTTGTACAAGTAACATTTTATAAATTATGGTGAAATTATTTTAATATGTTTCATTACAAGAATGAATAATTTTTGTGTGTTCCTGCCATTCATTATTACCTAAGTCGAAAAATAAACTTTTTTAAACAGCCACATTTGTGTACAAGGTTAATTACTTAGAAAAGGGAATAGGGTATAATTCACAAGAATAAAAATTCTGGTATCAGTATATCAGAGTAAACACTGGCCACATTGTTTATTTTTTAACTCTGGCAACCCATGTGAAATAATGTGTGTGTAAAATAAGTTGTCTATAGGTACCATAGTCCTTGACTTACAAGAGAACATTTAGTGACTGAAGTTACAACAGCACTGAAAAAAGTGACTTATGACTGTTTTTTACACTGACCGTTGCAGCATCTCCATGATCATGTGATCAAAATTCAGATGCTTGGCAAGTGGCTGATATTTATAACTTGCAGTATCTTGGAGTCATATCATCACTTTTGCGACTTTTCGATAAACAAAATCAATGGGGAAGCCAGATTCACTTAACCTTGTTACTAACTTAACAGCTGCATTGATTCACTGAACAGCTGTGGCAAGAAAGTTCATAAAATGGGTCAAAATTCATTTAACAAATGTCTCATTTAACAACAGAAATGTTGGTCTCAATCATGGTCATAAGTCGAGGACTATCTATTTAAAGAAGTGTTGGAAAAATAATTTCCTCTTATAGCAATAGTTCCCCCCTCTTTCTACTTGCTGCAAAAAGCAAATTGAAATTATGTGAAGCTATAAAAAGTATCCTGAATAAAATCTAGATTTTCCAAGGAGAGTGCTTCCTTTTATAATGCATTTGTTTCAACAATGCTGTTTCTTAAAAACATTAAGTACCACCTTTAGAAAAAGTGACATGTCATTCTATGAATATTAAATTACGTTGGAAAATCCCAGGATAATTACATTTTGCAGTCTTGTTGCAATTTCCTTCATAGATGTACCTGGAGATTTTCCACTTGGATACGCTGCTACGCCATTGCGCTTCATTCTTAAACTATGTGGGATGAAATATTGAGTTTAGCAATAGCTAGCTACAACACTGCAGACCCTTAACTGTAGCACTCTTTCTAAGTAAAAAATAGAAATACAGTCAATGCTGTTTGGATAACTGCGTCACCTGCGGTCAGACCTAGGTATTACATAAAAATTATATGTACTAATGCTTTACCTATAAATGACGTTTTGTTTTAATTGCAATAATACGTGCGTGAACAACCAATTTACACTCAATGTAAATCGTTCTAAATTTGACTGTAAAAAATACGATTTGTGTAATAGTCAAAGTCTAGAATGCTCTACCTGATTCAGTTTTTCAGCTACAAATTTTCAATTAGTCACAAATTGACTTCCGTGGACCTTACTTCATATTTAAATGGTCAGCAGAGGAGGTTAACTAAGGTGCCTATCGTCCTTGTCATTGTATTTTTTTCTTTCATTCTTGTTCTCGTTTTTTGTTTGACAAGTTCTAATAAATAAGAGCTTCCCGCAACTCCAGCCCCCCCCGCTTCCTTCTTATCACCGCTTTCTCTCAGCACCACGTGATCCCGGAACACGAATAGCCCCGCCCACCAGCCAAATTCCTCCAATGGGGAAGCCGAGAGAGGTTCTGTCGCTCCGCTTTTGACCTAGCAGATTCGTCGCTTCGTCTTCAGTCGCGGCGGCGCCGGTTCGTGTCGAAAATTCTGTTCTCGGTTTGGTTGTCATATCAAGCAGCTGATGCGCGTCGCGGGAGCGACTCAAGCACGCGGGAGGCGACGTGGAACCTGCTTCTCGCCGACTTCCGGGTGAACGCCGCCGCCGGCAGCTGCAGAGGAGGAGGACTGCCGGGAAGCTGAGCGGCAAACAGCCCGGGAAAGCTTTACCGCCATGGGTGAGGGAAGAGAGAAAGGCAGGGCTTGGATTGGGCGAGGGCTGAGGTGGCGGCCCGAACGGGAGGAGATCCGAAAAATGGAGCGCTTTGGCTACCGGTGGGGAGTGGGGGGGAAGGCGGGAGCGGGAGGTTCCGTGAAGAGTTTTTCCCTCATGACTCCGGGCCTCCGAGGCGCCCTTGTAGTTCTGGCCTATTCTTGGGGCTATCGAGCGGTTGAATTCGCTCGCCTGGGAGCTTCCTGGAGGGGAAACTTGGCGTCTCGGTCAGTGTGGTGGAATTTCCTTCACGGAGTCAAAGGCGAGAGAAAACTGCGCAGATCCTCCGAGGGAGGGTGAAAAGTTAGATCGCAATAACATTTGAGGAGATGCAACTTTTGATGCCTTTGAACCGGCTCTCCTCCCTTTTCTCTTCCCTCCTTCTCACACGCTCTTCCCCCTCATCACCCCGTTACTCTGAGAACCGTTGGGAGGGTAGCAGATAAAAATATCCTCTGCTCGGAGACGGTGACATGCCCAAGCTCGTGATGTCCAATTTCCCATTCACAAACTTTACCTGAAGGTCGGGTTGCCACCCGCGGGGATATCCATATGTCACTGAGCTATAAATTTCAGTTGTCTCTGATGAGGATGGCAAACAAACTTTTTGGACGAAAATTAGGGGCACCACAACCATTCCCCACTCCCTGCCTCTAGAACAGTGTTCCTTCAACGTTTTGCTCTCAGGACACACACACTCCTTCCCAATTTTTAAAATTATGGAGGACTCCAAAATAGCATTAGTTTGTGTGGGCCATGTTTGTTGTTATTTATCATGTTCAAAATTAAGAACATGCATTTGTGAAACATTTATTGAGTCATGTAAAAATAATAGTATCAATCCCGTTAGATGTTAACAAATACTTTTCATGAAAAAGCCTTGTATTTTAAAATGAGAAAAATGACATTGTTTTAATGTCACCTGTCGTTAAGGTTTAATGTCAAATATTGAAGGTTTTAATAAAATTTTCAATATCTGGCAAATAATTTTTTTTTTTTTACATTTATATCCCGCCCTTTTCCGAAGACTCAGGGCGGCTTACAGTGTATAAGGCAATAGTCTCATTCTATTTGTATATTTACAAAGTCAACTTATTGCCCCCCCAACAATCTGGGTCCTCATTTTACCTACCTTATAAAGGATGGAAGGCTGAGTCAACCTTGGGCCGGGCTTGAACCTGCAGTAATTGCAGGCTATTGTGTTCTAATAACAGGCTCCTAACAGCCTGAGCTATCCACGGCCCTTATTTTGATGTTGTGGATCTATAAGATGGTCTTCCAGGACTCTCGGGGATCCTTGGACTTGTAATTTAAGAAATTCAGCCAATTCTTCCTTGTGCTATGCTAAAACATTTCAAAGAAGAGACTAGTAAGTGGGTGCCTGCCACAACTTTGGAATTTAAAATTGCAAGATCAGTTCTTCCTGGTTCTTTTACTTTAAGGAGTGTAGAATTGGTCTTAATAAATTATGTAAACTTCAGTTTTTTCTGTTATCTCCCTCAGCAGGGTTTCAGAAAGTTTAGCAGTACTTATTTGATCTTTTCTGAGCTTGGAAGCAAGCAGGATCAGACCTGGTTAGTACTTGGATCTGACAACATCAGGGAATCCTAACTAGGTTGGGAAAATTTAAAAAGGAACATCAACTGTGAAATCATGAAACTAATTTGAAAAGTGAAAATTTTCATTGAAAGATGTTTGGAAATTAGGAAATTGCATTCACAAAAATACAAAATAATGTGTATTAATGCAGAAATTCCAATTTTTAAGATTACTATGACTTGCTTTTGTATTGCATATGTGTATATATTTTTAAAAAGACATTTACTAAAAAGGACAAACAAGAAAAATTGTTAATAAGATAAGCAGATGTTGTCTTAGAAGTAAAATGTATTTCTTGGGAAAGCTTTAAAAATTATTAATTTGGAACAGTCTGATATTGTAATACTTTTCTAATAATGCTTGTTTCTTTTTCTTTCTTTTTTTGTAGGTGGCTTTTTTTCAACAATCTTTTCCAGTTTGTTTGGTACACGGGAGATGAGAATTTTAATTTTGGGGTTAGATGGTGCAGGAAAGACCACAATTCTATACAGGTTACAAGTTGGTGAAGTTGTAACTACCATTCCTAGTAAGTATTTTTTTTCCTAAATGAAATATGATTCATAGCATGTAATGCAGTATTCTTATCTCTTATACATTTATTAATTGAAGTGTCTTAAAATCTTAAGGCTACTTCAACTTCCTTCATTATAAAGGTTGCACAAAAATGTAAATACTTAATTTACTAAATATTACACATATTACTAAAGGAGATTTTATAACATCTTAACAGAACAAATACTCTATGTATAAATTTTTTCCTCCTATAAGGAAATCAGGATTTTCCAATACTGGCTTTTCAGCTGTAGAATGAATTTATTTCCTTGTCGAATTTATATGCCACTGGAATCAATGAAGACTGAATAATGTACATTTCAGATACCTATAGATCAGGTTAAACAATAATAAAATTATAATACAAAAATCATAGTACATTCATATGTAAATTGTGGGAACAATAGTTGTATTTTATACAATTTTTCAAAACATTTACATTAATGAAATATTTCAAAACCAAACAACAACATAAAACCTCCAGCCAAGTTTGAAAGACTTTCCTAAAAACCACTAGGATAGAAACCATTGACTTTTCAGTGGTTGCCATTTTAGAAAAAGAAAGCAATATTTGAATTAAGTTTCTTTCATGAGATCTGCTGATGACATTACCCATCTGAAGGGATATGGAAGAGCCTACATTATGATATCATGAGATGAGATGAGATGAGAAGATATAGTTGGGAATAAGCAACCAATTGTATGAAAGCAGTAGTTGCATGTATGAAAGCACTTAGACACAGTTGCTATCTGCTCATTGAGCAGGAATCATAAATCAAGAAGGATCCCTAAATTCTGTATGGGACAACATAACAGTTGCTATCTGCTCATTGAGCAGGAATCATAAATCAAGAAGGATCCCTAAATTCTGTATGGGACAATACAACATAAAAGTATGAATAAATAAAAGTATGAATAAATAAAACCTAAAAAAGGAATCTGCTTAGAATTGGATGGCTCTTCTGCAACTACAGCTCTTCTGACCTATCCTGCCCAGATAGGGAAGGGTGTAGGTTATTCAGTATTTATTATTTGCATTTATAGTCTCCTGTCTCATTTATATGCATCTTGACTTACAAAAAGGTAAAACTATAAAACAACAGAACAATAGAAAACAATATTAAAATCATATTAAAATCAACAAAATTTATAAAATTCACACCTGAGGTAATCTCATCCACCAATAACCTTCACTACTTAAGGACAGGGCATAGAGTACCTCTTTCAAGGAGTCTCTATAAGGATACAATTACCTAGTCCAGCTTCTTGTCATCTCAAAGGCTTTCATCAACCAGTAATGGCAGTGAATCATGACTACAGACTACAGAGTTGATACCCCAAAATCATATCTATTTCCTCAGGATTTACAAGCAATTTCATTAAAGATAATTGATAGTTGTAGTTGTGATTGTGATTTGTTCACCTGGTTAGGCCCTGCACAGATACAAGTGATTTTATCCTACAGACGTCTAAAAATTCTTCACACAGTCCATCCTTCCCTAATAAAGTCCAAGGCACTTTTAGAAAGAGTTACATAGATACAGTGAACAACGACATATTGTGTTTTGGCTATATTTTTAATAATATGGGTATTCCTTGACTTATAACCACAATTGAGCGCAACATTTCTGTTGTTAAGCAAGACAGTTAAGTGAGTTTTGCTCCAGTTTACGACTTTTCTTGCCAGAGTTAAGTGAATCTTTGCAGTTAAGTTAGCAACATGATTGTTAAGTGAATCTAGATTCCTAATTGACTGCTTGTCAGAAACTTGCAAAAGGTGATAACATAATGACACTGCAACCATCATAAATATATGCCGGTTGTCAAGCATCCAAATTTTCACCATGTGACCATGCATGTAACTTCGAATGTTCACTAAACAAATGGTTGTAAGTCGAGGATTACCTGTACTGAATATTATTCAGTAGTAACAACAAATTTATTTGGAAATTATAAAACAATCTTGCAACATTTACCATATTCAAACTACAAATACATTTGAATATCATTTTTTTTTAGTGTGCTAGTTAAATTTTGTTTTCTCTTTCAGCAATTGGTTTTAATGTTGAAACAGTCACCTACAAGAATCTAAAGTTTCAAGTCTGGGACTTAGGAGGACAGACTAGCATCAGGTAAAATGGTTCTGAAACCACAACAAATCTAAATATTTCACTGAATGTTATGATATTTTCACAGTTTACAACAAAATGTCTTTATATATCAGAAAACAATTCTTTGGGTTAGGCTTTCTCACAGAGATTAAGCAGTGAATAGTTGTATCATTTCTACGGAGTTTGTCATTACAGTTAAGAAAAATATTTTAGGCTATAAAATACATTTAAAGAACAATCTGAAATTTCAAGTACCTTTTGAAGAAACTGAAGGTGTTAGTTGTTCAATTGTACATGAAGGATACTGGAGGGAAACGTTTTATAAGCTTTTGGATATCTATGACTTTGATATCAATAGATAAGCTTTTTTAAAAAATTAAAAACTTACAAAGCTTTGATTTTACAACTACTAAGAAACACTCTTGAAAGCTATGAATTTCTCTTTGATACAATTTACATTTTTGTTTTGTTTTCTAGACCATATTGGCGATGTTACTATTCCAATACTGATGCAGTTATCTATGTAGTAGACAGCTGTGATAGAGACAGAATTGGAATTTCAAAATCTGAGCTTGTTGCCATGTTGGAGGTATGAAGTAATAAAATGGCTCTGGATACTGCATTTAAAATTAGGCTCATAATTATGAAAAGGTGTCTTACCCTGATGCTATTCCTGTTTCTTCATTTTCAAGTAAAAATGTGTTTTGATCCTGGCATCATTTTAGTTTGCCCTTTAGATGAGCTTAATTTGTTTATTCTTTTGGAGGCTCTGGACTTATATATATTAATATCTGCTAATCTGTTATTCGGTATCAACGGTATGATGCCCAATTATACCTTTCAGCTCTGGGCCAGCCAATTGAGGCTATTGAGGTTCTGTCCTAATGCCTGCAGTCTGTGAGTTAGGATTGGGAAGTGCCATCTCTCATTCAATCCCACCATGATATAGTGATGGTTAGTGTTTTGGCCACCCAGATCTGGGAATATTCCAACTTTGACTTTTGATAGTGTGGTACTTCTCCATTCAATGGTAGTACAGAGTTTAGGAGTCTTCCTGTCCTCACAGCTCCTACTTGATGAACAGGTGGTAACTGGGTGAAGACCTTTGCTCTGCTTCATTTGGTGCACCAGTTGCACATAGATTTGGTTGTCCTTCAGTTACATGCCCTGGTCACATCATGGCTTAACTACTGCAATGTGCTCTATATGAAGGTGCTCTTGAAGGCAACACAGAAGCTTCAGCTGGTCCAGAATGCAGTGGCGCAGGTAGTGATGGACATGCCTCAGTATGTCCATGTAGCACCTCTGCTTTGCAAGCTGCACTGGTGCCAGTTTGCTTCTGGATGTGATTTAAAGTGTTGGTTGCTACCTATAACAGCCTACATAACAGAGGTCTGTTTATTTGAGAAACTTGTCTTCGGTAGTATTTTTCCAGCCAGTTCAATTTGGCAGAGTTGGCACGATCTAGTTCCATCGATTAAACAATGCTTTCTTTTGGAACCCCGGCAGTGCATGTCAAGAGAGAATGCAATTTCCACCAAGACTTGAATAATCCCCACCTTGTTGGTATTTTGAAGGGCCCAGAAGGCATGGCCCTAAATCCAGACCTTTGATCAAGGAGGTCAATTGACTTCCTCTTCCTTGTTCCCATCAGGGTTTGTTTTTCCTGTCATATCTGTTCTTTTATTTTGTTCTATTTTGTGTTTTTCTATTTCTTGTTTTTAATTATTCACTTTAGAATCATGCAAAAGAGGAAAAAATAGGAATTTTGGTAATGTGATTTTCTGTTCTCTGAGGCTAGCAGGGATCATTTCCTCCCCTCAACAGCTATAGATTCTAAGGGGAGCGGGAGGGGAGACAAATAAGAGGTCAATTTAAGATTTATATACCAGTAATCTGTGAATTACTGCATATCATGGACATAGCAGGGCTGATAAGAGACCCTTTCCTTTGTTGCTGAGAATGCTGTTGTATGCCAGTTTATTTTGGTGGAACTAAGTCTTTGTCCAATCACACTTGAAGCTAATAAGAGTCACCTTTTTTGGCCTAAACTCCAATGAGTTCCTCTTCAAATACCTTGGATTATTTTAACCAAATAAGTTCTATACAGGTTGTCAGGACTATTCTACAGGTAGTCTTCTACTTATAAGCATTCGTTTAATGACCAATTGAAGTTACAATGGCACTGCAAAAGTGACTTATGTTTTTCACACTTGACTGTTGTAGCATCCCCAATGTCATGTGATCAAAATTCAGATACTTGGCAACCAATTCTTATTTATGATGGTTGCAGTATACTGGAGTCATGTGATCACCTTTTGCAACCTTCTGATAAGCATAGTCAATGCAGAAGCCAGATTCAGTTAACAAGTGTTACTAACTTAACGGCAATGATTCACTTAACAACTGTAGCAAGAAAAGTCATAAAATGGGGCAAAACTCAATTAAGAAACTTACTTAGCAACAAACACTTTGGGCTCAATTGTAGTCATAAATCAAGGACTACCTGTACTAGCATTGTTAAATAGTGGGTGGTTAAGATTTCATTGCCTGACAGACGCTAGTATTTACAAATTTCTTTTCTGATTAGAGTCAGTACTTTCTCCATGCAGAAATAAGATGAGCTTCAGAAAGTTCTGTGGAAGTCATTCAGTGTTGAAATAAATGTCTAGATGCTTGTTAAGCCACTTGAGATTCAGTTGGGTGGTACCTTAATTCTGGGGGGTGGGGATAAATGAAATAGATCTTGGATTTTTTTGTTCAATGTGAAAATGCAAGAAATTTGTCTTTTAGTTGTTGTGCAAATTGCCAGGTATATCCCAGATAACTTTCAGTACAAGTCTGCATTACACAGCGAAGGAGACAGTCCAGTGTTACTATCTATCAAAAGAAAATGTTAATTCTTTTACTAAATCTAACCCTGATTGAGTAACCTGTGGATTTAGACACCCCCATTCATTGTTTAAATGCAAGTAGAAAAATAGGGACTGTCTGTGGTGGGAAGGTAACAGCATTCTGTGCCCCTTTGGTGTTTAGTCATGCCGGCCACATGACCAGCAAAATGTCTTCGGACAGCGCTGGCTCTTCGGCTTTGAAACAGAGATGAGCACCGCCCGCTAGTGTCAGGAATGACTAGCACATATATGCAAGGGGAACCTTTACCTTTACCTTATTCATTGTTTTACTGTCTCTGTGGCTCTGTGATTAAGCTGCTCCATGGTGGAAGTGTAATTTTGTATTGAAAATCTAATATAATCTTTTGAATGCTCTTTTAGGAAGAAGAATTAAAGAAAGCCATTTTAGTGGTATTTGCAAATAAACAAGATATGGAACAAGCCATGACTCCTACGGAAATGGCAAATGCGCTTGGACTCCCAGCTCTAAAAGACAGAAAATGGCAGATATTCAAAACATCTGCAACAAAAGGCACTGGGCTTGATGAGGCTATGGAGTGGTAAGTAGTATTATTATGGCTCCCTTAGAAGATACTTATTAGGACTGAAAAAAGAAAAGTTAATTAAGAGCACATGGGGGTTGGCAGTGCTCATGTAGTACCTATCCTAGAAGTTCCTAGAAGTAGTCTAATCTGAATCCATGATCACAGTAGGAGAGACTGATTAACCTTGAAATAGCATATTGAGCTTATATATAGAAACTTACAGGAAAAGCCACATTTCATTTAAGGAGATGCCAACAGATGCTCCCTCCGTACCAGCTGAACTTTTCCCTCTTTGAAATTGGATTTCTGAATAGTCCTAGTGCATATTATAGAAACCCAGAGTACCTAAAGATAAATTTATTACTTTATTTTTAAAATGTTTAATCTTTAAACTTCAAAACAATTTATTTTTTTCAGGCTGGTTGAGACCTTGAAGAGCAGACAGTGAAACAGACTTGAAGTTTTCTTCATTGATTATGTGAATAAATGCAATGCTGTAAATAGGATTGAGATTATCTTTTGAAAAAATGGTGTTCCTGTGCAATCATTCTGAAAGTTTGCATATTATATATACTTCATATCTTGTGTAAGTTACGTAACATCAATTTTTATGATACTCAATACTGAATATTGGCTAGAAAAATTGGAATAAATCTTTATTTTAAGTGTCTGAAACTATTTAACACTAATAAATATTTAACTGTCTACATTTTTGTCTCATGCTAGTTATCTATAAGGCATCCCCATTTGAAGACGAATTGGGGTAACATGTTTCTAAAAGTAAGGAATATTGGGTGAAGCTGTGAAAGTGTATGTGGGCTTTTAAAAATTGCGTAAACCATCATATTATACTTGCACCTGTTCCTTCAGGGAAACTTGTAAGTAAAAAATCACCTTGATCCTTATTCAGGTAGTTCTCAACTTACGACCACAATTAAGCCCAAAATTTATGTTGTTAAGTGAGACATCTGTTAAGTGAGCTTTGCCCCATGTTATGATTTTCCTTGCCACAATTGTTAAGTGAATCACTGCAATTGATTCATGGTTGTAACCTGGTTATTAAGTGAATCTGGCTTCCCATTGACTCCTTGTCAGAAGGTTGCAAAAGGGGATCCCATGACCTTGGGAGAAATGGTCATATATATGAATCACTTACCAAGCATCTGAATTTTGATCACATGATCAAGGGGATGCTACACAGGTCATAACTGAAAAACAGTCATAAGTCACATTTTTCAGTGTCATTGTAACTTTGAATGGTCACTAAACGAACTGTTTTAACTCAAGGACTATCTGTATTTCCTTTTGTTAAATACAGTGTGTTGCAGAAATATGGGAATATCTCCCTAGCATTTTCACAGAGAGAAACTAGATGATTCTATCAAGTATTCCCCTTCATTATACTGAATAACACAGGAATAGAAACCCCTTTCACGGCATCACAAGTGTTATTAGGAGAAAAGTAAAATGTCCTAAAAATTTTATGAAGTTTTTTTATAAAGTGTGTCAATAGTTCAGTTTAAAATGAAAAACCAAGTTCATAAATCATATTAAAGCAAAAAGGAACTTGTTTTCAACTTAATACCAGTGGCACCTGCAGGGTGCATGACTCATAAATGAAACGGAGCTTGCCTCCCAACACTGCCACTGCTATCTTATCTGTTTTGGCACGCACAATAAATTCTGCTATTCAGTGCAATGTTTGAATTTCACCACTAGTGGCTTGTTCAACAAACCATGACTTAGCAAAGTATGGACTGAATTTGACCTAGTAACTGTAAGCTTAAAATCAGTGAATCCAGCATATGCAAATGTTTTCTATAATGTTGAAAGAACTGCTGCAGTGCACAAATTAAAGAAATTTAGCTGATATTGAAGTGGAAAAATATAATATTTCACTAATAATGCTGTTTGAAAGAGGTAGCCTTCTCATCAAAATAAATTTGATGGAAAGAAATTAAGCCAGTTTCACAATGAGAGATTTTGATTATGAATAAACTAATGTCATGCTTGCTGGTACGAAATAAACTCTTAATGCTACAAGTAAATGTACCAAAATAACTTTAGCACACAGTTATGAATAAAGTGTTTTAATCAAGTTTAATAAAAAAAACACGTTTACCACAAACTGTACATTAATGTACAATCATCTCTGGACAAGTAAAATGGCTGAGAACTCCCCATCCGTAATCACAAGTCTTCTCACTGAGATGATGGAAGATTTTATAAATTTCTCAATATTACCACCAGTTGAACAGGATTTACAAAGAATAAAAATTATAAATAAATATTTAGTAAGCCCTGTAGGTGTTTCTTTCTGAAAACAAAAGCGGTTTCCTGAAACAATCTCAAAATTTAAAAGGCGAGAATGTGATAGCCTCTGCTATATACTGCTTTTTAAACCATAGAAATACGAATTCTTAGTTGATAAAAGCGGTTGAATCTATTGTTTTTATTTTGTTAAAATCATAAAACGTTTTCTGCCTTCTCTTTTAAGCAAACATGAAAAGATTAAATGTTTTGTATAAAAAGGTATGTGATAAGAGTTTTACTCAACCATTGCCAAATCTTTTAATGCATGGCTTCTTTGTTTTTTGGCTTTGTAACCAGGTCGTAGAAATTCTATTTTTCTCTTCTTTGCTTCAATTTTATTTTTATGCCTCTTTAACTTCCTCTTGGCAGCAATCTCAGGATTAGCAACAGCCTAATGGGAAAAAAAGAATCATAATATTTTGACAGTCCCATTTTCTCCACACCTTCTGAAATTGCCTGGTTTTAATAAAATCTCTTGTGACAAATGAGATGGTCGTTTTTTCAAGCAAATGCAGGTGAAGTAGATACTAACCTGTAGGGCTCTCTGCTTCTTTCGTTTAGCTCTCCTCTGACTGGCTTGTTTTTGCACAAAAGCAAATGAAATTGAAAAGTCCTCCAATCCAACTAACTTCTTCAGTAGTTCTATGATTTCTTGGGAAAGATTCTTTAGAGTTGGATCTGGCAAGGATATGATTTTCATTACTTAAAATCTGAGGACAGAAACTTAAGTATGCTATGTATTGTTCAATCTTCTGCATAATTGTCCATGTGTAGTATACTCTACAAAGTTCCATAAAATATAATATTCAAACGAAGGTTATTCTGAAATCAGCATTAGTATTTAATTTTCACACCAAAAATATTATTTGAAATACACTTTTTTAAAGAGCCAATACTTTTTATAGGAGAAAACGGGCTCTTGACATCCTCAGCCACCTCTTTCGATTAAGTGCAGTTTGCCAAGCCATCTGAACACCAAGAGACTCTGATTACCAAATCATCAATTTTCGATAAAAGTTCAGCTTAAGTAAATCTTAGAATCTGGATACACTAAATTGCAGTTAACTCAGAAGAAAGAGGCCTTTTTTATCTCTGCCTGACAGCTGTACAAGAAGAGTAAAAAGGAAAGAGGTGACTTTACAGTGAGAACAGAAAATAATTAAGTTAAGCAAGGTAGCTAATCTGAGGCTCACTCACATAACATGAAGCCAGTAATGCATGATTAAAGCCAAATATTTAGTACAGAAATAAATGCATGGGAAACAGCACTGATTGGTTTAGGTTTTGACCCACCAAGCTATTTATATATAGCAAGGATTTTGCCAGATACTCACTTAACCCCTTATTGCAGAATGCAGCCAAGCTATCTGAATCCAAGAGCTTGCATTGTAGTCAACTATTGGGCCACTACAAGGGGCAAGTGAATATATAAACCAGCCTTTACTAATACACTGTTTTCCAGATACGTTGGACCTCAAATTTCATAATTCTTATGCAATCTGACTAATAAGATGCCTAGGAATTTTGGGTTTCAATATCCAATACATGAAGGGATACAAGAAGAGGTTGAGTCAGGATTTCAGAGCATAGCAGATTAGTTTTGCATTCTGATACCTAGATGAACCATTTGCCCTATCTCCATAAGAGAGTTTAAAAATACACAGAAAATAGATGTCTCGCACCAATTGCCATGTATAAAAGCCTCATCGAGTTACTTTATATGCATTGTAGAGATGGGAGACACAAAGTCACTTCACTGTATAACATCCAGAATGGAATAAACGTTTTTATGCCAACTAGCTGAGTGCAAATTCACTTACCTTGTTCTGCATACGTGCTACTCAGTTCTCTATATAAAGGGGCTATCATTGTTGGAAGATACGGTTTTATCTTCTCTTTCCCAAGGTCAACTGCAATAGCACCAAGAAACTTAAAGATGCAGGTTCTCTGAAGAGGCAAGCACATTTGATCAACAGATTAGCCCACAAAGCAATAGAACAACCCAAAGATGTTAACAATTAGTGTCAAGGTAATACTTTCTCAGTAAACTTGGAAAGTATAAACATTTTCCAGCAGTTTTGACAACAGTTGATTTGCTCAGTACCTAATGTTAAGCCTAATTTGATCCTGCTTCCTCTTCCGTGCCTCTACAGCCCTATTTTCCAAACCTTTCATTTTTGTATCCCTTCTTAACAATGCCTGGCAAGGCCGAGTGCACTCTAAGTAGCAATTCTCAGCATTCCATACATAGACCATACCCCTCAAATGCAACTGCAGAACCCAGCAGCCATCTGAAGAAAAAGGGGCAGAAAGAGTTCCTTTTCCCTTTCCCACATTATATTTGCAGGGCGAAAACCCACATGGCTTCTTTCAGTTTAACTTTGAGGTGAGCATTACGTGGGCAACCTTGTTCATATTTTAGTGCAATTACTATTACAGTCTCTGTGCCCCAGGTTTTATTAAGTAGGTAATGAAAAAAGCAAGACTTCTTGGATTGGAACAGGTTTCAAAAACCAAAACAAAATAACAGTATAACTTGAGCAAAAGCAGCGAAGAGAATTGAAGTGAGGATCTTTTGCTCATTTAAATTCTGCTCTTCCTATGAAGCTAAGGACAACAACTGATGCCGGATGCCTTCTTGCCCTGAACTGAAAAATGCTGCTCCCACTTGCATGTCCATTTATGAAAGTCTCCAGCTGCCTTGGTTTTTTTTTTAACCATTTGCGCTTCTGAACTGTAAAAGTCACTGATACCTTGACAACATTTTCTGAGCTGAAGGTGTTATTTGCGGAAGACAAACTGACCTTTAAAGAATCTTTGGGTGAATGAGCAGCTTCTCTTGTTGCCATGACTAGGAGTTTCTTCATTACCCACAACAAACTGGCTGGACTGCTCTTTTCTTTTGTCTCCATACCCAAAATCTCTTTCTCATCTTCACTTCCTAAGTCACCCTGATCTTCAGTTTCCGAAACCACATCCTCACAAATCTCTTTGCCATCTTCTGGAGTAGGAGCCAGAAGATACAGTACTTTGGATACAAACAGTAAATTCTTTATAACCTTCAACACAAAGAAAAACAAAAGAAAGATATCCAAATGACTTATGTTTCCAAAAATTTTAGGGCAGTTTCTCAATGAACTGTTTTTCAGCTACTTGATTAAACTTCTTGTTTTATGACTTCTACGCTAGTGTTTTTCAACATACTGTCTGGGGTAGTCTGGGAGTTGAATTCACATATCTTAAGAGTTGCTGAGGCTGAGAAACACTCCTTTAAGCCTACTGCAAAAGCGGAAGATTTAGCACACGAAATATTATTGATGGATAGTAATAACTATCTCTCTTGCAGAAACCAAAATATCAAAATTTCATTAAGAAATTAGCACAGTGATGGCGAACCTATGGCACGCATGCAACAGGTGGCACATGGAGCCATATCTGTGACACTAGAATGTTGCCCTAGCTCAGCTCCAGCTGGCCAGTTGATTTTCGGGCCTTCCGGGCCCAACGGAAGTTGGGAAACAGGCCACCTCTGACCTCCAGAGGGCCTCCAGGGTGGGTGGGGAAAGCTATTCTTGCCCTCCCCAGGCTCCAAGAAAGCCTTTGGAGTCTGGGGATGGCAAAAAACGGGCCTACTGGGCCCACCGGTAACCTTTTTTGCCATCATGTGCCAAAAGCGGGGGTTACACAGTGGGGTTGCGATGCATGGGCGGGGGGGTAGGGGCATTGAATTATGGGTGTGGGCACACACACATGTGATCCCCCCCTGAGCTCCCCCCACTTTTGATACACGACGGTAAAAAGGTTAGCTATCGCTGAACTAGCATTTCTCATACAGAAGGGTTGGAACAATAATTCCTGATATGCAGAACAGTCTAAATTCCTTATGTACTGAATGCCTCAGGTAACAGAATAATTTATTAATAAAAATAACTGTAGGAGAAAAAAGCCAAAACTGAGAAAATAATTCAGATTACAAACATCCCATTAAAAAGGCTACTTCTGCTTGAGACTACACATATCTGGAGTGCAGTCAGGTCCAGGAACCTGTGACTGCCTTTTGAATGGCATAAAATCTGCCTATCATTTATTAATCTTTCTGAACTTGAACTCTTACATCTGTTTCAGCTATGTGTTCTTTCAGCAAATGCATTATAAATATAACAAAGTTCTACTTAATAATTTACCTGTTCTCCAAGACTGTAACTGAGAAATTTGGATTTCAGCTGATGGCAGAAAGCTAAAGCAAGTGTTTTCATCTGTAAAGAAACATGCAAGGTAAGATAATACGATGTATCTGGTGCTAAATTTGGGCATAAGTAAATCACTCTCCCCAAAGAAGTAACAATTAAAATACAACAAAAAGAAGAAGCTCTAGCACTGATGATCTATAACTAACGAAACCAATAAATTATATTGAAATTAATATTAATTTCCAATACATCCACCAACTGGAATAGCAATAGCACTTGAAATTATATACCACTTCATAGTACTTTACAGCCCTGTCTAAGCAGTTTTACAGGGTCAGCATATTTCCCCCAATAATCTGGGTCCTCATTTTACTAAACTCAGAAGGGTGGCAGGCTGAGTCAATTCTAAGCCAGTGAGAATTGAACTGCTGGCAATCGATAGAATTAGCCTGCAGTACAGCATTCTAACCATTGCACTACCATGGCTACCATACCATTAGAATATGCAGCAATATAAGTAAGCTAGTAAGATAACCTTTTCACTAAGTTCCTCTATTAAGAAAATTGTTGCTGATGGCTCATGTGTCACTTGTTTCTTTTCTGTTTTTCTTTTGCTCCATTTATTAACAAGTTCTTCTGGCTTGTGAGAAGCAAACAGCAGGCCAAAAATCTGAGCGGAAGTCAGCCACACCCAGCTATGTGGGTACCATAAATGAGACTGGACATGACCTTAAAAACAGAGAAACAAAGACATCACTTGAATGAATTATGTTTATGCATTACACACTTTTAAAATGCAGAGTCTTCATAATAAACACGCCAGGCACTAAAGCTTCTTTTTGCAGCAATGTAATGTTGAGAGCCAGTTTGGTATACTGGTTAAGATCTCAGGCTAAAAACCATGAATCCTAGTCCCGTTTTAGGCACAAAGCCACTTGGCTGACTTAGGCCAATCACTTTCTCTCAGCCCTACAGAGGAGGCATTGCAGGCCACTTCTGGAAAACCTTACCAAGAAAATTTCAGACACTTGTCCAGGCTGTCTCTGAGAACTGGACACAACTGAATTGAAGAAAAAAATGTTACTACTAACCCCAAATGTTGATCAGAATCTCGTGGTGTTTGTTTAATTGAATAATGTTGCACTCATTGATTAGTTTAACAAGCAAAGTTAGGAAGCTGAAGAGCAATCTGTCTGCCAGCTTTTCATCAGCCTCTTCTTTAACCTTTAAAAAAAAGTGACCGTGGAAGATAAGAAATGATATTCTGCAGAAACAATAGTGTTCAAGTAATTAATACATCCCTTACTATTCTTCATAGCCTGGTTTAGGTTGCTGCCTACTGATAATACTGATATCATGTTGCAAGTTCAACTGCAAATGGGGACAATTGGTCTATAATCTGAAACACAGCTGAGCAGAAAAAACACAAACACTTTTCTGATAAGGTTCCACATTCAATTTAAAATTGAAAGCTGCAAAGGAACACAAAGAATAGATGATCATCACATCTCTTTACACAGAAGTCACCATAAACTGCATGTTTTGGCTTCCTAATAATTTTCCCTTCTTTCATCCAGAAAACTCCACAATAGTCTCCTTTCCCTCTGTTGTTATGGATATAGGGAAACAGTAGGAAACTTTTCCCAATTAAGATTATGCTATCTCTAAACTGAATCTTTATATATAATTTTATATATAATTATGAAATCCATGGTCCATTCTGAAAATATCTATGTACTAATATGTCATGTATGACCCTGGAATCTCTCATCTGCATCACAAATGGATATGCCATGATTGCTGGCAAAGCTAACACATGCCAGATTTTACAGCACTGAAAATGGAGCTCTTATAGCTCTTATAAATCAAGGCCTATATGCAGCATTTCTTAATAGTTTGCCACAACAATCAAAAATAATATAGAAACTCAACCATTCATTTCCTTCATACCCACTGAGGAAGACTTAGATTTCTTTCATGTACCTGTCTTCTTATAAAATAATGAAGCATTTTGTCTCATTTAGGTGTTTAATCAATATTCTCAGCTTTTCAATTTCCCAGAAATATTATTGCTGATTAAAATACTTACTTCTTCAAAATTTGAGGGATGAATTTCTCTCTCGATAATAGGGAGAATAGTTCCAAGTCTTTTCTCAAATTCAATTTTTTCCGCTTCAACAAATGCTCCACAGGCTTGAGCAGCTAATCTCTTCTGTACACTCTATCAATAAAGACAATCTCTCATAAATAAGACATTTTGAAAGAAAAAAAAAACCTAGACAAACTAGTACTATTTGTCACATCTTTGTGGTGAGATAAGTAAATAAATCAATTTGTGTGAAGGAAGGAAGAACATCATTTTTGTTCACCCAACAAAATCTTGAAGAGAAACGTTTTCTGAATCCCTATCCCTAAGGAATACCCAACTATATAGAACAGGGCTCTCCAACCTTAGCAACTTTAAGACTTGTGGACTTCAACTCCCAGAGTTGCTGGCTGAGGAACTCTGGACGTTGAAGTCCTCAAGTCTTCAAGTTGCCAAGGTTGGAGACACCTGATATAAAAGATGGTAGGATTTCTCTGTTATTGCCCACCCCTTCTCTAGAACCTTGCCTAACTCCCAAAATCAAATATGCTTTGGGGTTTTTATTAAAACCTGACCAACAAGATTTTGAAGTCTAAGAATTGATCCCTCGCCTTTAAGGTAAGGTTTGTATAGTTAGTGTCATCCTTGAGCTAAGGTTCTTATTATTTACTGTTATTACTGTTTATTCTATTATGGTTTGCTGTATTTTATTTTTCACTGAGGTAGGTAAGCCACTCAGAATGAATTTTGATTGGAACAGCATGTAAACACAACTGAATTCTAATGTATTTCCTCGTTACAAATAACAAATTTAACAGTTCCTACTGTGAGAACTGTACAGCCATTAAAGAAATAACAGTCAGAATTCAGCCTGTTTACAAAAATGATTTAAATTTAATTTAAAAATATTGTCACAAAAATATTGTCTTGAAATTAGGTCCTTCAATGTGTCACATGGTACAAACGCTACAGCCACCTAGTCTACCTGCAGATAAATGAATCCTTTACATGCAAGGAGGCCCAAACTGTTAACTGTGTCTCCCTTACCAACAACATGCACAGCCATAATTCTGAGTGGAGATTTTACTCCCATATGAAAATGAATGCTAAATGCTATATAATAAAATAAGTGTTCAACAAAGGAAGTTCAATTGGTTATAATTTTTCTTTGAATAAAAGTTAAGACTCTTGATAGTCCCTTATTTTATTCATGCCTATTAAAAGATTAATTGCCAATGACAACCTTACACTTCTGCCCCATATACTACCTTTTTACTTGTAAACCACGAAGCAACCAGGGAAAACATCAGGTCTTGGTTTGCAGAACTAATTTTGCTGAGAAGATTTTTGATCGCCAGTGCCGCCATCCTCTTGCACTTTGCTGAATCATCATTTACTATCATCATACATAATGGGACAAAGAATAGGCCACAAAACTCATGCAATAAGCCCTGCAGAAATAAAGTAGGAATCATACAGGCTATATTTCTCTAAAATGACAGTTTTCCCCTGTAAACCACAATGAAAGATCCACATCAAGACAATCAAAATACAGCCACTCCTTGTTTAGCGGATACCTCACTTAGCAACTGTTCACAAATATGAAAAATGATCATCATAATTTCCTGACCAATGCACACATTTAAATTTCTGCACATGACAGCAATGTATGCCAGTGAGAGAGTAAGCTATGCAAGTTGTCTTTAAATGAGACAACAACACCCAGTGATCTCTGCAGCATTACTGTCTCTTCTGTGATCATTTTGCTTCCTATTTAGGAAATGGATTGTACTTGCTAAACAAGAATGGTTGTATTCCATGTACAGATGAACATACGGCATTTTTTTTGTAACAAGTTTCAGTTAAATAATACTGTTTCTAAGAATTGCATATACTGGTATTTCATAGTTCTTAAGAAATAAAAAAAAACACCAGAATAACAGAGTTGGAAGGGACCCTTAGGGGCCGGAATAGCTCAGGCTGTTACGAAGCCTGTTATTAGAACACAGTAGCCTGCAATTACTGCAGGTTCAAGCCCGGCCCAAGGTTGACTCAGCCTTCCATCCTTTATAAGGTAGGTAAAATGAGGACCCAGATTGTGGGGGGGGGCAATAAGTTGACTTTGTAAAAAATATACAAATAGAATGAGACTATTGCCTTATACACTGTAAGCCGCCCTGAGTCTTTGGAGAAGGGCGGGATATAAATGTAAAAAAAAAAAAAAACCTTGGAGGTCTTCTAGTCCAACCCCCTGCTTAGGCAGGAAACCCTACACCACTTCAGGCAAATGGTTATCCAATGTCTTCTTAAAAACTTCCAGTGTTGGAGCATTCACAACTTCTGGAGGCAAATTGTTCCACTGATTAATTGCTCTAACTGTCAGGAAATTTCTCCTTAGTTCTAAATTGCTTCTCTCCTTGATTAGTTTCCACCCATTGCTTCTTGTCCTGCCCTCAGGTGCTTTGAAGAATAGTTCAACTCCCTCTTCTTTGTGGCAACCCCTGAGATATTGGAACACTGCTATCATCTCCCCTAGTCCTTCTTTTCATTAAACTGGACATACCCAGTTCCTGCAGCCATTCCTCATGTGTTCTAGTCTCCAGTCCCCTAATCATCTTTGTTGCTCTTCTCTGCACTCTTTCTAGAGTCTCAACATCTTTTTTACATCGTGGCGACCAAAACTGGATGCTGTATTCCAAGGCATTATAAAGTGGTATTAAACTTACCACTTTATAATGTGGCCTTACCAAGGCATTATAAAGTGGTATTAAACTTCATGTGATCTTGATTCTATCCTTCTGTTTACGCAGCCTAGAACTGTGTTGGCTTTTTTGGCAGCTGCTGTACACTGCTGGCTCATATTTAAATGGTTGTCCACTAGGACTCCAAGATCCCTCTCACAGTTACTACTGTTGAGCAAGGTACCACATATACTGTACATGTGCATTTTGTTTTTCTTGCCTAAATGTAGAACCTTACTTTTTTCACCATTAAATTTCATTTTGTTAGATAGCGCCCAATGTTTAAAGAAAACATTAGAGCACAGTTCCCATCCTTTCTGGGTTGGCGGCCTGGAGGGGGGAGTAGCAGGCACCTTTACGCGATGTCGTGTCCCACTCCTTCGCTGACGGCTGGGTCAGGGAAATCCGAATCAGGCTTGCCTCTGCAGCTCTGCCCAAAGTCCTAGCAAAGTCCTCAGAGCAGGCAGGAGACCAGTAAGTGACTTCAGCAAGATAAGTTCGACTTTTGCCTGACTTAGAGACTGCCAGAAAGCAGATCCTTTATATAGGCCATGGGGTGTGGCTCCATGACTCAGCACTCATTAAGGCCTGCCCCTCCCTTCCTTCTGTTGCCTCCGCCTCTCCAATCTTCTGATGCGAGGATTACTCCAATCAGCTGTTGTTGGGAGTAAACCCTCCTCAGGCTCACCTGCTGTGGAGGAGGGGGAGGGGTCTAGCTGCTCCGTTTGCCTGGGCATGGAGTCAGGGCTGGGGCCGGGAGATGCTCCTTCTTCTGCAGTTTGTGTGGGCATGGAGCCAGGACTTGGGCCGGGAGGCATACATTCCTCAGTGTTCGGGAGCAGGTAAGAAGGCCCTGGCTGCTCTGAGGGCGGGCAAGACACAACACGCACAAATGCATACGTGCAAACAGGGCCACTAGCACCCACACGACACTCACTAGCACACACACCGCACAGGCCAGCCACTCATGCAGCCCAGTGACCAACAGGCCACAGCCTGGTAGTGGGCTGTGACCCACAGGTTGGGGATCCCTGAATTAGAACGTATTGTATCTTTGAGGTAACTGCACAATACCTGAGGGAACATTTCAAAGAGATAAGCAATCATTTCCAAAGCAGACTCTCTTCCCGTCTCATATTCATAACTAGAGTGAAAACAATTAACAGGGATATAGTTAATATTTCCAAAATTGCCCAGATTTTTGCCCAAACAGCATAATGCCTGTGACATTCAATTAGATTTATTCTTACATTCGTGTTTAGAAGCCCCAGATATATAAAACATTAAGCAATATATTTTGATCATACAATCTGCCTATGACACTATTAGATGTGCAGGGTGCTTTTGCTCCTTTAATAGCGAAGAGAGGAAATAAATACACATATATACGACAATTTTTCATTCATAATAAAATGGGAGACAGACTGCTAGCAGGTCTTCCATCATCTCTTTTCAGCTGTTCAGCATAACAAGCTCTTTGCCAGAACCAAATTACCTGGTATATATATATATATATTTTTAAATGGACAGGATAGCTAAGCTAACGTCTATGTACTACATAAAGTTTTATTTAATAGAAGTATCCATGGCTTAGAAAATTCAAGCATAAATAGAAATTTGGCAATCTAAAGAAGATGCCATAGGCCAGCGTTGGAGAATCTTTCCCGTTCTCACGTGCCGCCCATGTGCCGGAAGTGGCACGCAAAACTGTCCCGAGATAAATGCGCAGCCTCACCAGCTCCCATCATGTTCCTGTGTCAAATGTGCGTCGGCCACCTGGCCGTCGCGCACACGGTGCTGGCGACCCTAGAAGTGCAGCAGTCCATCACGCATGCGTGTTGGCGAATCTCCAGCACACGTGCTGCCTTGCGCATGCGCGGTCCACCTGCACCGTGCGTGCACGATAGCCAGCTGACCACAGGAACGTGACGAGGAGCCGGCAAGGGCATGCATTTGACTCGGGACAATTTCGCGTGGCGCTTCCGGCACACGTGCCATAGATTTGCCAACGCTGCCATAAGCCAATTTCACAGCTTTCAGGAGGCTCCATATTCAGTCATTGGCAGCTTCAGATAAAGCAGGGATGGAGAACAATGCCCTTTTATGACTTGTGGACTTTAGCTCCCAGAATTCCTGAGCCAGCCATGTTGGCTCAGGAATTCTGGGTGTTGAGGTCCAATAAGTCATAATGGGACCATTGTTCCCCACCCCTGAGATAAAGGAATGAGAGAAAAGTTGAGGAGAGACATACTAATGGACAGCACAAACTTGGTTGGGAAATAAATAAGACCTACTGCAGGATTTTGTTTAGAACACATGCTTTTGTTTATCTCTGAGAAAACCAGAGAACAATTACAAAACAATCATTAAAAGAAACAACAGAGCAAATATGTAATATTTATGCTCTCATGGTTTCATCTGAGAATTATATCCACATTACTTACTTAAGCTGGGCAAGGATACACTCCAGGTTGGGTTTTAACTTTTTCCCAAGGGGATAATCAATTATGTATTTCAGGTAAATCTGGGGGAGGAAATGAACAGGAAAAATAATATTAATAAAAATGGTTTAAGTATATTTTGCAATTTACAAAGACAGGACAGCTATCCAAGTGCTAGCAAGCAGAAAACCTTCATGTGTTAATCTCATTAATGTAAATTTAGCAGCCAAAATAATCATTCGCCAATACTAAAAAATGTAATGTAAATGAACACACACACACAAACACACACACACACACACACACACACACACACACACACACACACACCACATACACATTTTTAAAAATTGGGGACAGTGGCAAGGAAATTTATAAAACAGTTGGTGTACAAATATGGAAGGAAAAAAAAGAACATGTATATGATTCTAGTCCAAGCACATTAAGAGTGTACACCCTACAGTGGGTAAACTTTCCATCTTAACTGTGATCCTTTCTACTGCTAGCAATGCAAATCAGTAAGCCTGTTAAGAGTTAGTTTAGCTCTCCCACCTCAGGTGATCATTATCTCTGATTTAATAAAATTATTTAAAATATCTTAGTGCTCCTAAGAAAATAATTATGATAATGAAAAGGACGTTTTTAACATGTCTACAAACCTGTCTACATTGAATTCGAACTTGCTCGCTTTGGCCCGTAATGGCAAAATCTGCAACCTTCTGCATGACACCTTCGATTTCTGGAACGATCAATTTTCTAGATAAAATAGCCTTTTAAAAAAACAAAGGCAATAATCTATAAATATGAGTCAGAGTAAAGTTTTTCTAATCTATCAAAAGCAACTTACAATAGAATTTTCCTTTCTTTGCCCTGGGGACAAAAAACATCACACGCCAGAAACCCAACTATTTAACCAATCTGAGCAAAAGGCAACCCTTGAGATATCCAATTGGTAGAATCAAAATTATTTTACGTCCAACCAGCCACTTCGGAAGTTGTCATCTCTTCTGATCTGCAGTCAGATGGGCAAGACTGGAATTCTGCTCACCTGATGAACAGCGGCTTATTTGCAAAGTGCTGGTGGCTTAGAACTATCCTGCTTGCTAAGATGCAATACAACAAGATGATGCCGAAAAATATGCCGCAGGAGAAATAGTTAAACTGAAGATCTGATTGGCTGATGACTCATAGTTCAAAAACTTTAGGTCAGTATCAAGAGGAGACACTTACACTTGGCTTCCGATTCCAGGCTGGCTGATTTCAAGAGAGGATTTTCAATTCTCACCCCCCAAAAAATACAAAATAAGTCATTCAATTTTCAAGCAATAATTCTTAAATGGCACGGTGTTACGTTACTACCTTTAAGAGGCCAAAAGCAGTCGTTTGTCGTAATGGGTCATAAATATCTTCTTCAGCATATCCGAGCAAAACTTGCAGCTGTTTATCTGTAATCTGACTCTTTGTATTCCTCACCAGCAGACTTACACACTGCAAATTAAAATTTTGCATTAAAAACTTAATTATATGCTAATCTACCAAATAAAAAAATCTTATCTCACTCTATAGATGTGCAAAAACATCATTTTTCCCATGAAGATTACAATCCTAAATAGAATTAAATAGGGACTAAGCCTCCATTATTGTTTTTCAAATTAGTAGGATCTTTTCTCTCTGATGAATTAGACCTATGTAATCCTTTTCTGAGGAGAGATGAAGCTATATCTTTCGAACTTTTTATTTTCTGCAACTCAACATTATTTTTTAATTTAACATAAAATGGTACACTGTGATTTAAATTCAATTCTTTGAATGTTCAAAAACATACAACAGACAAATCCATAGATATGAGGGTACATATAATAAAAATGATAAGCAAGTTTTGAATGATTTCCTTGTTTTGCTGTTAAGGACAAATGCAAATGAAAATGGAAACAATTCCCATGACCCTGAAACTAGGTCAGATTATTACAAAACACATTCCGTCCCGCCCAGTTTCATTTATCTACAAATGAGGCACCTGTGTACCTTTATTTCTGCTTTGTACAGTAGGTTCTACAAAAATTATCACTTTGGACAAAATGCTAGAAAACTGCTTCTGAGATTTCTGCATGCACAACAGTCTCCTCCCCCAAATCGCCAATATAAGTACACTTCAGTACAATTTACTAACATAACAATTTACAAATTCAAAGAAGGCGGCGATACCTCTTTACCACACACGCAATATTACAACATTGGCATAAAATTCATCCAAGATCAACACGGAACTGTTCCTTTGGTTACGACTTACTTTGAAACAATTGACAACCAAATGAAAATTCTGTCCTTTAACTGCGCCTTGTTTAGCAAAATCCTTCAATAGGAGGAACAGCTGTGTTGTTAACTGTTCCACATTATTGTCTATTGCAGGTAGAGGAAACTTTAAAACCCAGAGAAATGATTGGAGAGCACCAGTGATCACCTGGAAAGAAAATAACAAGAATGATGTACATGGCTCACTGAAATCTTTATAGGAATCAGAAATCTACTAAGATTATTGAGCATTTAAAAATCTAGAATTACATGTTTTCCAAAAGATCTCTTGCAAACATTAGTATCATGTGGGCCACCTAAGTTTCACCTAAGCTAACACCACATGGGCCACTACTGCTGAATCAATAGTTTAGCTTAAAAAAAAACAGACAAAATAATCAATTGGTATATAATCTAGAAACTAAAAGGGGAAGCAAAATTTTACCAATTTAATTTTAATTTTGCTAACCTTCTAGCTCAGGGGTCACCAACCTTTCAGACCTCAGGGACCACTAAATTCATAATTTTAAAACCTGCAGGCCACTAATATGATCTGCCTAATGACCAGCTGGGTGGGATGGCTATGTGGTCATGATAGGGGGTTGTGGTCAACTCAATGTCATTCACGTTGAGGAGCGCACCTCACCGGCCTCTACTCGCCCCTCCCCTCCCAAGCCCTCCTCGCCTGGAGCTAAAGAGCCACCATAAGAAAGAGTTGGCAAAACAACTCAGTTCAAATTGAATCTGACCGAGAAGGAGGCTCAGCAGAAGCACCTCACTGAGGACTAGGAGCATAGGCTTTCCAAGCAGAAGGAAGACCTGTGGGAGTGCAAGACCAGGTACTGGCACCTGGAGGCTCAGCGAGCCATGATGGTCAGCCAGTTCCAGGCCATGATGCAGTCCCACTGGAATGAGGCCCTCTAGCTCTTCGCCACCAGCAGCATTTCCTTCCAGCCTTCGCCCAAAGCCCCACACCAGGAGGCTGAAGCAGACCCCAAGTCGGAATTTCTATCCTCCCTCTGACCCACTCAAAAAGACCCTGAAGGGAGAGGCTCTGTAGCAACACAAACATTCATTGCATGTATCCGGCCCATGGGCCGTAGTTTGAGGACCCCTAATTTAGTGCAATATAAAAAATGCAAATAATGTTTCTGCAGACCACCAAGTTTTCTCACAGACCATCGGTGGTCCATGGACCACCAGTTGGTGACCGCTGTTCTAACTAACATTCCAGTACTATGTACTAGAGCAGGGGTCTCCAACCCCCTAGCCATGGCCCACTACTGGGTTATGGCCTATTCGGAACTGGGCCCCGCAAGCAGTGGGTCTGTGCACACACATGCAGCTCAACTTGTGTGAGTGGCAGGCCTGTACGCCTGCACATGCGTGCGCAGCTCATCTTACACAGGTCAAGCTGCACACGCATGCACTTGGGCACACGCCAGCCCACTGCTTGGGAGGGTCTGATTCCCCTGTCCCCACCGGGCCACTAAGCTGCAAAGACTGGGGACCGCTGTATAGAGTCCAACTCTTGATAAACTTCTAATGCACTGAAACTACAGTCTGATAACAACTTTTAGAAATCCTTGGAGGCTTTGGGGGCTGTTTGTAGCCCTAGGGTCTTCAGTTATGTATCTCTATTTTGAAGTTCTCTCTGCAACTGTAAAATCCAGAAATTTGCATTTAAATAGAAAAATTTTAAGTAAATTTGTTTTTCTTTATTTGTTTGGTTTCTGTAGTTACCAATCTTAACAACTGACTTTAGGCAGCATACATCATAAAATGTAGAAACAAATTAAAAACAATCAAAACAATACAAAATAAATATATATAAACACTGAGTGATATTGCCATGGACACAGCCAAGAAATAGGACCTTAACACAATCAGGGTCCCAGGTCCACTAATACAACTAAGTCTTCACAGCCTTATTGAAGGCCAACAGGATCATCTTAATTTCTAAAGGGAGAAATGCAAAACTCTTGATTTTCTGTACTGTCATCTAAGCAGCGAATATGCATTTTCCCAATTCAATTACTTATCAAAGAGAGCTTTGTTCTAGGGTTGATCTCCGTAATCTTGTCTGCAGTGCTATAAAGTTGTAACATTGCTAAACATCATACCTTAATATCTGTGGACTGAAGGCAGTTGATAAGCAGTTGTACAAATGGATCCATCATTTCTAAAACATGCTCATCTGAAGAATTTATTTTAGATCTCTTCAAACTCATGTGCAGCAGCTGTACATAATAAAGAAGTATTAGGAGGCCTTTAATCTAAAATATCAAGTGATTTATTCAGATACAATGGTAATCTCAGATGTTATTTAACATAGTAGGCTATTACAGTGATACTTTAGAGAAGCAGCACATTAATAGGGGAGACTGCAAACATGAAAAAGATTGAAGGCAGAAAATAAATGGATGTAGAGAAATATATTACTTCTCTTGAATCTTTCAAGTCTGTTTAATTGTAATGCTGCTCAGGAACTTTCCTCAAAAACAGCTTTGTATTCTGTATTTACTATAAATAACAAATCTTTATAGTTTGGCTCAGTTAAAGCAGAATGGCCAAAGTTACAGATCCCAATCGCTTAGTGACTTCCAAAGCTCTCAATTCAATTTCGTTGTGCTAATAATATAGAGCTCAGCGGTTAAGATGCTGAGCTTATCGGCTGGAAAGCTAGAAGCCCAGGTTTGAGACCCAAGCTGCATCTGATGGGGTGAGCTCCTATCCTCACCCCAGCTCCTGCTAACCTAGTAATTTGAAAGCATACAATGCACATAGATAAATTGGTATCACTTTGGTGGGAAAGTAACAACGTTCCTTGACGTCATGCTGGCTACATGACTGCAAAAATATCTTGGGACAGCGCTGGCTCAATGGCCTTGAAATGGAACTGAGCACACACAAACACTGTCCAAAGGCAATGAATAGCACAGTAAAATCCTATGCTCATAATATATACATTCAAATAGAATGACAAGTCGTGATTTACAATTATCCTAGAAAGAAAAATTCAGGATTTGAAGGATGGGAAGGGAATACAGTGTTACACACACTGGCAGTTTTCTCAAAACTGAAGGGATCCTGTCCCTTTAACTCTTTATTCTGGCCAAGTGACCCATCTCTAACATACAGGAAGAAACTAGAGCTATGACGTTATTTCAACAATTTTAAAGTGGATCGTGAGGTTTGATCTGGTTTGTTTATAGTGTTCCTGTGCCTGAAACATAAAGGATTAGATTCACTTCATTAAAGCAACTACACATTTTAAAACAGAAAAAAAAAAAACAATAAAAAAGGGTGAACGAGGGGAGATGCCTGGCACTTCTTACCCGGAGCCCTGACTCAACCAAGACATGCATGTTAGTCTTGCTGCTCACAGGCGCTTTTTGACCCCCTCGAATGGGAGTCGGTGGCAGAAGAAGGCAGCTCTCTGGTTGCAAACGAGGATCTGGAGGAACTGCGGTTTTCATTCTAAAAAGTTGTTGAAGACGAAAGCAAAAATGAGAATTTTGGTCTCAACAGACTGTTCTTCTAATCAAAGTAAAAGTAAAAAAGGAGAGGAAACCAAAACCAGACATTTAGAATGAACTGATATACTTCAAAGGTAGGTCCAGTTATTTAATGAAGCCATTCCTTCTTCGGAGTTTGGAAAAGGTCAGTCAGATAATACCAATTTCAAAAGACTGCTGTGTGCGTCGTACGGCCCTCATTAGAGGAAGGGAAAAAAACCTTATAAAGAAGGAATCAAATGCTGATTAAAATAAATTATGGCTTCACTGGAAACAACAGAACGGCAAGTAAACAAATGGGAAAATCCAAAATGGTAGGCATTGCAGACACACAGAACCAGAGGTTACTGGCTTCTTTGCATTTATAGTAATCATATTATAAATATGTGTGCTGCTGTGTGTTTATAAGACTTAGGCATATAGGTATAGATTTTCTATTAGAATTTTGTATGCAGTAATAACATTTATTAGTAAGCAAATAAAAGGGGGAATCAAACTAAATTTAGCTTTCTATAATTGTATTCCTCCTAAACTTACTTTGCTTTTTCTGTTAGCAATGGTAGATTTTCACTAATCAAACCATGGCTGAGCAGAAGAACAGTCTCTGCAGTCATTGCCTTGTTCACTATCAATCCAGACACAATTCGTCGTAACGTTTCATGCACCTTTCGAGACAGTTTTAGGCTGGTTGTATTCTCCAAAACCTGCAGGACAACATTACAGTACAGCAATCACCTTAAAAAGCAAATCCTGGAACAGAAATCCTTTTAGAATGACCCTTTCAACACTCACAACTCCCCCTTTCTGCAGCCGAAGCATGTTCTGAAACAGGGGTCTCCAATCTTGGCAACTTTAATAAAGCCTGGCAGACTTCAACTCCCAGAATTCCCCAGCCAGCAAAACTCTGAATCCTCTGAATACCCTAATAGATCTTCTGTTTCAGATTCGGATCCTGTGAATACCCTAACAGGTTGCAAAGTCATTTTACAGCAGGTACACAATCTGAAGCTTCAGAACATTAATCTCTTTTGTGCTCCTCAGAGCCTCTGATCAATGTTACTGAAAGTCCACCGCTTCTTTCCCAGTATCATCCCAGATAAAGGAAAAAATTGCAAATTAAATCAGAGTGAGGCTTTATATAGAAAACAACAAAAACCACAACCAAATCCTCCTCTCCCCTCCCACCCCCCAAGGAAGAAATTTATTTATTTATTTATTTATTTATTCATATTTTTATACCACCCTTCTCCGAAGACTCAGGGCAGTGTACAGCCAATAAAACAACAAGAATCCCAACAAAATTAAAATACCATATCAAATTTAAAAAACTGATTCAATCGCTGTGACTTAAAATATTAGCTAAAATTTATCAAAACTAAAACCTTGATAAAAACCCTATTAAAACCCACTAAAACCCTCATACTAAAATCAATCAGGCCAGCCCCACATGGTGAAAAAAGAAAGTCTTGAGCTCGCGCTTAAAGGTCCGGAGATCAGGGAGGAGACGAAGTCCCACCGGCAGCTCATTCCATAAAGCCGGGGCCCCCACAGATAACGGCCTTCCCCTAGGGGCCGCCAGCCGACATTGACTAGCCGACGACACCCTAAGAAGACCCTCCCTGTGGGCGCGCACTGGACATATCAGACAATGGGAGGTAACTGTCGGCAGCAGGCGGTCCCGTAAATATCCCGGTCCAATGCCATGGAGCACTTTAAAGGTGATAACCAACACCTTGAAGCGCACCCGGAAGACCACCGGCAACCAATGCAGCCTGCGCAGGAGAAGTGTTACATGGGAGATACGAGGAGCTGCCTCGATCCCCCGCGCGGCCGCATTCTGCACCAGTTGGAGCCTCCGGGTGCTCCTCAAGGGGAGCCCCATGTAGAGAGCATTGCAGTAATCTAGACGGGAAGTGACGAGGGCATGAGTGACCGTGCATAACGCGTCCCGGTCCAGGAAAGGGCGCAATTGGCGAATCAGGCGAACCTGATGAAAAGCTCCCCTGGCGACGGCTGGCAAATGGTCTTCTAAAGACAGCCGTGCATCCAGGAGAACACCTAAATTGCGCACCGATTCCCTGGGGGCTAACGATTCGCCCCCCACAGTCAGCGATGGAGTAAGCTGACTGTGCCGGGACGCCGGCATCCACAGCCACTCCGTCTTGGATGGTGTCGTGTCCCACTCCTCCGCTGACGGCCGGGTCAGGGAAATCCGAATCAGGCTTGCCTCTGCAGCTCTGCCCAAAGTCCTAGCAAAGTCCTCAGAGCAGGCAGGAGACCAGAAAGTGACTTCAGCAAGATAAGTTCGACTTTGCCTGACTCAGAGACTGCCAGAAAGCAGATCCTTTATATAGGCCATGGGGTGTGGCTCCATGACTCAGCACTCATTAAGGCCTGCCCCCCTCTTCCTTCTGTTGCCTCCGCCTATCCAGTCTTCTGATGCGAGGGTCACTCCAATCAGCAGCTGTTGGAAATAAACTTTCCTCAGGCTCACATGCTGTGGAGGAGGGGGAGGGGTCTAGCTGCTCCGTTTGCCTGGGTATGGAGCCAGGGCTGGGGCCGGGGGTGTTCCCTCTTCTGCAGCCTGCTTGGGCATGGAGCCAGGGCTGGGACCGGGAGGTGCCCCCTCCTCTTCAGCTTGTCTGGCCATGGAGCCAGGACTGGGGCCGGGAGGCATACATTCCTCCGTGTTCGGGAGCAGATAAGAAGGCCCCGGCTGCTGTGAGAGCGGGCAAGACACAACAGATGGGTTGAGTTGGAGCCTGTTCGTCCCCATCCAGACCCAAACGGCCTCAAGACACTGAGTCATCACATCGACGGCTTCGTTGGGGTGGTTCGGGGTGGAGATGTACAATTGAGTGTCGTCAGCATACAGCTGACAGCTCACCCCGAAACCACGGATGATCTCTCCCAGCGGCTTCATATAGATATTGAACAAGAGGGGCGAGAGAATCGACTCCTGCGGCACCCCACAAGTGAGTTGCCTAGGGGTCGATCTCTGCCCCCCTGTCAACACCATCTGCGAGCGGTCGGAGAGGTAGGAGTAGAACCACCGTAATTACTGTCTGGCCATGTCCATGACATGTCCCTTGCCTTGCTCTTTGACCCTTCCTAAAATATTAAACACCCACTAGTCCCAGAAGTGTATTCATTTTTGCCTTAAACATATAAATGAGATTAACTGGTAAACCACGTTCTTCTCAGTCAAAACTGGCACAAGAAGGACTAATATATCTGAAAAAATCCTGTACAGTTATATTTATTTGTTTATACATAAAATGAATACACCATTTTTCATTAAAACACACATACACATATGCTCCGCAATGTCCCTAGCAGGACGAATTAGCAAAAAAATGACATTTTTATGACCAGAGCAATAATACACCGTGACAGAGCTGGGTCAGGTTTTACAGTATTTTCTTCTTAAGCCATTATTAAGCTTGCTTTAGCCATTATGCTATAGCTGCTTGTATCAAAATGGTGAAAAGTTTTTGAAAGAGTGGTAAAAGAGGATCCTGGAATTAAGGATTGAGGAAAAGTCATTACATGCAGCTCTGGGACTACAATTTACTCACTCTGCCTAGGAATGTCGCTCACTAGAAAAATAGTTACTGTATTACACGAATTCTATCTTCATACCTCTTTTAATGGAAGAATAAGCTTAATCACTTGGTTTTTTCCTACATATTTGGCAAGGATTTCGTAAGAATCATAACTTTTGCTTCTACGAGCTTCCATAACTTTGGAAACGATGCCTTTTACTTCTTTTTCTTCAGCAATTTCCCCAAACAATTCACGGTGGAAAATCTTTAGGATACAAGAGAAACAAGAATACTTTAGCAACAGATAATAATGAAATAGTTATAGCCGTTTCTATAGTGTTCAGTATAACTTTCCAGACAGCAGTCTCTTTACTTCACTGATGCACTAATTTTGTGCCACCATAAAGATTAATCACAAAAACCTGTGCTGTTATACAAGGGAGAGGAAGAAATCCTAAGAAATACATCCGAAATACAATACCATAAACAAGTGCTTCTTCCACTTAAAAAAAATAAATAAAAGCAAACCATAATGCTTTGTCCAATTCATAAACAAAGCAATGCAATGTCCTCTCAGAGTGAATGTCAACCTAATATCTTTTTATGCATCACATATCAACATGGATCATGGATCTGGACATTATGAAAGTCCAGCTAAAGGTTAAACAGCTTTCTCTTCCTTTAACGAAACAGTTCATGAACTGGGTTTCTTCAGAGAGCTAGAATTTTAACTTTGGCGTTACCCAACCCAATATTTTCTCCTTGGAAGAGTTAAGTTAAAGACCTGGTGAAATAAACTCATCTTGCATTTAATTTTTTTCAAATGCTGTAAACACGTACTTCCATCAACAGTTCTATGCATGGATCCAAATCACCAACTTTAAGTCGATCGTTGGCAAGACTCTTCAGCAAGAGGTGGACAGTGAACGTTAACACATGGACCTATATATTTAGGAGAGACCGTTATATTTGATAAATGAAAAGAGAACCACCAAATGAGTATTATAAAAATAAAAGTCAAAATGCTACAATGTACTGTATTATTCCACAGTTTTTCTACTGTTATCTAGCAGATCAGTCTTCAAGGTAATACCTTGTATTCCTCAAACTTTCGAAATAGCTTTCTAATGTTATTTCTAATATTTCTAAAAAAAATTTTTTTAACCTTGAGCAGTCTCTACAACTAACCCAATATCAAGCAATAAGCTTAATTAGGAGAAAATGCAGACATTCTTGCATATAGTTCTGCGAATACAGTCTGTTACTCTCTACAATAATTAGGGCTTGGTAATAAAAAGCAGAATGAAAAAGGAATTCCAGAATCCTCCTCAAATCTATTATGCTTCCTCCTTACCTGGTAACCAGTGACAAGGATTGATACCATCTCTTTTAAGACATATTGCAAGTATTGTGGCCCCAAAGCCTCTATTATTTTCATCAAGGTGTTACGTGCAACGTCCCGGATTTCCTGTGCTCTATTCCTCAGAAGAGAGCAGACTTTCAGAAGAATGCTGGAAACAAAGAGAGACTACAGTTACCTAAAGCAAGAGTCTCCACCCGCGGCAGCCTTGTGGAGCCTGGTGGACTTCAACTCCCAGAATTCCCCAGCCAGCAAGCTGGCAAAGCTGGCTGGGGAATTCTGGGAGTTAAAGTCCTCCAGGCGTCAAGTTGCCGAGGTTGGAGACCCCTGACCTAAAGATGCCAAATAGAAAAATTACAAAACACCAGTGGGAGAAGCTTCATTTCAACGTACTGTAAACCAAATTTTAATACTATGTTGACATGCTTTGTCTCCAAAGTTTTATATGATGATATTTAGTGGAGGTTGAAAATATTTTTATATGTGAATGATTTATGGGTTATAGACGTAGATGATAAATATAATATTTACCCTGGCAAATTCTCCTCCATAACATCCTGAGGAAGGGACTGCATTAGCTTGACCATTGCAAAAGCTATTGGCACTCGTACCACCTCTTCATCATTGACAATCTTGGATTTCACCATCTTGTGCTGTTCATCTCTTTTCACCTATAGGTACCGAAAGAAGATATTCCTCAGGAAGAATTTTATTATAAAATGCATTTTATATTTTTCTTCATGCTGGGAAAGGAATGTATATTCAATCTACTTTAATGTATAAGCTAGATCTGCCTCCCCTGGATGGGCTTGACTGCAATTCCAATCATGCCCTAGCTAGGAAAGGTATTAAGGAAGATTGGTTGACAAGAACTAAGGGCATTTTAGATCTAAAATTTCTTTCATAAAAATCTCTATGTGATCTTTTGCACCCTGGATTTTCTTGCACTATTATGCTGAAATAAAGGTAGGAGAAATCCCCCTAAGGCCAACTGAAGTGCCTCAGAGAGAAAAAAGAAGGAAACGTTAAAATGTACCTTTGCAATAAGACACCTGTGCAATTTGGGCAATATATTGCCAGTCACTGTCTCCTGAATATGTTTAATTAGACACTCCAACTCTTCCTTATTCCTGGGCAGGAATGAAGGTGGTTTTGTAATTTTCTGAAAATTCTCATCATCTTTGTTAGCACGCTGATCAGACCTAGATTCAGCATATTCTTTCTGTTCATTGACACAAGACTGTTCTTCGCTGGTATTTTGGCCTTCTTCTTCTCCATCACTAAGTCCCACCTCCATGGTTTCATTCTCTACTTCAGGATTAATATCCACAGCGTCTACATAAATTATATAAAATGAATGAAATTACTATGGCATTAATTAATCAAGATACTCTTATGGAATAAGACAAAGATATAAAAACTGTAACAAAATACTTTAGGATATTAATAAAAAAATGTAAAGGGCACCATAATTTCTTTCAAGCAGAACAGATTCCCATGGGCCAAGATACCTTCAATCAGATTAAGGAATTTAAAAACTTACCTTCCTTTTCAATAATTGAAAGCTGCTTTTCAAGAGTTTCATGGTCAAAATGAAAAGCCTCCAGCACCATTACTAGCACGCTTTCAAGTTAAAAAAAGAAAGAAAGAAAGAAAGAAATACATTTGACTTCCAAGTTTCCAACTTTATCAGATAGTTTACCAAATATTCTGTACAAATAAGGAAAAATTGAGCCACTATTGTCCTGGTGAAAATATGTCTGAATTAATAGATGAATCTATGGAATAAATATATGTACAGCAATATAGTATAAACAACAGCTTTATAATCTTAAAGAAATTGAGAGTTAACTATAATGTAATACTGCTTTTAAATATCCTTTGGGATAACTATGACTTGGATGACTGAGAATCTACAAAAGACACTTTTAAAAAATATCAGTATAAGAGCAGAATAGTTTCCAAACTTCAAAATCATTCATATTTGTTTAGAGGACCATAGCATCCAATGGTATGTATTTTTATTTAATGCAAATGTTTATAATTTTAATCTTACAACTGGCATTTAATGTACCTGACACCAAGTTTTTGATTGATCTGTCCAGTCTGCAATACGTGGATGAAATGTTTCAAATGGTAGAGATAAGCTGACCAAGAAATATGTCTGCATACAGCTCCCACCATCTCAACTGATGCAGTTACCATGTTTTCATACTAAGGAAAGAGTATTATCAGGAAGATTAAATGACAGAACATGTTCAACATCAAGTTGTTTCTTTAGCTTTTTTTTAACTATAAAAACAAGTCTATAATCCCCTTACCTGGATCAAGATCACTTCAGAAGGTAGGAAGTAGGAAGCAATCTTTCTGAACAAGCCCCTTATCTCCATCCCCCATTATATGCGTGAAGCTTCAACACAACAAATTCTCCATAAGAGCTATGGATTCTACTAAAGGTAGTAGAGCCAATTCAATTCTCTTGCTTTATAAAAAGTTACATAAAGATCAGATGTGTTGATAGAATAAATCCTTCTCATGGCAATGAAGCAGAAGTAGTTTCACTCATTTTATGTTCAAAAGCTTACCTTAAGCATTTTCTCATTGAAAATGGTAGTGGTTGCATAAGGCATAATATAATTTTGAAGAGTTTTAGAACTCATTATGGTTTTGCCTTCCACTAACTGCTTAGCTAGTTTCATCAGAGCTCGTGCCCTTCTGTGAATCTGAAAAAATATAAAAATTATATTAGAACTTGGTTGAGAGATCTTAGCCCACCAAGCATTTGAATAATAAACCAGATGTTTTATATCAATTGCAGACATTTTATATCAATATAAAAAAGGAAATAAGCACTATCAGTTTTCATGCTATCACTATCAGATAACTCATATAGTGCTTTAGAAGAATTAGTTAAAGGATTTTCTTTTACCTGAATATGCTTCATATTTTCAAAGAAGTCCATCTCTGGATCATGATAATCAGTCAGCTGGACCAAGTCATGAAACTCTGGATGTTTTGAAAATGCTTGAATCAAATTTGATAGCAACGATGTGTAATCCTGCTGAATGCACTGAAATCGCAAAGGAAATATAAGTGGTTTACTTTTACATCTGACATTCTAAGTTATATCATAGCCTCTACTTTTTAAACAGAAAACTTTTTTTTCACAGCAATCTGTCCGAATTTTCCCTTTTAAACTGCTATCCTAGGCAATTGTAACCATTTCTAAATACCAGATACTGTATTTTTCAGAGTATAAGATGCACTGCAGTATAAGACGCACCTTAGTTTTTGGGGAGGAAAATAAGAAAAAAGCTGATCGGCAGGTGGATTGGCCTCCCGGAATACCCCCAATCAGCTGTTCCCAGAGGTGAATTTTAGCAGCAGGTTCCTTGGTTGTGAGCTCTATGCCTTGCTTTTTTTGGCTTTTATTTTTCTGCTTCTGGAACTCCGTTTCAGAAAAAACTTTTTTCTGCTTCTGAAAGCCTGCGAAACAGAGCTTCAGAAAAAAAGCCTCTGAAGTTCTGTTTGGGGCTTTTTTTCTAAGCTCCGTTTGGGGCTTTTTTCCTAAGCGCCATTTGGGGCTTTTTTCCGAAGCTCCATCTGGGGCTTTTTGTCTGAAGCTCCATTTCTGATGCTTTTTTCAGCCTCTGAAACCTCCATTTGAGAAGCTGGGCGGGACTACATTCAGAGCATAAGACACACCCAGATTTTCACCCTCTTTTTTTGGGGGGGAAAGATGCGTTTTATACCCTGAAAAATATGGTATTTATTATACTAAGACTAGACTTTGAAACAATAACAGAAGCAGATAATCTATACCAACGTTGGCGAACCTTTCACATTCTTGCGTGCCGGCCTGTGCCGGAAGTGGCACACAAAACCGTCCTGTGCCAAATGTGCGGCCTCGCCGTCGCGTTCGTGCGCTCTCAAATGTGTGCCAGCCACCTGGCCATCACGCGAG
The DNA here is from genome assembly GCF_028640845.1 of Ahaetulla prasina. Lineage (NCBI taxonomy): Eukaryota > Metazoa > Chordata > Lepidosauria > Squamata > Colubridae > Ahaetulla > Ahaetulla prasina. The sequence goes on along the minus strand of NC_080545.1, from coordinate 62,752,750 downwards.
CGGTGCCGGCGACCCCGGAAGTGCGGTGATCCATCGCGCATGCGAGTGATGCCAACCCGGAAGGCTGGGTACCAGCTCGCGCATGCGCACTGGACCGCTGCACTGTTGGGGTCCGCCAGCACCACGCATGCAATGGCCAGCTGGCTAGCATGCGTTTGAGCGCAGGAACGCGATGAGGAGCTGGCAAGGCTGCGCATTTGGCACGGGACGGTTTCATGTGCCACTTCCGGCACGCATGCCATAGGTTCGCCAACACTGATCTATACTTTATAAATATTTGTTTCTTAAATTTATTTGCCACCCATCTCGCTGATGGGCTACTCTGGATGACCATAGTAGTACCTTAAACTAATAGTAACAGTAGGCTAATAGTAGTATCTTAAACACATTATGATTTACAAAGTCTAACTGTTTCCAGCAAAACAGGTTTTTGCAGCCAGGATAATATATGCAAGTGTCCAAAAGTGTACCGAATTTAACTCATTTAACATATTTAATATTTCCCATATTCAGATCACCATGGGCTATAAGGAATGGCCAAGAAAAACAGGAGTCGTGATGGAAACAGATAATGGAATATTTATATGTATCTATTGCAAGTCTTTAGTAATTTGAGGATAATTCATATTAATTCAAGCATAAATAACTAAATAAAAGTCGTGTTAAAAATAGAGCTGGGACAGAAAATACAGTAAAAAGTCCTCCAAATGACTTTTATTTTAATAAAAGTGAGAATTACAAGGTCTGCAGACACGGATTTTCAATTCATCCTGATTTTTATAACATAAAGCCCAGGAGTGCTAGCTCTTCACCTCAATCTTGCTCTTTAGCCCTTTTCTCAAAGAATCCAGAAGTGTGTGCTGAATAATTTCCTTGAATTCATCCTCTGTATGCTCAAGTTCAGAAAATCTTTGAATAATGGCAGTCAGGCAGAGGACAGCATTGTCACTTAAAGCCATTTCCTCTAACTGCAAAAGAAAAGGATCAGGACACATGAGATTATAATCCTATTAATCCTATAAATTGGAGAAATAGTTAAAACTATGCGCTAAAATAAACATAAACCAGATCCCTAATGATAGTTCAAATCAGCTATAAAGTGATTAAAATTGCAAGTAATCTTCATTAGCAGCAAGATATGATCAAAACTATATAAATTTACTGCAAATCTTTTATAGGCTTCTTTTTTCCCAGAAAGAAAATAGAGTTTTGTTACTATATGGCAGGCAATCATAGACCATAAACTTCTCATTCAGGAATTCATGCTGAAAGAATGCATCCTTTCCCTATCACCTAGTATGAACTCCTATTGCAGTTCATTATTTCCCCTTGTGTCACAGGAAAGTCAAGAAGTTGCACAGATAAAAGGCAGAAGAGAGGAAGAAATTAGCAAGAATCCAAAGGAAATGTTTTGCAGGACCAGGCTCCTTTAGCTTGCCTCCATTTCTATTTCAACTATTTCCACCTCCTAATATACTTCTCTACACCAGATCCTTTAAAGACCCCTGGAACTTAAAAATGCTTTTGCGAGAATGCAGATACATCTACATAGCAGTAGGCACAACGTCTCTCAATATCATTATAGAAATGATACTGGCACTGCTTTTTTAGGGTATATAGAGAACCAGGTTAGAAAATGGAATGTGATTTGGAGGGTGCATGGTATACCTTAAAACATTTGCTGTATCCTGAATAAAGGAGCATTAGCTTTAATTAAATTAGAGAAATTTCTAAATCAAAGTTAAAGTACAGTTGGCATCAATTTCATTCAGTTGATTTTGCAAGAAACTGAAAGAAGGACTTTCAAGGATACCATGGCTGGTAAGTATATGTACTGTAGAAGAGTTAACAAAGCCATAACAACAAAAAAATATACAGCAACTGCTATGTATCAAATGAAACCTGGATTATTTATTGTGGAAACAAGATTAAAAGTTCTGGGCAACACCAACTATTTCCACTCATTTCTTTTGTTGCTGTTGTTGTTTAAACAGATTCATTTGTTATTTCTCTCACAACTAGAGTAACACATGACAAACAAGACAAAGTATGCAAATATTGATTTTTTAAAAAGTCATTAAATTGTAAATATGATAACAATATAAAATGAATATATTTCTAAGAGCCCAAACATTAAGCAAAGTCAGATATTTTCCATATTAATGGGACTCACCTGTATTGTGTAAAAACAGTTATGCATTACCGGGATAAGGTAGTTGACATCTATTTTGTTCATCCCTTTGATATGAGAAATGATGTCCTGGAATGCTGACAAACGGACATCAAAGTTGATCTCATCAAGATGGTGCGGACTGAAAGCATTCAGCTAAAACAAACAAAATGTCTAATCAAGATAAAAATCAAACTGATTTTTTTAAAAATTAAGCAAATGAGGAAAACTGCTACATACCTTGACAGTTTCTGTGATATATTTTATATTACTTTCCAAATGAGATAATGTCTGTTAAAAAAAGATTGAAAGACATTAAAAGACAAAAATTAATGAATAATGTAACTTACATTTATTTCATACATTAATTTTTAGGCTGTTTTTAACTTCATAGAAGATAAAAATAATTAGAGCAGCTAAAACTAAATGGATATTGTCCATAAGTATGTAAATACACTACACCTTTGTTGCAATTTGACTAAGGTCGCATTTGTTTGATCAATACTTGGAAAAATATAGTCCAAAACCTCTTAAAGACATCAAATTACCTATCTATGAGCAGAGATTTTTAATGGAAGCTATTAGAAAAGCCTCCTCCAACTACAGGTAAAACTCAACTTATATCCATAATTGAGCCTGGAATTAAGTTATAAGTCATGTCAGATGCTAACTGGGTCATGATGTGATCATGGTCAATTTTACAACTTTTGCCAGTGGTTCTTAAGCAAATGATGCAGTTTTAAGCAAATCCATTGTCTGCAACCGGAAATAAATAGCAATAGCACTCAGACTTATAGTGCTTCGTAGTATTTTATAGACCACTCTTCCACCGTTTCATAGTGCTTTATAGACCACTCTAAGTGGTTTACAGTGTCAGCATATTGCTCCCAATAATCTGGGTCCTCATAAATGTCAGTTTCCAGCAAAAAAATTTTTTTAAAAAATCGCATAACTGTAGGCTGCTGCAACAGGCATAAATGTGGGCCAGTTACAAAATGACCCAGTATTGACTGCATGGAAAGGCGCCAATCCTCAGAACTTTGAATCCAGGTTGCAAGTAGCCCTGGGGAGGTCTGTTATAACTTCAAACAGTGACAGGTCATAAATCAAGGGGTTGTGACCCAGGTTCCCGGACTAGGACTCCTGGAGGAGGATGATTCAGAGAGTGAGGAGGAGGAGGAACAGGCAAGGCCTGCTTCCCCTGGGCCCTCACCCAGGAGGAGGAAGAGGGGCTGGCAAGGCCTGATTCCCCCGGGCCTTCTTCTGATTTGACAATGCCCCAAGAACAATCTTGGCTTGATGCAAGACTGCGCAGACGTGACCAGCGCGCGCAGCAGACAAGACGTTGGGACAAAGTCAAAGAATGATGAGTCACGGAGTGACACCCACAGGGGCTATAAAGCAGGAGGCGGAACTTCCTGGCTTTTTGTCTTGGACAAAGCAATGAACTTGCGCGGGCAAACTGTGTCATGGATAGAAGAATCTGTTTGTAAGTAAATCGTGCTTTATCTATAATTTTCTGGTTATCTCCAGGGATTTTGGCAGGCGTGTGGGGAGACATCTCTGTGCCAGAAGGAATACAGCCAAGTGTAAATAAACTGGGAAAAGGCCTTTGACTGACTTTTTGTGGGGAGTGGTGGGAGTGGGAAACAGAACACAAGGACTACCTGTACTGTTTTTTATGGCAAAAAGATAGAAAAGGATAATACATAAAAAAGGACTTATAAAAGAGTCAAGATTAGTCTCTACATAATGGAATAAGAATATTTTTTTAAAAAATAAGCATTTATATACAGTAATACCTCAAAAACCCCACAAAGTGCTTGCCGAGACAACTTGTTCTGAATAACAGAAAACAGTTTTGCCAGAGGTTTAAGGAAGCTTGCTGGAGTTAAGCAATGTTTCAGTAGATTCTGTACTGTCTCCAGAATGTCAATCTCTGTATCCTAAAAGAAAGAGGTACAGGAAAAAGATAGAACAAGGATTACAGGAATGTTAGTTTATTGCTTAAGGTGTAATAACAGAATCTTGAAAACCTGCCAAAATATCCTAATGCCACTGCTTATACTGAAAAGACTCAAGGTAGCGTAATCTTGAGTTTTTTTTCTCATGTCTTCTCCCTTTGTAGGACTAAGTTATCTCTTATTTGCCCTATTGATTCTTGCATATCTTCTTCTTGAAGATTATCCATGCATTCCTCTACGTCAAGGGTGTCAAACTGGTAGCCCACGAGCTGGATGCATCATACGCAGGCCATGCCCACCCCAGCTCTGCAAATGAGGAAAATGTCACAAAACATCACGACAGGAACGTGTCACCATGAGTTTGACACCCATGCTCTACATAAATACACTGCAAAGGACTGCAATTGACTAAATTACTGAAAGTACCTTTATGTACCCTTCTGAGAATTTTAGAGATACCAAGTAAATTTTGGTTGATCAAAGTACCATCACCAAATGAAGTATCTATCAATAAGTCTAAATATTGAAGCTCCATCAAACTATCACAAATCAGTAAATATTTTCAACTTTATCTTGTAAATAAACTTAGTATTGTTTTTTGTAGCTAGTCAAGCACGATGATCCTGTTAGTGGATTTTATTGGCAGAAGGGGAAAATGTCACCCAGCCTCCAATAGAAAATTCCTTCTATTTCTTTTTATTATCATGTTAACCATGCGACATTCCTAAGTATATCATTTTCTTTTACGCTTATCTATTTATATAAAAGGATGTATGTATGTTTGTTTGTTCAAGTGTAACTCTGGAACACCTCGAGCAATTTTGACCAAACTTGGTACACAGATGACTTACCCTCTGGAGACAAACACTGTAAGGGTAAGACAGCCATGTGTGTGTGTGTGTGTGTGTGTGTGTGTGTGTGTGTGTGTGTGTGTTCCAGCATAACTCTGGAAAGCCTGGGCCTTTAAGGAGAGCAAGTGCGACATCCTAGAGCGACATTTGTTCATGATGTAATGGGAGGATGAAGGATAACTCCTCCCCCACCTCACAGCTTCAGTCTTGTTTTCCCAGGATTGTCCTTCACCCCAACTCATCGCACGAAGGACGAAACCACACCAACTGAGGTGAAACGGGTATGGAGGCCACAGAGGAGACCCAGTCTATTTCAGCAGGGGTGGAGGAGGCACAGCATGGCCCAGCTCAGGGATTTATGTTCCAGTCCCAGGTCCAGTTTGAAGAAATGGTAAAATGGATGGTGGCGCAGGTAGGGAGGTGGAGGGGGAAGGGATGGGAGTAGGGGGAAGAAAGGCCCGTCTCAATGGCTCCCTGTCAAACAAATGCTTCAATGTCTATAAAGCACCGGGTTATCAGCTATTTCACAATAAAATTGGAGTAAGAACTTCCCAATTAAGGGTTGTGATATTTCAAGATAAAAAAAGTAAACTGAAATTCTTGATTAGGTTTATGTCAGGTGCTGACATTCTGAATTTTAAATCAAAATCACAATTTAAAAGATCAAGTTAATGAACAAAAGTCATTTCTGGACTTCTTTACTTCTCAATAATTTTGCTCAATGAGACTAAAATTACTGATTTTGAGGAAAACAATTGTAATTTATCTTGCAACTTTTGGGAAAGTCCTTTAAATAAGGAGTAAAAAGGTTGGAAGGAAGGATTAATTTGGGAGGCTTCACATTTTCCCTGTATGCTTATACAAGCGCTATTATGCGGATCCCTGCAAACATTTATGACAAACTTAATGTAAACTGGTCAACCATGAAGGCCACATGAAGATTTCTTTTTTCTTATACCAAGATCAGATTTTCTTTTGTTCCCATTTTTTGCATAACTCAAGCAAGGTTGGTTTAGCAAATAATATCAAAATAGGTCTTTTATAAAGTCTTGGTGCTGATTTGGAAAATTGTATTTACGTTTTCAAAAATTTAAAGATGCTGCTTGCAGAAATAGATGGGGAGCTAAGAGATTATTTACAGAAAATTAACAAGATGTTCAAGAGGGCATTCTGCTCTCTACATTTGTATTTAGAAATTCCTATTTTATAATGCAAAAGTATGTTACTTAATTACACAGATCAGTATACAACACATTCTGAATCTAACTGAAGTGGCTATAGCCTAGGCTTCCATATCGTTCCCTCTGCTTCATCCACTATTTTTCACATCCTGCTAAGCTTCATTCTTTGTTGTAGCCGTTACATAACCCAGTTACTTTTCAGTGTCAACCCGAATGCATGTAAAGTCCGTAAGTGCAAAATCATTTGAAATGTCATCACAAAAGTAATCTAATCTGAAAGAAAATATTATTTTCCATACACTTTATTGTAAACTTACCTGCGTAATGTTGGTCTGCTGAAGGAAAGGGAGCAGGAGGCCAATCAGAATAGAACTCTGGTTCTTATCCTTTATAAACTTGCTAATCCTAAAGACAACAGAAAATACACAATGTATTTATAATTGTAATTATATCACAATGTAATGTTTCAGGTGTCTAAATTAAAAACCAAGCTTTTTTAATATGTAGTCTTGAAAAGTTTTGAACTTCAGTATAAAAAGAACATGTCATTGGATTCACAGAAATCTGAGAGATGTAGAGGAAGAAAGTAATTTTTTGCATCTGTTCTGAGTGAAAACGGAACAATTATCAAAGTCATCTAATTTGTTACCTTCTGAGAGATTAGGATAAGATTGCTTCTACTATTTTCTATTAATCCCTTTCCCACCAAAGAAAAAGAGCTATTTCTTCTCCACCATTTCTACAGCATTAAAAATCCCTGTAAATATGTACTATTAGAAAGGATAAGAAACCACTTACTTTGAAAGAATGTTGAGTTCTTTGCTGAGTTGTGCGTTATACTTTTTTTTCTTTATCCTATCTATGCTGATCATAGTTTTGTTGAGATACTGAAGAACTGACGGGACATGGGGGAGAACTAGCCTTGTCCCCATACTTGGAACATCTAAAATGAAGATGTAGAATACAGCCATTTAAAGTGAAAAACCCAAGCCTTTTTTCCCCACACAGAAAACACAATTTAAAAAAAAAAAGTGTTTCAACTTTGTTATTATTTTTATTTTTATTTATATACATTATGATGCTGATGATGAACAATACATTTTTTAAAAATATTTAAATTCAGAAACTTTGCAAGGCAACAAAAATCTTGCATATACTCCCATTTTTGAGTCATTTAATTTTTTGGGGGGTCATTTTTGGCTATCAAAAAAATCATGTAGTTGTACCAAACATTGAAAAGGTGGCTGACTTCCGGTGTAAATCTTAAAAGCTGGCAACTCTGACTACTTTTTCAATCTGTGCCTCATTTTGAAGAGAAGCCCATATTAGGCAACTCTTCTGAAGGAGTTTATTCCAAGGTGAAAAGGTATTTCCTGTAATCACCACACTTCTGACTTGTGAATTGCAGGAAGGCAAGTGAAGGCTATCAATGTAAAGGCTGAATATTGTGGGCCTGGACAACTCTTTAAGTATCCTAAGCTAAGACCAGGAAGTGTCTTTCATTTTGTTTACATATTCTGTGTAAAACAACTTTGAATAAAAGCATATACAGGGAGTCCTCAAGTTACAACAGTTCATTTAGTGACCGTTCAAAGTTACAATGGCACTGAAAAAAGTGATTTATGACCATTTTTCACATTTATGACCGTCCCAAAGGTGTTTTTTTCAAGAGACAACTGGACTTTGTTTTTCTTCGAAGACGTTTCGCTTCTCATCCAAAAAGCTTCCATGATCTGGATGATATCTCCATAGACACACTTATGACCATTGCAGCATCCCCGTGATGTGATTTACATTTGAATATTTGACAACTGGTTCATATTTATGACAGTGTCCCAGGTTCATATGATCACCTTTTGCAGCCTTCTAACAAGCAAAGTCAATGGAGAAACCAGATTCTAAGTTACTATTAGTAAGTAATGTTACTAACTGAATAACCGAAGTGATTCACTTACCTTCTATGGCAAGAAAGATCATAAAATGGGACAAAAAAGTTCACTTAACGTATTTCTCACTTAGCAACATAAATTTTGGCTCAATTGTGGTTGTACGTTGAGGACTCTATAAAGCTCAAATATAATATACTGAAGCCGTTTTCATTTACAAATTAACTCTCCGTCCTATCATCGTCTGTATCTTCTTGTGTTTTTAAAAGTTGCTTAGAACTTAGCACTTTCTCTGAGAGTTTGGGTCCCAATGGTAGCTGGACTGCCAATTATATAGTTTTAATATTATGTGCCTTTGACTTTATTTTATAGATTTTCCTTGTTTTTCTGAACTCCTTCTGCCCTATGGAAACGGGCAGTATTGTAATAAACAAATAGTGCCATCCAATTGAGGCCTATCAATTCCTACCTCCTGCTATTTCTTCAACTTCAATAAAGACGCAGTCGCTCACTGTCAAGCTGCTAACTTGGTCATTAGGTTCAAAGTCAGGAATATTGAGAAGGCTGTCAATCACATCCATCACAGTACTAGCTGTTCCCTCTCCCAGAGCCTTGGCTGAGAGCAAGGCAGATACATTTGATAATATGTCATATTCTGGATGCCCTGGCTTCTGCTTAGCCAGCAAAATGAAATACCTAAAAGCAAAGTGAGAAGGGGGAAGGGGAATTTTAAGAAATAAATTCTATGGTATTCAAAACTGAAAAAAAGACAAGTTTTTCATTCTTCTGGTAGAAAACTTAAAGAAACTACTTCAACTTCTTTTACTATAAAAACATTTATGACCATTTCCAGATATTAGCAGTGAACAAAAAGCATGAAATCTCCTGAATACTTGCTACCATATTTCAAACTATGTCTGAGGTTCAGAAACAGACTATTCTATGAACACTAGCCTTGGAGATGAAAATATAACTGAATTGAGTACAATTCTACCTGTAGGATTAAAAATACTTGAGAAGTTCAATAGATAGAACTCCTGCTGTAATAAGACATGGTTCATACATTGTATTAAGAGCAGGGTGGGTTTCAAAACCCGTCACTACTGGTTTGCTCGTGGGTTCGTGCGTGCTTGGGCAAGTGCGTGACACTTCTGCGCATGCACAGAAGCATCCAGGCAGGCAGGCGGAGCCTTCCGCTGCTACCGGTTCACCCGATTTGGTGCGAACCGGTAGCAACCCACCACTGATTAAGAGATACCATATTTTTCGGACTATAGGACGCTCCGGACTATAAGACGCACCTAGTTTTTGAGGAGGAAAACAAGAAAAAAAAACTGCTTCTGCCTCCCAGCATCTATCCGGTATTCATCAGGCCTGTTCGCTGCCGTGACACATTCGCCATCACTGGCAATTTGCCGCTGCCACCGCCACTGCCTGTTCGCCATTGCTGCCTGTTCACCACGGCTCATTCGCTGCCGCCGCCCATTTGCAAGAAGCACATTTGCTGCCGCCACAGCCTGTTCGCTGCCACAGCTGATTCTAAAAAAACTGATTGGCGCCACACAAACTCCCCTCCCCCCACCGCAATATTCGCTGCATAAGACGCACAGACTTTTCCACCCACATTTGGTGTGTGTATGTGTGTGTGTCTTATACTCCGAAAAATACAGTAATTAAATAATCACATTTTGCCTTTTGGGTTGTAGAAAACCATCGTTTGGGTGTAAAGCAAGAAATCACTTGATTTAAAAAGAATGGGACTGAGAAATGTCGGAAGCTGCAGTGACCTCTCCTATAAGCCCCTTTGAATCACAAGCTTGCAATTTACTCTTGTTCACAGCTCCAGGAAAAGAAAAGCAGAGAGGGAAAAGAAGAGGACAGAAAGGATGCTATATTTTGGCAGGACACAAATATTTGCAATACATAGTTCTAGCCCTGTTTTGCCTGGTCCCAGTATTACCGTTATCCTAACTGTTTTGTTTGTACATAAAGAACACAGGCAGACAACTAACGCTCTCCATCTGTGACTGACGTACAATTTCTGTCAGCCAAATGAGCCATGTATAAGAGCTAATGGGGGTTGTAGTTTGTGACTAATGCAAATGGCAGAGAGTTCTAAAACCACAGTTGCATGTTAACCTGCAGGGCAATAAACCTACTGGATTTAAAGCTTTTAAATAATGTAGACAGTACAGTCTATAATAATTATTGGAGGGGTGGTGTTGTTTGCTAAAAACAAGTAGCTTACCTGGGGTTTTTGCTCCAGATGTGAATAATTTTGAGTAAAGGAGTAGGAGAATACTGGCTCTCAGAAGCCAGCCTAGTGATCTGAAAAAATAAACAAAGCAGAAAAATAAAATCAGGATCCCTTAACAAGTATATCATAGGACAGCTATTCAGAATAGAAGAAGCAAGATTATTTGAACCTGAAAGAACAATGAACTATCTGGCCTCACATGCGGTACTATGCCAGTGGTTCCTTTCATCTTGACGTAGCACAATATATGAATCTAGTATGAATGCAACCAATATTTGCTGCAATGCTTTTTGCCCCAGAATAGCAAAAGCTGCTTCCATTGACCTCAAGCACAAAAATACTTGGAAGAGCCCAACCCAGCATGTTACCATCAGGCATTGTCTTCAGTTCACGAAGTGAGACGGGCCTACTGATAATTTCAAAGAATAGTCTCTAAGTTCCAGGATTCTAGCTCCAGAGAAAGGTGGATATCACATACCGCTTCTGGCTAAATTACAGAAATTTTCCTTCCAGCCAGAGCTAACAAGAAGAAATTTCATATTATTTATATTTAAATATTATACAATATCATATAACTACTATAAATATGGTTTATTTCATCTTTGTTAGTGTAAGTTGGCCTGACTTAAAGAGGAAGAAGGTGAATTTATGAACTTCAGATTCCATTCCTACTCCACTGGGACTTAGCCAGTAGCTTCATCTATTATGGAGGCCAATGGTATAAATGAAAATAAGGGAGGATAGAACTCTGAATGCAATAATCTCTGCCCAGTAACTCTGGCTAACTTAAGGATATACATATTCCATATAAAGGAGACTCTTCTGTAATTTTTACATTTCTCAGTTGCAAACGTAGTGTTGTATTTGCTGATCTATGTCACTGTGATGAAAATTCAGCCAATATTTATTGAACCGTATGTTCAATTTATATGAACACCAATCTCAAGTTACTGACCTTGAGCAGCTAACAGCATTAAAAATATAAAAGCAGAAACGAAAAATGACATATCTACAACAGCAGCCAGGGTAAAAGCAGCTCCATCAATAACAATTAATACAGCCAAAGCACGGGCTCAACCCCACCTTTTGACCCTCAGGCACCTGACAGATCGATAACATTTTAAGTAAAATATAAGGCATGAAAATGTGGACCATCTAAGGGGGATATAATGAAGTGAGATACTTTATTTTAATATACTCTTTTCCTTTTGCCCCAAATTTTATTCTTCTCCCAGAAGGTATATGCTAACCTTGGGAATCACTTACTGAAAGGAGCGGCCTTACCTGGGGCCATACCACTGCACAGAACACAGCATCAATCTCTTCTCCACTGAAGCTGTACATTTCAAAGTCAGAGAAAAAGTCTGCTATAAGCTTAAGTCCAAGGCGCCTTAAGTTTTTCAGCTGGTTGATAAATCGGAGTTGAATCTGTAAAAAGAAACGGTGATGGTTTTTTTCTTTCCTTAAGCAAAATGTTTTCAGAAAATTGCATTTTTTATTCATGTACTGGGTCAAAATATTTAAAATTCATTATTAGACATTATTAGCATGCATTATCCACATATTATTATCCACATATTATATCTACTTAAATACAATGATACTTTGGGAAGTAGCTTTTTAGATACCCTTGGTAACTGCATATTATTTTTTCTCTATAACCTTCTTACTATGGAAATTGTAACTTCTATAATGTGTGAGAGGTAAAGTCAACACAAAATTCTGTAACACAAGTTAAGAACTTGCATAGCAGAGAAAGAAAATGTAAGCACCACAGCCACAAAAACATTATTCAGAATTGCAAACTTTAGGAAATTGTAAAGCTAAGTTTCTTTATAACTATAGAAAGTTAAAGTTTAACACAAATGGGAATGTTTGTCTGCAATATACGATTAACATTCAGCAAACTATCAAGTAAAGTACAATTAGGGCTCTCACAGACTTTAATTGTCTTTAAGCTCTTCAATAGATAATGAAATGTTAAATTCAGTTTAACAAATGACAATGGTGAAAGTATTTTTGGGGTTACTGAATTACAGATTTTCATTTCAGTATTACTGAATAACTTTATGCAAAACTTCACCTGTAATTATCTTGCTAAAAAGATAAACCTTTTCCCAGTTTAACCAGCTGCCTCATAAAGGTCTGAGCCTGAAAATACTTTTGGAATCTAACAATGTAACTATTTTCCCCATCTCTAAGATTAGGATTATTGCTCTATGCTAGTTAGTGTATGGAAATTCTATGCTAGACCATAATAAAGATTTGATTTGATGTTGGTAAAACAGAGGAGGGCTATCAAGACAATTGAATTAAAATTGACAAGCAAATTTAGCTTACTATTATGTAGCACTGAAGTAATGTACTTCATTTAGCCTAGCATGACTCTCTCTGCCAAAAATACACAGAGACTATAACAGAAGGTTACTAATATTATCAATAATCTTTTGTTGATACTGTATATCTAAAATATACACACTGCACTTTTTGTTTTAAATTTAGAACCTAAACCAAATGTTTAATTTTGTAAAATAACTGAAATGCATCCTTGCAAGTCACGCTAATGTTCAGTAAGCATTTAATTCAAGTAGCCTAAATGTAGTAGCCTAAACACCAAATTAGCTTACTAGCATTCCTTTCTTAATTAATTATACCAAGATTTTTTTTAACTCTTACATGTCAGCTTAAATATGCAGCAGCTCTCACCTTTTCTCTTTGCTGAAGAATGTGTGATACTGTTGCTGTCATGCAAAGTAAAATCTGTAAAATCTCAGGCAGGTTCTGGCTGATTAGATGTCCCAGGTTTTTTAGTACTACTTCCAAGCTGTTGAAAAGGCTATGTGCACGGCCTAACGGGAGGACTTGGGATAAATCCAAATCTTGCACAGATTGAAGCACTGCAGAGTGGCAATGTCCTTTAAAACAGAGACAAAATATAAAAGAGGAAAGACAAGAATATTTTTTTTTAAATCTAGATTCAAGATTTGGTCACAATAGTAGAAATTGGCAAATTAAGAATGGTTGTGCTTTAGCTAAAAAGCAATGCCCAATTTGGGGAATCAAATTTTAAGGTGATATTTAAAAATGACGGAAAACAACTCTAACTAATATAGAAGAAGGCTGAAACCCTATATGTGCATACATGTTATCTCACTTAACAAATCAATTTTCAATTTCAAAAACAGTATGTTTAGGATTCTAACACAGGATAAATGTTCATATTTTCAAAGTGCAACTGATATTTCACATTAATCAAGACCTATGAGATGTGATGACTGAGTTCAGTAACTAAATGCTTAATATTACGTATACACAAAATCTCTGGTTCTACTAGATCAGGGGTGTCAAACTCATGTTTATCGTCATGTGTCGTATCGTGACTTTTCCCCCTTCGCTAAAATGGGGATGGGCATGGCCAGCACGTGACACATCTGGCCCGTGGACCGCAAACTTGACACCCCTGCATTAGATAATGCTGATTCAGCATTAATCTCCAGAATGAGAAAGGTTTACTTTCCCATAAACAATTGCTCAACCAATCTCAATATAATATCATTAAGTCAATTTTGTCATCGGCTTCATTATCATTGCTGCACATGGTGTGCTCATGCTCATGAATTTACATTAAAGAAAGTTGGGATCAACACAAAATGGTACATAATTGTCCTAAACAGGCAGGTTCATGTTTCAAGATTTTGATCAGTAAGCCACAACCTCCTTTAGAATATTAGCGGCCTCACCAAAGCCATGTAATCCTTGAAATCACCGGTTGCAGTTCACAGCAATTCAACATAATTCTCAACCACTGTTACCACTGGCTTTACTGGTCATCACTACTGTACTTATGACACGGCTGCTGTAAAGCCACTTAACTCTTAAGAGTATAAGCATTCCGGGAAGAGGACTAAAAATCAACTTTAGAGCACTCTCAGAGCAATTGCCCAGTTGACTAAAAGCTTTCATTCTTAGCCCCCCACCCCCACCCCCACCCAAGAATTAGCATTAGCTCTGAGAGGTTTGATGGTTCATGACAGAGCCCATCAAAGTCATCATATTCTGAAGTCTTGACCACCTTTTCGAACAAATCAACCAGGAGACTGTGAGCTCTAGTTTTACCTTGGGCATGAAAGTTGGCTGGGTAACTTTGGGCCAGCCACTCTCCCTCAGCCCAACTCACCTCACAGGGTTGTTGTGAGGAAAATAGGAGGAGGAAAGAGTATGTTTGAGTTATTTATAAAAATAATAAAAGTGGGATAAAATATCCAAACAAAAACGCAGGAAAGTGGGTAAGAGAGTTAGGGGTGGGGAAGGAAAAGGAAATGGAAGGGAAGCTGCTTTTCCCCCATCACTATTAACCGGAGTGAAAGTGATTGCAGTCATGAATGCGGTATTAACTGCAGCTACCAAGTCACCAGTCACATGGAAAATGCCATGTTCTGCTTTAAATGTAAAGGAACCGTGCATATCATTCAATGCTCCACTTCCCTACTCATTCATCTAATTAATTTCTTTATACATTTTTTAAACCATCTGAATCTTGAAATATTCCAGACGGTACAAAAGAACACTAGCAATGAGCCAATGCAATAATGTATGCATAGAAATAAAATAATATTATTCTGCCATATATATTCAACATTCTAGAGCTACCGGCCATCCTCAATCTTCAATGGGCAATGCTGACAGTAGAGACACTTTCCATATGGTTTTGTGTTATGTTTATTTCTACAAGCTTCAATCCCCTTTAACATGTTGACAGCTCCATTATATTTGCCAACATTTTTTTTTCTGTGCAAAAACATACCATTATTGAAATGTCTCACAGGCTCAAAGAGCAGATCCAAAAACACCCTTATCTCTTCAGACAAAGAGCCTGCCAGGAATCTCAAAACAATAGCCATACGGGTCCCTGCTGCTGATTTCCCTTGTGTTTTGCTTCCGGTTTTGTTTTTCATCCGTCCATACAGAATCCTTCAAGGGGTAAAAAGAAATCATGTTAGCTTTTCAGAAGCAATGGGTCTATAGGCAAAAGGCTCTTTACGTGCTAGTCCTAGCAGAAATTCCCAGCACGCCACAGACTGCAATAATCATCCCAAATCAAACAGGCAGTTTGGTGCAGTGATTAAGTGCTGGTCTAGAAACTGGGACACAATGAGTTTTAGTCCTCTGTTAGGCATGGAAGCTGGTGGGATCATCGGATAGTCACTCCTCTCAGCCCAATCCACCTCACAGGGTTTTGTTGTGGGGAAACCAGTAGTAATAAACATCTTGATATATAATAGATAAAGGTGGGATATCCATCTGATCAACGATTATAATGGTTATTGCAAAATAATTCACAACTGAAAGTTCATTCTTCCATCCATACTTATTAGAACTTATTTCATTCTTTGTCCACATTTATTTTATTTATTGATAATCTTATATTTTACAATCTGGGCTGCATCTCTCCAAGCTTGGCTAATATTGGAAAGCTAAGTAGGATCAGGCATGAAACTTTGACAGGACATCACCAGGAAACCTCAGGACTACAGACTACTGGAATGTTGGAAAAAACCCTTTCTATATTGCTGCCATAAAATTATGTGGCCAAGTTTGATTCAAATAAAACTAGATTTAGGGAGTCCAGTTTGATTCAAATAACCCTAGATTTAATTAAACCCCAGTTTACATGCATATGGTAAACAGTTTTGCCTTCATTTTATTTTTACAATATCTCTGAAATATGTTAAGAGTAGAAAGTAGTAAATAGTTCAACGTAAACTTCATGACAATGGTATTGACAGATAGGCTTTTTTCCAATCCCAAATCAGCAATATAACCATTTCACCACATTTGGTCTTCACCGGGGTCACCATCAAGCCCACAGTTGGGAAATGTGTCCTTTGTTTGATTAGAAATAAAGCTAGCTTTTATAATTTAAGAGAAAAGCCACTTTTTAAAAAAATAAGTTGTGGTAGTAGTTTTATACAAGAACATGATTAAGTTAACAAGTTTATTATAAAGATGGTATGTTTACAGTAAAATCTGGACAATGGATCAGAATTTCCATCTTGTCTGGGAAGTAGGAGGTAAGATTTCATTTTTAAACATTCATCACAGCATGTATTGTTTGGTAAACTGTGCAGGTAAAAGTTTAAAATATTATACTCTAAGAAGTAAAAACACACATTGCCTAAAGCAATAAAAAGTAAAACAGTATCTATATTAACATACAAAAGTCCCTTACCTCATCAAAACAGGAATAAGTTCTGGTCGGTGCTGTGGTTTTACTATACTGTTTTCTTCAGAAATACTAAAATGAACTATTTCTTCTTTAAAACTCTTGTCTTCCAATAGCCGATATAAATTCTCTCTGTAAGTACATAACACAACTTAAGATTCTTTACATAATTTATTAAAATACAAACTTGAGAAGATACACGTGAGATGCTTATTCAATCAATGACCAGCAAAATTGACAAAAATATATAACATGAAAGTAAAATCAAATGGATTGGATAAAATACCAACACAACAAAGAGCCTTTATTCATTTTTAGTATGTTCTATCTATCTTTCTGTCTCATTTCTGACCTTCGGACTTTTCGCCGCGAACTGAAAACATATTTGTTTGTTCGTGCGGGGCTTTCTTAAATTGTTGAATTTTAAATCTTAAATTTTCTTTCTAGTTTTAATTGGGGTTTTTAGATTCATAATTCTTAATTTTTCGGCCATACTGTATAATAAGTTTTTTAATTGTATTTTAACTGTATATTGTTCTTTTTTATCCTGGCTGTACACCGCCCTGAGTCCTTCGGGAGAAGGGCGGTTTATAAATCCAATAAATAATAATAATAATAATAATAATTTCTGTCTCATTTTTAAATTGCCCATCTCCCTCACACTCTATAATAAACATGTAACATAAACTAGCGTAATGATACAGTGTTATGTCATTAAACCAGGCAAGTATACCTCTAAAATATTACAGTCCAAGAAATAAAAATGCACATCATCTAAAGCAATAGAAAGTAACACAATCACAGAATCTATATATTAAGTATGAAGTTGTATTTGTGAGTATATGATCACATATACCTTGTTTCCCCGAAAACAAGACAGGGTCTTATTTTCTTTTGACCCCCCCACAAATAAGGGCTTGGATTTATTATCAGGGTTTTTTATTATTTTGGGGGTGCAGGAGGCAGCGAGTGTGGGACTGGATGTCCCGTCGCTGCTGTCACCTCCCCTCCCTGTTCTTCACACCGGCCCAGTAGCCCAACACGTCCCACCCACCCCAATAGCAACAGATGCTTCCCTTCCCTGCCCTCTTTAGGGATGCAATTTGGGGGTGGCAGGTAGGGCGGGTGAGAAGTGGGACGTGTGTCTTACCTTTCCAGCTCCATCATGTTCCTCGCTGTTGTGTCCAGGGAAACACACTGTAAAAGAAAACCTTCTTGCGAGTTTAATCAAACTTCTCAAACTCGCGAGAAGGTTTTCATTTACACATGTTTTCCTGGACACAACGGCGAGGAACGCGACGGAGCTTGAAAGGTAAGAACTGTGTCCCGCTTCTCATCCACCACATCTGCCACCCCCATTGCATCCCTAAAGGGAGTGGGTGGCTAAGCAGAATCCCTGCCATGCCCGGCAAGGAGGGCGGAAAAGAGACGGCAAGGGGAATGTCTCGCTCCACACGTCTTGCTTCTCCCCCGCCCTACCTGCCATTCCTCTCGATAAAGACGGAGGGATAGGGAAGCAGCCAGGCTGCTGTTGCCATTGGGGTGGGGTGGGACATGTTGGGCCACTCGGCCAGTGGGAAGAACAGGGAGGGAAGGGCATGTCCCCCCTTTGCCCCCCTCCGGCCTCGCCTCAACTCATTTTGGTTGCGCAGTAAGCAACCGGAGGAAATGGCGGGACCGGCTGTGCACGCATATAAGTAGTTGGTGGGGGGGCTTATTTTGCGGGGATGGCTTATATTATCGCATTCACTGAAAAACCCGATTGGGCTTATTATCCTGATATAACAGTATAAGAGCACCAGCGTGCCTACCATACCTGTCCTAATGTTCCCTTTAGTTGTATTCATTTTATGTATTCAATTCATGCTTATACTTATATATATTATTTAATATGTATTTGACAAAATAAATAAATAAAATAAATAAATATGTCTTATTTTCAGGGAAACATGGTAATTCAATGCAGAGAAGCAGACATTATCTCTTACTTATAGGGCAGAAGATGTGGATGCTTGTAAGTCATGATACAGTCAAGAGCTACTTTTTGCACATTTTGGTCTTGGTGGGTCAGCAGCTGAAAATAATGTTTTAAAACAAACCAGGGTTAAAACAGAGCTGTGTTAGAGTAGCGTATTGCAATCAATATTCTTTCACAATTTACACTGTCCTTTTACTGAAGAGAATCCAGAGCGTAGTAATTAAGCAAACAGCAAAATCCACAAGCAGGGAATGCTTTTGCCATTTTAACAATTGTTCTTATACCTAGAGTCCATGAACTTCAAACATGTGCACCACTGTAAAAATCTGAAACACATATGTACTCTCCTATAAGACCATTGGTCCTCTAATAATTACCATATCATCTAGACTCTTAATATCTATCCCTAAACTGTGGTAATGCTTCATATTTCCAACAAGGAATTTGAGACAGGTAGCTCTAATTACTATAAAATGATTTACATTCTATTATTGAACTCTACTGTAAAGATTGCACAGTAAAAAAATTCTCAAAACAGAAATCTCGAAGAATCAGCTCCTTGTCAAAAAGCATAATCAGTTGCTATAATCTAAAAACATTTATGCAATCCCCATACTATCATGCTTAAATTCTTACTTCTATAAGGCTTTTCTTTTCACCAAAAAATTCATCATATACTTCAACGTTCTCCAACCTTTCTGGCTTTGAGGACTGGCAGGAGATGAGGGGATGGTTCCGCACAAGTGGTGGGTGAGCCTGCGCATAGCTCCGTTTGCGCCTGCATAGTGCTCAACCATTCACACAAATGGAGCTGTGCGCATAATCATCCATCACTTCTGCAGCCCAGTTCCAAACAGCCCAGTACTCGATACTGGGTCACGGCCTGCGGCTTGGGGACCCCTGATATACTTAACAAAACTCATTTCCTCTTTGACTATTTGACTTGCTGGGATAGGAGACAGCAAGCCTAGATCTTGCAGCTGATTTTTCTTAATAAATTGGAGGCTGATTTAAGCTATTCCTCACTACTATCATAATAATTCTACCACTAGCCAAGAAAGATCATAACAGAGCTCAGAAATTACTTTCTAATGTGAACATCACAATTCAGATTATAATGTGAATACATTTTGTTTTTCTTTTTTCCCTTTTTATTTTTACCTATCTTATGTTTGCTTTACTTTTATTTATTTGTTAAGCAACTAATTTCTTGAGAATAATTTAGTCACTTTCATGCTGGAAGTAGCATTCTTAAGTTTCTCTGGAGATATCAGGTTGGGAACAAATTCTGAAACAAAAAAACTTTCCCAAATTATTTCCAACTGTAAGATAATAAATACGCATGTATATTAATCATTTTAATCATTTTTTTAAATTAATCATTTTAAAAAATTTTTTACCTGAACATATATTTCATTCAATTTGGGTTCTAAGTACAAAGCACGGGGATTTGAAAACTGAGTGAAAACTTGTAAGTGACTGATAAGCTGCCTGAAAAACAAAACAGAGTAGACCAGCTATCAGTAAAAAACACCAAAAAAACAAAATTTTACTTTTGAGATGGAAACATTTTAAAACTACAAACAAATTTATCAAATGCTTTCTTTTAAATGTTCTTACGTACTTAAGTTTACACAGCTCTTTACAAAGATCACTGGGTTATTTTATTGAATCTAATATTGACTGGCCTGTCTTGGTTCAGACATTATGAAAAGAAACAAGCCAGGACTGCACATGATTTCAGATGCCTTTGCTTCCCTTCTGTGTTAGCTACATTTATGTCACCCAAACCCCATTAGCGCTATCCTTAGCTAGTGATTAACAATAACAAAAAAGCCAATTCCACACAGCTTGAAATCTACTTCCATCAATCATATTAAGAATAAGACAGACCAGCTTATCTGGGTTTGGATGTTACGCTAAGCTGTAGAAAACTAAATACTTTTTTATCAACTAAAAACAGAAAATTCCAGTCTCATATTTCTTCCAGAGAAGGTAACACTAATGCATTTACATTAGTAATGCATGGTAATTTGGAAAAATCCAGGGGATCACTTTGTTCATTAGACACTTCTAACCCATCATGACCCAAATAATATCAGTATGTCATTGTTATCTATCACTATTTGCTTTTGAGTTTTTTGAAGCAGACTTGGAAAAAGTTATTAGAATTAGAAAACCAGTTCTCATACCAATACTGAATTGAGGGATCTTTGCTCTCTGAACTTGGTTGTTTTCTTGCAGACGTTTCATTACCCAAACTAGGTAAAATCATCGGTGCTAGTAAGCTGTATGATTTGCTCTGTTTATATTCTAGTGGCTTGACTCTCAACTCCTTCAAACCAGGGGCGGGTTCCAAATCCCGTTGCTACCGGTTCACTTCTGCACACGCGATGCTTCTGCACATGCACAGAAGCGTCCAGGCGGGTGAACGGAGCGTCCTGCCGCCACCAGTCCACCCGATCAAACCGGTAACAACCCACCACTGCTTCAAACAATCACTCGATACTATAGATGAGGACAAAATCATAGTCTCATTTGATATCACAGCCCTTTTCACGTCTACAGATCCAGGCTTAGCCAAAGAATCTATGACCATATCATTCCAAAGCACACCTGACTTAACCAAATACACAAAGGATCTCATAATCCTGGGTGTTTTAATCTTTGTGTATTTGGTTAGATCAGATGTGTTGTTTAGCAATCTGATCATATATTCTTTCTCTGCCTAACCACAAATTTCCAATTTGATGGACAAACTTACCAACAAATTGAAGTACACCTATGTGATCACTGCTTTCAGGACTTATAGCTGAGGTCTAGAAGCCACAGCACTTCCACAAATACAACCCAAATATGGTTCAGATATGTAGACACCTTCACCATAATAAAAAGGGGCTAATTAGAGAACACCCATATAACTTCAACAACATCTTTAAAGGAATCCAGTTTACCAGAGAAGAAGAAAACAAGTCACTCCCCTTCCTGGACATCCTGATCATCAGAGATTATAATGGCAAATTGGAATCACAAGTGTATAGAAAAACCACCCACACCAAGTGCTTCACTACCAAAACAACAAGCCAACCTCACACATGAAGCTGTGTTTTAGAACTTTGTTTAGACAAGCACAAACTCACTGCAGCAACCTTGAACAGCAGAAAAAGGAAACAGAGCATCTATGCAACATATTCCAACAAAATGGATATCCACACAACTTTATCAAAAAGTGACTCCACTCAACCCAATACAGCACAACCAAACCAAGCCCTTCAAAGTATAACACTGCCATACGTCAAGAACATCTCAGAAACTACCAACAGATTATCACAACCGCATGGAATTCACGTAGTACACATGTCAACTTAAAGCCCCAAGTAAACAAAAAACCCTAGCATCCCCAAAAGAAAAAACAGGAGTAATCTACAACAGGGGTCCCAAACCCCCAGGTCTTGAGCCATTCAGAACTAATCACGGAAGTGATTAGCGAATGTGAGTATGAATCCCCACTTGCACAAGCAGCAGGCAAGCACATGCGCTTGCGTAGAACCATCCCCTCTCCCCACCCACTGGTCCACAAAACCGGAAAGGTTGGGGAACTCTGATCTACAACATACAGTGTAACGATTGCAACAGCCATACATAGGACAAACAGGCAGGAGACTGGCCGAATGCATTCATGAACACCAACTAGTAGTCAGAGGACATGATGAAAACTCCTTCATGACTCTTTCATGATTTCTTGACTACAGTAAATTTTTAAGCTTAAAATGATAAAACTGACCACTATTTCAATTCTGCAGAAATTTCATGAGGTTGGTATTGCCTGCTGAAATAATCTTAATTTTTTAAATATTGAACAATAACTTGTTTTTGTTGCCTTTTTCACCTTCAGAACTGTTCCTTAAATGTTCTCACTTTTTCAATCCAAACTATATTTCTTCTAGTCCAAATTTCTTTTGATATATTCTGCATATAAACTAAATAAATAAGAGGACAGTATACAATGTTTGCATACATCTTTCCAAATTTTGAATGATTTAATTGCAACATATTCCATTCTGCTGCTTCCTACTTATCATACAGATGAGGAACACCCAGGTTTTTTAAGGGTTATTCACAAACACAAGTCTCTACATAGTCAATAAATGTGAACTCCTTTCACTTTGTCTCTGATCCATCACTGTAATCCCATGTCACATTAAATCATGGGCAACATTACTGAACCTGAATTGTGAGCCTAATCGACATATGACTAAAATGTTCTCCTATTACATATTCTAATGACTGGAGAAAGACAAAGAAAAAATTAAGAAGCTATGCAAGGCATGTTACGGTTGAATAA
Organism: Ahaetulla prasina; assembly: GCF_028640845.1. Classification (NCBI taxonomy): domain Eukaryota; kingdom Metazoa; phylum Chordata; class Lepidosauria; order Squamata; family Colubridae; genus Ahaetulla; species Ahaetulla prasina. The sequence goes on along the minus strand of NC_080545.1, from coordinate 62,729,895 downwards.
CAAGTACCACAGGCTAAATTATATTTAAATGCAGATTTTCTTACAAGTTTTGATGAAAACCCTTATCATTTTCATTGCAGTTAAGACAAACATACTTTGTTGCTGCTCTTCTTGTTTTCCTTTTTGGCATTTCTTCAGTCATTTGGCCTTCAGAAGTTTGCTTCTCTTCTTCAAAGTCATGTGACTCATCCTCAGTTGTGTCTTGAAGATCCATTTTCTCTGGAAGATCTTTTACATCCTCACTACAACTGCTTTTCTTTCTAAGATCTTGCACTGGGGCTATTTGTGAATCAGCAGGATAATACTCATTGCTATAATAAAACAAAATGCAGGAGTTGGTCTTCCTATCTATCTTTTTTTCAATTCATTCTAGTAACTTATTTGTGCCTCAGTAAATAATAACCTTGTTGTGTCACTGTTACTCTTTGTGGCCCTACCTTTCCCTCTGTTTTAATGTCTGTGTTATGCACACAAGAGCCTGGCAGACTCTTTACTTTTCTTATTGATATTGTACTTCAAGGAAGACCAACTAGGAAACAAAGCTATAATAAACTACTTTTATTATAGTGTTAAGTAACAGAATCTTACACAATTGAATGCACCTCCCCGAGCCTCCCGTCCCACGTCCCCCCCACCTTTATCTACAAGAGAAATGAGGAGGATCAGGTCTGAGACATTTTCTCAAAACTGTATTTCTGTTTTGGACTTAAGATTTTATTTGTCTAATCAATGTCTTGGTTGCAGCTTTTGCTACTGCTCCTAAAAGTTATTCTCACAGTCCACTACACACCATGGTCTGTTTGTCATGAGTGCTTGGGGTGGGGGGAACAGCAAGTACAGTCAGACTTCCTTATTGATAAGTCATAATATGATATAATATGATATTCTATCATATGATTTAGTTGAAAAACTGCTTATGTTTCTTTAAGAGTAACCAAGTAATTCCAGCAGTGTTTGTGAAACATGTATATAAAGTATTTCTTCCATAAAAATCCTCACTTACTTAATAAATCTTAGTAGAAGTGGAGAAAGTTCTCTTGACCTGGATTCCACCCTGTATGCAAATCTTGACATTGCTTTCCAAAGTAGAAACCTAAAATTTGTATGATCCATTCTCTCGTAACAGCATGTCTGACATTTCAATTGCTCATCATACACAGCTCTGACATGATGTTGATAGATTTCTTCACTTCCAACATCCGTAACAGTTTTTGGTTCTTCTTTTAGCTCATTACGTAGCTCTTTTTCTATGGAAAAATCACCAAAATGAACATTAAAAACAAAATAAACATTTTTTTAGTCGTGCCAGCTAACCTATGATTGCAAATTTACAGAAAATCTATTTATAATCCTGGTTAATAAAGAATTTTTTAAAACTTAACATTTAAGAGAATTCACTTTAGTGAATACTGTTTAATCACTGGGGTTCTGCAGCAGGCCCAGAAGTTGGGTACTTCCAGAAATTGAGGCCTCCTATCAATAAAAAATAATTGTTTTGTGTTCTCTGAGACAGAAAAGAAAAAATAAAACTACAAGCAACAATTCCAGATCACTGCAAGCATGCCTGTTTTGCCATTGGAACCTGAGACAGACAGAGAGGGTAGGGGAGAAAATTCCCAGAGAATAGAAAGTCAAACATTATTTGCTCAGTTAACAAGCAGCTTTAGCCTTGTCTCCATCCTTATTGAGTCTTTTATATGACAATGTCTTACCAGCATAGGATACAGCTTTTTCCAAATGCTCATAATAAACTTTCCAGAATAGTTTGTTTTCCATTTCATCTGCATGGGACCTAATTAAAAAAGGGATTTATTTTTTTTAAAAGGAACTGAATAAATCAACTATTAACTATCATAGGCATGTCTTCTTTTCTTCACAAAAAATAAACTATTTTGTAATGTTCTTTTCTTAATTTATGAGGCTTTATTCCTATTATATCAATCCAAAATCATTTTGCTGTATGTTTGAAAAACAGAAGCATAAGAAATCTGATAAATATATCTTAACTTGCTCATATCATTCCATAATCTGATTTGTTCCAAAACTGCAAGTAATTTAACACGAGAATGATGGTGCTGAAATATTCAGGAAATGGTGCTTCATTAAGTCACAAAGAGAAGGAAAAAAGCCACCATATTGGGATTTTTTAATTTTTTTCTCTTTGAAAAGTTTCTGTTTGTTTAGTTTTCTTTTGCATGGTGAACTCATTTTTTTTCTTTTTATTTGTGATCATTCCTCAGCATGTGCTTAAATTTCAGTGACCACATGTTCTTTATCAGAAAGGGCAGTTCTTTATTTCAGAAAGCTACACTTTAAATAAATTTAAGAGCAAATTTAAGAGCAAAACCAAGAAAATAAACACTTAAATAAAGTATTTATTTTCTTGGTTTTGCTCTTGAATTATCCCTATGGAATTCTTTCAAATTTGCCCCTTTTCAGTTTTGTCCTTAATTTGGTCATTGTATCTTAAATACACACTAGAGAAGAGTAGATTTTCAACTAAACTGGAGAGTTCAGTAGTAGAATCCTTCATAAATTAATTTGTCTAATTTGCCTAATCAGTTTGATTTAAGGGTATATACATATACATACATGCATGCATACATATACACTCTAAATTCCTTCTTAGAGTGATTTAACACAGATATGCAGGGATAAGAACAGAATGGGGAAATCATTTAGTGAGCAATGTCAGTGAAAGACATTCTAGCAGTTCGGCCAGCTACTTCTGAGAGATACGGTACTTATTACTCACAGCACAAACACAGGTCAAGAACTCATTTTAAGACTTATGCAAACGTCTTGTGCAATTGGGATTTCAGCTCTTTCCTCATCTCCACTCATGGAAAAGCTCCCTGGATTCAGCCTGCTCGATGTTCGTCATATGGGAGCGTGAAAGGAGAGCCATTCCACCCAGAAACTCAATTACAGAGACGGATGAGGATCTTGGTTCTCTACTCTTTGATTGTGCAAGGAGTCCTTAAATGGCACTGCCGCAAACATGAAACTGCACTCCTTCACTTCTCAAACACCTGCTCATTAAGTAAATTTCCTTCCCACAAATGTTTAGCATCATTCATTTTCTCCCCAAGTTGAACAAAAGACTTTGAGGTCACATTCTAATGTATATGGGTGGAACCAGCATAATTCTATAGGACTGAATTCATTTATGAAACGAAACAGTTTTCGTGGACAAGACAGGTAGAACTGCAGTGTATAGATGCGGCAAAAAAACCAAAGTAACGAGGAATGCAATTCTGCAATAGTATCTTCATGATGAATGTGAAAGCTAGGATTTCAAGTTAACTCAGGCATTACACACTGTCCATTCATATCATATGAATCATATGATTCATATTATATAAATCATCTATTACATTTAAAAAGAACCTACCAGATGCCAGAAAATAGTAAGCTGACAATAAAGAAGTCATATTTCTCATAGGCTGAACAATGTTAATTATCCCCTCCTTCAAGAGAATGACACATTCAAAAGTCTCACCACAAATAAGACATTTACTTCATTAGCACATTAAACTACTGTATTTTTCGGAGTATAAAATGCATCTTTTTCCCCCCAAAAAAGAGAGTGAAAATCTGGTTGTGTCTTATACTCCGAATGTATCCCCGCCCAGCTTCTCAAATGGAGATTTCAGAGGCCGAAAAAAGCATTAGAAACGAAGCTTCAGAAACGAAGCCCCAAACAGAGCTTCAGAAAAGCCCCCAAACAGAGCTTCAGGGGCTTTTTTTCTGAAACTGTTTCGGAGATTTTCAGAGGCAGAAAAAAAACCAAAAAAGCAAGGCACAAAGCTCACAACCAAGGAATCTGTTGCTAAAATTCACGTCTGGGAACAATTGGGAGTATTCCGGGAGGCAGATCCACCTGCCAATCAGCTTTTTTCTTATTTTCCTCCCCAAAAACTAAGATGCGTTTTATACTCTGGTGCGTCTTATACTCCGAAAAATACAGTAACTCTCCACCCTACATAATTTACAAGTATATGATGCAATTGATTTTTGTCCTTATTTAGAACTACATAACTTTAGAACTATCTTTGCTTTTCTTTCAGAAATTCAAAGTGACATACACTACATTCTTTCCTACAACAATTCCCACAACAAAGGTTGGGCTTAGAAGGACTGATCCCACATCACCCAGTGAGCTCCCATGGCTTAGGGCTGACCTGAATCCGAATCCTTAAGCACAATACCCAATTTGCTCTTTTTCTTGAAAAAAACAGACTTACCTTATAAGCTCAATCACAGGTTCCCACAGTGGACTAAAGTTGATATAAAGCATTCCCAGTAAATACCGAAGAGGCACCTAGAATAACACGCTAAAATGTTTAATTGCCTCTTTCAAAATCACCACTGTTACATATTTAACAAGATCACTGGCCTACAAAGATATTCTTCTTAAATACCATCAGTATTTACATCAGTATATACAGGGCCTCTGGTGGCTCAACAGGCTAATGCAGCCTGTTATTAACAGCAGCTGCTTGCAATTATTGCAGGTTCAAGTCCCACCAGGCCCAAGGTTGACTCAGCCTTCCATCCTTTATAAGGTAGGTAAAATGAGGACCCAGATTGTTGGGGGCAATAAGTTGACTTTGTATATAATATACAAATGGATTGCTTAACACAGTGTAAGCCGCCCTGAGTCTTCGGAGAAGGGCGGGATATAAATGCAAATTTTTTTTTAAAAAAAGTATATTAGTATCCAATGCGTTAATTTTGTGAATTTCCTTAAATTCTACTAAGAATTAGAATAATAGTGGACTTTTCCTGAAATCTTGGACTACATATATTATATCCTCCTTTATTAGTTACACAAGTAGCCACTCTGGTATCAACAGCTGTTTTCTTAAAAGTTAATTCTTAATCAAATTTAGGATGACATGGCAGCTCATACTAAATCGTTATACTAAATGGTTATGGACTGTGATTAATGGCTCTTTCTTTCATCACAAAGGATGTTTCTTTCCAGCTAGTACAGTAAGTGAAGCCACAATACCACCAAGTGCTCCATATAAATCTGGTGTGTGATACAAAAGGAAAATGCACTGAATCCCACTTCGGCCTAGTAGTCTATATAATACTGCGTGCCCTCCTGCAAACATCTGACCAATTTGACAGTCATTTGGTTAAGAAAATAAAAATAGTACTTCAGTTTTACCAGCAAGATAAACTACTATAATTAAAAAAAGATAAATGTCTTTGCCTTAAAAACAACAGAATAATTGCTCTTGGCTTGAAACCTAATTGCTAACATAAATTAATCATTAGCTGATATCTCCACATAATCACAAATTTATCTGATCAGAAAATAAAAATAAAGATGGCTATGATTTCTATATTCCATGGAAATCCTGGATCTTCACCACTAGTCTGGTGAAGTTTCTCATCATGTTATTAAAGCTATTATAATATACAAAAAGTGCACGATCTGCTGGTAGGAAAATGTAATTATGCTAAGTCTTTTCACAAATGACACTTTTACCTCCTGCAAAGCTCCCTCAGGGATCATGGAGCACACCAAATCATGTCTCAGCTTACTCAGGTAGAGCAGCTTCTCACGATAATCATTGATATTTGCTGGCACAAGTTCAGCTTGAAGCAACATACCAAATAACCCCACATCCTTAGCAAAAAAGAAAAAAAAACGCATGAGAAAGTTTCTTCAAAGCCAAATGCATTTATAACTTATTTAGCAGAAAGGTTCCTAATCGTTGCTAGAAATCAGCTGATAATCCACTATGTCAAAAAACATTTGGAGAAAAGAAATTTAGTGCATGGATATGAATAACATCAAATATTGTTTTCAACCAGAAAAAAACACATCACCCCAGTGGTGGGCCGCAAATTTTTTAACAACCAGTTCTCTGCCCTAATAACTGGGTGGGTGGGCACAGCCAACTCAAAGTCACTTACCTTGAGGGGCGCTTCACCTCGCCCTCTCATGCTCCTAAGTGTGAAAAATGGTCATAAGTCACCTTTTTCAGTGCCATTGTAACTTTGAATAGTCACTAAATGAACTGTTGTAAATCAAGGATTACCTTTACAAAAAGCTACTTTGTTTAAAAAAAGGTGCCCTAAATACCAGTCATTAGATTAGAAATGGGGGAATACACACTGACGATCAATGAGTCACAGCCATCATGGAAAACTAAACCATTCTATTTGAATACCTTCCTTTTCCTCAGCAATACCTGCAACCCAGAGTTACAAATCAGGCAGGTTGCCAGAGCACATTGAGGAAGTAAAATAGTTAAAATACAAGGATAACTATCAGCAGCAAAGTTACTCTTGCTCATAAAGTGAAACTCTTTCACAGACAGGTCATTTAAGATCTCCGTAAAGTGGATGGGCATATTTGGGCTACAAAATGCCAAGCTAAAGAGCCAAATTAACAAATTAACATCTTGAGTGAGGGCTAATCCCATTCTGCCTTTGTTCAGACCTCAGGGAATTTTTGCCTATGACTATAGCTATCTATCTCTTTATCTCTTAAGTGCTGACATCTTCTGTGGGCTATTAAGGAAGGTGGGGGCTGCTTTCTCCCTGTAAGAAAACATGTTTCTCCATTTCTCATTCAAGGAAATATATTCTTCCTTCTTAATATTTCTCAAAATATTTCATTCTTCTAGGAGAGGGGTGGGTGCTTACTTTCTACAATGGGTGCCATGTTACTATGCCATATTATCATGAGAGAAAACTAAAACAAATTGGAAGGAGGATCCACTTATTATCAGTGAGCAATCATGTGCCTTGCCCACTCTGAAGCAATGCAAGAGACTCCTGTCCCAAAGGTGCTTTTTCAAGAGGCAACTGGACTTTCTGGAAACCAAGAAAGTCCAGTTGCATCTTGAAAAAAAGCACCTTTGGGACAAGCATGGCCTGGCTGACTGAAGAATCCCCCTAGACAAGAGACTCCTCTGCTCAGTGAACTGACAAAGCACAGTTTCCCACCCAGGAGATGCAATCATTAGATCCATTTGCACCACTTAAAGATACCAGCTGGTCTCAACTCACCCCACAAGATATCCTTAGGGAATTATCCAGATTTAAAGAAAGATCACATGCCCTCAGAAAGGCAGTAGAACAATCAGACAGAATGCAAAGCTTGCATCCTGCCTCTCAGCCATTTCTTCTATGGCTATGCCAACCCTTCTGTAAATAACTGTTCCAGCCCTGTTGGAAGTATACTCCAAAAAGCTTAAAACAACCCTTTAACAATCTTTAAGAAAGTCACGCCCCAGGAATAAAAGTACCACAAAAAACTGGGGGGGGCAGGCACTCCGGACAAGCTCAGTCTACAGACAGAAAATCTGGGCATAAGGCTTACAATGTAACAAGCTTAACCCAGAGGTAGTTTCTGAAAACACTTAAAGCAGCAGGGGAATTAAGATAAGGATTAGGCTAGAAATACAGGCATACCAGAATGTTTCCTTCTAGCCTCCCTTGCAGGATTAGCCCTGTAAAGTGGGAAAAGATTTCTTCCAACAACCAGTTCCAACAACCAGCCCACCTCTGCATCACCCTAAACTTAAATCAGAAATCTTCCTAGCAATTCATTATTGGTTTAAATCAGGGGTGGTATTCACTTATCTTTGCTACTGATTCGGAAATGTGAGCGCGCACAAGTGCACTACACTCTCACGCGCCTCCTCCACACATGTGCAGAGCCTTCTGTGCATGTGCAGAGGATCAAAAACGGGACGTGATAATGTCTGGGTGGGTGGGCAGAGTTTCCCGCCATCACTACTGGAACACGCGATCCAGATAGAGCCGACTGAATTTCACCACTGGTTTAAATGAAAAAAAAAATTCTACTAATATATAAAATATTTTGCAAGAATCAAACCTTCACCAAGTGCAAGCTCTAAATGCACCAAAAATAATGGCATACCATTTTTCAGAAATATAAGTTAGAGAACACTACTAGACCTATACTATGGTTTATCTATCACTGCAATTTTAGCAGTTTTAGAAACAGTGGAGAAGCCTCTTTTCGCAAGAATGCTGTAATTTTGTTGCACTAAATTACAATTTGAAACATTACCTGAGTTCCTGTTGAAAGCAAGTCATCAAAACGACTTAAAATCCGTATGGTTAGCAGTCGCACCTGTTCCAAAGATATCATGCTTCATTAATTCATTTAATAATACGTAAGCCAGCAATAGATAACCTATGTCTCCAAATATTTTTCGCTTCATCTTCCATGAGCTTTAGCCAATATCACTAAAGTTAGGAATTTTTTAAACTTCAAATTACTTAAATAGGAATAGTGTATTCCAAATACAACATATGTATTTCTTTCCTGTTACCTATCATACTTAAATAGGGTGGATTTTTTTGCCAACAAGTGATGTATGATTTAATAACTAATGATTTAATTTATATCAAAATCTGTTAGATCAGATGTAGACAAAAGAAAAGAAAGTGGAAGTCAATATAAGGAAGTAAAAAAAATGAATATCCATTTCTATATTTTAAAAAAATTGCAATATATTAGTATCATGTAAAAAAGTAGTACAATTACAAATTCTGACTTCTTGGAGAAAATATCAAGCCGATAATTTATGTTTAAGGTAAAATGGATGGAATATTTTAATAGGAATTCATGTTCTACAATCTCATCTTCTATTCATCCCTCAAACTGATTTTCTTACAAATAGCTATCCTTAAGATCCATAAATGTGATTATAGAAATTTAAATATCCTCCAATGTTTGTTCTGTGTCCTGATTTATTTCTTTTGAGTCATTGCCAGAGACCATTCTTGTTCATCCGGGTGGTGCCAGAGGGGATTCAACACAAAGTATTATGTATGTAACACTAATTGACATGAGGGTGAGAACACATTAGATGCCACAGACTGCTGATTGCATATGCAGCAGTGACTCTTTGTGAAGCAGGAAAGAAGAGTGGAAAAGCAAAAAAAAAAAAATCAGTTGGAGATCACCTTACTTTAGGTACACTGGAAGAAATATTGAATTGCAATTTAGAAAATAATTCCATCAGGGTCTCTTTAGACAAGTGTTCATGATAACCACACAATGCTAATCTTGTAAAATAAAGATCAGCCAACAGTAAGGCAGATGGTTCTGAGGGAAATGTCCTAAGGAAAAAGAAAACAGTAATCAAGATATATTTTAAAAACATGAGTTTTACTTTATTTGACTTCGTTATTGTCTTAACTCAATCCCAGGCTTTCTATAAAAATAATCTTTCATTCTTAGTGATGTGGTACAGAAGGATGGTTAGACAGTGTCATTTGGGCAGTGAACATGAATTTGGGCCAACTCAGAGAGAAAATGGAAGACAGGGTGGCCTGGCGTGTTATGATCCATGATATTGTGAAGAGTTGGTCATGACTTAATGATTAACAACAACAGAGCTGGGGATAGGGAAGAAAAAGGAAAACAAGAAAAGGTACATGGACATTAACTGGCTAGTTTTAATGGAAGGGACCAAACGAGATGTCAAGTTGGCTCTAGCACCTCTAAGCACAGAATCTTGTTCTTCAAAGAGCAGTTGAGTATGATAGCCTCCAAGAAGATGGAGGATAAATTTAATCCAACTAGTAGCAATAAGCAAATACAGCAGTTCTATTGTCTGCTTTCAGATATTTAAGTTCTTATCCTGCATTACTTAATCTTAATCCTTACAATACCTCTACACAGTTATGATGTTTTATCTCTCATATTGCAAATTTAAATGAAAGCACAACATACTTCCTTTAATGCCATCTATTAAGTTTATGCCAGGGTAAAACTGCACTTTATCATTTGCATCTTAGTCTTATATCATTTTACCACACTGGTTCTCAGGTTATCAATAACCAATAAAAAATCCATGTCTTACAGAACAATTGTTTCATCTGTTGCTAATGATGCTGATTACTCCCTCATTAATATGCCCATCAGTGACAGGTAAGTTGGCAATGACAATCAAACCTAAGCACAATTGATGACAAAATTAAAATAAAGCTCATGCAGCAGGAAGCTGCATGAATCCCATTACGGGATTCAATATAAGCCTCCTGAATTTTGCTCCATGTCATTTTTACCTAAAACTTCAAGCCTATGGGAACTGAACCCTTTAAATACATAGATGCAATTTTCTACTTTTCCCAGCACAGCTATATTTCTAAGGACTTTTTACAATAATTGGAATCTCTACCATGAAGTATTTTTTTCCCAGTAGTCTGAAAAACTGTCTGCGATTATTAACCTTGGGGAATTTTTACAGGGAAAGAAAAAGTCCCATCTCTGCTGTATAACATGGAATAAATACCAATTGTGTCTTTTACACATTCCATGTAAAAAAGGAGCTTCAACAGATCTTAAACTCTAGGTCCAGCAATAAACATGTAAATATTAAACACAGTAGAAGTAGTCCTTCACTTATGCCCATTTTTTTCAGCAACCATTCAAAGTTAGAGGATTTTCGAAAAAAATCCAGCCAATGCAGCATCTCCATAACCATCGTTGCAATTATGATTGCAATGGCAGCTGCAGGGAGCCATGGTCACATGAATGCTATTTGCAACCTTCCCAATTTCCCACAAGAAAACTGAATAGGAAAACCAGCAGGAAAGGCCACAAGTCACTCTTCTAATTCCCTCCCACTTTTTTTCTTGGTTGCACCATCCCCTGGCTCATGCAAGACTTCACAGGTTCTCCCCCAGCTTCCTATGACTCACATGCAGCCTGCATCAGTCCTCCTATGCCTCTCCCTGGCCTCTTCAACCCCATGTAGCATCCCCGTGCCCATTACCTTGGACTTCCACCTCTTCCCACTTAATGACTCACACATCTTGGGGTTATCACAGCAACTGGGACTGTCCAGGATTGCCATCACTAAGCGATGCAGCCACATGACATAGTGCTTTATGACTTCATCACTTAGCAGCAATAATCCCAGCCCAAGTGTTGTCATATCCCGAGGATTACCTTTCATTTCTAATCAATATATATATTTCCTTGTCCCAGAAACTTCAACCTAGTTTTGGGTAACAATACAGAATAAAATAGGCTAACTTCAGCTAGAGTTGCTATTTCACAGGGAAATGTTTTCCTATTATACATACATCAATAAAGTCTTTATGCATTCCACTGGTAATGTATCTAAAATTTCCAAGGATTCCACTAAACTAAGAAGCGTACTCACAGCTTGACAAGCCACAAACAAGTTTCCTGAGAAAATGAAAAACAAATTGTGTTTTAGTCCATACGCCCAATTCCGAAATACTTTGTTATAAAAATAAAATATCATTACTATTTCTTACAAAACATGCACACCACCTCTAAAATATGTATATTTTATACAAACTTATAGACAAGATGGATAAATGTGAAAAAAATATTAACTAAATTTCATAAGGTAAATTAAATGCACAGTAAAAATCTAACATATTGCTTAGATATGAACCAAGTAAGTATGATTATCAAAGATCTGGATACTGGTTTGAATAAGAAAAGCTGAAGCTGATCATATACAGAGAATAAGTACCAGATTAGGAAAGATTTCTTTCTCTTTCAGTGTATTTCATGCAAACATCTGCACATCAGTGATGTAGATGTGTCTTTCTAGTATGCATCTTCCACAAAACAATAATGCACTTAAACAACCTTAGTGTAATAATGCAATCTGTATTAGAAGTTCAGGGTACCAAGCAACAGAAATAAGTAGCTATAAGAACAAAGCTTTTTCCTATATAATCTTGTCCCTGTACTGTTATTTATCTCAACTGATTAATACTGTATTAAAAGCAAACTAAAGCATTAAAACAACAGATTAGGCCAATCAAACAAATAAAAATGTTTTAAAAGAGAATTGCCAAACTTTTTATGGCCAAGAGGCACATTTGGAATTTTGAGACCATTTTATGAGTACTTCAAAAATGACTATCATCAATTTGAGGCTGATCACAAATTATCCATCTATTAGAAGGCAAATAAAGCATTGGGCTGCAGCCCCCAAATGTTTTTCTAAGAACGATTCTGGGATTCATGCAGGACCAAAATGCACAGTTGGAAATGCAGGCTGTACTTGAGGTTAGTGATTACTCTTGAGCAATCTGGCTATCCATTCATTTTTTTAAAATTAAAAAACCAGAAAAATTAAATTCAGTAAGGGCGAATTTGTGCCAAGAAAAATGTTGGCAACCGCAGTTACCTCCAGGGATCATGCTGGAAAGGCAGTTTTTAAAAAAAATCTGGACAAATAAGGGAGTGTCAATCCAGCAGCAGTCAAAATTAACCACATTTCTACAAAGTGGGCGGAGGGAGGCAGAAGAGTCAGGGAAGAGTATAGATCATATTTATTTTTACTTGATGCTTACAAAGAAAGAACAGGTTAATCTAAAGAGCTAACCTTTGCAGAACTGTTCTTTGTCAAGGGCAGCAAAGAGACTCTCAGAGAACCTTGTAAACACTGGTGTAACTTTTTCTTTCACAAGTGGCCTGTCAAACATGTAAATGCAATCATAAGTTATAATTTTACTGAAGGCTAAGAATTAGTTTCTGAATTTCACCCTTGAATCGTGATTTTATTTTACCCTCCAATGTATCCCAAATCATGAAAAAAAGAAATAGAAGTAGTGAATTCTAATTAAGGAGAGAGAAAATTTGTACTTTGCTTTGGCCAATTTGAACTGAGAATTGTAACTTTATGTTTAGCTGTACTTTCAAAGCTGTAAGAAAAACAAACAGTAGCAGATTAATGTCAGATATACCTAGTTCTCTTTACAAGCAACTCCAAATTAAGATGTCTATCTTGCAAAATTAGTGGGTCTTTGGAAATAACATACCGTATATACTCGAGTATAAGCCGAGTTTTTCAGCACATTTTTTGTGCTGAAAAACGTCCCCTCGGCTTATACTCGGGTCTATACGGCTTATACTCGAGTTTGTTTGTTTTTTAAGCCCCTCGGCTTATACTCGAGTATATACGGCTTATACTCGAGTTTTTTTTTTTTTCTTTTTTTCACATTTTACCGGACGGAAGCCCTGCCGGTGCAGTGAGAGGGCGGGGCGGGGGAGCCGCCAGCCTTCTCAGCTGAGGGAGGGAGGGTTTCCCCAACCGGTAGGTGCCTCATTTCCCACCCTCGGCTTATACTCGAGTCCCCAGTTTACCCCAGTTTTTGGGGTAAAATTGGGGACCTCGGCTTATACTCGGATCGGCTTATATTCGAGTATATACGGTATTTGAAAAAAAGAAAGAAACCCAAGTTTCTCTTTTCTATTAAATTTGCTAATTTGTTAACACAACAATTGTTAACATGACTGCAAACAGCTTCTGAGTAATAATAGAGGAAACAAGACATCAGTAATAAATCCAGGAAATGCGCTCAGGTATCATTGATAATACTGCAAATGATCTTGACTATCAACTGTTGGCTTTCTAAATAGTCATTTAACCAGCAAAGTATTTGGGTTATTTCACTATTTCTAACTTTCTAATTCTGGTTGATGTTGGTCTAGAAAGCAGAAGATTGAGTCCCAAGATCTACACGTCAGTTATAATACATGTACTACAGTATGTGGAAAGAAATAAAAAATAAGCCAATTTATAGTATTTTATAGTTGCCTTATATGTGGAAGAACTACAAGGGCTGCCCAGGATTGTGAAATATCAGCTGTGTTTCTGCTTGTGGGGAATCTGATGCAAGACAGAATATGATCAAGCACAGTCTTCTCTTCTTTTTTTTCCATCTTCTTACTTCTCAAATATCTTCTACTCAGTCTAAAATAAAATGAATGGATACTCTAACAGTTACATGAAATTGTTTGCACTATGTTATTTCAAAGTTATCAGATTTTAGAGATTATGTTTTCCACCTATGCACTAGCTACTTGTCCAACAAAGATCTGTCACATACATACATACATACATTATATTAACACAAAAGAACAGATTAGTTTCCTACACTTTTGGAACTTTTAATTCTTGTTATTTTTCTTTATTATAAAAAAATTGATCTGGTTCATAGATCACTGTTTCTTCTTTTATTTAGTGTGATATACAAACTCATTTAACTAAGTAATAGTTAAAAATGAACCAAGCCAATATGCTTATTAAGTATGAACAGACCAGTTTAGTCTAGTAGTTAAAGCACCAGGCTAGAAACCAGGAAATTGTGGGTTTTAGTTTCACCATTGGGATGAAAGCTGGCTAGGTGACTTTGGGTCAATCAACTCACCTCACCTCAAGAGTTTTTGTTGTGGGGAAAATGGAAGGAGGAAGGAGTGTTAGCTATGTTTGCTGCCTTGAGTTATTTATACAAAATAATAAAGGCAGGGTTTTAAAAAATCTAAAAACCAACAACTGATTTGGGTTTCAACAGAAAGTTAATTTGCACAGTTCTCCTTTCATTATGGGATTGAATCAGACATGAACTTGCACTCTGATTCTTAAAGGGTGATATCTGAACTAGAAAAAGGGTCTCCAACCTTGGCAACTGTAAGACTTGTGGACTTCAACTCCCAGAATTCCAGCCAAGTTACCAAGGTTGGAGACCCCTGAACTAGAAAGTAGCAACACAACCTGAGAAATATTCTAAATGAATTAATTACTCATACAGGTGGTCCTAGATAGCAATTGACTTGTTTAACAACCATTCACAGTTAAGATTTTAAAAAAGCGACTTTATGACCACTCCTTGCATTTACAACCTTTGCAAATCTGTAAAGCAAAGGAAAGCTGAAGTAAGACAATGAGTCCAGTTGCGGTTTCACTTGCAATCACCTCAACTGATCCCAACTGGTGCCCTTCGCAAATGTGGTTGCTAAATAAGGCATTTTAAAAATGAAATTATGACATTGACTCAACACTAAAGATCAATGCATCAACACAATCAATAGTGTTTAAATAATTAAAGGGCCAGATTAATTCTTTATCACTGGCTTCGAACAGGCCTGGCAATAGAGGTCTTCCACTTCAAATTGGGTTAATAGAAATGAATTTTAGTACTGACAGAACTGCAGCAAGATGATGATTCAATTAAAGTCCTTCCTGTTTTAAATGTAGTAACTGCAGAACAACTAAACCAAAATGGGAGTTGAAGAATCTTTATCTGGGTGTTAAAAATCATTTGCTAGACTATCTAAGCTTACTTAACAAGTTCTGAGGAACATCATTTGTATAATTCCAGATAAGGTTAAGACATACATACCCTTTCGCTGATTCTGCAAAAACAAGAGGATACTTCTCATATGCCATTGATCCAATAGAGGGAGGTTCTGCTTTCTTTAGGATAAGTCTAGAGAGAACTGCTAAGGCCACTTGCTGGATCACAGCATCATCGCTGCAGATACAGTGCTCAATGTATTCAAGGAGGCTGGGAAGAAATTGCTGAAAAGAAAAGGAGAAGACAGTACAGGTAGTCCTTGAGTTACAACAGTTCATTTAGGGACCGTTCAAAGTTACACCAGCACTGAAAAAAGTGACTTATAACCATTGCAGCATCCCCATTGTCATATGACAAAAATTCAGACGCTTGGCAACTGACTTATATTTATGACAGTTGCAATGTCCCGGGTCACGTGATCACCTTTTGCAACCTTCTGACAAGCAAAGTCAATGGGGAAGCCAGATTCTTTTAACAACTGTGTTACTAAGTTAACAATTGCAGTGATTCGCTTAACAAGCGTGGCAAGAAATGCCGTAAAATGAGGCAAAAGTCACTTAACCAATGTCTCACTTAGCAACATAAAGTTTGGCCTCAACTATAGTCCAAAGTCAACTCAAGGACTAACTGTACAAGTTTTTTCAAGCTAGGACATAGATACGTCAGAATCAGGAAGCCAATTTTCCACATAAACATAGAACTTAGTCTTATTTATTTAATTCTAGCAGCTTACAAAGAGTATGCTATAATCCTCTAAACCAGGGACAACAATTTTTTTTTTACTCTGGGGCTCACACGGTCTATGGAAATGCACATGTGTGCCATTATTTTTAATCTTCAAGACCCCTTAGGGGTGGATTTGGGGAGATGTATAGAAAACAGATATGCTATATCTTCCAAAGGAAAAAAATGTTCTTCAATTCTTCTTTGAAGAATTGTTTCTTCAAAACAATTTTTTCCCACCATTTTAGCTGTCAGAGAGTGAAGGGGAAAAAACCACAGTCATAAATGGCTGTTGTGCTGCTATATTAGCGATGCATTTTAGGGGGAATCTGGGAGTGGCAAAAACATACCTGGAGGTTGCCCATCATGCCTTACGTGAAGGATTCAATATGTGGGCATCTAACGTGTGCTTTCTTCCCTAGTTTCTATCATTTATTTATTTACATTAAAAGTTTACACCGCCTGATGATTAGCAACCCTAATCAGGCAGCTGCATTGCTTCAGTCAAATCTTTGGGGTCTTAAATGCAACTTCAGGGAAGTGGCATTACTTAGCCATACCCTACTGGTTTCTAAATGCAAATGTAGGGAGAAGCTAATAAAAATTTCAAACGCTACAGAATAGACTGAACAATTTAAACAAAAAAACAGGAAAGCGCTGATGGTAAATTGTTCTGTTGTTAAGAAACATATAAGCAAAGTTTCCAGCAATCAAATGTTACTCAGAGGAAACTATTTGATTAAAAATAGTTAAATGAACTACCTTAGCTATTAAAAGCAACCTCTACATTTCAATGTAAAAACAAAATTAAATGAGTTGCTCTCTCAGGGATACATTTAGAACTTCTACATCAGTCTCTAGCATTCTTAACCTAATTGCAAATCTGCATGGGTTGCATATTTCATACTCCTCCTCCCACTCTTCCCCTTCATAACACTTTGCAATGTACTGTTTCACAATAAATGTCCATCTAAACTTTTCTACCCTATGAAAAGTTTGAAGAGACAGAGGCAATGCTTAAATTGTAGACCTGAGAAAATTTACTAAACTTCCTAAGATGTAGAGGGCATTTACTACTGGAGCTATTGAATGTTTAAAAAATTGGGTTCACTCTAAGAGCAGCTAAAAATATAACCTGGGCATGGGAATTCTGCAATTCATCTCCCACTGAGCTACATGCTCCACAAGCTGTCATGGTAAGCACTACAGTAGTCCATGACTTACAACCATTCACTCAATGACGGTTTGAAGTTACAACGGCACTGAAAAAACAACAACTTATAACCATTTTTCACACCGTTGCAGCACCTCCAGGGCCACATGATTAAAATTTGGGCACTTGCCAACTGGCATATATTTATGACAGCTGCACTGTCCAGTCCACATGTAATCACCATTTGTAACCTTACCAGCTGGCTTCTGATAAGCAAAGGCAATGGGGGAAGCCAGTTTCACTTAACAACCTCATGATTCACTTATCAACTGCAAGGATTCACTTAACAACTATGAAAAAGAGATTGTAAAATGGGACACCACTCCTTTAACTTTCTTGCTTAGCAACAGAAATTTTGGGCTCTATTGTGGTTGTAAGACAAGGACTACTTGTGTTCCCCAGCCTCAGCCCTATCTGCAATGTGAGATAACAGTGGCATTACTTATTCAACAGCCCAGAGCTTACTGGGATAATGAAGTGCATAAACCTGAAGTGCTCTTATTACTCACTTCTGTGAATGTTTACATACGCTGCATAAAACAAAACATGCTAATGTTAATTAAGTTCATGCATTATCTCTAAACAAGATTTTCAAGAATCTAGCAGCTATTAATTTGATAGTTATGAGCTGTGCAAGTTTCACATCCAGGATATTCTTTTGAGATTTTGGATCTGGCATAAATCAATTATTTTATTTTTATTATTAACTGAAACACAAAGGATAGAATAAAGATAAAGCTATCTCAGAACAAATAAATACAGCGCTAGGCACTGGATCCTCTTAGCCAATGGCAGTTAGATTTTGCAGACTATAAACACTATAGGCATTTCTTGAGCTTCTTTCTACATAATCCCCGCATTAATTAAAACATGGGTGGCAACCTGTGGCTGAATTAGAACTCTCTGCATTTGACATTGTTGGAGATGACTGCTTGAACTGAAACTCAACAATATACAGAGATGCTTGTATTGTCTCCCCATAGGTGAAAAGGTGCTGAAACAGTTACCTACCTTTTCAAATTGTTTCATCGGAAACATCGCTTTAGAAAAATTCAAAACTGAATACCATTCAAATCTGCCTCTGAAAACCTATTAAAAATAAAAACAAAGGACCGGTCCAGATTCAATATGACTTTTCCAAAGGACTCTCAAACTGATTCTGCAAAGTTTGCCCAAAGATAATCATGTCACAAAAGTTAATGCTGATTCACAAGGGGCATCTTTCCAGAATTAATTGTATTCATATACATAAGCATCATCACAGATCATGCTAAAAAAAGTGGCTGAAATGAATCTGACATGTCAATATGCAAAAACTGTGCTCTGCCTGCAGCTCTTGCTCTCCCTTACATATTCAGGCACTGTTGATCGAGAAGCCAAACTCAAGGAGAAAACAAAAACATTTAGCTAAGTAAATTTAAAACATTTACAAATTTAAAATTTAAATTAAAAAATAAAAACATTTACATGAATAATTCTCTTAAGCCATGAACTGCAGATTTAATATTTGGCCAGCCCCTTGGCAAAAATCTTCCTATTGCTATAAAACCTAGTATTTTATTTAACCTGATATTTCCTCCACTGCACCTTGAAATGGCACAATATTTTGCTATTGTTGAAATGCTTTTATGCATTTCATTTCTGCTATATTGACTTCTGATATTGTCTTTTATTTAAAATGTAACCTCCCATAAATATGCAGTACTACAAAAAAATGTTTTGCAGGAAAAATTCATAGACCAAAAAATAGAATTGTTATTTTTTGTTCCATTTTCCAATGAGTTTTTTATCATTGACATTTTTTGTACCCATTTATTCTTTTCCATATATATTTGGGCAGTTTTTTCGGTGAAAGTTAATTATGGTTAACAAATGGTTGGTATATATAGTAACTTTCCTTTTGTGGGTGATACACTTTACGTTTGATGGACCATGATCCATGAACAATTATAATAAATTTCTTAATCCTTAAAGTGCCATAAAACTCAAATTCCTTAAATAACACATATCATGCATTTTCCCCCAGTCAATACACATACAAGTCATTTCCATTGCTGAAGATAAATTAGAGTTGTTGTTTATTATCAGAAATATTTAGATCTATTCCAGAAAAATGCAAACCAAACATTACAGTACAATGGGCATATGTTCATTAGATATTTTACCAAAGTTAATCTATTAACTTAACTTAGTGCCTTATTACCTTTTCAACAGTTTCTTTCACCAAAGAATCAGACAATAAGACATTCTCATGAAGAAGCAAAACAGAACTAACTTTAAGCAGGGAATCACAACAAGGCACTGTGAGATCAGATGTATCTATTATTTTTGTTAATGTCTGGAATAGAAGACAAATAATGATTTTCAAAATTCTAAGACATTCAGGCAAAATAACAATATGTTTCAATTCAATATTACTCTTTCTCTTATTATTTCACATATACAGCAGTACAAAAAAGAATCCTTACAATGTGAAAACATAAACAAAATATTGCAATATTCCTCTATACCAAAAGGTGTCTATAAAACACTTTTTCTCAGAAAGTTTTCAGCAGGTGGGCTGAAAATGGAGACTAAAAAAGAATGACAAATTTAAAAAGATAATCCAATTGCATTTAAGATTTATTATTATTATTATTATTATTTATTAGATTTCTATACCGCCCTTCTCCTGAAGGACTCAGGGCGGTGTACAGCCAGAATAAAAATCCAAAAACAATACAATATACAATTAAAACAATTTAGAAACACATTATGCGAGTTTGGCACATTGCCTACATTTCTCTCAATGAAATATTTTGTTCTAATGGCAATTCATTCTAGTATTATATGGTGACTAATTTTAGTGAGAAAGGGCGTTGGTCCTACATGAACGCCAGGAGGGGGGGTGGCGCAAAAGTGCTTTGCCCATAATGGCCGCTGCCACGATCTCTGCTTGACAAGCGGGAGGGGGGCGGCGGATGGCACTAAAGCACTTCGCTGCTGTGGCCAGACTGCAATTGCGGCGATTGCTCTGCTTTGGAATAGCTGCCTCACAGCTGACGGTGTGCCGGCGATGAACGGCTGCACCGCCTTCGGCCGCTGACAGCAGCCACCTGGTCCGCTAGGGGCAATCAGCGGCATTGTTAGCTAGGCTGAACTGGCCAGCACAATGGAGGCAATGATCGGAAGGGAAAAACCTGATCCATAGGTGGAAGGTCCAGAAGTAGGTAAAATACAGCAACTGCCAAAAAAACAGTCTCTGTGTCAGTCGACTGAGTCGAAAACTGGAGTCAAACGGACACACAAGGGGGCATGGCCAACAAAATTATGACTCAGACTCTAGGCAGATCAGACTGTATCAACCCACTTCTCGACCATTCCGCAGTCCATTGGGAGAATTAAAATGTTTCTTTGCTTTCCTTCCAAAATGTGGGTTTTTTAACATTTCTTTCTGAAGCCACAAAATCTAAAACATTCTTGTTATTCATTCATCTAAAATGTTGTCTTATCTGACACCTTATTCAGTTCTATTCTATCACACTATGAGCTGTGCCTATATCTCAATCTTTCTATTGTCATGTTTCTCTCAGCTGCTTCTTCCTTCTGGAGCAATGCTGCCAATATTGCACAACAATATAGTAAGAGAGTCAGTGAGGTGTAAGAAAAAAGAATCACACATTCCGGCAGAGAGAAGTTCTCTGAGGATGAGCTCATATATCGTATATTCAAACTACAATAATTAATATTCCCAGGATTGCCATTTTAGTTTGGAAATGCCCACAAGAGCATCAGATTAAAGAATCTTTCCTCATAACAAACCCACGTGACCTGCCCCAATTTTTTAAAAAAAGGTTAACCTTACCTTACAAACTTCTTCAGGTTGTGAAATTTTTGAGCCATATGCATACTCAACTATGATTAAGTAGACTTGCAATAATCTTTCCATTTGTTCAGAAGCTTCAAAACAGTTGTCCTTGGTTACCTTTTCTTGCAATGTAAAAACTGATTCCTGATATATATTTTTTTGACAAAAATGTATTCAAAGTTTGGATTAATAAAAATAAGACAGAAGATTCATTAAGATTAATGAAATTCAGTGTCTATAACTTTTCTGTTTTTTTCTTCATCCTTATTTCAGAGATAACTATAGCAGTGGGTAGCCACTGATTTCTACATGGGCATATGATGCTAATAAAGAACCAGTCTTGGAGAGTACAATAATTTTGTTTATCTCTTTGGTTATCTCTGAGGCTCTTCCACATGACTCCAAAGCTGAACTATGAAGATTTCAACTCATACAGTAGCTCTAATATGTGTCATTCAAAAAGATTAATGACAATATAAATGTCATTAATAGAGCCTGGCTCATCACTGGTGTCATCAAAGCAGCATTTTAGATGGGATGGATTCTGCCCTGCTATTCGCACCATAATGCTTTATAATACCTAAATGAGGCTGATGTGAAAGAAATCTTGGACAAAATATTATTTCCACACAACTTTTGGATGAGTCTATAAACAGTATATATCGACATAGTTGTTTGTGACTATAGGTAGTCCTCAACTTACGACCACAAATAGCCCAAAATTTATGTTGCTAAGAGAAACATTTGTTAAGTGAGTTTTGCCCCATCTTACAATTTTTCTTGCCACCATTGTTAAATGAATCACTGCAGTTGTTAAGTTAGCAACACAGTTGTTAAGAGAATCTGGCTTCCCCACTTTGTCAGAAAATTGCAAAAGTTTATCACATGACCCCAGGACATAAATATGAACCATGTGTCAAGCATCCAAAATTTTGATCACATGATCATGGGGGTGCTGCAATTGTCTTAAGTGTAATAAATGATCATGTCACTTTTTTCAGTGCCGTTATAATTTTGAATGGCCGCTAAATGAACTCTTGTTAAGTCGAGGACTACCTGTACACCTGCTGTATTTTTTCATCAGTTCAGCTTTCAGAACAGTTTTCCCCAAGCCTAAGTCTATAGCAGTGATGGCGAACCTATAGCACACGTGCCAGAGGTGACACGCAGCGCCCTCCCTGTGAGCACGTGAGCCGTTGCCCCAGCTCAGCTCCATCACCCATGCACACCTCCCACCGGCCAGCTGGTCTTCGGGTCTCTGCCGCGCATGTGTGTGGGAATGCATGGGGGGGGCGTGCATTCACAGAAGTGGGAGACATGCGGGGCCCACGTGTGCATTTGCCAGCACAGGGCACATGTGGGGGGGGGGGCATGCACGGGTGCACGCACATTTCATTTTGGGGATTCGGGCACGCATTCATGCCCACACGCCCGCACTTTAGGCACTTGGTCCAGAAAAAGCCATCACTGGTCTATAGTAATTGGAACAACTACTCTTATATGTCACAGGCAGGACAACCATTTTCGGATGACTGTTTGCTGGAATACAGAATAATACTAGATCCTTGCTAGTTCAACATAAAATACTTTTCCTAAGTTTTTCATTATGTAATCTTATCACTAATATTAGGCAGAGAGTTGGGACTTCTCTTTGTATTTCAATCATCTTTAACTCACCTGCAAACATTTGAAAAAGATATCAAAATGCTCCCTATAGATGAATCTAGCAGCTGATTGTGCCGTATGTTTGCAAACTTCTCCAACTGAAACCCAAGGGAGTATAACCTCTGTTTCTGTAACTGGTCCCAACTTCTTCAAAATTAACAGTATGGCCTGCAAAAAGAATCTCAGATATATGATGGCTATTTTCTAAATAAAAATTTTAAACAGTTTTTGTCAATAACCTCTACAGTAATTTGTTATTCTATGTGATTTGATCATTACAGAATACAGAAATCAAAAAGTTAGAGATATAATTCTTCCTTCCATAGCCATGATTTCTAATAGTGTCCAATTCAGTATTTCAACTAATCAAAGGATAATAATTAAATACTGGATCAAAAGTCTAAAAAGTTTCCTTTTAATCTATGGGAGAAACGAGCAATCTACCACACTCACTCATTTTCACTGCTGAAAAATGTTTTCATATCTAGATTATGATAACGTGGTAACAATCTAAGAGAATATTTGTAGCTCAAAGTTGAAATGAGGGATCCTTGGTGCTCTCTGAGCTTAGTTGTTTTCTTGCAGATATTTCACCACTCAAACTTGGTAACATCATTAGTGCACTAATACAGGTAGTCCTTGACTTACAACAGTTCATTTAATGACCATTCAATGTTACAATGGCACTGAAAAATGTGACTTATGACCGTTTTTCATATTTACAACCTTAGAAGCATCCCCAAGATCATGTGACTAAAATTCAGATGCTTGGCAACTGGTTCGTATTTATGAGGGTTGCAGTGTCCAGAGGTCATATGATCACCTTTTGAGACTTTCTGACAAGCAAAGTCAATGGAGAAGCCAAATTCACTTAATAAGATTACTAATTTATCAACTACAGAGATTTACTTAAAAACTGTGGCAAGAGGTCATAAAATGGGGCATAACCCACTTAATAAATGTCTCACTTAATAACAGAAATATTGGGCTCGATTGTGGTCATAAGTCAAGGATTATCTGTAATTAAGTTCAGAGAGCATTATGGCAGGGGTGTTAAATTCAAGGCCCGTAGACCAGATTCGGTGTGCGGGGTGCTTAAATCTGGTCCACGGGCCACCCTGGAAACAGTGACGGACTGGCCTGCAGTGCCTCTGCCAGTGAAAATGGAGCTTGGGAGGGCCACTCCATTTTTGCTGGTAGAGGGCTGCAGGAGGCAATCGCAGCCAGAAACAGAGCTCAGCAGCCCATTTTCACTGGCAGAGTGCTTGGGCCGCCACAGCCACCCCTGACACGAGTGCCGTCGAGCTGGCTATGCCCACCCTGGCCACAGACACTCACACACACACACATACACACATGAGGTCAAACACAACCCTGATGCAGCTCTCAATGAAATCGAATTTGACAACCCTTCCTTAAAGTGATATGATTTTATCCTTTAAAAAAATATCAAACAGATATGTTAACTTCTGATGGATACATGTTTTACTGAAATATATATTTTTAAGACCTTTCAAAATTGAATTCCACCATTGGCACTTACTTTCAGCCTACCCATTGACCAAGTAATAAGCAAAGCATTCTTAAATAGTGGTTAATGGTGCTTTAAAAGTAAACGATCAGAAAGTAGACCAGAAATATTTGATAAATTCAAAACTGGGAGTACATTTTGTTGCCTCCTCTTTGGAGAAAAAAAATGGTTTAGTTATATATATAAAGAAGGATATATCAGCAAAATTAATTGAGGTGGATAAGTAAGGAAGATACATTGCTATTGAACTCTTGTTGGAGGGAAAGAAGACATTATTAATAGGAGTTTATGCTCCGAATCAACAACAAGAAAATTTTTTCAAGTTTTTACATAAAAGAATAGTATTTTGGGATTATAAATCATATATATTAATGGGTGATTGGAATGGTGTGTTGGATACTCAAAAAGACAAAAAAAGCTTAAGGAAGATATCAAGCCGGGCGAAATTACCAAAGGCTTTTTTTTGAAATGATGGAGGACTTGGAATTAAGAGATATTTGGAGAGAACATAATACAGAAGAGAGGGATTTTACCTTCTTTTCTGATAGGCACCAATCATTTTCGAGGATTGATTTTATTTTGATTACTAATGATTTGTATTCTAGAGTGAAGAAAACGAAGATTTGTTCAAGAACTTTATCTGATCATAGTCCAGTTTGGATTGAATTTGATCGGGAAAAGGAGGCTAGGAGGTCATGGAGGCTGAATGAGAATTTGTTTAAATATGAACAAAATGTAAATGAATGTAAAAACAAATGAAAGAATTTTTATTATGAATATAAAAAATCAGACATCTATAGAGATGATTTGGGACTCCAGTAAGGCTTATATGAGAGGAAATCTTATACAAATGAATATTAAATACAAAAATAAATTGCAGAAAAAGAAAAAGGAACTGGAAGAGGAAATTAAAAAGAAAGAACAATTATTGATAAATAGCCCAGGAAATAGTAAAATAAAAGAATCAATAAATATATTGAGAGGTCAGTTTAATATGTTGATGGCAAGATCAAGTAGCAATTAATTTACAATATGTAAAACATAATACGTTTAATAATGCCAATAAGCCAGGAAGATGGCTTGCCTATTTAATAAGGAAAAAACAGAAATCACGAACGATTGATAAAATAGAATATAGGGGTAAGGAAGTTTATCAAAAGAACTTGATTAAAAAAGCATTTTTAGAGTATTATAGTAAGTTATATTCTAGGGATATGGTGGATGATACAGAGATAGAAAGATATTTACAACAACAGGAGAGGGGAATTGAGAGTGTGAATAAGCGTGGAGAGACCAGAGATTATAATTTAGGAATTATTTTAGATTATGATTGTTAGTTTTGATACCCTGCATTTTGTTCTGGGAAGTCGGGGTGGGGGTGGGGGTAAAGGGAAGGGAATTGGGGGTTGAGGTTAGTGATGGAGTGATGGTTAATGTACAGGGATTATTGAAGATGTATAAATATAATTAATGTAGGATCGGGTTTGACCAGTTGCCATTTTAGAACGGTGGGGAGGGAAAAAAGAGAGAGTAGGAGGTAGGAAAGAGGAGAAGAGGAAGGAAGAGGGGTAGAAGAGGGAGAAGAGTGTAGGGTGGAGGGAGGAGAGGAGGTAGATAAGAGAAGGAGAGGAAGGTTTGGAAAGTAAAAGAAGGTAGAAGAGGGAAGAAGGTTAAAAAGGGGGGTGGTGACTGGGCAGGCCCGACTAATTGTATATAACTGTACATTGGATGAATTATTTGACAAGATTGTAAAAATAAAACTTTTTTATAAAAAAAAAAAAAAAAGTAAACGATCCAAATCTAAGCTAACCTAAATATAGCAAATCAGATATTCTATTATTTAGAGTACCTCTGCAGACCTGGATAAACTCACAGATGCTGTAACATCATATGTCAGCTTCTGTGAAGACCTATGTGTACCTACAAGGAACTTGTGAATATACAGTAACAACAAACCTTGGTTCACACCTAAACTTAAGCAGCTACGACATTCCAAAGAGGAAGCCTACAGAAAAGGTGATAAAATGCTGTACAATCGGGCCAGAAATGCACTAACAAGGGAGATCAGAGCAGCAAAAAGAAGCTACTCTGAAAAGCTAAAGAATCAGTTTTCAGCAAATGAACCAGCAAACATGTGGAAAACCCTTAAAAATATCACCGGCTATGGCAAACCTCCTTTCCAGGCTGAAGGTAATCAACAACTGGCAGATGACCTGAATGAGTTTTACTGCAGGTTTGAAAGGAAACTACAGCCATCTAACTCCACAACCCCCAACTCAGACACACCAACAACAGCCAAGCCTCCTACAACTGACCCCATTTCATTGGGTTCACAACCCCTAGTGATCACAGAAAAGGAAGTGCAGGACCTATTTCACAGACAAAAGCCAGGAAAAGCTCCAGGCCCAGACAAGATAACTCCTTCTTGCTTAAAAGTCTGTGCTGACCAATTGACCCCCATCTTCACCCATATTTTCAATAAATCACTAGAGATGTGCTATGTTCCTTCTTGCTTCAAACGCTCTACCATCATCCCAGTGCCGAAGAAGCCCACCATCAAGGAACTTAATGACTACAGACCAGTTGCTTTAACATCTGCAGTCATGAAAACCTTTGAAAGGCTAGTGCTTTCCTACTTGAAAACCATCACGGATCCGCTGTTAGACCCCTTGCAATTTGCATACCGAGCAAATAGATCAACAGATGATGCTGTTAATATGGCTCTGCACTACATCCTACAACATCAAGTCTCCAAAGACCTATGCAAGGGTCCTTTTTGTAGACTTTAGTTCAGCATTCAATACCATCGTTCCAGACATTTTTCTAACTAAGCTAAACCAGCTACAGGTACCGGAACAGACTTGTAAGTGGATCACAAGCTTCCTAACAAACAGGAAGCAGCAGGTAAAGCTAAGCAAGATCACATCAGTACCTGTACAATTAGCACAGGGCCCCCCCCAAGGCTGTGTGCTCTCCCCACTTCTCTTCTCTCTGTATACCAATGACTGCATCTCCAACGATCCATCTGTTAAACTACTGAAGTTCGCAGATGACACAACAGTTATTGGTCTCATTCGAGACAATGATGAATCCGCATATAGACGAGAGGTCGAACGACTAGCCTTGTGGTGCAACCAAAACAATCTGGAACTGAACACACTCAAAACTGTAGAAATGATGGTAGACTTTAGGAGAAACCCTTCCATACTTCCACCTCTCACAATACTAGACAACACAGTATCAACAGTAGAAATCTTTAAATTTCTAGGTTCCATCATATCGCAAGATCTCAAATGGACAGCTAACATCAAAAACATCATCAAAAAAGGATAATAAAGAAGGTTCTTTCTGCGCCAACTCAGTAAGCTCAAACTGCCCAAGGAGCTGCTGATTCAGTTCTACAGAGGAATTATTGAGTCTGTCATTTGCACCTCTATAACTGTCTGGTTCGGTTCTGCAACCCAACAAGAAAGACACAGACTTCAGAGGATAATTAGAACTGCAGAAAAAATAATTGCTACCAACCTGCCTTCCATTGAGGACCTGTATACTGCACGAATCAAGAAGAGGCCCGTGAAAATATTTACAGATCCCTCACATCCTGGACATAAACTGTTTCAACTCCTACCCTCAAAACGACGCTATAGAGCACTGCACACCAGAACAACTAGACACAAGAACAGTTTTTTCCCGAAGGCCATCACTCTGCTAAACAAATAATTCTCTCAACACTGTCAAACTATTTACTAAATCTGCACTACTATTAATCTTCTCATAGTTCCCATCACCAATCTCTTTCCACTTATGACTGTATGACCGTAACTTTGTTGCTGGTAATCCTTATGATTTATATTGATATATTGACCATCAATTGTGTTGTAAATGTTGTACCTTGATGAACGTATCTTTTCTTTTACGTACACTGAGAGCATATGCACCAAGACAAATTCCTTGTGTGTCTAATCACACTTGGCCAATAAAAAATTCTATTCTATTCTAGTGTATGGTATATCATACATGGAGTAGCATTATACATTAACATTTCATCTAGATTAGCAAAACACAATAAAATATAAATGTTAAAAAGATCTATGTTCAAATACAATGTCTAGGCCATCTAACCATTAAGCGCAGCACCATTTATATTTTAAAAATTATATTCTGGACCGATATATGCCAGACATGGTATGATGATGATTATAAATATTCTATAAAGTAGATTATATTTGTTTAATGCACCACGAATTGTTTACCTTTTCTGCACAGGAATGGAACATGTTTCTAACCCCTTTGCACATCTCAAAAATTAATTGTCCCACACCTTCCACTTTCTCTGGATGCTCTCCCAAATCAAGGAACATAAGGTTTAAAAGGGCATTTTTGTCAGAAACCTGTGAGACAAAATTGAAGAATGAAAATATAGTGGTCCACTATTACACTCTAAATTCAGTTAATTCCCAGTGATACTCGGATTTTTCCTCCTGAAATTCTCAACATTGTAGTGCTATTCCATTTTACTTAAACTTAATTGGAATAAATAGGTGGATGAACACCATAGCCTATTAGTATTAGTATTACTATTGTAATATTTCAAATTATAATTGGCTGCCTGACAGTATGTTTATTATTACTTACATTTTACTGTCCTATTAATATTATTGCTTGCTGTTTTGATTTTATATTTTAATTGAATTTTACTGTTATTTGGTTTTATTTACACTTTAAACTACCATGAGTTGGTTTATGTCATCAACATATTAATATAATAAATATTTTATTTTCAATAAAATTCTTCCATTTCATAATGAAAAATATTTCATTAGTTGTTTCATTAGGTATCTCATTCTTTTTCTCAGGAATTCAGACCAATTTGGGATTTCAACAGCCTATCAAGTAGATCAAACAGAGCAACTAATTCATATGTTTTCCTTGCAATGTAGTCCCTGATGGGAAGAGAAATAAAGATACCCTTATTCTAAGCACTCATGATAATCATGCTGCAGAAATGCGCATATGGGAAAGTTAGTTGATCTGGTATGTAAACTCAAATCACATTAGCAGCACTTTTCCAAATAACCTTTATTTGGTAGAAAAAGTAGATAAAGAATCCACAATCGCTTACAGGAACAAAATATGAACAGTTCCTGTTAACAGGCTATTACTACAACAAGGACAAATAAAACTTATCTCCTACAAACAAAATAATTACTTCTGGCTCTTTACATATTGTGGTCAGAAAAAAAGGAGGCATAGAAATTTGAACGCTGATTGCATAAATAAATCTTGTATCTGATAAAAACTGTATATATCACTGAAATTCTATTGTTCTAGCTTCTTAGCTTTACAGGCATAAAAACGTATCACGTTTCTGGAATCTTGATTGCCTATTTAATCGTGAAAATCCTGCCATGACAAACCTGATGTCTTTTTTTGGTCATACTATGTGTATATTATTGTTATTGTTGCATGATTACCCAGTAAAAGTTACAGCCTCCTGTGTTATATTTCTTTGTTTTTAGTGAGTTGGTTTATTCAGTAATATATGTAGAAAACTGGAAGGTCCTTATGAATGTCACCAGCTGAAAATATTCTTATGCTTAATAGTATCTTGGCAAGAATTAAGTTAGTGGGCTATTTATATTATTGATAAGAAAAGAAAAACTTTGAAAAACTTGTACAATGATTATATGGTTTTCCAAATGTCCATCTGTGTTCTTCAGGAAAAACATTCAACACTATCATAAAATGTTGTTTTCCTTCTTGCCCTATTCCCCATCCATTTCTGTTGTGTATTATAGTCATTCATTGCCTTAAGATAACTATAGTTGCAATCACTATAATGATAACAATCATACCTACTGATTCTTGCTATCAAGGTCAAATGTATAAGCACAAGCCAAACTTGCACATCATAAACTGAAACAAAATTTGTTATGCTAGATGATTAAGCTGAGACAAGGATCTCAAATTAATACAGAGCAATGCCCATAATTTACCACACTTCCCATTAAATAATTCAATGTAGAAAATTGAAAAATTCTGAGCTCATGCAGTAGTTTAATTCAAGAGTTAGTAATCCTTGGTTCAAATCAAACTGCAGGCATGAACACAACTGGCTCAGATATAGTTCTTCCTCTCCCTGTTCTCTACCGTTTCCCTGAAAAAGTACGAAAATAAGCCCTAGTAAAGAGGGTGGGCATCGCCAACACAGGAGGTAGCCCTTCCCTTCCCCAGTCACCTCATGGCTGCTGGCCCCTTAATCACAGCCAATGGATCAGCTGATCCAGCAAGGGCCAGGAGTTGTGTCTCTCCGGGCATCTGGAGGTGTTTCCAGCGTAGCCAAGAGCCCCTCTCTTCCGCAGCTCACCTTGTGGCTATGGAACAGGCAGCAAGCACAGTTTGCACTCCGCCAGGCCTGGATCTTTGGTGTTGTTCAGGCTGCTGCTACGATGAGGCGGACAGCAGAGAGGCAGAGGAACAGGAGGACCCTGTTCCTAGTGCATACATGTGAAGAGCTGCCAGAAGGCAAGAGCAGCTGAAGAAAAAAGGACAACTCAGGAGTAAGGCCAGAAGATGATTGGCCACTTTCATAAGACTTAAAAGAGCAGCAACGAGCCATTGGGTACTTTGTAGAAAAGCAACGCTGATTTCCGTACTTCTTGTCAGCTCTTGAACTTTGTGGGGGTTTTGCCAAGAAAAGCCTTTGGCAGGTTGCCAAAGACATCAAAGGTTGGTAATAAGGCTGACGGACTGGTTATTAAGAATTTTGTTTTGGTCTAAGCTGAGAATGAATCAATTCTCAGCTGTTTTAATAAAATAAGTTGTTGAGGACTGAATTGTGTTTAGTAATCACTACTTGGGCCTTGGTCACAACAGGGAGATTGCCTCTTCTTCTTTTGCATCCCAAAACCCTATTTCCCTGGCCAAGCCCCCAGCCTGCAACCCTCTCACTGGAGCAAGACATGCAACTCAGTTTTACCCATGGAGGCCTCCCAGTGCAATGCTCTGCCATAGCTTTGGAGCAAACTCCAAACACCAGGATTGCAAGGCCAGAGGCTTAGAAGCCATGGAGGGAGCAGTTTGAATGTGCATCTGCAAGGCTTCCTTTTGAACCATGCTCACTGCCTGCTCCATAGCCCCAAGGTGAGCTGCGGAAGAGAGGGGCCCTCAGCTGCGAGGTGGCCTGGCAATGTGGGAAGGGCTGGGGCTAGCAAGAGTGTGCCTGAAACATATCCAGGCACCCGGAGAGTCAGAACTCCCAGCCGTTGCAGGATCAGCTGATCTGCGTGCCACAATTAAGGGGCCTAGCAGCCATGAGGTGACCACGCTCACATCCTTCTGCACCTCAAAAAAATTAAGACACCCCCAAAAAGAAGCCCTAGCTGTTTTTTGAGGAGGTCAAAATAAAATAAGACTCGGTCTTATTTCTGGGGAAACACGGTATATAAACTGGATATATCTTGGGCAGTTGCAAGTATTATATAATATATCTCTTATGTATATTGGGAGAGAAGAGCTACTTTTAATACTGTGACTTCCATATTATACTTTGAGAATTGATATTACTGCATAGTTATCTAATGAACCCTTGACTAAAACAGGATTATAGCTTCTAACATGTATTATTAAGAAGAGATTATCATTCATGGTAGAGTATGCTCTTCATGAAACAGAAATAGATGTCAGTGCCAAAGAGGTTCTTGGCAATTGTTTCCATTGACTTAAATACCATGGCCAACTGGTCTCAAGGAAAACTATCCCTTTCCCATTCATTCTTCCCAGTACTGCTCCCCCTGTCCATCACAGCACCTACCTTTCTCATCAGGAAAGTGAAGCTTTCTGCTGCAAAGTTTCTGATGTGCTGTTTGCGATGAGCCAGAAGGGTACTGTACAATCTGTAAACACAATATTTTCATGTACAAAAAAAAAGAATGAAAAGTAGCCAGGTCAACTGACTCTTTCAGCATCATTTTGCAGACTCACCAATCTAATTCAGGATAGGACATATTTTGTTATATGTATAAACAGAACACATACATCAAAGTAAGGTAGCTCATAAGAATGGGGAAAAATTGACACAGTTCACTTAGGTAGGGAAGAAACTGGTGACACAAATTGCAATGGTTGTTCTTAAGTAGTTCCATGAAACAACAGGAGTGGGGTGATCAGAAGATTAAAGAAAAATACATTCCTGTTAATATATTCCCATCAACTCACACACAAACACAAATACACACACACTCCAGAATGTAACAGAACAGTAATTAGTTATTCATTCATTATACTGGACATTTTTAAAACCTAATATCATACACATATAAGATATTAAACTAATACAGGTATGAAAGGCAAATGGAGCAATTAATGACTAAATAGTAATCTTGTTGTTAGTTGTGAAGTCGTGTCCGACGCATCACGACCCCATGGACAATGTTTCTCCAAGCCTTCCTGTCCTCTACCATCCTCTGAAGTCCATTTAAGCTCATGCCTACTGCTTCAGTGACTCCATCCAGCCACCTCGTTCTCTGCCGTCCCTCCTTCTTTTGCCCTCAATCTTTTCCAGCATTAGGCTCTTCTCCAGTGAGTCCTTCCTTCTCATTAGGTAGCCAAAGTATCTGAATTTCATCTTCAAGATATGGCCTTCCAAAGAGCAGTCAGGGTTAATTTCCTCTAAGACTAACCAGTTATCGCTTTGCAGTCCAAGGGACTTGCAGGAGTCTTCTCCAGCACCATAGTTCAAATATTCAAATATTTCAATATTTCATAGTTCAAATATTCAAATTGTAATCTATTAAATCTAAAATGGTTAAAATATCTGCACCAAAGTATTGGGTTTTCCATCAGAAATAGTTACATTTTGCTATCAGCACATAATTGTACCAGGTTGTAGGTATATTTCCATTACCTTCGATGGACACCCAATTCCTTACCAAAACCACATTCTGTGCCCGTCTGAAATCATAATTCTGAACATGCAAACATTTCTAAATTAGATATTAAAGGTTTTCATTCAAAAGTGTTCCCCAAATAGTTTACAATATGATATTTATATGATTAATGTGACAATTTTAATTTTCCTCTTAAGATAGGGTTCTGTTTAAAATTAATAAGTATTAGGAGAATTTTTATGGCTTGTACCAATTGATTTATGTTTATTTAGATTTATGGAAAGGTAGTTTGGTATAGCAGTTAGGGGACTGGACTGGAAAATAGAGACCATGTGTTCTAGTTCTCTTAGGCAGAAGAACTGGCTGAATGTCTTTGGGCCAGACATTTTCTCAACACAATGCATCTCCCAGGGTTGTTGTTATGGAGAAAATAGGAGTAGCAAGCATTAGTACACAATCTTGAGTTCTATAAAATGAAGGAGATATGTATGTTTAATTAATTGCATAGGTATTCTTACAAAGTTATTTTTTAAGATATGTATTTGCTTTTGGATATGGTAAAAGGTTCTAGTACACTAAGGACTTTGGTTAAAATTAATATCATAAGAAGACATGTTTAAGATTAATAACAGACCCTGATATTCGTTATGGAAGAGAGTTTCTTCTAGAACTAGATTCACATTGAGTTATGAAGTTAGGGTTCTAGTTCATTAAGGACTTTGGCTAAAATTAATGTTACAATAATTAGGGTGCATCTTAAGCTTAGGGTAGACTAACATATATATTACTATTAGTATTTCCAAGGTTAGATGTATAGCATATATTTTGCATGATCAGTAAAATGAATTAAGGATTAGCACTCAAATGATGGGAGTTAATGAAACTTGTATACTAAAATCCTCTGTAGTATTTTTGATCAAAATGCTTACCTGTAAATGTTGGTCATGTCCTTCACCATAAGCCTCCATAAGTATTTGTAAAGGTAGGAAAGTGATGTAAAGGCCCATTCTAACAACTCTGTGTCCTGAGTTTCTAACAGACTTGTAATGCAGAGAAAAAAATCTTGAAAATGTGGATAAAAATCTGTCTGAAGATCACGGGCCAGCTGTACCACCAAACTAGATTAAAAAACACATAGCTGTATTATGACTTGGTTTGCACACTGTATTAAGATATAGTTTGTTTAACTGAGTTACCCCTTAATTGGATAGGCTCACACAATATGTTCAGCTAAAAACTATGGTTTTCAGTTATAGTAAGTTGTATGGGGACTAAATCAGAATGAAACAAATAACATTATGACATAGTTCAATGTGTGAACACAGCCTGTAATAAACGTAGACATTCAACAATAGTTATAAATAGCCCTGAAAATTTTTGCTGGCCTACCATGTGCATTAGAGTGCAATGTATTTATATAATGTATTCTTATAGCTGAAACATTCCTCAGCTACAGGTAATATTAACTACAACAGTTTTGAGAAGCAGATATAATTCCTATTATTGCTCTACTATTAGTCAGTTGATTATATTATCGATATGTATGAAATATTTAATCTGCAGTATAGTACTTTTTCCCATCTGTTGCCCTTTTGATCCATTGGACCAATTTCTATCATCATTTGGTCATAAACATCTATAGAGAATATATCTGCTGATATCCAACACAGCTGGAAAACATCAGACTGGTGAGATGTATTCTACATTAAAATATGTGATTCATACAGACTGGTTACACATTGCACTGTAATTGATTTTACCTCATACTCTAAACCAAAAGTAAAGAAATCACATTATAGGTTAATGCATTGTGTGAACCCAATCAAAGTGTTGTAAATTAAGCAACAGAAACAATCATTAGGATTAAAAAAAATTAAAGGCACTCAGTACCACAGAACCATACTCTTTGTTTACAGATAAAAATACCCGCATGCTTATCTTGTGTCTGTGAAGAAAATGTATGTCTGATGACAACATATACTTACTCCAAAAGAGGTTGAAATGCAAGACTGTTTTTCACTTGCAGGTGGGTTTTCAAGCTTTTTACAATATCATTCTGATAGTATACTATTTGATTGAAAGACTGGCATTTGTTGACCACCTGTCTGTAGAATGTCACTATGTAAAAAAAAAACTGTTAGGGGGAAATCTGAGAAAGCAAAGTAATTTGTAACAGTTATAAATAATTCAAAGGATGGTACTTTTTGTCAGGGCTAAGGGACTAAGGGCTAATTATATACATTCAAGAGGATGAGTCAATAAGAATTACCAAGGGTAACTTCTTCATTCTTCCTACCTCTTATACAGAACATATCAGTAATCTTTCCATTTTAAAAATTAAAAATAAGTAATTCATTCTCTCTCTCTCTCTCTCCCCCCCTCTCTCTCTCAACAATTGTGGCAAGAAAGGTCGTAAAATGGAGCAACAATGTTTGTTTTTAAATCCAATTTAAAAAAATTTGGAGAAAAAAAAAATGTAGCAAAACTCATTTAACAAATGTTTCACTTAGCAACGAAAATTTTGGGCTCAAATGTGGTTGTAAATTGAGCACTACCTGTATTACTATACTGGTACCAGGAGATGATGATCCTGCACAAATGCAATAGTTATTATATTCCTGTCTAAAATGCTTGCTAATAAATGTTGTTAGCAAAGTTATTTAGACTATAATAATCCTATATGGTTTATATTTACATTATGTGTCACTAACAAGCAACATTTCAGCTATCTAGGTATTTATCAATTTACAGACAGGGAAACACATTGTTTTGGCAGACTACTTCTACACAGTATCTATCTATTTAGTCTGATGTTAAAACTGTGCAAAACCTGCTTGGTGTTCAATATATATATTGTATACACACACATATAGATATAGATGTGTGTGTGTGTGTGTGTGTGTGTGTGTGTGTGTGTATCTATATCTATATCTATATCTATATCTATATATCTTTGATCTTTTACACATACAGGAAAATATGGTTTATTTGATACAACAACCTGATGAAATGAATCCCATGACTAGAATTCAAGAGTTGAATGCAATGATTTCAATAAGAAAAAAAGGTAGTAGAAAGGGAGAAGTTGCATTGCATTTTAAAAAATCCACTCTTGCTCAAAAATCTAAATGGATGAATTAAGCAATGTTGTAGCAAGTTCTAGGGTTAAATTAAGTGAAGGAACCAACAAAGTAATAGTGCTTTTAGTATATTACCATCCATCCAATCTAAGGAGAGATGTGGATAATGTGGAAACTAATGTTATGTAGCCAAACATAATACTTCCAGAAAATTCCTGGCTGTCTTACAAGACAACTCTGTTTTTATAGAGGGAGGAGGAAGGCACAGAAAAACTATTTTTGACTTGATGCTAACCAGAAACTGACAACTTAGTTTAGAAACTGAAAGTAGCAGAAACAATGGGATAAAGTAACCATGTAAAACGCAATATGAAAAAAAAAATGGGGAAAAAAAGAGTATACCAAAATGCCATGTCAGATTCAGCTCTCTCCATTTCTCAAGTCCTTCATGAAAATAGGTCTCAACCTCCTACCAAAATCAATCATATACATTAATCAGTAGACATACATATTATTTTTCAAAGAATAAGGTATACAAGCAATCTTTTCTATGATAGATCAACATTTTGTGATATATAACAAAAAAACAACAACCCTGAAATATTCCAGTGGTTATTCTGTTGCATATATAATTTGAAATGATTTGCCAATGAATTATAAAAAGAACTGAAAATCCTAATAAATCAATGACAATGGCAATATTTATAATCAAATAGTAATGATTTGACAGTAGGAAGCCAACTGCCAATTTCTGTTATCGTAAGATATTAATTTCTTTCTATTGCTTGTTTTCATTGTTTTACTACCAAGAAAGAAAGAGTGAGAAGAAAAAAGCAGAGAAGAATAGGAACATTAGGAAGAGACTTTCTATGATTAATGTAAATTGTCACTAAAATTAATAGAAATGTTTTACAGCCTGATCTTTCATTACACTACATGAAATCACAAACATGTCAGCATTATATAAGACAATGGGATATGTAAATTTTCCTCAATTTTTTTAAAAATTGTTTCTTTTTTTTAAAACTAAACAATCGTATTCAGATGATTTTGACATGTTGCAGATCTGCCTAAAATAGGGTCTGCATCTATATTATAATTACTGCTGAATTGAAAGCAATAGTGTTTATGATAGCATTTAAGAGTAAATAATGAGAATCCATTTAATAAATTTTCTCAATTTAAGGTACATAGCCATGACAACAATTCTTCCATGATGCCATTATATATATATAATATACAAAACAAATATAACCCCCCCAAGCACATCCTAGATCTGACCAACCACTGCCTATCCAACACATACTTCATCTATAATGGACAAAAATACAAACAAGTAGAAGGAGCACCCATGGGATCACCCCTCTCACCTGTCATTGCCAATCTCTACATGGAACACTTTGAAACCCAAGCACTAGAAAAATCTGATCACAAACCCAAACTCTGGCTCAGATATGTAGACGACACCTTCATAATCTGGCCACACGGGAAAGAAAAACTTGACAACTTCCTCACACACCTCAATAGCCTACACCCCAAAATACAGTTCACCATGGAAACAGAAGTTAATAACCAACTTCCTTCCTGGATGTCTTAGTCTACAGAAACCCAATGGCTCCCTAGGACACACCATCTACCAGAAGAAAACACACACAAACCGCTATCTGCACGCACTCACACCACCACCCAGCACAGATCAACTCCGTAGCCAAGACACTCATCTCCAGAACAAAATGCTTAGCTGATGAACAACACCTAAAACCCGAACTAGACACTCTCACTAACGTACTAACATCCAATGGATTCCAAACAAATAAGATTACCAAGCTAATCCAAAAAGAACCCCCCACTAAAATCCAAGACAGAGAACAAGAAAACGGCACAGCCCT
The DNA here is from genome assembly GCF_028640845.1 of Ahaetulla prasina. Lineage (NCBI taxonomy): Eukaryota > Metazoa > Chordata > Lepidosauria > Squamata > Colubridae > Ahaetulla > Ahaetulla prasina. Next base: position 62,691,921 of record NC_080545.1, on the reverse strand, counting down.
CCTCCCATATATAAAAGGCACCACAGACAGAATCAGCAAGATCCTCCACAAACACAACATCAAGACAGCATTCTGCACAAACAGAAAAATATCCACCATCCTAAGAAACCCCAAAGACAAAATTGAGTTAGAAAATCAAGGAGTATATGAAATCCCATGCACCGCCTGCCCCACCACATACATTGGACAAACCAACAGAAGAATAAGTGCACGATTGAAGAACACAAGAACTCATTCAAAAGAGGAACTAACTTCTTCCCTGGTCCAACACTTTAAAGTCACAGGACATGATATTGACTTTAAAAGACCAGAACTATCGCCAAAACTGAACACTTTAACAACAGAATAATCAGAGAAGCCATTGAGATAGAAAACGCCCACACAGCATGAACAAACGAGATGACACCTCCGCCTACCAGCCATTTGGAAACCCGCCTTATTGACAAACGAGTCCCTAACACGAGGAATGACACCAGACCCACACTCACAAGGTCCACACAGGATGTCACCACCACATCCACCCAGAAAGCAGACCCAAACCCACACTGATCATGAAGCACGACCAAGGACCAGAAGCCAGACCGCAGCTGCAACATTAGCCATTTCAAACCCCTCCAATCCATTCATGCAGCAGACTGACACCCACTATGAAGATGTAGCACGACCACAAAGCCAAACAACAGCTATGCAGCTCACCAGCTCAAATGCCCCTGCCGCACAGACCAGAGTGAGCACAACCACGCCCCCACCAACACAGGACACACCCCAGCCAATCAGAGCACAGAAAAACCCCCATCCAATCAGAGCACAGCCAAGCTCCCACCCAATCAGTTCAAACCCCCACCAGCAGTTAAAAGGAAGAAACAGCTGCGATCACACATTGCTCCCAGAAGCACGAAGCTGAAGCCTGAAGATGACGAATGAGACTTCGTCGAAACGTCGCCAAGACACTTCCAATCTTACACGGGAGAAAACCCGAACAACCAAAGACCTATATATATATATATATATACACATACATACACATACATACATACATACATATATATATATTTGTTTTCGTAGGTTTTCACGGGTATAAGTATGCAGGTTTTGGTATGTTCAGGTCTTTTCCCATGTAAGATTGGAAGTATTTAGGCAACGTTTTGATGAGATCTCACTCATCATCTTCAGGCTTTGGCTTTGTTCTTATGTGAGCAAAGTGTGGATTTTAACTGCTGTTTCTCTATAAATACTGGTGGGGGGGTATTTTTTAAATTGCAGGCCTAGCTGTTGCAAGCTGATTGGTTGGCTGTGTTGTTACATATTGATTGGTTAATGGAGTTTTTTGAATTGCTGGCCTAGCTGTTGCAAGCTGATTGGTTGGCTGTGTTGCTAATTGGTTAATGGGGTTGATGTTTGTGTGGGAAGTAGCATTTGGGGCCCTGGTCTGGTTCCGAGTTCGAGGTCTTGTCATGTGTGGATGTTTGTGTGGGAAGTAGCATTTTGGGCTCTGGTCTGATTTTGAGTTCGAGGTCCTGTCGTGTGATGGTGTCAATTTTTGTAGCTGGGATTCATTAGAATCTAGCTGGGATCCAGCTAGAAAACCAAGGCGTCTATGAAATACCTTGCAAAATCTGCCCAGCAACATACATTGGACAAACTAATAGGAGAATAAATGCACACATAGCAGAACACAAGATTGCAGTCAGAAAAGAAGAAAAAACTTCATCTCTTTTCCAACACCTTAAAGCAACAGGACATGACATTGATTTTGAAGGAACCAAATTAATCTCCAAAACTGAACACTATCACTAGAGAATAATTATGGAAGCCATAGAAATAGAGAAACACCCCCATAACACGAATAAACGTGATGATACCTCCCGCTTACCAAACATCTGGAAACTAGCACTATTCAAGAAACGAATCCCAGCTACAAAAATTGACACCAACACACGACAGGACCTCGAACTCGAAACCAGGCCAGAGCCCAAAATGCTACTTCCCACACAAACATCCACACATGACAAGACCTCGAACTCGGAACCACACCAGGGCCCAAAATGCTGTTCCCCACACAAACATCAACACATAATAGGATCTTGAACTCGGAACCAGACCAGGGCCCAAAATGCTACTTCCCACACAAACATCTACCCCATTAACCAATTAGCAACACAGACAACCAATCAGCTTGCAACAGCTAGGCCAGCAATTCAAAAAACTCCATTAACCAATCAATATGTAGCAACACAGCCAACCAATCAGCTTGCAACAGCTAGGCCTGCAATTCAAAAAACACCCCCCTACCAGTATTTATAGAGAAACAGCAGTTAAAATCCACACTTTGCTCACATAAGAACAAAGCCAAAGCTTGAAGATGATGAGTGAGATCTCATCGAAACATTGCCTAAATACTTCCGATCTTACACAGGAAAAGACCCGAACATACCAAAACCTGCATATACATATACATATACACACACACACACACACACACACACACACACACATATAAAAATATATAATTTATGCACACACGCGCGCACACACACACTTGTAATTTGAGATGTGGTACAATGAGGCCCGTAGGTGTTTCTGCTATAGTTCCTCTTCTGTACGGTGGAGCTACAGAACTTCTTTAATGTATACCTCAAACTTTCTATTAACAGTGGCACTAAAGATAGCTAATTGCATCATGGGAATAATATAAGAAAGTACCAAAAAGGGATAGTAATCTTGTTAGCAGACTTGGAGAGAGGGAGGACGATATCAGCTGAGATGAAAGAATCCTAAAGAGCAGCTATTTCAGCAAGTAAACAAAATAAGACAGAGAACTGTGTCTATCACTAAGGAATATGATATATGACAATATTCTCACAAAGACAATATGACTTTAAGACTGTTGGTCTTACCTCAGCATAGCTTCCTGTTCTATCAATGCGATGTATAATGTCAATGTTTACATTGCTTAAACGTTCTGAAAAAGTGAGGAACTACAAGAAAAAACAGAAGATACTCTGGCTGAATATCAGTAATTCATGAAATCACATTGTAAAAAAAAAATACTTTGTCATTTGGGTCAACTGACCCAAATGTCATTTGATGCCACTGCATCTTTAAAATATTTTTCTTATAATGGCATGATGCTTGAAAACACATGGCCTATACATACACTATAATATTCTGATATTGACACATATGTCAATGTGAATTAGTCCTTTTTTGCACTTAACCAAATATTCCACATTCTGGATAATAATTAATAGTAATAGTATGCTATAAGCCTATAATAGTGACACAGTTGGCTGAAAAACTTGCTCCAGTCCCCAAATAGGAGCCTTCCCAATCTAGTACTTTAAATTGTTCTGTCTGGACGAATTTGCTCAATTCACCCACTTGTTGATGATTCCTCTGTTAAACTAAACATTATTATAATGTATATTGGATGGCCAACCAGAATGGCCATTATTTTCATTCGCAAACTAATGATTTAGCTAGTCTTTAGCATCGCAAAAGACATCTATTAATTGCATAATTCTAATATGAAAATAGATGTCACAATTTCAGGTCTAGCTCAATAACGTATCAAGGATTAAATTAACAGGACGCCTGTATTAATTCTCCTTTGCGGTAAATCAAATATTAAATTGATCTGGCACCCCGTGTCTTACCCGATGCGTGTTCTCAGTCTTATGAGCTGACGATTTGGTCTTCATGTGCTCGAAAATTTAAACAAAACAAAAAGCTATTTTGGGAGACGATGACGACAAACTAAGCAAGAAAGCTTGCAAAAAACGATGTATTCGGTCGGACACCCGTACAAACATGTGGCTCTTCAGCTCCAGGAGGCTACCATCTTGACTGAGGGATTCTGGGATACGGCTATCACGTGACACGTAAGCCGGAAAACAGAACCGTGGAAGGAAAACTCGACGCGGTGATGTCGTTTTACAAACCTTTCTGAGTCTCTGGGACAGATAATCCGAAGGAGTTTGTGCCTTTCAATAACTTTTGTCAGTTGAAGAAAACATTACTAGACTCCTAATTTTCTGACGTTATAACTTAATACGGCTCTTCTTCTGTAGAGGCTGGTCTCCGTGTGCCTTGCTTGGCTACGAGAGAGCGTGCTTGGGAATAGATCCTTCAACAGGATCTATGTTTAACTCATAGAATCATCTATTGCAATGTCCTTCCTGTTGAGGATTACTTCAGCTTCAATCACAACAATACAAGAGCAAAAAATAGATTTAAACTTAACGTTAACCGCTTCAATCTTGATTACAGAAAATATGACTTCAGTAACAGAGTTATTAATGCTTGGAACACACTACCAGACTCTGTGGTATCTACTCAAAATCCCCAAAAGTTTAACCAAAAACTGTCTACTGTTGACCTCACCCCGTTCCTAAGAGGTCTTTAAGGGGCGTGCATAAGAGCACAAACGTGCCTACGGTTCCTGTCCTACTGTTTCCTTTCATTATATCCAATTTATATAGCTATTTCATAGTTATACTCATATATATGCTTATATATTATATAGTTACTTTATGCTTATGCTTATATATACTGTTGTGACTAAATAAATAAATAAATAAATAAATAAATAAATAAATAAATAAAATAAAATAAAGCAAAAGGCTGAATCAAATCCATTAAGATTAAACCGAGTAACTGGTGGGTGGATTCTGAGATAGATTCATAGATAGGGGGTCCCTGGGAGTCCAATCCAATAAATAATTGGACAAACGATTAAACACTATAATGGGAATCTTGTACTATTGGTAGTCTGATTGCTATCAATGATTAGTTTGGGGCTGGAGTTGCCGTGGTTTTTGCAAGAACATTTCTAAGATAATACTGAAAAATCTACAGTCCGATAGATTTACAGTAATTAAAGCTATAATTAAGTCTCGACCTTGGGGACAAAGAAAGGTTGACGCCTGTTCTGAAAATAAAGTTGTAGGCTGGCAAGGAAGTATTTTCATCAAGATTGTGTGTGTACATATTTGCATATTTTATTTATTTATTAATTTATATCCCACCTCTATTCACTTTTCTTTTGTACAACTCAAGGAAGTGGATATAATGCTCCCTCCCTCTTCCTCACAAAAACTTTGTGGGATTGGGTTGGGCTGAGGGAGACTGACTCAAAGTCATCTACCCAGCTTCTGTGCCTGAGGGAGGATTATAACTCACAGTCTCTCTGTTTTTAGTCTAGGACTTTTTAACTGCTGTTATCATATTTTACATTACAATGTATTAGACTTTCTAACAATAAAAAAATTTAATGTATTTGGCATCTGGATACTTGACAACATTCTGATTTCAATGAGTTTAAACTGCAGATATATTAATAAAAAATTTAAACAGAAGTAGTAGTAAAGCATGGAATGTTGCTGTAGGAGGAGAAGAAAAACAATGCACAGTTTGTCAAACTAAACTTGCCATTTTTGTGACACCAAGACAGACAGAGGCATGCCTTATAAGCAGAGGCATTAACCATTAGTATGCTTTTCTGTAACTACTATATACCTTACTACTAAAAGAAAATTCATCAATTCTGTAAAAGTAGGAAGTATAATTAAATTCTTATGTGATTTCTTGTACTTCTTTACATAAACTCAATATAACAATAAAAGGTTTAGAAGTCAATATAATGCCACACAATGGGACAATTTTTTTTAAAAGGTCACAAGTAAATTAGAGCCAGTATCTGTGAAATACAGCTCAGTAAGCCATTATCAGAAAGTGAGAGAAGCATATCAACATCTTTTTTTTGTTTTTTGTTTTGTTTACATTTATATCCCGCCCTTCTCCGAAGACTCAGGGCGGCTTACAGTGTATAAGGCAATAGTCTTATTCTATTTGTATATTATCAGATTGTTAGCATATCAAACTTTGAGAACCAAAAAAACTGCAGAAAACAAATCTTAAAGACCAAAAGGAACCATGATCACAAATGCGATGAGGGCAAATTATTTTATTTTTCAATATAGCTTTGCAATTAGCAGAACACTGTGTTCGTAAGTTACTGAGTCTAGCTGCTTTATTACCTTAGGGCAAGTGTGTCAAACTGTGTCATCACAACAGTGTCACGTGACATATCAGGACTCCCTCCCCCCTTTGCTAAGCTGGGCGTGATGTATCCAGCCCATGGGCCGTAAGTTTGACAGCCCTGCCTTAGGGCCTTAGGGAAAATAGGGAAAGGAGTCCCAAAACAAGTGGGTACTTGTTTTCCCATCATAAAATCCCATCTTTTTTAACTTAGCTTGTCCAAGATGCCCAGTCACTGTCATCTGTAAATACTTCATCAAATTAGTGGGAGGAACTTGAGTCTGTGCACAAAGAAAAAAAGGAGTACTTAATTAAAAGTGGAGCTAAAAAAGATTAAGAGTAATTAGATAATTGTATAATTAGCAATAGTAATAGCACAGATTTATATGCTGCTCCACAGTGCTTTACAGTACTCTCTGAGTGGTTTACAACATCAGCATATTTCCTCCAACAATCTGGGTCTTCATTTTGCCAACCTTGGAAAAATGGAAAGCTGAGTCAACCTTCGGGCAGTCAGGATTGAACTCCTACTGGGCAGAGTTAGCCTGCATTCTAACCACTGTACTACCACAAGTCCACCATTCTAACCACTGTGCCACCATAATTAACACACTGGAGGGGGTCTATTAAGGATAATGTGCCCCATTTTCCTCTATGCTCTCCTGTTCATACACATAACATGACATAGTAAAGTTTCAGGTTTTAAAGAAAGTCTCTAAACTTCTCATTTCCTTCCCTAGTTCCCTCTGGCTATTTTTCAGAACTTTTTTCTCATCTTCTGAGGTAGCCTAGTTCAAGAGTATTATCTTTTTTTTTAACATCCTGTGGTATGGAAGGTCTGGTGTAAGAGCTGGTGCTGTCTCATAAAGCTTTTGATAGCTGATAGGCAAGACATATAAATAATAGATGTTCATAAGTAGAACTTTCAGTAGTTTACTATATAACTTTCAAGTCCTTCCCAAGGCTTTTCAGTTTGGATCTGATTCCTGAAGAAAGAACATTGGCTATTATTATCCAGGAAAACTTTGTTGTTGTTTGTTGTTCCTTTTGATGAAATGGAGCTCCATTAGCTGAAGATATAAAAGATTATGTTCTGTATTCAATTCTTTATTCAATTCCTCAACGTACTTGGCTGAAGTCACTGATATCTATGGAGATCCTCAATCATTCAGGTCATGGTGGTCCCAAAGGTGCTTTTTTAAAAGGCAACTGGTCTTTATTTGTTTTTGCTTGAAGACGTTTCACTTCTCATCCAAGAAGCTTCTTCAGTTCTGAATGAATGGTGAAGAATGGAAGGATTTATATTCTTTGCAGTCATCTGGTTATTAGCACTCTGAGAGTCATTGAGGCCTGACGCTTGTTTCCTTTGTCTCCTTTGTCTCATTGGACTGAACTGCAAGCTCCATGTTGATTGCTGCCACTGCCTTCACGCCCCAATCCCTAAAGCTTCTCATTCAAACCAGCCACCCAGCAGCAAGCAGGAGGCTGCAGCGATACCGCCCAGGTCAGGACCAAATGAGGTCTGCAGGGACGCTGGCTTTGTAGCAGAAAAGCAGCAATTTTTTATTCAGAATGCTGGCGAAACTGTTATCCTTAGATCTCAGACTGTGACAGGTTCACCAGCATCTGAGTGAAAGAATGCTACTTTTCTGCCACATGGGTCAGCCTGCTCTGGAACTCTGGAAATCTTCAAAAGGTAAATGAGTGATCGGAAATGGGGTGGGGTGGATCAAATGAAATCTGCGAGGCTAGCAAAACAGGCTCAGTGCCTTGGTGAGGCAGAATGAGGGAGGAATAGGCATGGGGCATATTGCAGCGTCTCTATGATTGGTCATAAGGATGAACAACCGGTGTGGTATTGCAACATATGTAACTTCGGGACCAGGAAGTAAGTACTTGGGGGGGGTTCAATTCTGAATGGTCACTAAGTGAAATGTTATAACTCAAGGAATACCTGTACTCTCATCCTGGTTTCCAAGAAATCCTTAATCAAGGAGTTGAATGACTACAGACCAGTTGCTCTGGCATCTGCAGTTATGAAAACCTTTGAAAGCTTAGTGTTGGCCCACCTGAAAATCATCATGGATCCACTGCTGGACCCTTTGCAGTTTGCCTGTGCAAGTAGATCAGCAGATGATGCTACTAATATGGTGCTACACTACATCTTGCACCATTTTGAATCCTCAATGACCTATGCAAGGTCCTATTTGGAGACTTCAGCTTGGCATTCAATACTATCATCCTAGAAATTCATCACTCTAAACTAACTCAGCTAGCTGTGTCTGTCCACACTTGTAGGTGGATTATAAGCTTTCTGACAGATAGAAAGCAGCAAGTGAAAATATCAGACAGGAATCAGGTGTGGCTTGGTACAAACAAAGAGCCGGAGTCCAGGTTATCTTTCTTAAAACAAAAGCACATTTATTCAGCTGAACAAAGATGGGTCCTCCCATAAATTGGAAGAACCCTGAATGCAATTTGAAGCAAGTATATATAAAGGTAAAGGTTCCCCTTGCACATATGTGCTAGTCGTTCCCGACTCTAGGGGGCAGTGCTCATCTCCATTTCAAAGCTGAAGAGCCAACACTGTCTGAAGACATTTCCATGGTCATGTGGCTGGCATGACTAAATGCCAAAGCCACACAGAACGCTGTTACTTTCCCACCAAAGGTGATCCCTATTTTTCTACTTGCATTTTTACGTGCTTTCATTGGTAGAAGCTGGGACAAGTAACAGGAGCTCACCCCGTTACACGGCACTAGGGATTTAAACCATTGAACTGCTGACCTTTCGATTGACAAGCTCAGTGTCTTAGCCACTGAGCCACCATGTCCCTCTCAAGTATATATAGATTTCTTATTTTTACTTGATTACCTAAGAGGAAATCAGCACATGGTGGATAAGGTATAGACGTTATAAAAAATAGTCATGTATTGTTTGAATCACATATTTAACCCACAGGCTTATGGTTTCTTATGGAACTTTCCACAGCTCTAAACGCCAGTAGGACCTGACCTTTAATTCTGCCATTTCAACATAAGAACTTTTTGACCCATTATCAAAATTATCAAAATCCTGATCAACAAAGCTAGATAAACTCATATTGAATACCTGTTCAACAGCCCACTGGGCTGTGTGCTCTCTCTCTCCATTACTCTTTTCTCTATGTATCAATCACTACATCTCAAAGGATCCCTCAGTTAAAATATGGACGTTTGTAGATGTCATTGGTCTCATTCAAGATGGTGATGAGTCTGCACATAGATGAGAGGTTGAAAAACTGGCCCTGTGGTACAGTTGGGACAATCTGGAGCTGAACACACTTAAAACTGTAGAGATGAAAGTGGATTTTAGGAGGAGCCTTCCTATTCTACCACCTCTTACAATATTAGACAATACAGTATCAACAGTAGAAAGCTTCAGGTTTCTGGGTTCTATAATCTCCCAGGATTTGAAATGGACACCTACAGTAATATTGGAACCATCATTAAAAAGGCACACAAAGAATGTTCTTCCTGCATCAACTCAGAAAATTCAGACTATCCCAGTAGCCGTTGATACAATTATACAAAGGAATTATTGAGTCTGTCATTTGTGCTTCTGACTGTCTGGTTTGGTACAGCAACCAAACAGGCATCAACAGATAGTTAGGATTGCAGGAAAAACAATTGCAATTAGCCTGACTTCCATTGAGCACCTGTATGCTGCATGGATCAGAAAGAGGGCTGACAAAATATCAGGGGTGGGTTCTACTTACCTTTACTACCGGTTCACATCGTGCCCGCAGTTCTATTCCTTCTTTCACAATGCTTCCATTTCCCAGTTCTATTCCTTCTATTTTTTCCATTTTTTCTCGCTGCATGGATAGCATAACACATTTTTCAAGTCCAAAGCTCATTTTGATGTCGCTACTGAAGTTGAACTGTGCTGAGTATTGATTCAAGTTCAGTGGGGCTTTTCGCATATAGTTTTAAGTTATCCATGTATAATAGATGGTTTATCTTGCCATGTTGGCTTGAGATTTGGTATCCCAGTTTTGTGTTTCGTACTATTATTATTGGTGAAATTAATGCAATGTTGAACAGTAGTGGCGAAAGTGAGTCCCCTTGGAAGATTACTCATCTGATGTTGACTTCACCAATGTTCTCCCCATTTGCTGTTAGAACTGTTTTCCATTTTTGCATATTTGCTTTCAAAAATGTACAAATATTCTTGCTGATTCCAAAGTTTTCTAGACAGGTGTTAATCCAACTGTGGGGTAATAAGTCAAATGCCTTCTTGTAATCATTCTATCCCATATTTAAATTCATTTTTCTTTGTTTTGTATTTTTAGTACCATTTTGTCAATGAGCAGTTGATCTTTTGTTCCTTTTGATTTTTTTATAATTTCTCTTTTGTTCTACTGGATACAAACTGTTTTCCATCAGATGATTGAATTATTATAATTATTATTATTATATTTTCATTGAACATGAAACTCAGTCAACTGCTCATTTAAAAATGTATCACAAACATTATTGATTGGCACTGATGGTTGATACGGGTTGCTTCCAATATCCTAGGTATCAACCAAGTATCTTCTTAAAATGTACGATGTTCCAAGTAGCATAGTTTTTTGCAATTCTGCTTATATTATTGCAGGAAGCTGCAATTTCTTGATGTATTGTTATTATTTATTCATTAAACATGAAACTCAGTCAACTGAACATTCAAAAATGCATCACAAATCCACTGACTGGTGCTAATGGTTGATATGAGTTGCTGCCAGGATCCTAGGTATCAACCAAGTACCTTCTTAAGATGTACAATGTTCCAAGTAGCACAGTTCTTTGCAGTTCTGCTGGTGTTATTGCAGGAAGTTGCAACTTGTTGATGTATCTTATAAAATTATTGGACATGGTATTATTATTATTATTATTATTATTATTATTATTATTATTATTATTATTATTATTATTATTATTATTTTTGACTACCTTCTCCTATTCATATTTTAATTACCTTTTTTTTTTATTTGCATTTATATCCCGCCCTTCTCCAAAGACTCAGGGCGGCTTACACTATGTTAAGCAATAGTCTTCATCCATTTGTATATTATATACAAAGTCAACTTATTGCCCCCAACAATCTGGGTCCTCATTTTACCTACCTTATAAAGGATGGAAGGCTGAGTCAACCTTGGGCCTAGTGGGACTTGAACCTGCAGTAATTGCAAGCAGCTGTGTTAATAACAGACTGTCTTAGCAGTCTGAGCCACCAAAGGCCCTGTATATACATGTTATTTCATGTATATACAGTATGTATATACATGTATATACATGTATATACATATTATAGCCATGTATATACATGTTATTTGTATGTACAAATAGCAAGTTTATATATACACTGATTATATTACCATGTTGTTGTATGTACAGATAGTTCTCGAGTTATGATGTAATAGTGCCTGCCCATTCCATTTGTAACCCAAGGATTTGTGGAAGTGAATCTCATACCTTGAACAGAATCACTTCCTCCTTTTGCCCATGTATTCACTAATCGAATGCGAGGCTTGTTAAGTGCACGAGGTATTTCAGGGTGGAGAAGGCCATGCGGGGGGCTATTGATGGAACAGGCCATCTGCCTCCCCTGAACCATTGAAATCTCTCATTTCCCTACAATTGCTTTCTCCCCCAATGTGCTGCGCCAGGTCACTTACAATCTCTTTCCATTTATGACTGTATGACTATAACTTGTTGCTGGCAATCCTTATGATTTATATTGATATATTGACCATCAATTGTGTTATAAATATTGTACCTTGATGAACGTATCTTTTCTTTTATGTACACTGAGAGCATATGCACCAAGACAAATTCCTTGTGTGTCCAATCACACTTGTCCAATAAAAATTCTATTCTATTCTATTCTATTCTATTCTATTCTATTGTAAAGATCTAGCAAGCAGTCTCCTCTCCAGCCTCTCAGCCACGTGCACCCTCTGCAGTTCTATTTGGGCCTCCGCAGGTCTCGCCTGGCCCTGTTGTGTCTCGTCCAATCTCACCTCAGCCGGGGTCTTCTTATCTGCTTCCGAACACGGAAGAAAAAATACCTCCAGCCCCCAGCTCTGGCTCCATGCCCAGGCAAACGGAGCAACTAGACCCCTCCCCCTCCTCCACAGCATGTGAGCCTGAGGAAGGTTTATTACCAACAGCTGCCGACTGGAGTGACCCTCGTGTCAGAAGACTTGATAGGCGGAGGCAACAGAAGGAAGGGAGGGGCAGGCCTGGATAAGTGCTGAGTCATGGAGCCACACCCCATGGCCTATATAAAGGATCTGCTTTCTGGCATTCTCTGAGTCAGGCAAAGTCTAAACATATCTTGCTGAAGTCACTTTCTGGTCTCCTGCCTGCCTTGAGGACTTTGCTAGGACTTTGGCAGAGCTGCAGAGGCACACCTGATTCGGATTTCCCTGACCCGGCCGTCAGCGGAGGAGTGGGACACAACAGGCCCATTGCAGGCCAAAATGGAGCTTCCAGGGACAGATTGCTAAGGGAATGCTCATAACCCGGGGATTACCTGTACACTGAGAGGGTCAAACACTGTGGAAAATAGTAGATTCAGGCAGTTTAATGAGTATAAAGATTTATTGCAAGCTTAAGCTTTCTACAAGATTCTCAGCTACTAACAGTCAAAACAAAATGGCGCTACATAAGGAATTTAAAGTGGGTTGGACTTAGTGGGTGTGCAGGAACTCATGACTGATGAGTCATGATGAGGGGTCAAATCATGACTGATTAGTCATGATTTGACCCCTCCCTTGGACTCAGTCTGGTTATTTCCTATATTCAGCTTATGCACTAGAGACAAATTCCTTGTATGTCCAATTACATTTGGCCAATATTCTATTCTGTTCTGTTCTGTTCTGTTCTATTCTATTTTCTATTAAACGTTAACATTTCACATTTGTTGCCTTGTCCCTGAATATTATTATGTTGCCATTAAAATTATTCATTTGCTTTGTTAAATAAAGTTATTGCAGCTTCTATCACCCTTATGTTTTATTGCCTTCCAATGCACAAACTTTCCCATTTTACGGTGTCAAAATACCAGCAAAGGAAAAATGGAGGGAGAGGAGCAAAGGAAAAAAGAGCATCAACAAACTTTGCAAGTATAATACTATTAAATCAGATCTTACTTAAGGCTAACTCTTCAAATGTAATTTGTGTCAAACAGACTTCTTATAGTTAAAAAAAAACTTTGTAAAGCAACAAATTTTAATTCAAGGAAATCAGAATCATAAGGAATTAGACAGTTCAAATAAACAATTGATTTCCTTTTATTCTAATTTCTGCTTTTATAAAGTAACTCAGTTATGGGGAAAAGTTAAATAGAGACAATACTGGGAGTGACTGTAACTGTCTTAATGTAGTAACAGAAAAGCAATAATTTAAGGAGAAAGCAACAACTAATTTGACAACAAGAGCTGGCAACTGAGGACAATCATCAACCTCAGATTAACAACAGGAGGAATTAAGAGAACTGATCTCTATAATTATCTTCCTGGTCACCTCTCTCAGTCACCTTTCTCAGTTCTTTCACTTAAATTAACCTATAGTTAGCAATCTGGTTAAATCATAAATCTGTTTTTGTAAAATTAAAAACCTTAAGCAAACAAAGAAACAGTCTAAAAGCCAAAAGGATAAAGTTCAAATAGATGTAAATGATCCCTTGCCATTAAGGTTTAAAAGCATTTGAACAGAACTGGATGTGACATTTCAGCTCTTTGCTTCCCAGAACTGGACACTAATTATAATTTTGGCGATATTCATAAGGACTTTCTATTTTTCTACATATTACTGAATATATTTTAAAAACCAACTCATTAAAAACAAAGAAATATATAACACAAAAGACTGTAACTTTACTGGGTAATAAGAATAAAATACACAGTGTATGACAGCAAAAACAGCGTGATATCAGGTTTTTCCTAACAGGATTCTCAGGAAGCAGTTAAGTGGGCAATCAAAAATCCAGAAACTTGTGATAATTCAATTTTTATGGCAGTAAAGATAAGAAGCTATAATAACAAACTTTCGATGACTTATACAGCTTTGTACAGAAGCAAGATTTATTTATACAGTGTTCAAATTTCTATGCCTCCTTTTTTCTGACCACAATATGTAAAGAGCCAGAAGTAATTATTTTGTGTGCAGGAGATACAGTTTTTATTTGTTCTTGTTCTAGTAATGGCCTGTTCTAATATGGTTTTCTTTCACTCATGTGACAACTAACTTTCACAAGAGATCATTGTCTAAAGGTTTATGAATACTCAGCCCCATAGATCTAAGCAAAACAGTTTGGCTTTAATACAGATTAATTTTACTTATTAGTAGACCATGTTTACATCTATCAGACATCATAAAGTTGGAGGTAATTCATTTTAGTGAAGGATCAAGCAGACTTCTCCGGCATTGCACATCAGGGAATGTATGTATTTGTCATTCTGGGATGGTTGCATAGATGTTCCATTTATATTTCTGTAAATGTAATGCTCTGGCTAGGAGGCACTCAAATAGCAAAGCACAGAACAGGAAGTTGGCTCAACCAATCAGCACATAGGACATGTACCTCCACACAATTAGAATTTGGGAGATGTCTGTGTTGAAGGTCTGCAGCCTATGCTTACCAAACAACCCCTATATGCAATTGCAGGTAATTCTATATCAAGCTTAAGTTTATATATCATTCTAAACATTGTTCAGAATTGTTTATTAACTAAACCATAATTGGCTGAATTTACATGATTTATGGGCTGTTTAACATAGTTTATAACCTCATCAGTTCATATATTGCCAACCAAATCATATTAAAAACCTTGCCTTGCAAATATTAGCTTGGCTGAGTGTAATATGAAGAATCATTCACAAATATTCTACCTGGTTCTAGAGAAACCAGGGAAAGATTGATTCATTCCTGCATTGGTATAAGAGGAGGAAATGGAGGAATCAATTCACCAGCAGAGATTAAATGGCAAATACACAAACAAACACCTTTTGAACCCAAAGATGGTATCAGTCAGACAATTTAAATGAATAAATTAATGGAGGCTATGGATTCTTGGCAGTATGCTTAATCCACCTGCAAGACGAGGCCCTGGTTCTCAGGATATATTACATTACAACTGTGTTGTGGGGATGAAGGAATCCAACGCTTGAATAATAAGAGACAGTAGCTGGGTGGAAGCAGGGATGACTATGCCACTCCACGCCCTCAGATCACCACTTGTATTCCACAGTTGAGAAAGTCTTCCTGGTCTGGACCGGTTGGGGCTGTTCTCTCTTTCCCTCCCCTTTCGATGCTCGGAACGATGACACTACTCCGGTACTGAACCTTGGGATAAAAAGGAGCCTACCCATTAAGTGCCGCCTCCTCAAGGCACTAGAGAGAGGAGCTGGCTTAGTAGGTTTGGTTTCCAACCGTGTCAAAGACCGCAGGCGGGAAAGGCGTCAGGCATCAACACCGGTATTACTTATTGTTGGGCGCCGGCCGGGCAAGGGACGAGGAGGCGGAGAGCCGAGCGCCAGTCAGGGCAACCCGTCCAGAAAGGAGCAGCTTCGTCCCGAAGGAGAACAGCAGCAGTTTCTGGAATGGTGCGAAGCGAAGGTTGCCGGTGAAGCAGCCGTCTCCTCAGCAGAGCGCGCCGAGTTTTGCCGGGCTTTGTGACAAGTCAAAGCGCGCTCTAAGCGAGGAAGCGAAGCCGGCGGTCCAGAGCGCCACTGAGGCTTGCGGAGCTCATCCATGGTCACCTGTAGAAAAATCGGGGGGTTCTCCGTCTGGGACTATGTGGTCTTCGGGATCATGCTGCTTATCTCCGCGGCCATCGGGGTGTATTACGCCTTCGCGGGCGGTGGCCAAAGGAGCCGCGAAGCCTTCTTGATGGGGGGCCGCAGCATGTCAGCTTTTCCCGTGGCGCTCTCCTTAACGGCCAGCTTCATGTCGGCCGTGACGGTACTAGGCACCCCCGCCGAAATCTACCGCTTCGGGACCATGTTTAGCCTCTTCGCCATCGCCTACGCGTTGATGGCGGTTACAAGCGCCGAGATCTTTCTGCCAGTCTTCTACCGTCTGAAAATCACCAGCACCTACGAGGTAGGGAGGGAGGGAGCGACCGGCTAGCCTTACCTCCGCTCATGCTTGCTTTCTGGAGAGGCACTAGTCCGTTTCTCCTTGGCTGCAGGCTATTGTTTTATCCACATCCTAGTAATCGTACATAAACAATTACTGTCATATTGTTTTCTCCACTCCATCACTCATTTCCAACTAGGAGGTGTAAATTGGAAAGAGTTGAAAACGCTCTGCAGCTTGTCCTATAGACTTGGACTCTGCAGATGAATCTTCCATTACCAGGTCATCCCAGCAGGCATGAAAATAATTTCAAGTAGTTTCAACAACTTGATAGGTGGATGTCAACTCCTAGAATTCCCCAACTAGCATGCATTCACACATCTTAAAAGTTACACATCTTAAAAATTGCTAACGTTGGTTAAGAGAGCACAGAAAGAGCTTCTGGCAAATGAGTCTGCTTCCTTGTCATATAGCCCCTCAGATTGAAGTTATTGTTTCATTTTACAAAATGGAATTATGTGTGACTCAACACACAAGTCTTATTGGATAATAATAATAATAATAATGTATTAGATGCAAGAAAACAATTATGTATAGAATAAAGCTTGACGAGGAAGGTAGATTTATATATATAGAATGACAAAGGTGGGCAGAACAAAACAAGATTGAAGAGCTAGACAACTCTAAAGTAATAATTCTTCAGGAAAATGTTAATTCTTTCTTCAAAGTTACACAAATGTTACAAAATATTTGTTTGTTACAGTACCTAGAAATGCGGTTTAATAAACAGCTGCGTCTGTGTGGAACAGGACTCTTTATTATACTGACGGTAAGAAAATTAATTTTATACATTTCTTAATTATGAGATTTCTAAAGTAAATTGACTCAGCTTGCCATCTTTCAAAGTTGGCAAAATGAGGATCCAGATTGTTGGGGTCAATATACTCATATTATAAACTGCCTAGAGAGCATTAGTAAAGCATTATGGGGCCATATATAAGTCTAAATAGAATAGAATTTTATTGGCCAAGTGTGATTGGACACACAAGGAATTTGTTTTGGTGCATATGCTCACAGTGTACATAAAAGAAAAAGGAAAGAAAAAAAATACATCAAAGGTACAACATTTTAACCCTTAATGATAGCAACAAAAAGTTACAGTCATACAGTCATAAGTGGAAAGAGATTGGTGATGAAAATGATGAGAAGATTAATAGTAGTGTAGATTTAGTAAATAGTTTGATAGTTTTGAGGGAATTATTTGTTTAGCAGAGTGATGGCCTTCAGGAAAAAACTGTTCTTGTGTCTATTTGTTCTGGTGTGCAATGCTCTGTAGCGTCGTTTTGATGGTAGGAGTTGAAACATTTTATGTCCAGGATGTGAGGGATCTGTAAATATTTTCACAGCCCTCTTCTTGATTCGTGCAGTATACAGGTCCTCAATGGAAGGCAGGTTGGTAGCAATTATTTTTTCTGCAGTTCTAAGTATCTTCTGATGACTGAAGACACCCTTAAATTATTTTAGATTTGAATCCAAGGTATATTCCAACAAAAGAACTAAATGGCAAATATACCCACTTTACAGGATATAAAGAAGTTTGTAAATATCAGTAAAACATTTTCCTTTTCAAAATGTTTAGTTCAAAACGTTTTAGTATATTTATTTAAACATCTATTACAACTTAAATGAGCAATCAAACACTCTTTGTCATTGGGGAATGGAGGTTTTCCTTACTTCATACTTCAGTTTAGTCCATATAAACAATATAGTTCATAACTTCATATCTGTTTTTGTTGTGTCTTGCCCGCTCTCACAGCAGCCGGGGCCTTCTTATCTGCTCCCAAACATGGAGGAATGTATGCCTTCCGGCCCCAATCCTGGCTCCATGCCCAGACAAGCTGAAGAGGAGGGGGCACCTCCCTGTCCCAGCCCTGGCTCCATGCCCAAGCAGGCTGCAGAGGAGGGAGCACCCCCCGGCCCCAGCCCTGGCTCCATGCCCAAGCAGGCTGCAGAGGAGGGAGCACCTCCGGCCCCAGCCCTGGCTCCATGCCCAGGCAAACGGAGCAGCTAGACCCCTCCCCCTCCTCCACAGCATGTGAGCCTGAGGAAGGTTTATTTCCAACAGCTGCTGATTGGAGTGACCCTCGCATCAGAAGACTGGATAGGCGGAGGCAACAGAAGGAAGGGAGGGGCAGGCCTTAATGAGTGCTGAGTCATGGAGCCACACCCCATGGCCTATATAAAGGATCTGCTTTCTGGCAGTCTCTGAGTCAGGCAAAGTCGAACTTATCTTGCTGAAGTCACTTTCTGGTCTCCTGCCTGCTCTGAGGACTTTGCTAGGACTTTGGGCAGAGCTGCAGAGGCAAGCCTGATTCGGATTTCCCTGACCCGGCCGTCAGCGGAGGAGTGGGACACGACAGTTTTTTAAAAACAACTTTATTTTACAACTATTATTTACACTACATTAAACTTCTTAGTTATGTAATCTACTTCAGAGCAATAGTAATAACAATAGCATTTCTAGGTTCTATCATTTCGCAAGATCTAAAATGGACAGTTAACATCAAAAACATCATCAAAAAAGGACAAGACTGTTCTTTCTGCGCTAACTCAGAAAGCTCAAACTGCCCAAGGAGCTACTGATCCAATTCTACAGAGGAATTATTGAGTCTGTCATTTGCACCTCTATAATGGTCTGGTTCGGTTCTGCAACCCAACAAGAAAGACACAGACTTCTTCTACTCCATTAAATTTTTCATTATCCTAAAAATTCTCTGGCACACTGAAGTTGTTTTCTGAACAATAGGAGATGAGCTATAAAATTTCTTGTCAACTTCAGGAGCTAACTATCACATAACAGATTTTACTTCTCAAATTATAATTACCAAAAGAAAAATAAATTTTAATCAACTTGAGATCTTTCAATGTATAACCATAATTTGTGAGTATGATTGAACCTCGACCACTTTTGAAATCTTTAGTTGTTCAAGAACTCAACAATATTTTTAGAATAACTTGTTTCTTTATTTAATTGATCAAATTTATAGGCTACCCATCTCACTGTATAAGTGACGCTGAATGGCTTACAAGTAATTACTGTTACTGTTACTTTGCCTGCAGTAATGTTCCAGACAATGTTCTGCATTTTATCATGATTATGATAGCTTCTTATTTATTGATTCTAAAAATGAAAACTATTCTTATTTTATTGGTATTTTCTGTAAATACTATTGAAACCTATCACTTTTATCAACATGTCTGTCTTATATTGTTTGGATTTAATTCACCATGCAATTCAGTATTGTATTGTTTCCAAAGAGTTCTTAGAAGGCCAAGATGAGCAAACTGCATTGTTCGTTTATTTTTCAGATACTTTACACTGGAATTGTCATTTATGCTCCAGCCTTAGCTTTATATCAAGGTAACTTTAAAAAAAAAAAAAAATTAATGCAGAACAACTTTTAGATTTTTTGACTATCTGTTGATTCTGAACATGTTTATATAACTGAAGTTGCAATATCAGAATAGTAGGTATAATAATGTTGAAAGGTGATATAACTAAATTATGCTACTCAGCTGTAAATAGCTTAGGTTTAATTAATTTTAAATATTAAATAAAAATTCACATGGATTATAAAAGTATTAGAGGTAATCCTCAATTTATGACCACAATTGATCCCAACATTTCTGTTACTCAGCAAGACAGTTGTCAAGGGCGTTTTGCCCCATTTTACAACCTTTCTTGCCACAGTTGTTAAGTGTCTTGCTGCAGTAATTAAGTTAGTAACACAGTTATAAAATGAATCTGGCTTCCTCACTGACTTTGCTTGTCAGAAGGTTGCTAAAGGTGATCACATGACTCTAGGACACTGTAGCATCATAAACATGAACCAGTTTCCAAGCATCTGAATTTTGATGGCATGATTATGGGAATGCTACAACGGTCATATAAAAAAATGGTCATAAATCATTTTTTTCAGTGCCATTGTAACTTCAAACAGTCCACTAAACAAAAGGTTGTAAGTTGAGAACTATCTGTACAATTGATTCTTTAAAAAACGTGATCAATTCACAATCTTGTGTGTTATATTTGCAATACAATGCAAATTTCTGCTCCGATTTTCATTTTTATTTTTTTCACAAAAACCTAAATATTTATATTCTACATTACTTTTATAATAGCCTTCAATCATACATATATAATAAACATGTATATACATATATTTTTAATCAATCCTGCAAAAAGAAAATTATTAGATTCACTCTTTAGTTCAGTTATTTGCAGATTTAGAGTATCTGCATTATTCCAGAAGAGTTGTCTATTCAAGAACATACTGGAATCCCAAATCAGTTAATTTTTAAAATTATGTTGAATAGGCTTTGGATTAATCATTTTCTGCTATTTAATTTTTAAAAAAATATTTTGTATTTTTTCTTCTCTAGTTACAGGAATTGATTTATGGGGTGCAGTTGTTGGAACAGGAGTAGTCTGTACTTTCTACTGCACACTGGTAAGTCTGCAATTATTTTGAAAACTTCTACAACTGCAAACCTTAAACACTTAATTGAACAAATTGATTACCGTATATTCTATTATTTTAAGTACAGATAGTCCTCAACTTACAATCACAATTGAGCCAAACATTTCTGTTGCTAAGTGAGATATTGTTAAGTGAATTTTGCTCCATTTCATTATCTTTTTTGCCACAATTGTTAAGTGAATCACTGCAGTTGTTAAGTTAATAACACAGTTGTCAGTGCCTTTGAACAGTTGTAAGTAGAGGACTACCTGTAACCTGCATTAAGCAAAGATATTTGTATGATGTGCAATGAATGTCTTAGACTCCAGTGATTATTATATTTCTTTTAATGTTAGTTAGGTGCCTTTTATTTTAATCTATGTCTTTTCTTATCCATCCAGGGTGGACTAAAAGCAGTGATTTGGACAGATGTTTTTCAAGCTGCAATCATGATTGCTGGATTTTTATCTGTGATTATACGTGGTGTAATAGTACAAGAGGGGTTTGGAAATATAATAAATGATGCACATGATGGAAGAAGATTACAATTCTGGGAGTAAGTATTTAATTTATCTGAGCTGGAGAAGAAACTTTCAAATATATATTATTTGTTATGTAGTTAATTTGAACCATTTATATTGAATAAATGATATTTTCCAGTAATAGATATGGAATAAGGCTGATTCTATATCTACTGATCAGAATGCTTATTGAAATAGGATCAGGAAGGTCTCATTCATGAAAAATCACTGTGTGACATTGAATTACTCACTTTTTCTCTGCTCAAACTTTTTCATAAAGTTGTAATGGGGGAGATGAAATAAAAAGAGATCTCCAAGTAAATTGCTTTGATGTGAAGGCAGGATATAAGTCAAATAAATGAGAGAGAGAGAGAGAGAGAGAGAAAACAAATACAGGTTTAAAAAGACTTTCACAAAGTAAAAAGCTTACCTACCTATTGTAGAATGTGTCTACCACATTTTTTGTTGTTGGATGAATCCAAAATAGTACAGGTATAGATAATAAAGAAGACTATAATAGGCCACAAAAGATGGGAAAAATAGCAGATTGAATGTCCAATTTTGTGTGAGCTTAAATAGTTTTCAATACAATTTTAGAATTTATTCATAAATCTTTGCATGACAAAATTATTAATGATGTACAGGTAGGCTTGAGTCATTACCCATAATGAAGCTTGTCCATTAGGATCGGAGGCTGGAATAAATATTAAATGATCTGCCTCAAGTAACGACCAACCATCCCTGCTCTACCCAAGGTATTCATTAATTGAATGTGTGGGTCATTAAATGGAGCAAGGGGTGCCTCAGGGGTGGGGCAGATCCTGGGAGGCCTAGTGCAGGCACAAGCCCACCTGGCTTGGGACTCCCCCGAGATATCTCATGCTCTGCTTCGGCCCCTTGGGAGGCTCCCACCCTTGCCTCACTGCACAGTTGACTGTCCTGCTAGCGAAAAACTATGGAGAAGAAAAACACTGGACATGCCTGCCTTTCCTGGTTCTGCCACTGTCTGGAACAAAAAAGGACCGGTTCCCTAACCTTTCAGAGTTTCCTGCCCCATCAGCTGGCCATTAGGAGACTGCAAATTTAACCTGGCTTTTTCTAGCCTTAGGAAATCAGACCCTGGAGAAAAAGAGGAAAGCAAGCAAGCAAAGCAACTCTTAGAGTCTTAGCTGGGTCCTACAAGCAATCAGACAAACAGCTAAAAGCTTTGTAAGGATCTTGCTTCTGTCTAATTTTAATACATATGGCTAAACTTTCTGAGCTGACTATTTTTGCTCAAGGCAAAAAACTGCAGAAAGAGTTTCTTTGCTTGCTTGATTCCTTTCCTCTACTCTTCAGCCTGGAATCAAGGTAAGCTTTTTAAAAACGGATAGAAATTGGAAGGCAGAGGAGTTTAGTTTTATCACCGGGAGGAGGGGAGAAAGATTAACAACTCTGTCCCTCCTAGCTTTTTTTTTTTTGCTTTATTTATTGAAAAAATAAAGGAGAGGAGAGGAACCCCCTTTCTGGAGGAGAGAGTGGGTTAAAGTAAGGAAAAGGTTCTGGGAAACTCGGCCTGAAGCTGCTACCTTGGCATGCAGGGTCTGGTTACCCAAAGATTAGCAAATGCCAGAAGTTTGCATTCTTCCAATGGCCAGCTGACCAGGGCAGAAAGCTCCAAAGGCAGTGCCATTTTCTGCAAGGAATTGTCAGAGCTCTGAAAATGACAGCTGCTTCCAGGAGGTATGGGGAGCAGGCCCAAGTGCTGCAGGGTCATGTCAGGGCAGGAGGGAGGAAAGGGAGAAAGGTGGGGAGGTGCTGCAGCACTCCCACAATAGATCATAAGGGTGAATGACAACGGGGACACATAACTTTAAAACAGAGTCATGTGGTTTGTGGTCTCTTATAATTTTGAAGATTCATTAATTGACCTTTTGTATTGGGAGGTCTACCTCTATATAATAAGTTTTTAAAATGTATTCCATGATCTCAGTACCTCTACTTAATATTTAACATTTCTTAATATGTTTTCAAATTAAGCTTGAGAAATATTCATTGAAAGAAAATATAAAACAGTGCTTAAAAAGCATATGATCAGTTAGCTAATACTATAAAATGCATTTTTATTCAATGTAGCTTCAATCCTAATCCTTTGCAAAGGCATACATTCTGGACAATTATCTTAGGTGGGACTTTTACCTGGCTTGGTATATATGCAGTCAATCAGTCTCAAGTTCAGCGATATCTTTCCTGCAAAAACAGATTTCATGCAAAATTGTAAGTTAACGTTCTGTTTGTTTGCTCAAGGATTTTAATTTAAATTGCATTCTCAACATCAGTGTCCAATAATGATACAACCTGAATACTTACAATATAGTATATATTATAGCCTTTTTTAAATGCAAAACTGTAGTAACAATGAATTTAGCATTACATATGACATTCTGTTGAAGGGCATAAACCACAACTATAACTATCAATTATCAAATTATTTATTACCAATATTATTAAAATCTCATACAGGTATGGAACTTTGATTTTGTAAACTCTGTCTGATTTATTACCCATTTAACTGTTGACATAGACATTGGAGACTAACTATCCAATCTTTGTTTTAAACAAAAAGCTAATTTGCGGTTCAAGGTATCTGCTGACAAGATGATAACAATTAAAAAAGAGCAGCATTTGAATGGTGTTTGGAAATTAGTTCTCACAGATTATATCCCTTACTTCTTGGCAACTGTATTTTAAATTTTCAAACTGACCTAAAGCCGGCCCAAAATAATACCTCATACTGTCCAATATGATGTATTTTATTCACTTATTTGTCTCCATATTTTTCTAACATCTTACTCTTGGGATACGTTTACAATAATAAGAATATTACAATGTTTTAAATCCTTATAAAAATAATTAAACACCAGGAAGAGTTATTTTAATTCATGTGGGGAAAACCTCCTGAAATCCTGGCAAGTCAGATAGTGATTTTTACATGTATGTGTTTACATTTGCTGGAATATTTGCACAACTTTTTAAGCCAAAGAAACAAGTACATTCCTATCTAACAAAGACTTTTTCTTTTCCTGCTAAAGAAGAAATGAATGCAGGTACAATACAATGCAATGTGTACTTATATGATGCTAAAAAATTATGATATTTCTATACAAAGTAAAAAAAAACCCTCTTGTTTCCTCATAGATCTCTTTATTTAAACCTTGTGGGACTCTGGATAATTCTTGCGTGTGCAGTGTTATCTGGATTAGTAATGTACTCTGTTTTTAAGGACTGTGACCCATGGACAGCAAAATGTGTGGCAGCACCAGACCAGGTTTAGTATTAAAACATTTTTCATTAATGCTAAATACACATCAGGTCTATAGTTTTCAGTTTGCTATTGGGATATGATTAGATTACAGGCAGTTACTAGGAGCAATTATAAGAAACCCCTTTTGAAGGAAAAAGAATTAATAACGTTACATTTTTGGATAATGTCTCCCAAAGGATGCCATGCATAATTGAGGAATTAAATTAATGTTGTATTTTTATGCCAATTTTGAACCACAAATTTATCTTCCTTGAAAAAAAGCAATTTGAAAGATTATTTTACACATACTTTTATCACGTAAAAGTATTTATCTTTTATTGTAAGTGAGGGAGAAGAATGTAAGAGAAAAAACACACATAAAAATAAAAGCATAAAATATACGTGATGTTTGCATTTTTCAGCTCATGCCTTATCTGGTATTGGAAATTCTACAAGAGTTTCCAGGAATGACAGGCCTTTTTGTTGCTTGTGCTTATAGTGGAACTTTAAGGTAAGTCAATTCAAAATTCAGTAGACAGAGAAGTGGGGGAGGTTTCAATGGAATCAAATGACAATAGCAACATTATAACAAATGCAGTGGCATACCCATTGAACTCAAGGAGACTTATTTCTTAACAAAGATGTATGGTTGTATTTTAATGGGATTTCCAAGTAAACAGATGTATATATTTTCCCCTTAAAACCATCTATACAGCCACTCAACCCAGTTTTACATATAGGATTATGTAGAACAGCTTCACTGTTTATACAGTTATTTTAAGTGATGCTGATATTAATTAATCTAAATGTGAGCTGAGAGCACATACTTTATTAGTATGTTAGATTGAATGTTTAATTGTATTTTATGGGAATACTGTTGCTTTTTGACTTAAAATGTTTTAACTAATAACTTTTAGTAACAATAATATTAGTAAATAAAAAGTAAAGCAAACTTAGGAAATTTTTACAGAGAAATGAAAGTCACTGGATTGGTACATTATGCTAAACCAAAATGTGCTTTTTTTTAGCATAAGACAAGAATCCATTGTGGTATATACTAATCATGGCTTATTATACTATACAGTATGTTATAATAGGGCAATAATTTCTTTATTATATAGACTGGTTTCTTTAAGGTTTCATTAGGAATGTCTTTGAACAGAATGGAGAGTGTTAAATTATGGGCTTTTTTTCTAAATACAGATAAAACTATTTGAAAAACGAATGTCTTTCAATTATTGTAGTCATTCAGCTGCTTAACTTTAACAGCAGAAATAATAAGCACTATAGTAACTATTTGATTGCAAATGAAATACACCTTTAAATTGATATGAAATTACATGAATTCTATTTTACCCGCCTTAGTACAGTGTCCTCTAGCATCAATGCTTTAGCTGCTGTAACTGTAGAGGACCTCGTTAAACCTTATTTCACGTTAACTGAAGTTAAATTGTCTTGGATTTCTATGGGAATGAGTAAGTATATATTAATATTTATTTTAAATTTAAATTATCTTAAGAAGGATAGTGTTTAATTTGTTTTTAAAGTGGTTTATTAAATATTAAAACTTTCAATTACTATTTTTAATATATATTAGTTATTATTTTGTAGTAATTTATATAAGCTAAATGGCTATATGCTTAAAGAAAAAGTCTGTACCATGAAAAAAGCATATTATGATTGGTTGTAGTCAGCCAGATTTGACAGTTATTATTGTTGTTATTGCTGCTGCTGTTGTTGTTATTATTATTATTATTATTATTATTATTATTGAAAATTGTTATTTGACCTCTTTGTGTGCCTCATCCACATAGGTTTATTTTATGGTGCTGTGTGCATTGCTATGGCTGCTTTGGCATCAGTTCTAGGAGCATTATTACAGGTATCTTTAATAATTTCTTTGTCAAGAAATCTCTCTGGAAAACAAAACAACCCTTATTCCTTTCAATGGATTCTTCTTTTTTATACTTTGGACTTACTTTGATTGTTGTATTAGCATTGAGTGAACCTCAATAGTGTAAGCCAGTGCAATCCATAACTTTCATTGAAGAGGCCTTCATCCTGCAGTGAATTGATTCAGTATGAGCATAGGATAAGTGCCGTGTAAGAGTGCAGTACAAACATGTGATATCTCCATAAGACATTTACAAATAAAAGTCAGTAAAAATCAACTAAAAGTCAGCATAAACCGACTTGCTTTTCTTTCTTCTTTCCTTTTCCTTTGTTTGTGTCTGTCTGTGTTTTTATGCATTATTGTTTTAAAAGCTATTTTAAGGTGGAGCAAATGATGCAGAGAAAATATAAAGGAAGGGAATAGTTTCCTCATAGGTCATTTCTGCTTTCCAAGGCATGTTCCTTTCAATTATATTTGTCTCTAGTTTGAAAAATCAGAACCCAACCAATTCATCATGGGCAACTTGAAGTGTGGAAATGATTTGCAGGGAAAGGATAAACTATACCTTCTCATCACCATTTCCTATTACTAATTGTGCAGTATCTTATATATAGTGTTTCCTTTCTGTAAGTTAATATACTATTGCCTAGCTGGTGTCCTACACATGTGCTGGAGAGGATCACAGTTTCCTACATACCTACCTACAGTATATTTGTTAATATCCATGCTGGCTGAACATTCTGAGTCCCAACATACCTGCAAGACATCAATAAATTAAGGATTAAAATTAAGGGGCGTGCATAAGAGCACAAAAGTGCCTACCGTTCCTGTCTTATTGTTCCCTTCATTATATCAAATTAATATAGCTGATGCATATTCTTTACTTATATATATATATTTTTTTTCTTCATGATACGTTTTTTTACTTATGACAATGTTTGTGTATACTGTTGTGACAAAATGAAATTAAAAAAAAATAACCACTATTGTGGTTCTGATTTTTTTCCCAGTAGAAATAGATAAGTGTATTGTAAATAAATATTGTCTTTTCATTTTAACATGAAATGAAAATGAAGCTATTTAGCACGGTTTGTAGATTTTAATCTTTCAAATGTATAACTTAATGTTTTCCTTAGGCAGCATTGACCATTTTTGGCATGATTGGTGGGCCTCTGCTAGGACTCTTTTCCTTGGGAATCCTTTTTCCATTTGTCAACGCTATAGTAAGAAAATCTTCTGTTTACAATACTGTTTATTTAATTGTTGCCCCATCTTCTTCTTCAAGACATTCCTCAGTCTCCTTGCAAAAAAAACAAATTAGTCAAATGTATTTGAAACTATTAAATGTATTGATTCAATTGAATTCAAGTGAGTTGTAAGCATTTTGGTGAACTTTAGCTTTCTTTTAGTTTTGGTGTACTGTAGGGGCATGATGTTTATCTCAGAAATAATATCAACAGGATGACTTGGACATACTTCTCTTTCTGGAGTTCTAAATTATATTAAAAAGTTCTGTGGCTGCTTTTAGTCAGGAAAGTAGTATACACAATACTAAATAACTAATGTAACATCTGTTACATTACTAAAAGTACAATGTTCAGAAATTACAGTGGGATTTCTTTCTTTCACCTGTACTTTTCTTTTAAATGTGATCAGATTCTATTTCTTGTTTTATAGGGTGCATTTATAGGTCTCACCTGTGGATTTTTTCTTACCCTTTGGATTGGAATTGGATCTCAGATTTACAAGCCACTGTCATTAAGGACCCTGCCATTAACTCTTTCAATTTCAGGCTGTAATATAAGCAACCTAAGCACAGACGTTTATGCAATGACTTCCACAGAGCTGCCAGCTTTCACCATTAGAAACAGTGAAAGGTATATGCCAAATTTATTAACCATCCACTGAACATGTAACATTTAATTATGCCAGGCACAGTAAGTCTTTTATTGCTAACTAATTTTGTTATTTTTTGCATAGTAGGATTCGCAACCCACTCAAGTATATATTTTTCTGTTCATGTTTACAGGATACCTTAACACTTTGCACATCACATGCAGAGAAAGTAATAATAATTGTTCATTTCTATTGCTATTGATTTGTCCAGTGATGTTAATTTGCTTCTGTTAGTGCTTTTATACATATAATATACATTTTTAATGGAAACGTATATTTAAATTCAAAAGGAAAATGGCAAAATCCCATAATTTTAGGTGATACTGAACAATTGATATATCTGTTGGGATGGGTTCACACATTGTGTTAAGCCATTATTTATTTAACCATAATTCACTAATTAAGCCACAATTGCTTATGTTATGTTATATATTTGCCATTAACTATGATTGTCATGATTGAATATATTACACACAGTCAAAATCAAACTAATGATAGTTTAATATGTTAGGTAAACCTGGCCACCATAGTGTATCTCTTGCAGAGAAACATCAAGTTCTAAAGACCTGAAGTTAAATCTTTGGTTAGAAGATACAATTAGAACAAATCTGGGATTATGTTTTTATTGTGACTGCTTTTAATTTGTGTATCATCTTCAGATACAGAGAAGAAAAACACCTACTTTCCTTTGGTTTTCCCTTAGCTTGAAAGTCTAGATGCACTTTTGAGTAATCTGTGACTGTAATCAAGAGTGTACAAGGATGCACAAGGGTGGTCAAAGTCAAGCAGAATGACAAAAGGAGCTTTGTGTTGTTGCAATGAAACCTCTGCCTGCTTTGTGCATGCACAATACTATTGCGGGCACAAGACTATTTTCTTTGTATGAATGAAGACAGCAAGAGCCTCTCATTATAACTGCATTACTGCTTTGCTAAACTGTTTTAAATATTTACATTTAATATAACGTTGTCATTGTGAGATTTCATATGAATTGTGGAAGTAGATCAATAAATTCTATTTTTGCCCCTCTAGACCCATCCTGGCAGATTCTTTGTATTCCTTATCCTATCTGTATTTAAGCCCAGTTGGAACTCTGGTTACAGTTGGTGTGGGAATAGTCATTAGCCTTTTGACAGGTAATTAACAATTCCTCTATTTTTGCTTTTATTCCAGTATAGATTTATTTCCAGAAGATCATAATGCAAACCCTGCTCTGCATAAAATTGTATCTAACATTATAATATCAGGATGTAAGGATTGGGTTTCTGCTTTGAAATGGCATCAATACCTGGATTTTTAGAATCCAAAAATGAAATATCCATTGGGAATTGAGTTGTACTTTTTGGTTTATTTCTAATATTAATCTTTTAAACTTTGAAAGTTTAATTTACATTTTTCCCTTCTTCTATAATAAAAATCTGTCCATATTTCAGAGCCTGGGCAAATAAAGTATCTTATTTATTAAAATAATATATGTTGATTTAGAACAGTTGGATTTCTTATTGCATAACAATTTCTTTTATTACTAAAGCCTATACAGAGGACTCTTCTGACTGATGGTTTGCACCTGGGTGAGAGTAGATAAGGTTCAGTAGCATTCAAGGGAGGTAGGACTTCATCCTCTTGTGTCCACTAGGGCAGATTTCCCTAACTTTTCCAGTTTTGCTGACCAGTGGGGGGGGAGGGGATGGTTCTGTGTGAGTGCATGTACTCGCCTGCTGCTTGTGCAAGTGGGGATGTGTGCCCGCACTCGCTCACCACCTCCGCGACCCAATTCTGAAACGGGGTGGGTTTCAAAACCCGTCGCTACAGGTTTGCTCATGGGTGCATGCGCACTTGCATGCTTTTGTGCATGCGCAGAAGCGTCCAAACGAGGGCGGAGCTCCCCGCCGCCACCACCAGTTCACCTGATCTGGGGCGAACTGGTAGCAACCACCACTGTTCGGAATGGCTTAAGGCCCAGTAGTGGGACATGGCCCGGGGTGGGGTGGGGGCTGCACTAGGGATTCCCTGCTTGACTCTTTTTCCTGGCTCAGTCAGTTTCTTTCCTGGAGGTTGCTTGAATAACATTTGATTCAGATGAGTGAGGGCTGCATAAAAATGTACTGTGATGTAAATTGTGTTCATTTCCTGCCACAATTTGAATTAGTTATTTTTACATCTTTAAACAATTTAGGGCTAGAACATCTAAAGAATGATTGCTGTCCTGTAAATTCCTGCTTTTTTAGATTATGTTGAGGAGTCTTTTCCAACTTGTCACCTTCCGTGTGTTACAGACTATTCCCAGAATTTCCATTCTGGCTGTGATGTAACATAGGTTGGAGAAGGCTGATTTAGGAAATGTCTGATAGACTTTGGCCAATCTCTGTCTGTCTGTCTCTTTCTATTTCTCTCCCTCTGCTCATCCTACCTCACAGGGTTATTGTTGTGGGGAAAATAGGAGGAGGAAGAAGTATTAGGTATGTTTACCACTTTGAATTATTTATAAAAATAATAAAGGTGGGATTTTAAAAACATCTAAATAAATAAATAAACATCTAAACATCCCAGTTCACATGGTTCTTTATATAAAAAAGCATGACCTTTTGTCATGCACTTGCACTATTTTATATGAAGTTTCTTATTAGCTTTATGTCTTTATAAATTCATTGATTTAACTCAATTTGGAAATGTTTAACTGAAGTAAATAGTAGGATATAGATTTGTAATAATGAATAAATAAACTGTACAATTCAAGAAACATTGTTTGTTTATTCATTTATCAAATTTACATACTGATCATCTCTCTGAAGTGATTTTGGGCAGTTTACAAATAAAGCCATAAAACCATATAAAAAAGACATAAGCAAAAACAAAGTTAAAAACAGAAATAAAAACAAGTTATAAAAATTAAAAAGTGATTACACACCATCTCATGCCATCTCATGTTAATACTAGTGTTACTGTTTTGCACAAATAATAATTTAACTATACAGATTCTAAACTGTGTGTGAATGTATTTTAACTAACTATATAAATGTTTTTCAGGAGGACTTAAGCAGAACGTGGACAGAAAATTATTACTCAAAAAAGAGGATCTTTTTTGTAATTTCTCAGGTGGTAAATTGAAACAAGTATGTATACATTATTTTATTTGACTCCAGACAGATAAGGATTGCAAAGAAACAAAAAGTCCAAAAATGACAGAGGGGTCCACACTATATAAGAAGAGGGATTTATTAGATACTCCAACTTCAATCCATTTAATGCTTGAAGTGCTTTGAACAAATCAGTGCTTTGAATTGAGCGCAGAAACAGTACACCTATTGACACATTCCAGTCACATAATTGGAAAGATTCGTCTCCTAATTAGTCAGGTAATAATTATATTTCATTAAATTAAGCTTTCATATTAACTTCAGAGGTAAGTCCAAGTACAATCCATTACAGAGGTCAAAATTATTATGACTTATTTCTATGATGTGGTTTTGCTGTTATCAGTTCTTTTTGCCCTCAATATTTACTCCATCAATATGATTCTTGATTGTTATCTGAATAAATAATTGGCCACTGTCAGAATGATATTGAGAATATGTTTAATAGGGATATACATATTATAGGTGATATTGGTCACAATTTTGTTTGAACAGCCAACTGTGTACATTAATATCACCACAGAAAAGATTTAATGTCTTTATGAAGACATTTCATATGCTATAGAATTCAGATATTATGAAACAGTATTTTAAATATTAAATATCTTTAAATATATAAAGATAAATTCTGCAGCTTTAAATAGTCCCCCACTTTTGCCTTTCTATATAATTTTATAGTTCCAAGAAGTAGTAGATTAATAAATTTGTTTAAATTTGTATTGAATCTAGCATATAAATAATAAATTTTATATAAGTTGATAACCTGTGGAAAAGTACATTTGATCATTAAGTTATTATACTTTTCTGGCTATGAAATATTATTACATAAAAAAAGAAAATCAGTATTGAAGAAGTTCTGGATCTTAAAAGTACCTAATTCTTAACTAGCTTTTGTTATAGAGCTGAAGGCACTAAGGATATAACAGAAGAGTCCTTTATCAGATTTTGCTACTATAGTGATTTCCAAAATCTGCAAAATGGAAGGTATAATAATATCATGATCTAAAGTACCTCTTTTATACATGCGCTGACCTTGCATGCAAGTACAAAAATGGCAGGGCTTTGATTTTTCACATCATACCCACCATTTTCCAGATATTAATACTCTTACCTGGATGGACAAATCTGGCAAGTGGAAATTTTTATTACATCCTCTGCTATACACAAGCACTAAAAAATCATATCAGAAATTATTCCACTCAGGGGACCCACAGTTTGTCAAAATGTTAGATGATCAAAGCCTAGCTCCATGAGTTAGGCTATAGAAGTTTTTGCACAGTGCTTTCTTTTACAAACAAAAATGTTCTTAATAACATTGTCTAAACCAACCGAAAGTCAGAAACAACCCTTTTTAGACACTATATATTAAAAATAAAACTCTTGATTAACTTATAACTTATAAAAATTTATTTACAATAAAATTGATTCTGAAAAGCTGAAATAATTTGCAATTATATTATTAATTACTATTTCTTTGTTGGTTATCTTTTATTAACTATGTGAAAAATCTAGCATTCCTATCTGAAAGCTAACATTAGTGAGGGAATTGTTTATACATACCTTTATTCAAGGAAAGACTTTCAGTTCCCTTTGGAAATCTTGTCCCATCTAAACTTCCAAAAGGATGGTGTTCCAAAGAAGGATTGGGGTGGGGATTGGAATTTTGTATTTTTCTTGGTAAGATACTAGCTTTTAGTTTATCATATCTCAATTAGGTCCCTGTTTCAAAATTTGTTTGAAATGTATTTATTTATTGAACAGATTTATATGGCTGCCCCAACTCACAGAGTGATTCTGAGATGCTTAAAAAATTAAAAATCCATAGCACAGAAACTCATGCCACCCTACCTCCACCTCCCCACCAACTTGGTAATAACCAAGAAGTAGGGCCTATCTTTGAGATATTTAGAATTTAAAGTTTTTGTTGGTATTTATATCTAGGCTTTAGTTTCAATACAGAAATTGAAAGCCTATGAGGATGTTCCATTTGTCTTATTTACACTTGGCAGCAGATAAACAGATATGTTAAATAGAAAGAACAGACTATTTTCACAGACCACCTGATAGAATAAATACACATTGCAATAATCTAATTCTGCAATTGTCAGTGAATGACATGATCAAATGTTTTCCACTAGTCAATGCAGCTAATGTATTGACCCAAGCAGGTAAATATTATCCTGTGACTTGCGCATTTAAGAAGAATGCTGGAACCTTCTCAAAACTGTATCTGATCACTCAGGGGATTATTAAGCAATAAAAAGCCCAATTCCCCAAATCTCTAAATTATTTTTGAATTCTGTTTTGTTTGTAATTAAATATAAACTCTCATGAGCACCTCATTTTATTTTTTATTTACTTGTATCCTGCCTTTATTAATTTTTTTACAAGTAATTCAAGGGAAGTGAACATATCTAAGAAACCTTTCTCCTGTTATTATCCCCACAGCAACAACCCTATGATGTGAGTTGGGCTGAGAGAGACTGATTAGCCCAAGGTCACCCAACTGTCTTTCATGGCGAAGTCAGGATGAGAGCTCAGGGTCTTCCACTTTCTAGCCTTAACCACTAAACCAAACTGCTTATTCATAAAGTGTGGCACACTGGTCATTTTTAAGTATCATTGAGGAACTAAGTAGTTTTGTAATATAAGGAGCGCCAGTTTGATCTAGTGATTAAGGCGCTGGCCTAGAATTCATGAGATGGTGCTTTCTAGTCCTATTTTAGGCATGAAACCTAGCTGGACTACCCAACCTACTTCAAGACTACTATCCAAGACTACTTCAGCTTCAATCATAACAATACAAGAACAAAAAATAGATTTAAACTCAATGTTAACCATTTCAATCTTGATTGCAGAAAATATGACTTCTGTAACAGAGTTATTAATACTTGGAACACACTACCTGACTCTGTGGTCTCTTCTCAAAATCCCCAAAGCTTTAACCAAAAACTCTCTACTATTGACCTCACCCCATTCCTAAGAGGTCTTTAAGGGGCATGCATAAGAGCACAAACGTGCCTACTGTTCCTGTCCTATTGTTTCCTTTCATTATATCCAATTAATATAGTTATTACATACTTATGCTTGTATATATGTTCATATATTATATAGTTATTTTCATGCTTATGCTTATATATACTGTTGTGACAAAATAAATAAATAAATAAAAATAAAAATATTATGATAAAGCCAAAAAAACAAACAAACCCCACCTCATAAGGTGGTTATTGTGGAGAAAATAGAAGAAGGCAGGAGGATTAGGTATGTTCACTGCCTTGAATTATTTATATAAAAAAATAAAGGTAGGATAAAACAATCTAATAAATAAATAAATGCAATAACTTATTAAGAGTTACTAAGGATTTGAAATTATAAAGAACTTCATTAATAACAGGTCCCTTCTTGAGTACAATTCAGTGTCATGCTATTAATCCTTAAATCCCTGCATGGTTTGATACCCAGATAGCTATAAGAGTTTTTCTTCCCCACCAGAAACCTGTACCAGGATAATTTGCCTGGTACAATATTACTATTATTTTGTCACTAGACAAAATCACATCTATTTACTGAGCTGTTACATTTGTTATTACATTTATTGTTCTTTATTACATTTATTCTAAACATATATTGTTTTCCAGGAAGAAAAAGTTTTGAATTGCACACCATGCAATGAAGGAACTGACAATCCAGCCTTCAATCATATTGAAATGACGACAGACAGTAAAAATGGAAATGATAGTTATTTGTGAAAATGTTGGATACTTTGCTAAAGTTGGCAGCTATTTCAAATGTATTAACATGGAATACAACTAAAAGTTTTGCTCATGTGAATACATTAGAAATTTCATCTTAACCCAAACTTTTGCCCACCTATATTTTAACTTCATTCTATATTGGCTGGAACATTGTTAAAGAATATATGATGCAAAAAGTAACTGCAAAAATATAACTGGAAACAATAATATAGCTAACATTCTGATTTCAGAAGATATGTGAAGCTCATTTTGGAAATTAATACCTGTCACACCATTGTGTGTAAAATGAAAACTATGTTATGAATATTTTTTTATTATTTCATTGGCTGTTGGCTATAATCTGTGTATTTGAGAGTAAGATCAAATAACTCAATGGGACTTTACTTCTGAGGAAAAAAATACACACAATTGCATTGCCATCTTTATTTTCCAAAAGCTTCGTTTATT
The DNA here is from genome assembly GCF_028640845.1 of Ahaetulla prasina. NCBI lineage: Eukaryota > Metazoa > Chordata > Lepidosauria > Squamata > Colubridae > Ahaetulla > Ahaetulla prasina. The sequence continues at coordinate 62,656,319 of NC_080545.1, read as the reverse complement.
TGTCTTTAGCATCACCCAGAATGTTACACATTTCTTCATGCCCTGATTTTGCATGTTAACATGGATAACTGCCCATGTGTAGATCTCATGTGGAACTTTATTCTCCTGGATCCTTTATGGTCAGGGTACTAAAATCGTAGAAAGGCTAGGTATATTGATGGTAAAGTAACATTTCCCTATTTCAAATGTCTTCTTTACAGCATCTATCACAGTGCGGTAAAAGCGCTTATGTTATCAGGTTAAAACTAAAAACACAGCCCTGCAATTCTTTCAATTGATTTTGCATCCTGATGCAAATTTGTGAGAGATGGTCCAGTGTGAATTAGTCAATAGAGATTCAGAATGTAATCCTACAAGTTTAGTCAGAAATAAGTCCTTTTATATTAAAAGAGAAATGTTTTTATTGCAATCCCAAACTTCTTGGTGCTTCTCAGGTTGGCTATGCCTTTTAATTTAAAATCTTAAAAACTTTTAAAACTTTTTTTTTTTACAAAAAACTGGAAAGCAGCAAAGCTACCATCCTCCTTTTCTTTGCCAAAGAATAGATCTCACAACTCCATAGACTCAGAACACTGAAGGAAAAAAAAAGTGGTACAAGTCAAAGATTGGAGCTTTTGGCCTAAAATTGGGAAAGGGAGTTTAAAATTGCCAATGAGAGTTTGAAATTGCCAATGAGAGTTTGGGAATACATAGTATTTGTGTGATGGAATAATGAGGTACATGGCTGTGAATCCCTGGAAGACTGATTATCTGTGTATGTAATAAAGACTAAAGGTTTGTGAGTTAACCAGAAGAATAAGAATATTTTTTAAGGAATGATGCTGAGAGAGAGAGAAAGAAAGAAGTTTTATCTCTTAACACTATGTGTGTATATTTGGGAGAAAAATTACTTGGGTATGACCTGTCTATGGAAAATCAATTAATTAATTTCAGAATAATGTATTTAAAGTTATTTTGGGAGCAGGATATCCTTTCTATGAAATAAGTCTTTTCTTAGAAAATAAAACTAAGTTGAAAAAAAAAACTGTTCTTGACTATTAATCTCAACAGTATGGCTTTTTATTTTTGAGCAAGCAATTTGTGATGGTTTCTCCAAAACGTCTTAAAAAATATCCAGATATAGCCAAGCGTCTTAATATATATATTGAAGACCCCAATTTAATCTATTAAAGGGGATTTATAATCTCCTAACCTGAATTTTATAATATAAAATTCAAAAATCATGTATTTCCCTTTCAGACATTATGTTGCTGAATTTGAACACTTCAGTTTCAAGAAACCTGGCTAAATAACAGCTTTTTTATAAGTAGGTATAGATGTTTGCAACAATTCCCAGAGCATGGTGAGATAGATTATGTGGTAGCTTAATGTCAGGCAAAAGCAACCAGAATAACTCTGGTCAAAATAATTTAATGTTGTTCTCCTAATTACAAGAATCTCGCTAGACTAACTGCATTTTCTTGAGAACAGACAGATAAAGGTTTCAGGAGTCTGGGCTCTTTCTTCCATGAAGCTACTCTAAGCTAGCCAGCCTCTTTACTCCATCCTCCATACTAGCTAGGGATTCCACCACACCTAAGAATACAGATTTCAACTGACCTATGTTCAAGCATTATAGTTAGACCCAGTGGGGCGCTATACATCTGTGTAGCTAAACTTTAGTAATAATCTATTACTATAGGTCTATCCTCTACCTTCTCAAAACAGGTTCCAATTTAACAGTTTATGGGCCAAACTTGAAGCATACAAAAGTACCTTTATGCTTAATAATCCCTCTGCTTATGTAATAGTTTCTGGTAACCTAAAAACATTGGTGTGGGTTAGCGTTGAGACACTTTTTATTCAGTTCCACCAATACCTACAAACTAATTATAATTTCCCATGTATCAACCCAGCAATCTAAATATTCAAAAGTGGATTACAAGGGATTGTGTTTATTATAGTTAATTAACTACATTTATATCTTTTGAATGGATCTATCAGCAATGAGTTCTCAGACAAATTGTCCCACTGGGTTGGCTCAAGACTTTGCTTGATTGATTAGACTTTAATCTTATCAGATTTAATAACTTGTATAAAAACTTTTTCTATGTAATTGGCCTGATAGAGATCATCTTCTGGTATCACTATGATAAAAATTTTCAACAACTGTTTTCTAGATACACAATCTACTCCAATTTTAGAAATGGACTGTCAAATGGACTCAGCAATTCAATGAACAAATTTTCCAGCTGCTTCTGTCTGGAACGGCACTGTAATTTTATAGTTAAAAAGAAGTCTGGGAATTCTCTTCTGCACTCACCCATCTGATTTAGTTATTTTAGCAGGCAATGTTCTCCATCTAGACAGCAAGGGAAAAAAATGAGAGCAAGGTTTATCTTTCTGAGCCCTGGTTTAACATGGAATGGTTTCAGATCAAAATAAATTGAGTAGAAAATCAAATGATATAGAGAACCCAGCTGAGTGCTCAGCAATTGATAGCAGCATTTCAAGCCAGAAATTATTTTATTATTTATTTTATTATTATTATTTATTGAATTTTTATACCGCCCTTCTCCCGAAGGACTCAGGGCGGTGTACAGCCGGAGATAAAATACAAAATATGTACAATTAAAACAAATTAAAACATATCAAAATTACAAAAACGGCTAATAATTAAAATTAAATTTAAAATATTTAAGAATATTAATAAAACCCCAATTTAAAATCAAACTATTATGCCAGTCCCGCTTGAATAAATAAGTATGTTTTTAGCTCACGACGGAAGGTCCGAAGATCAGGCACTTGACGTAGGCCAGGGGGGAGTTCGATGCTCCCACAGAGAAGGCCCTACCCCTGGGGGCCGCCAGCCGACACTGTTTGGCGGATGGCACCCTGAGGAGACCCTCTCTATGAGAGCGTACGGGTCGGTGGGAGGCATAGGGTAGCAGCAGGCGGTCTCGTAAGTACCCGGGTCCTAAGCCATGGAGCACTTTAAAGGTAGTAACCAAAATCTTGACGCGCACCCGAAAGACCACAGGAAGCCAGTGCAGACTACGGAGCAGTGGTGTTACGTGGGAGCCATGAGCGGCTCCCATTATTACTCGCGCAGCCGCATTCTGGACTAACTGCAGCCTCCGGGTGCACCTCAAAGGCAGCCCCATGTAGAGAGCATTGCAGTAATCCAACCGAGACGTAACCAGAGCATGAGTGACTGTGCATAAGGCATCCCGGTCAAGGAAGGGACGCAACTGGCGGACCAAGCGAACTTGGTAAAAGGCCCTCCTGGAGACGGCCGCCAGATGTTCATCAAATCCCATTATATTCTTTTTATAGCTTTTTATCCAATTGATACATCACTTTCACTTCCCCACCTCTTTTCTTACCTGAATCTGCATGGGAGGACAACTTTAGAACATTATCTTCACAATAAGAATCTCCTACATTTGACTTCCGGTTGGTGCCACCTTTCTCGCTGGGTGCTAATTTAAGGCACTCCGCACTGGATATCATAAAAGCCGGTGAAAACAGCGAAGAACAGCTGTTCCCAGCTTTAATTTCCCTCTCTGGTTGAAAGAGAGAGAATAGAGCACAGGCAGGGGGAGTGGTAGATTCCCCTAGGGGCTTTGTTTTTGTTATGCAAAGTCCCGAAAGGTTGAATCCCATAATCCTGCTTCAATCTCCCGTATTCAGTGCGCTCCTGAAAAAGCAGGAAAAGAGGAAGGTGTCCACCTTTGCACAATTGATTTCTTTTTGTGGATCTCTACATGCAGACGGAAGAAACACGAGTGAACAATTATTGGATTGCAAGTATTTTTGATTTCCTGACTTCCACCTTTTAAAAAGAGAAACTTTTTTTTCCCCTTGCTTTAACTGACTGTTTAAAATGTTTGAGAGGAAGTGAAAGTAAAGTGAAGTACAGTGGAAAGGAGCAAGCTGCGTAACTAAGAATGGAGACTTTATCTTATTGTGTTGGACTGTGGACTGTTGGATTATATTAGTTTGTTTAAGTATTTCATAAGGGGATTCTCAGCAAGAACTTTGCCATGAAGGTTCTTTCAGAAGAATGGATTCGTGACTTTATACAGGATTATATAGAAAGAATGTATTTCATTATTAAAAAATATGAATAGATAAAAAATGGGGACGTTTTGGATGAGAGCTTGGAGGAAATTAACCAGTGTAATCGGTACTTGCAATATGGAATGGAGGTGCAAGCAAAAACGGATAAAAATGAAGATATGATCATGAATAAACAAAATGATGTAAAGAGGCTTTTTCTAAAAAGTTTAGGTGAAATGCTTGAATCTGTGTTACAAGAGGCTGCCTCACGAACCGGAAAAATTCACAGGATTAATGCTTTCCAAGAGTTTTCTTTCCGGACTGATGGAATATATGACAGTAACTTGTGGATTGTTGGATATAAGGAACTATTAGGAAATATTGTGATTGACTTTTTAAAAGGAGTAATGAAGGAAAGACAGAGACTAATGCATCAAAAAAAAGGGCAAGAGATAAAAGTACTACCCTGGAAAGAAGTTTTTTTTTAAATATTAACAGATAAAAATATTAGCGTTCCTGAAAGACGTTATGTGAGAAAGATCTGGAATAAATGGGTTGATTATATGTTTCACATCTATCATAAAAGACTAGGAGTAAAGTTGAATAGATATTGTAATTTCTTGTATTGAAATTATATAATGTGTTGTACTGAATTGCAAATAGAATATTCTCGAAAGATCTTACGTAAGAAAGATTTGGGGGGGAAATTATATTGTTATAGAAATTATAAGGGAGATATTCTCTGAATTGGATTGGATTCTTACGCATTAGCTGGTTTTAAATACTTTAGGATTAATTTGTTTTATTGATTTATATATTTTATTACTATTAATTGTTAATTTTTTTTTTTGAAGGATTTTGGTTATGTAAGGAGGAAGTCAGAGTTAGAGAGGGAAAATTGGTGTAATAGTTTTGGGGGAATTTTTTTTTTTAGCATATGTTTGTTTTATTTTTAACTATACCTTGTGTTTGTTCCAGGAAGTCAGGGGGGAGGGGGGAGGAGGGTTTGTGAAGGGAGAGGGGAGGGGGGCTGAGGGAAAAAAAATTTTGTAAAACTTTTTGAATAAAAAAAAAATCTCCTACATTTGAGTCAAATGTAAATGATAACCTGCTCTCTTAGAGGCTCCAGTTTTAAGTGCTGAAATAAAAATACTTATAAATCAGCTAAAGCCTGATAAATCTCCAGACAATGACTTTATTATTCTTGAAACATTACACAATAATTTGGAATAGAGAGCCCCAGTTTTTGCTTCCCTATTTATCTATATTGATTGCACTGTGTAAATCCCAAAAGACTACGGGGTTAGCCTTTATGTAGTGCACATTTATATAAAGGGCACCCAAGATCTATCCAATTAGTCTCATTGGCCTTTCAACTATAATAAGCAAGCTCTATGGCAGACACTTATACAATAAATTAGTTGACTAAATCAACTTATAGCATATATTGTCAGATGAGCAAGCAGGCTTTAGGAGCAGGCATTCTTTCTATGAACATGCCCTTATATTTCAACACCTGGCTGAAACAATGCACATATAAAGCAGGTTCAATATGATATGCTGCATGTATTGATTTTAGGTCCACATCTGATCTAGTTTCCAGAGCATGGCTACGGACTAAGTTTATGAATTGTAATAGAGTGTGCATCTGCAGGAGTAATAGGGGAGAGTTTTGGCAGCACGTAAGTCTCCCAAAGAGAGACCCAAATTAAGAGACTATGCAGTCCTAGGCTGGATGTTGGAGGGAGGAAAGGATTCAATATAGCCTAGAATCTCTCAAGATATGCCTAGTAGGTTAGAAAGTTATAGCTTTAGTTTGGCAAGATTTTGTCCATTAGGTGTAAGCAAATGGATTTTGTCTATTAGGTGTAAGCAGGTGTAAAGGACTGGGCTCAACTGGACTTCACAGTGTCATCTCTGGACTTGGGCCTGATACGAATACTGGGTTATGTGAAGTCTTTATAAAAATTCTAGAATCTAAGTTTGATGTAGCATGCAAAGGCAGCATACTAACGAGTTTCCAAGTACAGAGGAATGAGGCAGGGATGTATTTTAGCCTCCTTGCTGTTTAATCTGTACACAAGTCAATTTATGGCAAAAAAAATCAATTAGACTATCACCCTCCAAAACTAGCAAACAAAAACACATATTGCAACTTCGTTGTATGCAGATGACATGGTACTTCTATCTTAAATGTTATTGATGATGATGTTATCCATTCACTTCCATATGATTCATGGCAATTCTATGGGCTGGGTCCTTCCACATCTTCTGATCTGGCACTAATTGAGTTTTTCTATGCTTTGGCTGGTGTCAATTTTAATGATGTCTAGCCACCATGTTCTTTGATGGCCTTGGTTTTCTTTTGCCAATAATTTTTCCAAATGTACTGTATTTTTCGGCATATAACACGCACTGGAGTATAAGACGCACCTTAATTTTTGTGGGGGGGAACAAGAAAAAAAGAATTCTGTCTCTGCCTACCAGCATCAGGATCAGCGGCGTCCTCACTTCCAATGCCTTAATATTATTGTTATTATTAATAATTATTATAATTATTAATAATAATATAATAATTATTATATTAATACTATTAATATAAATCTTAATATTAGCACTCATAATTCATTTTACATGCCATCCTAACTCGCCTAGCAAATGAATACATTGATTTTTTATTGATTTTTTAAATTTGAATTTATATCCCGCCCTTCTCCGAAGACTCAGGGCGGCTTACACAGTGTTAAGCAATAGTCTTCATCCATTTGTATATTATATACAAAGTTAACTTTTACTGCCCCCAACAATCTGGGTCCTCATTTTACCTATCTTATAAAGGATGGAAGGCTGAGTCAACCTTGGGCCTGGTGGGACTTGAACTTGCAGTAATTGCAAGCAGCTGTGTTAATAACAGACAGACTTAGTCTGTTGAGCACCAGAGGCCCTCATATTGATAAATGTGTATAGCTGACAAGGATTAGAGTGGAAAGCCACCACGAGTAAGGAAGCAACCAAATGAAATAAAATCTGCGGTGGAGAATGTTTGAAAGCCCAAATCACAACTGTACACAGGTCATAGCCTTTTAAGGGGGCATCAATACGAGGCGCACAGGGGGAAACGTGACCATAGTAGACTCGTCCGAATAAAAGTCACATTTAGATCGATGACCTCATTGGGCTTCAACGTCGAGAAAGAACGTGGTCCCATGAGGAAAAGAAGGCAGCAGACTATGAATAAATATTAAAGCACAGGTCTGCTTAGTTCTCTCCTGAAAAAACATCTTGGGCTACAACGCGCGGTAATGTCTTTTGTCTGCGAGTTAGTCACTACACCAAGAGCTCTTAGAACAAAGTTACCACCCGCTTAAAATTCCGGCGAGATACGCAGTTGTTCCGGAGTGCACCTGCTGGTTGCTCCATCGGGCAGAAGAGGCTGCTGTGGGTTGGCTGTAGGACATGATCTTGGACCTCTTCTTCTTCTTCCCCTTTTGGCGTTGTTGATGCATTTCCGCTTCGTTTGCTTCTCGGAAAATGGTTGCAGGCTTCTTGGAAAATGGTTGCAATTTGCAGAAAAGGAGGAGGACGGCATGCGGCTTTGCAAAATTGAGAAAAAAAATGCCGGAAAACGCCATGCAGAGAGGTGATGCTCTTTTTCCTCCCCCATTGCCTGAAGCAATTCCCACAGTAATGCGACAGCCAAGCCGGTTCCTGAAGTCTGCCGCCCCTTCCACCCTCGATTCCCGACCCATGGCAGCGACTCCCCAAGCAGCAAAGAAGGACAGCTTTCACTTCCGCCTCGGCTCTTCAAAGCCAAGCGGCACCTGCAACCATTTTCCGAGAAGCAAGCGAAGCAGAAATGCATCAACGATGACAAAAGGGGAAGAAGAAGAAGAGGGCCCAGATCATGTCCTACAGCTGACCCACAGCACAACCCATAGCCAACCCGCTTTCCACACAGAGGACTTTCGGCCGACAACCTCCGAAGGGTGAGGGGCGGCGGAGGGGGGGATACATTCGGCATATAAGAATCACCCAGATTTTCACCCTCTTTTGGGGGGTAAAAAGGTGCGTCTTATATGCCGAAAAATACGGTAATTGCTTTCCCCAGTGAATTCCCCCATAGGGGGATTCCCCCATTCGCAAATAAGCGAAATGCAGTTTCATGATTTTTATCTTCTAATGACATGTCTGGAGTTATGTGTTCCAGTACTTTCATGTTAGTCCCTTTGCTGCCCAAGGAATACGCAGGAGCCTTTTCTAGCACCAAAGCTCAAGAGTCAATTTTTTTCCTATCCTGCTTTTTAGAGTCCAACTTTCACAACCATAGGGTAGCCATGAGGAAAACAAAAGATTGATTAACCTACATTTAGTTGCCAGGTTGATGTCCTTGCTTTTCCATATTTGGTTCATGTTCATATGTGATCCAATGCAATCAGATATTTTATTTCTGGGCTGCATTCACCACTTTGAGCTATCTGTGATACTAGGAAAATGAATTTTTCCATGCATTCTATCTGTTCACCATCAATTTCTATTTTGTTTCCATTCCTTGCAGTGGTCATGAGCTTGGTCTTTTTGAAGTTCAGAAAGAGATCAAAATTCTCACTTTCTTGTTTGATTTTCTTAATCAGATGTTCCATGTCTTTTTGTTTCTGAGAGTTGTATCATCCGCATATCCAAGACTGTTAATGTTTCTTTACTCAGATTTTTGATTCTCAAGATCTAACTTCCTCATTATCATTTTGGTTGAATAAGAAAGGGGAGAGAATGTAACCTTGCTGCACATCTTTATCTTAAACCAATCGGTGTTTCAATATGGTGTTTGCACAGTGACCTCCTGATTTGTGTACAGTGATTGCACCAACTTGACAAGATGTATTGGTACCTCCAGGCCTTATAAAACTCTCCATAGCTTTTCATGATCAACACAAATGAAGAGTTTCTTATAGTTGATGAAGCACATGTAAATAAATGATCATCGCTATTCACAAGTTTTTTCCATGATCCAGCACAGATGCGCAATATGGTCTCAGGTGCCACAACAACGCCCCCGGTGGAAGCTGGCTGGGACATCTGGTAATTCTTTTGATGATTGGTGCGAGACATTGTTGAATAATTTTAAACAGAATCTTGCTGATGTGAGGGATGAGAGCAATTGTGTGATAATTGGAACCATCTTTAGCTGCACCTTTTTTGCCAGTGGAAGAAGCATTTGAGAGACAGATATTCTTTGCAGCTGAAAGGTATTTCCAGACCACACTTAAGTATCAGAAAATCTGCCTGGTTCACAACTCCCTCCAAAAATTGGCTATTTTGCAAAATTTGGGCAAAGGAAAAAAGGTATAAGGAAAAAAAAACACAAATATCAAAACACACCATGGGATTAACAGGGAAGGTGTTAGGTGGAAAAGTCTGTTCAGCTCAGTTGGGAACACAGGATGAAGAAAGAGCAATCTGATAAAGAGAACAGCCAGGCACGAGAAAAACACAACGAGGAGGGCATGCTTACAACCAATGGGAGAAGTAGGTGGAAAAGCGCAGGGAAGTGGGAAAACGGCCCCGCGCTTAGTTCTCCAAGCTCTGCGAGCGCTTCTAAGTAACGGGGCGCGGAGGCCTAGCCTGGACTGTTAGCAGCGCGTGTCTTCCCGGGCGCGCGGCTAGGACTTGCGTTGCGTTAGGCTCAGGAAGGAAAGCAGCTCTTCAGGGTGGCGAACCGACCTTAGGCCACTCGGGAGGTGCTTTACTTGCGGCCGCTGCTTCGCAAGGGAAGATTCTGTGCCACCTTTTCCTTCTATTTAGCCCAGGCTATTGCTAGCCCTCGAGTGAGCCGGATTGTCATGTCGGCGACCCGCTCTCAGCCCGCTCTTGGCCCCGACGTGCTCAATCAACGTTTAACCACCCTGGACTATGTCATCTTTTCAACAATGTTGCTTTTGTCGGCTATAGTCGGCGTATTCTACGCCTTCGAGGGAGTCCTTAAAAATCACAAAGACTTTCTGATGGCGGATCACAACCTAAGTTTTTTGCCTGTGGCATTTTCCCTCGCGACCAGCTTCATGTCTGCCTTGACAGTGCTGGGAACTCCAGCCGAAGTCTACCGCTTCGGAAGTGTTTTTCTCCTCTTCGCTTTCTCGTACGCCATCATGGTGGTGATCAGCGCTGAGGTGTTCCTACCCGTCTTTTATCGCCTGAGACTCACAAGCGTTTACGAGGTAGGCATAGTAGCCCTACTCCTACGCCGTGGCAAGCTAAAATTTACTTCACACGTTATTACGTCATAACTATATACTTTCTAGTTTAATGTTAAAACCTTTCCAGTGTTTTGCTGGAGCTGGACTTGTAGATTAAGATTTCGCTTTGATAATGAGATGAGATGGGTGGCATATAAACTCAATAGATACAGATTTCTATTTCTTCTCTAGCTGAGTTTGCAAGGTAAATGAGTTTGTCTGTCTAATTTTCATATTGAAATTGCACGGAGACCCATCAGGAACGATTTTAATTTCTGAATCTTTCTTGGATTTCAACCAGTGGTTTATTTTAAATTTACAAATGGTGAAATGCAAAATGTTTCGGAACTCCTCCATCTAAATTCCTATTTCTTTGAGAAGTCCACCTGTTGATCATTGGAGCAAGTCCTATGTCAATTGCTATTAGCAATTGCCATTTGTAAAGTATATAGGTACAATATATATTTTTCATTAATAATTTAAACCTCTCCGCGCTTTTTTCACTTCTATTAAAAATCCATTAACCAAGCATTGGTGCAATATATGGTTAACTAAATTAACTAACTAGTTAATTCACTAGTTAATCTAATAAATTAACAACAATGCTAAAAAAATAAACTTGTTTCCATAAAGCTGAAATTAATTTAAAATGAAACTTCAGGTTTCTTTGAACTCAGTGGAATTTATTATATTGCAAAAATAATACCTTAGAATAATTTCATTTTCTGGCTTCTCTTAAAATGAGTTCTTTAATTTTTGTTCCAAAAACATAATTTATCAAGATTCCTTGAAAAAGAGATGTCTTCTAAAATGGGAGCAGTATATATTATGGATATATTGTTGATTTTCTTCCCCCAACTGGGTCCTTGTTTAGTTTTTCAGTCATCTCTGTTTATGGGAATAAAATGCAATCTTTTCACATGGCTCCCCATTCTCAAGAATAGAAACTAATATTTGATTCTAACCCATACCAGCCTTTGGAATATAGGAGTGGAAGAATCTATTTAGTCCCCTAAGTAAATATCCTACTAAGTACATTAATCACAAATAAAGTATTTCAGGAAGAGGGCTCGCTGGCCTCCACTTGAACCATATCCAGCAAAAGGAGCACTGCACAAACTTTTTCACTCTTAAATTGGAATCTTCCTGTAATTTAAATTTGTTTTTATGTCTTGCACTCTGAAATCAAAGAGAACAGATCTTAATTTTCTCATTTACCCTTTAGAGTAGCATATTCTCCACTTTTATCAAGTATGATGTACAGAAGGACATACTACTCAAAGTGGGATCTGCTCATAGCAGAATAAAATAGTTAATTATTTGCCACAATTTGGAAAGTATATTTTTTGTTGGTGCATCTTAAAATTGTTTTTGCCTTTTTTCTGTAATTATGTTACACTGCAGTCATTTTCTGCTTATAATATATTTTTTATAAGTACCAAAACCAAGGTAAGTATCACCCTTCCTCAAGATACCTCCATTGTAATCTGCAACTATTCAGAAAATGTTTGATAGTTCATAAGCAAATTCCTTTTTTTCCTCTGATTATTCACTGATAAATTTGTGTTAACTCTTATGTTGGCTTTCTTGTTAAAATTTGGGCATTAGAACTTCTTTGCTCTTTTGCTTTTGTACATTGCATTTTTCTGTTCACAAGCAGATTTTTTTTTAAAATAACTTACCTCTCTTGCAGTACTTGGAGCTTCGGTATAACAAGTATATGCGTATTCTTGGAACAATGATGTTTATAATGCTAACGGCAAGTAGAAGCAGTGTTATTTATTTACAGATAATATATAGATTTGGTATTATAAATGATATGTTCCTAGTTTAAAATTAAATTGGCTTTTAATGAGAATTTATAAAGGGTCATATTTATAAGAAAAGGCAGGTTCCATATATAATCTCTCATATATGAAAAGTATGGAAATGGGGCATTAAAGGTATATTGAAACTATGGTAATAATTATTCTATTACTGTTGGTTCTTAATAAGAAGAACTTGTTCTTAAGTCATCATATAAGTTGATTTCTTCTTCTTTTACTTGATCTGAAGTAAAGATCACCCTATCGTAACTCTTTGGGTACAGAGAATTTACTATAAGAAATCAGGTATAAAAATAGCAGTTGCTTAACAAAAAATACAAAGCTGTAATGGGGTCTTACAGTCTGGTTTTTCTTCTCATCTTGAATTAGTATTGTACTGGTCAAAACTAATTTTTATTTTCTTGTGGGTTTTCAGACTGGTACATTGAAGTTTCCAACAAGTTCAATATTTTTAACCTCCAGTCTTTGATAACAAATGTATAATCCATCTTCCAATATTACACTGACATTATCTCAATTTTCCCCCCTCCATATTTCCATCACAATAAATTACAAATATTTTATAACCATTTTAACATTTTAACCTCAAGCAACTCCCTTTCTGTTTTAATTTTTGATTTAATTTCACCCCCCAACACTTTAAACCCAACATCAATTTTTATCCAGAGTAACTAAATCCACCATTAATAAAATAACGTCAATAAAATATATCTCCCACATTTTATTTACAAATTAAAACAAATACACTCCAATTTAATTTCCAAATACCATCTATAAAACATTTTTATAAAAAAAGAATTTAAATTATCCTTTCTTACTTTCAATTTTTATCCAAAATAAATAAATCCACCAGCATAAATATAATACACCCACATTTAACTTACAGACTCAAACAAATGCACATTATCCTTTCTATTTCTTTTATGTTCAGAAATTTTCACTTACAATTTACCCTTTCCCATAAAAGGAAACACTTTTCATCTGACAATGTTGCTTCTTTACTCCTTGCTCTTTTTTAGAGATTACCATCCTTTGCTCCTCCCCTGCTATTTTCTGTATTTCTTCTCCCAAAGATACAGCCCCAATTTCAAATTGTGTTTGCTTTACTTCTTCTCCCTTTTTTTAGCCACTTCCACTTCTCCTCCCACCTTAACTTCTAAAACTGGTAAACTTCCAGCCTTCATTAGCCTTAATATAAAAATCTCTTGCTTTAGTAACTGCGTTAAAACAATACTTCCCTCCCATATAATTTACTGTTAATCCGGCTGGCACATTCCATCTATACCATACCTGGTGATTTCTAAGCTCATCTACCAAAAAAGCATATTCTTTTCTATCCCTCAATATTTTGGAAGGAATTTCTTTCAACACCAAAACCTCTTGATCCAATATTTGAATTTTACTTTTATAAGAGGCTTGTGAAATTTCACTCCTAATTTTCCTAGATGTAAAATAAATCACTATATCCCTTGGCAGTTGTCTCTGCCTTGCCACCCATGAATTAACACGGTAAATTTTCTCAATTTGATTTTCAAGATCCACTGATGTCAGTCCAATCACCTGTGAGAAGGCTTCTGCAAATAGATTCTCTCGCTTATTTTCTTTTAAACCTCTCACCCTCAATGCAGATTCCATTATTTTATATTGTTATAAAACCCATTCTTCATCTGCTCATATTTTATGAACGAACATTTCCTTCTTTTTTTGTTTTGTTTTTTATGGAGAAGGAGAGTTGAGGTTTTAGGGGAGGGATGGGAATTTATGGATAATTAGGGTATTGTAGCTTATGATTGTTAGATCTTATACCTTGTATTCTCCTCTGGGAAGTCCGGGGTGAGGTGGGGGGAAAGGTGATAGTGGGTGGGGGGAGGGGTGTGGGATGTAATGGGAAAATTTTTTTTGTAAAACTTTTTAAATAAAAAAAACACTAACTCTTATTACAATAAATTTACACAATAATTATTGTTTCATATTATATTCAATGTAAACTAACATAAAAAATATTTATGAGAATACCTATGTGCTCATGCTTCTTTCTTTCTGTTATTTCTTCAGATATTATACACCAGCATTGTTATTTATTTTCCATCACTGGCTTTGAATAAAGGTATTGTGAATATTTATATCCACACAAGGATATAATGTTCTAACACAGAAAAAGCTGCATAACCTAGAGCTACAACTTTATTGAGTTTGGAACCAAAAAAAAAGATGACTATGTAAACAAAACATTGTATCAAAAAATAATTACTGCAGGAAAAGTCTGAATGTCTCTAATTCACATCCACAGACCTACTTTTGATTTATTATAAAAAAAACTTGTTGAGGGAAAAGTTTCCAAGTAGTTCATTGTTTTATTGAATTTTATGTAAATTAATTATTCAGATTTTCGTTATTTATTACTTAGAGGACTTTTATGGTTGCCTACCTCATTTAATAAAACTAGATGACTCACTGCAATTCATAAATTCATAAAATTAACTTTATGTGAAATATCCATTTTCATTATGTGAAAATTTTTTTCCCCATCCTGCAATACTGTTATGCTATGTAATTTTATATTAAAATCTATTTATGGATTTCTTCATTTCAAGTTTTACATTACATGTAGTCTACGTGTTCAGTGACCATTTGAAGATACAAAACTGCTGAATGAATAGTAATTTCAACCAGATCTGAGAATTCTGGCCATCAAGTGATCACCATTTGTGACCTTCCCTGCTGGCTTTCCACAAGCAAATCCAATGGAGAAGCTGATAGCAAGACACCCCCACGCCTTTTTTGTTGAAGATTTCTACAAAAGAGTATTGAGATCCCAGGGATCTCATATTTTGTAGTATGCACTCAGGCAGAAACATCCTCTTCCCCTTCCCAGCTACACTCATGTCTTATAGTAGCACCTGTTCATAGCATTCATGCACTTGTATGGTTCTGCAACATCCTTTCCCCAGTCCACATGTACTTGTGCCTCTCAGCAGCACCCCCTCCATTGCCTGTTCACAGTTGGATGGTGCAGCATCATCTTCTCCCCAGCTTGCACATACTCACACCTTACAGCGGCACCGTCTCTCACTCTGCAAGCACTTGCACCTTGCCACAGCACTATCTCTCCAGCGCCCCTTTGTCTCTTCTCACTCTAATAAGTTTTCTGCTTGTGAGCCACTCAGAACTTGCAACTTCCTGCTGGTTTCCCCATTGACTTTGTTTATGGGAAGTTTGCAGGAAGTCACATTCATGTGAGGTCCTCACTTAATAACTTGGGATCCTTGTTTAATGATGACAATAAGCACTACAGGGATTGCTGTTGTTAAGCAAATATGGTCATGTGCCATCATACTTTACAAACGCATTGCTTAGTGACAGTCTCTCAAAATAACAAAGTCTTCTGGGAAGGTGGACTGAAGATAAATTTGCCTTTCACTTACACAGCAAAGTCTATGCTTGAGAGAAAGATGTGTACTCAGCTGAGGCACTAGCTGTCTGCCTATGGGCTGTCTATTAATTAAGAGGTTTTCAATCTATGTATGCACTACATGCACTATAATTTATGGTTTTTCTTATGTGCATTTGGTTTATCTTTCCTTTAATTAATTTAAATATATTTCTTCTATACTTTCCTAGAAATATTTCAAAAACTGTCTTCTTTTTCAGTTGCAGGATTTCAGTTGTGGGGATCAGTAATAGCAACAGGATTAATCTGCACCTTCTACTGCTCAGTAGTATGTTAAAAATCTCTATAATTCACATTTTGTAAATTATTAGTAAAGCAATCCAAGTTAGATGTCTATGGAGATTCTCAGTCATCCAGGTCATGATTGTCCCAAAGGTGCTTTTTTCAAGAGGCAACTTGACTTTCTAATTTTTCTTTGAAAACGCTTCACTTTTCATCCAAAAAGCTTCTTCAGCTCTGACTGGATGGTGGGGAATGGAAGCATTTATACTCCTTGCAGACAGCTGGTCATTTGCATTCTTTTAGCAGATCATTAATAGATCTATTTTTTATAAAGTACTGGTATATGATGTCGTATCTTTCCCCCTCTGTTGAGAGAGGGCTGTTCAGTTTTGACAATGATGGCCTCTTTAGCTCTTCTTTCAAATCAGCGATCCTTTTTGTCCAAAATATGGCCTATGTCTTTTAAATGCAGATGGACTGCTGAATCTAGTCCTGATATGTTTGTTCTCCTATGTTATGCCATGCGTTTATAAACCACTTCATAAAATGCATGGCACAACATAGGAGAACAAACACTGCTTTTAAGGGCCTGAACTTTTCATCATGTAAACATTTCTGTATCATATAAAAACCAATCTGTATACAAATATTTTTCAGTATTAATATTGTAATATAACATAATTAAAGAAAAAAGACCTCCAAAAGAATATCACAAATACAGGAGCTCGTAATTGTTTTCAGAAAAAGAAGCTGGCATTAATTAGAATATGAATATTAATTTATTCAGTTGAAACAAATCTGCATATAAATGAAAGCTCAACTTTTTAAAAAAAAATTTCTAAAGGCAATTGAATGTATACATGATCTACAGTATGCCAATACTTTTATATTTAGTGGGTAGTTTGTGCAAAGATCAGATTTCATATGCATGTTTATATAAGCAGAACATACATTTTACTATAGGTTATATCTGTTGTTTCCAACTAGGGTGGCCTAAAGGCAGTAGTCTGGGCAGATGTTTTCCAATATATACTGATGATAATTGGGCTGGGAGTAGTATTTGCAAGGGCTGTGATCATTAAAGGAGGATTTGGCCCTATTCTACATGATGCTTACCAGGGAGGAAGATTAAACATTTGGGAGTAAGTATTCTTTTGCATTGAAATTAATAAAAATGCAACTTTTTATTAAAAATATTAAAAGTTTTTTAAAGTTTATGAATTTGTATTTCAACTAGTGGACAAATGATATGAATCTTAATCATTTTAAAAAAGTAAATTAACAAACTAAATAATAATAATAATAATAATGGTAATGATAATGATATTTGTGATACATTTTTAAATGTTCAGTTGGCTGAGTTTCATGTTTAATGAATAAAAGATAATAATAATAATAATCTCGTTTGCTGTGTATAATGTCATTTTATGTAAATAATAATAATAATAATAATAATAATAATAATAATAATAATAATAATAATAACAATATAATATATTGATAAACAACAGATTCCAGTTTATCCCCACCTTGACCTTGCCCTTTCAATCTGTAATTGGAGCATAGCATTTGCTTGTATTAATTTATTTACATTTTTAGGATATCTATACTATATATACTTTTTATGATTATAAGCCATCCAGAGTTGCCCTGTGCTAAGGTAGGTAGCCAATAAATTTTATAAATAAATAAATAAATAAAATTTTGCATTAGCTGATTTGGGTTCGTTTTTAAACAACAGTCATTTATATTAAATCTAGACAGACGTATTCTCTCTCTCCTGAAGTTTAGGAGGTTACTGTCATCTTTTAAAAGTGATTGTTAAAAGCTTGTCTCTTCACCTAAATCTTCTATATATGAATGCCAGATTAAATTAGAGAGTGGTTTTTCTTAATGATAACTATTTGTATTAAAAAAAATAGAAGATATTCTTGAATAACAATGTAACTCAGGAAGAAGAGCTTCTATCTTATTTAGACTATATGAACAATAAAAAATAAAAAATACATTGAGTATTTTGAAAAGGAGGCTTAATTATCAAGGTTAAGTATTTTTTTTTCCTAGTAAGTTTATAAAGGTTGACCAGGAGGTAGGAATTTTTGTTGGACTGTATGAATCGTAGCAACAGCATTCTCTTCTTTTGAAATTTAGAAAATAAAATGTCTAAAAAATGTTAGCAGTAATACCAAAACTGTAATTAATTGTACAAAAATTCTAAATCCTTGCCACTGCCCTTTAATAATGAGATGTGACTGACTCAGGTGATTCTCACAATATGTTGACATAATAAGTATATCCTGTGAAATGCCACAGTCACTATTTCAAGGATTTGTAGGTAGTCCCTCAGAGAAAACTTTCTCCCCAAATAGTTTTCAAATCTGTACTGTGTATTGATTGTGTGCTAAGTTCAGAAATTAGTCTTCTCTACAGCCTTTTCCAGAAAACCATAAGAAATATTTTTGCCAATGCATAGTTCTTCACCTTTCCCCTGTTTGAGCCAACTAATATTTTCTCCAACTTGCAACTGCAAGAGAGAGGAAATGGCAACTATTTGGAGTTTCACTCCTTTCTTTGTGGAACAGAAAATTTTGTACGATTGTAATATGTTATAGGCAAAATAGGAGCTTGTGATAAATGATGATGTTGGTTTAATAACATGAGAAGTGTCACTTGTAAGACTGACTTTTTAAATTATTAATAGTTTCTATATACTGGGAAAAACATGATTTTTTATTGTCCAAAGGTCCTTTTTTTCACTAAATTCTCGAATTCTTTCAGTGACAATATTTAAATTATTTTCTTGAATTTTCTATGAAGCTTTAACCCGAATCCTTTGAAAAGGCACACTGTGTGGACTATTGTGATTGGTGGCACTTTTACTTGGGCTGGCATGTATGCAACAAATCAAAGTCAAGTTCAACGATATTTTGCTTGCAGATCACAATGGGATGCCAAATGGTAAGTCTACATATTGTAAATGCATTGTTCCAATCCAGACATCCTTGCAGTAATAGGGTATGTGTGTGTGTAGTGGTTGGTAAGCTTAGTGGTTAGAACGCTGCCTTTGATGTGGGATACCAGGGTTCAAATCCCTTACCATTAGGTGTCCTTGGACAAAAAACCCCCAAACACTTCACCTTCCTACTTAGAACCTAGAACTTAGAATTGATGGACTGCTACTACAATAGTAGATCTAATGAGAGAGGATATATTGCAATAGCACTTGGACTTATATACTACTTTACAGTGTTTTACAACCCTCTCTAAGCAGTTTACAGAGTCAGCATATTGCCCTCAACAATTTTGGGTCCTCATTTTACTCACCTCGGAAAGATGGAAGGCTGAGTCAACCTTGAGCCTGGTGAGATTTGAACTGCCAAATTGCAGGCAGCCAACAGTCAGCAGAAGTAGCCTGTAGTGCTGCACTTTAACCATTGCACCACCATGGCTATATGAAACATATGTTGGAACTATGGATGGACAGAAGACCTGCATCCACACACAATCTGAGAAACAGCTAGTTACCCAATGCTTTAATATAGTGAAGAGGAAGCTGCTCTCACAACTTGAGAAAAATCCATTATACATTACATCCCATACTCAAGAAGACCTGGAAAAACAACTGGATGTGCAGCCAATCCCTGAAACTGGGATGTCACTACCACCCCCTCCTTTACAGAGCACAACAGATGATAGGAGACATAAGATCATGGGTAAACTAGCTGCAATCAATCCTCAAGACTGGTTGCCAAGGCTCATTGAGAAGTACTATCGGATAGTATTCTAAAAGAGGCTGTTCTGCATAGGCTTGAACCGCTCTGACCACAGGGGCTGGATATGGCTATAGGTTCAAGAGTAGAACTACCATCAGTTACTGTCTGTACATGGATGAGTAAAACTTCATTTACTCATGCGTGGGATCCAGGCAGCACAGAACCCCCCACCGTCTGCAGAAAAATCACCCTCCATGGAATTGATACCTGGAGCCAAAAAGTTTGAGGGCTGCTAACCTAAGAGACATATAGCCCAGTTACAAAAACCCATAGTCACATGAGAACCATGAGGATTAAGCAAGAAAAACAGTAAAGATCAGACAGGTTTTGAAGAGCCAGTTCTATGGGAAGAACAACTGTTAACATATACAACCTGCCAATCATCAGATACCCTGCCAGTATAGTGAGCTGGCCAAAGAAGTACATAAAAATTTAAAATTATAAAAGAAAAGCACTAATACTTCATATTTTGTTCAGTGTAAAAGTATTACAGCATATAAATGTGGCATACTTCTATGATAGTATAATTTTAGAAAGAAAATTTTCTAATTTTCCAAAACTTCATTCAATTTTATTATAGTGCTCTATATCTGAATCTTGTGGGCCTCTGGATAGCTCTGATTTTTGCATCACTGGATGGATTATCAATGTATTCAATATATAAGGATTGTGATCCATTGACATCCGGAATTGTATCAGCCCCAGATCAGGTTTAGTATTTGGTACAAGTGAAATAATTGTCATTTGGATTTGTTGTATCTTTTATTTGCATCTCCCATGTAAATAATTTATTTTGGAAAAATTAAAATGCTTATACCAAAATGTACTATTTTATTAGAAATAGATGTAAATCCATGAAGGAAGAGAATGATGTATTCTGGAGTGGGGAGAAGCTTAAAATATATGTATTTTGTGGAAAGAGAAAGGGAGGAAGGAAGGAAGGAAAGAAAGAAAGAGAAAGAAAAAAAGATCCAATCTAGGTCACACATTGGGACCAGAGGTTTACTCTTTCTCTGAGAAATATCTCTGGTCCTGGTGACCAACCCAGATTGGATCTTATAACATTATCCTGGGACATCTATATTTGTTTCATTTGAGAAGTGTTTTCAAATGTATCTGATGCAATATAACAACACAAATGATGGCTTCTCTCTGTTTTAAATTAAGTTGTTTAAGACTCTGTTTCAGCATTGTATGAATATCTTATTTCTTGGGAACTGGGTTTCAAATTAACCACTGACTTAACGTGGGTCTGAAATTTGAAACTATTCTTTTATACATGCATTTTGCTTTTCGAATAGCAGGGAATAATGGTGACTAGGATGTTTCAAATTAGTTATATCTGATATGTAACTAATATAAATATATGTACTGGATATAAAGGATCTTCTCACTATCATTTGTACCTTAATGAATTTATAGATTTTTTTTCTTGACTGCTTTGGAAATTTCACTTGCACAAAATACCTTGATGTATTTTCTTTCAGCAGCTGTGCAAGGGAATATGTAGTATCTATCCTAGTTTACTTCATTGACTGTTAATTTTTAAGACAAACAATTTTAAATGTTTATGGGTCCAATTTTTGGTTTTAGTCTGAGGAATACAAATTTTCCTGGTCTTATGCTGGTAGGAACAGACCCATTTTTTTTAAAAAAGAAAAGCAAAAATAAACAATTTTAGAAACATATCACTTTATCTTAAAAAACAATATCCATCCCATATCACATTTCTTATTTATAGACAAATCTTTAAAACCTTGACATTCAGTCACGGTAAGCATAGTTCGTTAAGGATTAATAGAAATAATAACATCTATTTTAATCTTGATCAAATAAACCAACTTTATATTTCTTCCCTTAATTTTTTAACACTTTTAGTCTTTAATCCCTTCAAATATTGCCCTACAGTACACCTTTATTTCTTTTCTTTTTTCTTGTTCCTTTTTATCAAGTTTTTCAAAACTTTTAACAGGTTTCCTTTATAAGTCTAATATAAGAAAATTATCCTAATCATTCTCAAGTTTGTTATTTGCATGTCCCTTTTAATTATTAAGAGAGCATTTGGATCATTTGTATATGTAGTATTTCATGTTTTTTCCTGATCATTCTTGTAGACAGTCATTTTTAAATCTATGTTCAAATCTATTTCCGTCTTATCTAATTCTAGATTTAAATCAATGAATATGAATGATAATTATCTAATGCTACAAAATGTAAACATGTCATAAAATTCATAAAAAAGGATTAGTGGATAAATTTTCCTTTAAAATATAAATTACACTGCTCTTTAATCCATTCTTTAATATTAGGATACTGATGATATTAAATATTGCTTTCCCAATTTTTGTCAAAGTCAATTTATATAAAAAGGAGCATAATTTATGTAGATTAACAAGTAGAGAATAATATATGTTTGTATAAATCATAATTGTTGAGTTCTCATATTACATGACTGAAATTAAATATATTTCAAATTTGATTTTCAACTATAGATCGTAAAGAGCAAAATAAAAATACCCGTTTAATATTTGTTAATTGTAATTTTTTTTTAGCTCATGCCATATTTTGTCCTGGATATTCTGGAAGATTATCCAGGTGTACCAGGGCTTTTTATGGCTGGAACTTACAGTGCTTCATTAAGGTAAGCGTTAAGTGTCACATTATAAATCCTCACTGCTAAATTAGTTTTTAGTGTGATAAGTTAGTGTAACTTTGGTTGTTAAATGAATGGATTTAAGTCAAAGACAATCTGTATTATCAGACAAAATTTATTAAAAATGTAGTATCTTTTAAAAGTAAGAATAAATCTGGCAATCTCATCATTAACAGTACCACCACAGACATCAGCATTAAATGCTGAAAATGTTATAAAAGAAGGTACCAGACATTCTATTTATTAAGAAATAAGGGATGACCAACCTTATTTACAGTTCTAAAGTCTTGAATTAATCTCTAGGAAGTGGGATTAGAATCAGGTTCCTTCACCAGGGATTAAAAAATTAAATCCATATCTCTTTTTCCAATAATGATTGAGTAACAGGATGAATGCCTTTTACTGCAGCTCTGTTCAGGGCATACTGAGGCAATAATGTAATGAGTCTTTAAATGAATCTAGACTGTATCAGCTGATTTAATCAACCAAAATCTGACTTTCTGTAATCTATAATTCTTTAGGAGTACAATGTAAAAGAAGGCCTGGCAAAACATTCTCTTTAGAATAGTAAACTTTAATAGAGTTCATTTTATCAGCTTCTACTTCCAGCATTGCTGTCACCCAGTTATGATCCTCAGTGTGGAATGTCCATGAAGGCACTTTTAAAAGTGCAATGTAATATATAAGTGATATAGCTTGGTTATTATTAAAATTCATTCTTTTATTTCTTTGTTCTTGCTGGATTTTTTGACAGTCTTTCTATGGTTTTAATGTTTCGGTAATAATGCTAATAGTTTTAAGTATTTACCGGTATTTATAAAATGCCATTTTATAATTTATAAAGGAGGTCTCCATCCAAAAGACTAACATCTAAATCAGTTCCTACCAAGAAAGAATGGGTATTAGGAAAAGGCCCCAAGTTACTGGCAGATGTTCAATTTCTCTGTGGGAAATTGGAGTGTCAGAAATTCCAGAAGCAAAATGAATAGCAGTAGTGAGAGGATCACTTGGAAATTCCTTTACCACTGGGCATCAGTGGTGGGTTGCTACCAGTTCGGTCCGGATCTTGCAAACTGGTAGTAACGGCAGTGGGAGGCTCTGCCCACCTGCCTGGACCTCATCATGGACGCTCTGCGCACATGTGCACTCCCGTGCGCACTCCCATTATGAACCGGTAGCAAAGGTATGTGGAACCCACCCCTGCTGGGCATGAAGAATCAGCTATAGTAGAGGCCCTCAACCTTTTGGACACCAGGGACTGGTTTTGTGGAGAGAGGTTTTTCCGTGGACCCAAGGGAGCATGGTTTCACATGCTGTGTGAATCCTGAGGATGGGGCTTTGCTTGTTTGTGTGGCCCAGTTACTGGCATGCTATGGATCGGTGCTGGTCCACGGACCGTGGGTTGGGGACCCCTCAGCTACAATATCAACTAAAAAACATTTTCATTTATTTCTAAAGCAATGTGATTAGATAAAACCATTCCAATAGGACCTTTTGCTGTATTACAGTTTGGGGATAGCCCTTGCAATCATGCCAGTTTAGGAAGGGGATAAGAGACAGGAATAACAATCGCTGAAGCAGAGAAGGATAGAGGTCAATGGGAAGTGTACCTGCATCTAGTTTATCCTGGCATGGGGACTTCCAATTTCACCCACTTCCAATTTCAATTTCACCCTCAGCAAAAATAAACTCCAGATTTCCAGGGCCAACATCTCCTGCCTTTATTCCTATTGCACTACTTTGAGCATTGCTTATTTTAATCTATCCTGGCTGCTAACATTCTGGGATCCTTCTTTCCCTCCTTTGTATGTATGCTCAGATTGATACAATTGCATAAAACTGTTTCAGCTAACAACTCATTCATTTTTTTTCCTATTGCCAGCCCTTTATAGTTTCTGATTCTTACTTGTGGCAAAAATCCAAGCACAAAGTATTTGCTGCAACTATGTGCTACTACTTTCTGGACTATTTGGACTGAATATTTGATAAAGATTTGAATGAGACTCTTATATTAATCTCCTGGGTCATTGTCCTCTGTTTAGAAGTATGCAAAGATTTTAAACCAATTTAGTTTAACTATTCATAAAGTCTTAACAGGTACCAGTTAATTTTAGTTTATAATAAAGCAGCTTCAATGACAGGGCTTTGTGCTGGCCAGACTATCGACAGTATTCTCAGGAGTCTTTTCCAACACCAAAGTTCAAAAGCATCAATACTCTTCTTATCCTGCTTCTTCAAAGTCCAAAATCTGTGACTTTTTTTTTTATTTGAATTTATATCCCGCCCTTCTCTGAAGACTCAGGGCGGCTTACATTGTGTTAAGCAATAGTCTTCATCCATTTGTATATTATACAAAGTCAACTTTATTGCCCCCAACAATCTGGGTCCTCATTTGCCAAGATGTACCAGTTTATACATTTTGGTATGATTCAAAAAAGTAAAGTAGTAAAATATACTAGGGTAAAATAATGATATATTAGAAATACAAATAAAGTTATATCAGATTTTATTTTTGTTTTAAATCCTCTAACTCAGAGGCCACTTCTGTCATTCAAAGGCCAGATATTATAATGTGCAACTGTTATGCAAATATTTAAATAAATATTGGGGTACGTGTAATATTACATGAGTAGATTTCCATTGAGCAGTGCCTTTTGTGGGGTGCAATACTGTGAAAAAAATACTGTTTTCATTATGAAAGTTGTTTCATTGCTAGATGCACATTATTTCATGCAATCATTAACTGCTGAAACACTTACTGACATCCTAGAATAGAGATTCATATTTAGTTGACTTTTAATAATGCTCCAGTTCTTTACACATTTTTTTCATGGATAAACCCAACTGAATTGCTTTAAGAATACAATCTTGGGAAATTATTTCTTAAATTTTGCTCAGACTGAAAGGCAAGATAAACTACTAAATCATTCCATATATATATTGAATTAGTTAGTTCTGAATGGAATGCCAACTTGTCTATAAGTTTCCTTACTATATGTTCTATCAAACTGTCTGATTTTAAACTAGTCAGAACTTTTAAATAAAATATATATTTTAAATAAGTGAGACATACTTTGAAATAGAAGCCTCTTTCTCCACCCAGAAGAAATTAATTAGCCCTCCAAAAGGAATATAATAAAGGAAAACCCATGGAAACAACAAAAAAATCTCTCTTTGTATGAATACGAAATCAGATCAAGGAAATATAACAATAACAATAAAATTACCATCAACCCATCAAGTCTCACTATACCATAGACACAGAAATATAATTTTGATGATCTGTGTTTGGTTTTGCTAGCCAAAATGCAATCATTATAAAATCACAAATAATATTTTTCATGTTTAAACAATTTATTTTACAGAGTTGAAAGTCATGGTGAAATAAAAGAAAGGCATTCCTTAAAAAGCAGTTCAGGCATATACTTTCAAGGCTAGTGTCACTTACTACACTTACACAGATTGCTAACATAATCAACTGAGCAACAATCCAGTGCAGATAACAAAAGCTAAGAGTTGATTTGGATTGTAGTAGGATATAAATGAAATAAATAATAGGTCTGTATTTTGCTGCTTCTCAGATTAACTTTATTTTTCTTCTCGTTGCGTTTTTTAATATTTGTGAAATAATAATCAATGCAGGTTAAACACTAACAAAGCTTAATTTTACATTTTTTTAGTTCAGTGTCTACCAGCATCAATGCATTAGCAACTGTAACTTTAGAAGATTTTATTAAGCCTTATTTCACACTGTCTGAAGAAAAGTTATCATATATTGCCATGGGAATAAGTAAGTTTACCTTTGGTATTCTGCTTTGAAAATTTATATGTAAATGCTGTAGAATCTTATTAAGAATAGTTTCTATGATGATTTCTTCCCTTTTTAATGTTGATGATTTGTCATTAAAAAAATATAGGTAGCTCTGAAGAGTCTATGCAAAACATTTGAAGCCTACTGATGATCTGAATTTCCAAATTGTGCACCACTGATTTATTTATTTTTAAGTATGTTATTGGGCTAAATTACCATAACAAAACACAGTCTACAT
Source organism: Ahaetulla prasina (assembly GCF_028640845.1). NCBI lineage: Eukaryota > Metazoa > Chordata > Lepidosauria > Squamata > Colubridae > Ahaetulla > Ahaetulla prasina. The sequence continues at coordinate 62,630,074 of NC_080545.1, read as the reverse complement.
TGCTCAGTCAAGGCAAGACATAATTACCACTAGATAAGCTCTTTCTGGCTTGCAAAAATTGCATCTGCTGGCTTTCTAACTATGTTTTGCAACCCTGGCTGTGCCTGTCAGCAGCTGCAGAAAAAGGCAAAAGTAAGTAGACCCAGCTTACTGGGTCTAAGGAAGGGAAACATTTCCCAAGCATGATGGGGCATGGCCAGGGCCTCCTGATCTATGGCAGGTTTCCACTTGCTGGTGGGCTCAGTACCTGGCTGAAGACTCCTGGCCTGTGGCAGGTTTTCACACTCCAGTAGGTGCCAGGCCTTCTAGAGTTGGGGAGGCACCCTGCATGATTATTTACTACCATAACAGAGAGAGTTGGGATTACAATTGTTGAGCAAAGCAATCACATGGCATTTCACTCAACCATCACTTCACTCAAAGATCAAGAGTTCAGGATGAATTGTGGCGATACGTTGAAGACTACCTGTGTAAGTGTAAGGCCTCTGGGAGTCATATTGTTCCCCCCTCAGGCCTAGAAATCCTAAATATATTCAAGCAGTCATATATTTGCCTCCAAATAACAATTTCAGGGAATGGAAACAGGTGTCTCCTGCCAGGCTACTCTTATTTGTTTTGGTTTTTTTGTTATGTAGCAGTAGTTACTGCAAAATTTTAGAGGCACGATATTATGTGCCTGTTAATATTGATTCCTTTTATATAATACTATTATAATATAATGTAATGTAATATAATATGGTATATAATAACACAAAACAATATATACTAATAATGGTATCTTTTTGGTGACTTGTTTATGACAATGCATGGACTAAAAGAGGTTTGAATTAGCAGATTGTCTTTTGGAATTAAAGTTTGTGGATTCCTTACAGAATTGAGACCAGGGGATTTTTCCCCCCTCATTATATTATAATATGCAGTCTTTTTGATTCCAGCAATTATTGGCATGAGGTTGATTATTAAGGCTTTATTTTTAAAATGGTTACAGACACAAATAAGTATGGGGACAATGACGAGCAAAGACTTGTTTAATGTAATGCCAGGGACTAGCTATGGCCATCCCTTTATAGTTAATTTTTAAATAAGTTAGTTAAACATAGAAACTATCAGAGATAGATTTTAAATCTTGGGCCATTTCTGTACCTGCATCTCCAAATAATATCTATCTTGTAACCTCTTAACTGTAAGAGCTTTAAAAAAATCAACCTGTTTTATATGGACTACTAGATAGAACTTTATAGGACTAAATCAGTGTCTAACAACTGGTAGTTTGATTTTTTTTCCAAGAGAACATTTTTATTGATTATTCTGGAAGCAACTCTTAATAGTGAATTCTCTGCTTAGTAGTGTAAAATAGTTTTTATAAATCATATAAACTTCATATAACTTTATCCATATAGGTCTATTATTTGGTATAGCATGTCTATCCATGGCTGCATTAATATCTGTTATGGGTACTTTATTACAGGTAAGACTTAATGGCTTCTTACATTAATCTAAAATAAGTTTATATTTAATATGTATTTTCAAAAAAAAATAGCCAGGGGCTCCATTTTCCCAGTGCAGATCTTTGTGTAATTTTATTTCTTAGGTTCTTCCAGGAATTAGTAATTTATTGCTTCATGATTTCTGCCAATGAATTATATACAGGTTGTCCTCAGCTTGCAACCACACCCAAAATTTATGTTGCTAAGTGAAAAATTTATTAAATGAGTTTTTGCCTCATTTTACGACTTTTCTTGCCACATTTGTTAAGCGAATCACTGCAGTGATAAAATTAGTAACACAGTTGTTAAGAGTATCTGGTTTCCCCGTTGACTTTTCTTGTGAGAAAATCACAAAAGGTAATCACGTGACCCCAGACATTGCAACTGTCATAAATGTGAGTCAGTTTCCAAGCATCTAAATGTAAATCACATGACCATGGGAATGCTGCAAAGGTTGTAAGTGTGAAAAATGGTCATAAGTCACTTTTTTCAGGGCCATTGTAACTTTGAATGGTTACTAAATGAACTGTTGTAAGTCAATATTAATAGAGAGCCTTTGATGAAGAAATTCACAAAAAAAGCCTCTTATCAACATGCTTTTTGATATTCCCGAACAATTTTGAAAAGTTCTCGCATGATTTGTTCTCCTGATTTCAATAGACTTTTCTTAGCCATTTTAGTCTGGAAACATTCCAATGGCTTTACTTTATTGGGTATAGCTTTCTTCAAGATTCCCATTGTATGTGGAAAAAATCAATGCTTATTTTGTGTTTACAAAAAGTTTATAATTTTCTTTTGTTTCTTTCAGGCTGCATTCAGTGTATTTGAATTAATTGGAGGACCTTTGTTAGGAATATATTCTTTGGGCATCTTATTTCCTTCTGCAAATTCTAAAGTAAGTGTTAATAACGTATCCTATTGTCATTAAATAAACGAGTATGTCAAATAATTCTCTAAAATTATTACTTATGTCTTTACTTCTAATAGCTTTATGGGAGTACAGAAAGTTCCTCAACTTATGACGACAATTGAGTCTGGAATTTTGGTTATAAGTCATTGCAGTCATAAGTCACAATGGGCCTGGACAATGGTCATTAAGTGAGTCATTGCAGTGGTTAACTGAATCGTGGCTATTAAGTGAATTACATAGTCATAAGTCTGAATTCAACTTATCAAATTGATGTTTTTGCTGGAAAATAGCAAAAAAAAATATCAAAATGTGATTGTGGGATGGTGCAACTGGTCATAAATGTGAACCAGTTACCAAGTCCCCAAAATGCAGTACGTGATCATGGGGATGGTACAATAGTTGTAACTTTGAGAATAGGTTGTAAGTAACTTTTTACGATCACATCATACCTCCAAATTTAAGCAACTGGTATAAATCAAGGAGCATCTGTATCTACATTTTCCAAAAAAAATTGAAACCAGGAATGAAAAAATTAGGATAATCTACTCCCACTACCCTCTTCTTCCTTCATGCAACATTTTTTTTTGTTTCTTACTCTCTTTTGAAGCAGATCAGAAGCAGCAAAATATTTTCACCTTAAAACATCATACAGTAGAAGCCCAGTGTTTACCAGGGAGGCAAAAAAAAATAATAAAGTATGGGATCATATACTTAAATGTACAGATTAAGGAACATTACTCTATGCTGCAAACAACCCAAGAAACTCAAATACTGTAATAATATTCTGCTTAATTTAAAATACTTTTTTTTTGCTAGATGTAAACATTCCTAGAAGCAAGGCATAGGTAGTGAAAATCAGGTTAAATGTTTTTTCCCTTTTTGCAGGACCATAATCTAGATTGCCAAGAGTGAATAATTAGAAGCCTGCTGGCACAATCTTTGAATTAATAGACCAACCCAAATATGGGATATGTATATATAAAATTTCAAAAAACATGTATTACTTCTTTCATATTTCCTTGGCTTAGAAGATCTTGTAATGAAGCTTCCTGGAAAAAATCAATTTTGCCTGTACAGTGACAAATTTAAACATGCTATTTTTTAACTATCAATGTTTTTATTCAGTATTAATATCACATTACCATTGCCATAAGGATACTTGACTACAGCAAAATGAAATCTCACATGCTGGTGAAGAATTCTCCAGGAATAAATAGATTGGATAAAAACCAATATAATAGCAATATTGGTTAAATAAAAACATTTATCAAGCCTATTTACTCTGCAGCTAAAAGCAGGTTTCTAGTACAAAGGACCATGGATTCCTAAGCATGCACATAGATCTTGTGCCTTTACAGGTTTCTTTCTTGTATATCAGTAGATGTGAGGGTCTACAGTACTTCCTCTATTGTAACAAAAGGGAACTCTATAATTGCAGGAGATAACTGGACTGAGGGCAAAAGCCATGCCTGAGTAGGTAATATTAGCTTCCGGTTATAAAATTAGAGGTATCACTTCTCTTAATGTTACATACACTTGAGTTGTATATAATTTTCTGCTTCTCAGGGTGCATTCTCAGGTTTTATTTGTGGATTTTGTGTAATAATGTGGATTGGAATTGGTGCTCAGAAATACCCACCGGGACCTCACAGGACAGTACCATTACCTCTTTCAATTGCAGGCTGTCAAAGATCCAACGACAGTGCATTTGTATCAATGATTGTTACTAGCCCTTCACCAGCTCCTTCAAGGTAGGCCCAAGAAATCAATTGAGATGAAGTATCTTTGGATGTTTCACACTTATACGTAGTAATTGTTTGGTACTGTATATACTGCATACAGATGTGTATGTGTAAGTACATGTGTTCGTTTCTTGGATTTATATTCTGGCTTTTATTCTGGAGTACAAAACAGCATACATATCACTCCCTCCTCTTTATTTCCCCCAAAATAACCTAAAGACTGGTCCCAAGTCCCAAGTGAGTTTATGTGATTGGAATTCTGAGTATTACAGCATGCTTGAGCCAGTGGTGAGAGGTTGAAGTACCTCCCTGAAAGAAAGTCATTGGATGTGTGCCAAGATTATGTTTTCTTTTTTTAAGAAAAGCAGGTGACTTAGCACACGACCAAGAGTACAGTATGTAGGCAGAAAAGGAGAAAATGCTAGAAGACATCTATAGTGCCATATGTATGTCTGAGTGTAGATATCAAAAGAGCCAGGAAGAGCAGAGAAATGAGGGGTGGTATTTCAGATGCTGCAGCTCAAGCTGCTGAAAAGGATTTTACCTGGTTAATGTGGAGTGGAGGGGAGCCTGCCAAATGCAGAGATTCTGCACCTCAGATGGGGAGGAAACCAGGAGGCAAATCCTGGCATGGTTTGTGAATATGTGGAAAGATATAGAGGACTGGTTTTATTCTGACTATGGAGAGTCAAATGCTGGACAATTGTACATTGTGAGTTAAAAGTTTTCTTAGACAGCAAGACATTCAGAGGAAAACTCACAGATGTTCCAGTATCCATAATTGAGATGAAGGGAAGAATAAGTCAAAATAAAGCACAAGAGGAGACTTGAGAGAGAGGAAAATTAAACAGGCTAAGAGTTGATTTCTTAGCATCTTAATGTCCGGAATAAAATTCCTCATTTGAGTAAGTACTGGCTGTGTGTTTATATCAGTTGCTATCCTGACTGACTCTCTGTAAGGGTAAGCTGAGGACACCTTAATACATGGCAGTGTAATTTCTGTATCAGAACTCATTTTCATTTATACCAGTCATGTACTTAATTACTGAACTGTGAGGATATACATAACATATAACAGTGTTTATCCTGTTAATCTCTTTTGAAATGTTCCCATTCTGGAAATTTTGATTCCTATGCCTAATCTGCCGTAGCAACAATATCATCAACCAAATACCTCTTTGTATCTACTTGAGCCCTGTTGCTATTTTCTTTGGCTCTTGGAAAACTTTGCTTCTGTTTCTTCTTAATATCGAAGAATAAAGAAAGGCTCTTGATCTAAGTATTTGCCACCATTTGCTCTGCTATAAATTAGCAGTGAGTCTTCTCATATTGTGCTTGAGATTGAAAGTTATGTATCAGGAATTAGGATTAACAACTGCCTATATATAGCCAATCTAGACGCAACACCAGAAATTCTATCAAAAGGAGAAAGTGAAATCAGAAATTGGAAACTTAAAGAAACAAACTGAAGATAAATTTATTGGAGTCCAAACACCAAGGTAAAGAGCACAGCTGAAAGAGCAATCCAAAATTGTAAAAACGGAATATCAAAATATCACAATAGGAGTCAGGTTTATGACATTTTCAGTATTGACTGCATATTGACCTAAATAATTTATAGTTGGATTTTTCAGCACTTCTCCATTTCTGATGATTTCAGATTAGTGTTTCTCAGAAATTCACTTATATTTCATAATATATTTAATGTAGAGGCCACTGTGTGTCTTTTCAACATGCAGCTTCCTGCATTTGTGAGATTTCCAGAGAGGACCAGAATCTTCTTGTCTATAATCTTTGGGGTAGACAAAATGGGAAATGATTTTATTACCCAATGTTATTTGATAAGCCAATGATATTTCATGAGCCTGTAACTCTGTAGAGAATTTATCAAATGTACATCTTCCTATGTTGGTGTATGGATTCATAAACAGTATGTTCATATCAGCCTGCTAGAAAATCTAGAATTATACCAGCTTGTTACATGATTGCAACTTAATATTCACCCAAGATTGCAATCTGGATCTTTGGATTGAACAGAGATTATTTTTTTTTGGCGAAGAGCTCTCTTATTAATATGTCCTAATGCCTTATTTATAACTTTTATATAGGTGCCCACCTTATGGGCAGCTCACCATCAAGAAGATAATTAGCTTATCTCTCAATCAGGTGAGGGAAAAGCTTTTTTCTTTTTAAACCAATGGTTCTGTAGGATATTTTTTGCCATTAGGTATGACCTGCTGTATTGGTCATAGGGCACAATGTAAATAGAATAGGAGTTATTTTTCTTTGTTAAAATGGGTTCTATCAAAAATGCTTAGTTCTGAGTAGGGAAGCCACATGAATATATTTACTAAACCTAAAGCAGTTTAAATTTGTAGTTTGTTTTAAGTGATCTCTAATCAACAGAACAGAAAATACTAAACTTTTTTTCTTTCAGATCATATCTTCAAGAATACTGGTATTCAGTGTCATATCTATATTTCAGCACATTAGGTGCTTTGATTACATTTATTGTGGGAACAATTATAAGTTTATTAACAGGTAATTCTATCTAATTTATATTTATGGAAATTCACAGCCAGTTTATTAAAAATTATCTTGCAATCTTTACTATGTTTGTATTGTATCAATAATATTGTAACACACAAATAATGAATTATTATACATTACTTGTGTGTTACAATTTTTATGTAGTATAAAGTTATTTATCAATTTTCTTGACTAAAATGCAAATTAGTAATTGCTGACTTACTTGATTTATAAATCAACTTTAAATAGAAACATGTACTTAAGATGGCTAACAATATTAAAATAAAAAGTTTAAACTAATTTTTTTTTAAAAATTAAACAATTAAAAGCCCAATGAAACGTCTTTCCTTTTTTCCATATTCATTTCTTCAGAAGTCCACTTTTGGCATTAGTAGATGTGTGACAGATTATCTGCTAATACCAAGATAGTATGTTCAGCAACTGGAAACAGATCCCAGGGGTAAAATGTTTCTTTATTTTATACGGCATTACTTCCAAAAACATTTCCAACTTTCATTTTTGTTTCAGCATTTTATGTTTGGAATGTTTAAAATGATACAAAGCTCATCATATCAGTGCTTAAAGTGCAGAATTTTGCTTTATATTATTAAACTTTCTTTTAGGAGGTTTAAATAAAGAGGTAGATCACAGACTTCTGTTTACAAAAAAGGATTTTATGGTGAATATTCAGTACTGGAAAGACAAATTTGTAAGTAAAGTTTAAGAGTGCTATTGATGTACCTAATTCCATTTAGTATGCTAATAGAATATTTGTAGGTTTAAATTTCAAAGATTCATATTAGATGTCTGGTATGAATTTGAATTTACAGGACAGTTCAGTATCTTTTTTCCAAGTATTAATTATCAGTAACTGGGTAACATTTACTAAATATATAGGTGTTAGATTCAAGATGTTTATCTAAACTATATCACTCTACTGAACTTCATGATCAGATCACAAGGCAATTTAAATAACCTTTTTACAATTAGATCATAATGAATTAGAGCAAGTGGATTTTGGGTATTCTCCAACCTTACTTGGAATTTAAGGGTATATATTAATAGAGCTGTGTAGATTTGATTTTAGTAAGACAATTTGAAGAATAAAGGAATGAAAACATAGCAATTAACAGCAACAGACAGAAGTAGATGTCACAATTTTTTCCCCTTGGGATCACATGGTGCTTGCAGAGTTCAGCCTCTGCTCAAGAAAAGCATAGTACCTGCTTTAAAAAGTTCCAGAAAAGTACTACATTTCTGGTTTTATATACCTTGATACATTTGGAATCAAATCTGAAATGCTACATATTCCATCCTGATATTTTAAACCTTTAACTTCTGTAAGTCCTTGAAGAATTGACTTTTCATTTGAGCATTGGGCTTCATTGTAATGATGGAAGTTGTACAAATGGAGTTGCTCTCAGTTACTTTACATCTGTTTCCTGCTATTTTTTCCTTGTCAATTTTGCTTTTGGTTTTAGTATTGTATTAGCTGATCAGAACCTGAGTTTGTAAGATGGGCGGCCACATAAATCAAATTGATAAAGAATGCGGCCTTGGTAAAGGAACAAAGGTAGAATAGAATAGAATAGAATAGAATAGAATAGAATAGAATAGAATAGAATAGAATAGAATAGAATAGAATAGAATTCAATTCTTGATTTGCCAAATGTGATTGGACTCACAAGGAATTTGTCTTTGGTGCATATGCTCTCAGTGTACATAAAGAAAAAAAATATATTTGTCAAGAATCGTAAGATACAACACTTAGTGATAGTCATAGGATACTAATAAGCAATCAAATCATACTAGGAAACAGTAAAAACAGTATCAGTTGTAAAGATACAAGCAACATAGACACCTAGAGAGCACCTGGAGGTCCAGTCGCTCCGAAGCTGATCGGACACTAGTTAGGACCTATTCTAGGACCTACCTAGTGGCAATGAGGGAAGCGAGGCGCTCCTACGCCTCCACCCTCATTGCGTCGGCAGATAACCGCCCGGCCGCCCTGTTTCGGGTGACCCGCTCTCTCCTACATCAGGAGGTGCGGGATGACCCTTTGCAGGGATGAGCCGAGGAGTTTAGTGGTTATCTATACGATAAAATCGCTCAGCTGAGGGACGGTCTGGACCGAATTTGGGATGATCCAAGCGAGGGAGAGGAGGCACGTCTTGTTGAGCACATTTGGGATGAGTTTGACCCTGTGGCTCCCGAGGACGTGGACAGGTTGTTGGGGAGGCTTCACGGCACGACATGTTTACTGGACCCGTGTCCTTCCTGGCTGGTACTGGCCACTCAGGCGGTGACACGAGGCTGGCTCCAGAGGATTATCAACGCTTGTTGGACGGGTCTTCCTGCCGCCTTGAAAGAGGCGGTGGTGAGACCCCTCCTTAAGAAGCCCTCTTTGGACCCAGCTATTTTGGGTAATTATCGTCCAGTCTCCAACCTTCGCTTTGTTGCGAAGGTTGTAGAGAGTGCCGTGGCGACAGCTGCCCCAACACCTGGATGAAGATGTCTATCTAGACCTGCTCCAGTCCGCTTCCGACCCGGATACAGCACGGAGACAGCTTTGGTCGCATTGGTGGATGATCTCTGGAGGGCCAGGGACAGGGATATTCCTCTGCCCTGGTCCTATTAGACCTCTCAGCGCGCTCAATACCATCGATCATGGTATCCTGTTGCGCGGTTGGAGGATTGGGAGTGGAGGCACCGATATCGGTGGTTCTCCTCCTATCTCTGACCGGTCGCAGACGGTGTTGACGGGGCAGAGGTCGACCGCGAGGGGCCTCACTTGTGGGGTCCCACAGGGGTCGATTCTCTCGCCTGCTGTTCAACATCTACATGAAGCCGCTGGGTGAGATCATCAGTGGTTTCGGGTGAGATACCAGCAGTACGCTGACGACACCCAGCTGTATTTTTCCACCCCGGACCACCCCAATGAAGTTTTCAAGTGCTGTCCCGTGTTTGGAAGCTGTACGGGTCTGGATGGGGAGAAACAGGCTCAAGCTTAATCCCTCCAAGACGGAGTGGCTGTGGATGCCGGCACCCCGATTCAGTCAGCTGCAGCCGCGGCTGGCTGTTGGAGGCGAGTTACTGGCCCCAAAGGATAGGGTGCGCAACTTGGGTGTCCTCCTGGATGATCGGCTGTCGTTTGAAGACCATTTGACGGCCGTCTCCAGGAGGGCCTTCCACCAGGTTCGCCTGGTTCGGCAGTTGCGCCCCTTCCTTGATCGGGATGCCTTATGCACAGTCACTCATGCGCTCGTTACCTCTCGCTTGGATTACTGTAATGCTCTCTACATGGGGCTCCCCTTGAAGTGCGCTCGGAGGCTTCAGTTAGTCCAGAATGCAGCTGCGCGGGTTATAGAGGGAGCTACGCGTAGCTCCCATGTAACACCGCTCCTGCGCAGACTGCACTGGCTGCCTGTGGCCTTCCGGGTGCACTTTAAGGTGTTGGTTATGACCTTTAAATCGCTCCATGGCTTAGGACCTGGGTACTTACGGGACCGCCTGCTGTTACCACACGCCTCCCACCGACCCGTACGCTCCCATAGAGAGGGACTTCTCAGGGTGCCGTCCGCCAAACAATGTCGGCTGGCGGCCCCCAGGGGAAGGGCCTTCTCTGTGGGGCTCCCACTCTGGAACGAGCTTCCCCCGGGTTTACGCCAAATACCCGACCTTCGGACATTTCGTCGCGAACTCAAGACTCATCTTTTTATCCGCGCGGGGCTGGCTTAAATTGGGATTTTAATGTTTAAATTTATTTATTTTAAACGGGGTTTTTAGTATGGGAAATTTTAATCATTGGGCTAATTTAAAATAAGTTTTTTAAATCGTATTTTAAACTTATATATTGTATTGTCGGTTTTATTATGCCTGTACACCGCCCTGAGTCCTTCGGGAGAAGGGCGGTATAAAAATCAAATCAAATAAATAAATAAATAAATAAATAAACATGGATATAGCCATAAGTGAGAAGAGATAGGTACTAGTAAGGATGAGAAGAAGAATAGTAATAGTCTTAGTAGTTAATTTGATAGTGTTGTGGGAATTAGTTGTTTAGCAGAGTAATGGCATTTAAAAAAAAACTGCCCTTGTGTCCAGTTGTTCTGGTGTGCAGTGTCCTATAGCATCACTTTGAGGGTAGAAGTTGAAACAATTTATGTCCAGGATGTGAGGGGTCTGTAGATACTTTCTCAGCCCTCTTTTTGACTCGTGTAGTATACATGTTTTTTCTGCAGCTCTAACTATCCTTTGAAGTCTGTTTCTGTCTTGTTTGGTTGCAGAGCCAAACCAGACAGTTATGGAGGTACAGATGAGATTCAATAATTCCCCTGTAGAACTGAATCAGCACCTCTTTATAAAGATAATGTTGTTTTTAATTTTAATCTCTGTATAAAGATTATGTTGTTTTTAATTTGTATTACATTTGCAGTCAGCAAAACAGGTTGCTCCTGAACAAGGCTGATTCAGAGGACAAAACAGAAAAGAAGAGCATTTCTATAAAAAAACTTCTGTAAACGAAACCCATAGAATACAGTAATGTAGAGCATATAGCAATCTTTGGTTTTTACTCAGTTATATTTGAAGTGGAAAAACTTTTTTATTTTTCAATAATTATTGAAATTATTTTGGTTATGTTCTTACCGATTGTCAAAGCATAAGCATGTTTTTATGGTAAACTAAATTCTATAGAAATGCAAAAGCAAAAGTTTAATATATAACATTCCATTATTTGTTGAAGAACCTTACATTTGTTTTATTTATGCTTTTATGTAAAACAGTTAATGCATTGATGAATTCTAAATTTTGAACATAATTTTTACAATATTGTTAAGTGACAAAATATTCACAATATAAATCACAAAAAGAATTTCCTTGTGCACATGGGTATGTTGTGTTTTTTTGTTTTTGTTTTTCATCTCTTTTCCAAATAAACTTTTTAATTTACAATGCATAAAACACATTCCACTGACTATTATGTGGCAGAACTATGTGATGGAGGTTTTATTTTTAATGAAAGCTATTAAAGGAAGTTGCAAATGGTTTTGGAAGACTAGTATGTTGAAATTACAATCTTTACCATTCTGTGCATATGCACAAAATAATTTTTTAGATTAGTGCCTTCTTAGATGAAAATTGATCGGTTATGCATGTCTTTCAATTGTCAGTGTAAATATACTTGGTTTATGTCTAGATTAAGGTTTTTAAACTGTGTTCCATGGAACATTGAATTCCACAAGAATTTGCGCCTACTTTGTGAGAAATTAAGAACAAAATTCATCACAATTTCCCCAAGATACAACAGAAAAGATGGGACATCAACTGAAGCTCTTCCTCTTGATTAAAAGTTTTGGGATTTGTTTATATCCAGATATCCTAACAGGTTCCTCAATCTGGAAAAAAGTTTGCAAACATCCTCTCCCTGGTCCATTTAATTTTTGCAATATCTGCAATTTCCAATGCGCATTCTCTTGAAATACCTAAAATAATGAAAATTGAGTAACATTTTCATGTTTTTCATTTCTAACAAATTAATAGATACTTAGGAACTCTTTCTACTTTTTGAGAAAGCCCTCAATATTTTGGAGTGTTAATAATAACAAATAAGAGAAACTTTGTAACATTCCTCAATTGTATTACAAACAACTTGACCAGCGTAAAACAAAAGTAATGAAGATGCAGTTAGAGGACAAATGGCCCTTTTGGAGGACCGGTTATTTTGGATTAGTGTCTTCAGTGGCTAAGCATCAGAGATCCTACTCACTCTTCTCCGTTAGGTTTGTAGAGTTCTGTTTCAGAGAACTTGTATCCTGTGCCTGAGCCACCCCCACTTCCACTTCCTGAGGAACTTTTCTCTGCTGTGCAACACTTTCTTAAAAAGTACTAATGGCTAGTTAACAAGCTCTACTCTGTGACCTTAATTAGTTGTTTCCTACACTGGCACTGCTGCCTGAAATTAATAAGATCCCTGTCTTGATCTTCATAAGTTAATAGCTGATGGATTTTGCCTTGCAAGTGTATACTAGGCAAACAGCCAGCCTTATCACTTTCTTTTCATGTGAATTCCATATTATGCACCTTACTCGCTTGTTATTTCTTCCTTTCCAATGAATGTAAACACAATTTTCTTCTTGTTAATCACATCAGCATTGGGGTGAGCAGTCCAAAGGGCAGGGAAATGTCACTGGACTGGAGCCCTTCAAAGTAACAACTCACAGTTAACCATCTTACTTTGAGATGAACTAATCATCTGGGAAAAAGCTTCTTCGAGCTCTTTTTACTACTTGGGAATAGAAAGGAATGAATCCCACTAGAAATGTTTTCAGCTAGATAAAGACTAAAAGATTGAAGACTGGATATCTTTTCTATCATCTTGCATAGCAAAATCTTAAGATCATATAATCCATAAAATACAATTTAAAAAAGGAATAGTAAACAACATATACCATTCTTATAAATAGTACATAAACAAGGCAATTAATAGGAGGAAAATAAAGTACCATAAACCTGTCAATAACTATCGCAATTAAGTTTTTTAAAAAAATCACCAAAAGAGAAACTACACTAACAAAGCCTGGAAGATTCACACTGGAAAGACATGCTGGAATGACCACCAGATTACAGGAAAACATTGTGGTTTTGTGCTCACTTGGGGGATGTTTTAAGGTGCCAGATAATTATTCTAATTTTGGGAGCAACCAATTTCTTAATATAATGTGGATTTAAATGAGTAATGTTTTAAAAGAGAAAATCATAACAGACTTTCATAAAATATGTTTTTTATTCTTTGAAAAATAAACACAAAAGCAAAAATTTAATTCATAACATGTTTTAAAATTTATTATATAACTGTAGGAATGCTAAATATAGCTTTATGATAATAGTATTCTATAAGTGTAAAATTGATTTTCATGTTTTTTTTGGTATTTACAAATAAACAATATATACAGTACATATTCATCAATGATACATAGCATTTCCTTTAAAAATTGCAATGCAAACAGTATGTCTAATGTACATAACAGTAAAAAATACTACTATAATACCGTTTCCCCGAAAATAAGACATCCCCTGATAATAAGCCCAATTGGGCTTTTGCGCACATGGCAGTAAGCACGTATTTCAGGGTTCAAAAAAACATAAGACAGGGTCTTATTTTCAGGGAAACACGGTATGCTTTTAATCAGTGATAATGTTATATATATTTCTATTTCCAAACTCAAAAATGTCAGATGAAACAACACAGAAAAGAACAATCAGACTAAAAAATGATCAAGGGTGTATACGTTAGGTTTATTTGACTATTTTTTTCTAGATTCAAAAGCAATCATATACAGGCTGCCTCATTATTCCAAATAATAAACTCCTTGAAATGTTTTGCCCCATTTGCTGTTTTAAAATTGCCCATGAATTGACATTGCATCATTTCCACTTTCCTGAAGACAGGGTTCTCAAGGAAATGCCAAAAGGAAAAGAATATAGGTCTGCTACCTCCCCAGCCCTACACAGCATAAACAAAAATCAGCTGAGCTTTCATTAAAACTTTTATGTTAATAGTTTTTCTTTCCATCTTTCTTTTCCAGTTAAATTATTAGGGTGCATATGCCTTTTCTATATTAAATGTATTAGTTAAATGTAACTAATCCTGAATCCTTAAACTTGTACTATGATTGTAATATGGTTACTAGAATGCTAAAAAATAAGTTTCAATTTAATTTAAAACTGGATAGTTAATGCAATATATATTTCTCTAGTTTTTTTCTTCTAGCTTTTTGTTTTTTGGCAGCCTAGGAGACATAATCAGATTGCAAATAAGTATCTTGGAGATAGGTATCAGATACTACTGAGTATGCATGCCATTCGCCTCTTCCTCTCTATCTTTGGAAGAGGAGATCCACGCATACACAGTAAACAGGGAGAGTTGGTCATATTTCCAGACCCAAAACTCTTGGCAGAAACATGACATATATGTCAAAGAAAAAGAAGAGAGATGCTAATATCTATACAGTATCCTGGAGCCACATGAAGTAATGCTGGTGAAAATTCTTCCTTGAAATATTAAAGAATCCACTTCCTCTGGAAGAAGCACAACTACTCTTTCAAAGATTTTAAATGGCTACCAGTGTGGGTGCCTGCATTTCCAGCATAAGTGTGGCCTGGGCATGCACACATGATGGACAGGCAGCCACTAAAAAGTCTTCAAAGTACAGGTACTTCTTGTTTAGTAATCACAATTGGCACCAGCCAATCGGTAGTTAAGCGCAAAGCAGTTGTTTAGTGAAACTTCAACATTGCTTATGTTTCAGCATTCCTGTGCTTTACAGACCTGCAAACGTCATAAATGCAAGGACTGGTCGTAAAGTTACTTTTTCCATTATAACTTTGGATAGTTGCTAAATGAGGCATTCTCTAAAAAAAAAAAAAGGATTACTTTTAGTATGCTTATCCTTTTGCAGAATAGAGCCACTTTAATGCTTCAAGAACATCAACTGCCTTCTACAGATGCTTTGCATGGCTCTGAAAAAGATATTGCTAAATCCTATCCATAGCTGGATATAAGTATGTTATACTGTATCCTTTAATGAAAATACACTAACTGGAAAACGTGCAGGTTACTGATTTGTGTTCAGTACCCCTGTTCAACGTCCTCATAAAATACCCATCCGAACTTTTGATTTATTTGAAAAATTACAGAGAATTTACTTTACACCTGTATTTAGAAATGCTCATTCCGTTAGTTATGGCCATTCCTTGTGGTAAGATTTTCCATTTTTCTTCCTCTCCTTTTGTTCTTTTTGGAGGCGCTCAAGTTCAGCTTCATACATCATTTCCTGAATCAGATATTTTTCTCTTCTCATACGATCCCTTAGATCTTTAGGAAGATCTGGGATTAAATAGGAAATCAAGTGTTTTATGCAAAACACAAGGTGCTGTAAAAAAAGTTTTAACAGCGAGTTTACTAGCATGAAAACCTGAACACTTACGAAGTAATCTTTATTATTAATAAATTAATGGGAAAAATACAGTTGCCTTCACACACTCTTTATATTTCTGTATTTTCTTTTTTAAAAGAATCACTTTTTTTCTATTAACATCCTCACATCCCAAAGAACAACTACTGGTATCTATTCTTTATAGTACTCAAATAGCAATGTTAATTTCTAACTGTACTTACTAGTGTCAATTTATTTAGTTCAGTACAATAAAGAAATAGGAGGGAACAATCCAGATACATTTAAGAATTTTATTTTTTTATTTTAGTACTATTTAAATTAAATTTTAACATGTTTACATGTGAATTATCTGCATCCCTGGTACTATGAGCCATCATACATACAAACAACAGCTATTTTAAATTAATAGATTCACATAGGAGGATCTTGTACTGTGAATATATATGAATAGTGTTGTGAAAAAAACATTTCAGCAAGCTTTCAATAGATATTGGAAGAGAAAAAGATTGAGCACAGGAAACCAGAATTTATTATATAGGGTTAGCCTATCCAGTGTTAATAATATCAGCATTTTATACTTGACACTGAACTGAAGTGGCAGTTCAATCATTTTTAAGTTTTATATTTGGAAGGCTGCAAAACTGAAACTTACCTCAAAAACAATAATAAATGCCAATCGTGCAGCTAAGACATGCCAGAACTGTAATGTGTAACCATAGGGCACTGGAGAATGAGGGGGATCACGATAGTCTCTGTACCTGAAAGGACAAGCAGAAAAAAGATAAATTTTATCTATTAAAATGCAAAATATCTACTGAATGTATATCAACACTACTATGATATTAAGTCTGTCTTGAAGCCTTTGTTCACCATTGATCCCATTAATAATTGAAATTAAAGGTATTGAAAGATTATGGAAATTTCCAATATACTGAGCTTCCAGACAAACAACAAGATGATTTAAACCATTTATATTTGCATTTGCAGGTTGTTTGCCATAAAAGAGAACTGTATGACAGTTGTAAATAACTGAGTAGGTAATAATTTGAAGAAGAATGGCATACCAATTTTATCTGTTATTGACATCCCATTCCACTGAGTATGTATCTTTGTGAGGGACACATGGAATGATGAGGGAGAAAAGGGACACCTGCCAAGCTAGTGAGACCAGTCAGATCAACCATGGTAATCAATGGGTTAAGTCGTCATATGTCACAGGTTGCCACATTTATCTATGTAAATGTCTGATTTTTAGCTTACTACGTGTGCTTCTTACCTATTTCTTGTGTTTCCATCTCTCTTCTATTTATATTTTGCTCTTCATCTTTTGGTATTAAAATTCAAACACAGCTTCTGCATTACATCTAAGTGCTGTTACATTTTCATAACAGATTTAATGTGACTACAGATAGTCCTCAGGTTACAATGGCAATTGGAACTGGAAACTCCATCAGTAAGCAATATGGTTGTAAAGTGCGACATCACATGATCATGCCATTCAGTGATGCCAATTCTGGCAGTTCCAGTTGCCGCTGTTAAATGAAAACCACATGGATTGTTAAGTGGGGGCCTCCTATGATGACTGCAATGGTATGGTAGAATGTCTTTGGGAGAATAGGCAAAATGATGCTGTCTAGGGCAGGGGTCCCCAACCTTTTGGATCTCGGGGACCACTAAATTCATAATTTTAAATCCCACAGACCACTAATATGATCTGCCTAATGACTGGCTGGATGCGTGTGGCTAAGTGGTCATGTGACCGGGTGGGCATGGCCAACTTGATGTCACTCACATCGAGGGGTGCCTCGCTGGCCTCTCCCCCCCCCTCTCCTCCCAGCCATTCCTTGCCTGCCCGCTTGGGCTCCTTAGGGCCCTAACAGGAAGCAGTTGTTGGAGCTAAGCAGCCACTATGAGAAAGAGTTGGCAAAACAGCTGGCTCAGTTTATATTGGATCTGACCGAGAAGGAGGCTCGGTAGAAGCACCTCACTGAGGACTAGGACCATAGGCTTTCCAAGCAGAGGGAAGACCTGCGGGAGTGCAAGGCCAGGTACTGGCACCTGGAGGCTTAGTGGGCTGAGATGGTCAGGCAGTTCCAAGCCATGATGCAGTCCCACTGGATCAAGGCCCTCCAGCTCTTCGCCACCAGTGGCCCTTCCCTCCAGTCTTCGCCCAAAGCCCCACACCAGCAGACCCCAAGTCAGAATTTCTGCCTCCTTCTGACCCACACAAGAAGACCCCAAAGGTGAAGACTTTCTGCAGCAACACAAGCGTTCATTCCATGTATTCAGCCCATGGGCCGTACTTTGAGGACTCCTGATTTAGTGCAATATTAAAAAATGCAAATTTTTCTGCAGACCACCAAAATTTTCTCACGACCACCAGTGGTCCACGGACCACTCGTTGGTGACTAAGAGGCAGCATAGTCCATAAGAGACAGCATAGTCCATAGCTGCATAATAGGCAGAGAAAGGCTCAGGAAGGACCTTTTTTAAGGAGAACTGATGGAGGGACAATTGTACTTTCACACTTATAAAGTTCTGTTAATATAGTTTTACAATAAAGTAGAAATAGCTTATGTTTCTTGTGGGTCTACCTGGTTAAGGCTGACATTGTGACTTCTGATTTCCTGCTGGCTTTCCCATTGTCTTTGCTTGTGGGAAGCCAGCAGGAAAGTTGGAAATTGTGCTCATGTGACCAGTGGGACATTGCAAAAGCTGGAATTCTGAGGACCTATCCTAGGTCTCCCTTATTCAATGCCGATATAACTTTGAACAGTTACTGAATGAATAGTCATAATCTTAACTACCTGTACAAGTCACATCTTAAAGGCAGATACCAATGGTCTACATAGCTACTAATGTCTTTCATATCTGTGGGAGGATGTCAGAACAGGCAAGATGGTGATTGTAGTATGATTGAGGCTCTACCAGTTTGTATATGATTCAGTGTCATGCATATGGGTTTTTATCATGCTACAGCTACCTTGCCTGTTTGTCCCTCCCTGTGGATGTTAGTGGATAATGTTCAAGCTTTTTCTATAATAAAATGGTATCCAGTCAGCATTTTAGTCCTTTGCTTCATATGCACTACATTGGATAAATTAGTATTTTTACCATCCCAAATTGCTGATGGAAGTTGTGAGGAAGACCTAAGAATAACTCAGGAAAACCCTGATTTGATTTCATATGGCATAAAACACTTTTATTTTACTCAGGCAAGCATTTAAAGTTTTCTATTTCTGAAAATGGATTTTTGTAGGTACTATTGCTTTAGGTCAGGGATGCCAAACTTGCAGCCGTGGGACGGATGTATCACACACAGGCCACGCCCACCCCAGCTCTGCAAAGGGGGGAAACGTCGCAAAACATCACATGACAGCAATGTGGCACCGCAAGTTTGATACCTGTGCTTTAGGTCAATGTTAATTTTTTTTAAAAAAAGATGTATACTGATTGAATAAAAATAATGATGTTAAAGCAGTAAAAATTCTGATAAACATGCAGCATTTTCACACGTTTCTTTACCTGCAATATTTTAAAGATGCATCAGAAAGCTCACTTCCATTTGATGATGGCTCTGAACGATGTTCAAAATCAGACACCAAAAATAGTGATAAACTTGCATTAACATAGCCAACCATACACCTAGAAAGAAAGAATGATTTTACTGAGAAGTCAGCCTTCTTACACCAGATTCTGTAATAAGTACTTACAAAACCTCAGGTCCATATTACTTAGATCATTTGCTAACCATGAACATCCTAGGAAGAACTATTGGATTTAATTCTGAATTGATGAAAATAATACATAAATTATCTGCCAAGCTTCTGATCATTTACAATTGGGAAAATAAGAGTAAACATCTCTTCCAAAGCATTAGTCTGGTTATTTGTATGTTGAGATAAATATACACCAAAGATTTTATTATCTGGAAAAAACACAAAATTGTTCAGGTTTTTTAAGGGCTTAGGGGTTTGTTTTTTCATAAATTCAAGAGAAAAATACTGATTCTCCATTAAAATATTTATTCTGCAATCACATGTTATATAAAATTATTTAAAAAGATAAATAATGTCAATGGAGAACTGCACATGAGATTCTAGTTAGTATTCCAGTAAATGAAAACATTTATTTTGGTCACTGACCAATTTTTAGTTAATTTATTTTTAATACTGAGCCAAAGGGCTATAAGAAAAAGATACTTTTTTCACAGTTGGAATGAAGAACAAAGTTAACAAACTTAAAATTACAGAATATCCACCGGGCTCAATGGAATTTTAATCAAGGCTAACTTAGATTATATTGATTTTAGTTGAAATGAATGGGATGAACTGAATAGGATACACAGAATGCAGTATGGGTCCAACTATTTTTATGTTAGTATAAACTATTATAATAGATCTTAGTTAAATATTTATTTGTGAATATGCTAAATATATACTTCTCTCATGCTGATTTTTTTTTTCTGGAGCCAGGTGAGAGAGAAAAACGGGCATACTGGGTCATACATGGCAGGAGTAGGGGGGATCACGGGGGCTTGCGTGTGTATGCGTGAGGGTGGGGCATATAGAATTATGGGTGTGGGCATGTGCGCATGCGCATGATCCACCCACCCCGTCCGCCTCCTGGCATGCAATGACAAAAAGGTTAGCCATCACTGTCCTATGACAAAGCTGCAGTAACATCCTGTTGTGACCCAGGTTCCTGGACCCAGACTCCTGGACTCGGATGATTCAGAAAATGAGGGAGAAGACCTGGCAAGCCCTGTTTCTCTTGAGCCCTCTCCCTCCCTGGCACCCACTCAAAGGGAGGGGCCGGCACGGCCTGATTCTCCCGGGCCTTCTTCTGATTTGGCAACGCCCCAAGAACAGTTTTGGAGGGACGCAAGATTACGAAGGCTTGATCGACGTGCGCAGCAGCGGAAGAGTTGGGACAAAGCCAAGTCATAATTGTCATGCAGTGACATCTGCAGAGACTATAAATAGGAGGCGGGACTTCCTGGTTTTTGTCTCGGACAAAGCAATGAATTTGGCGAGCTAACTATTTCATGGAGGGAAGAATATATTCGTGAGTAATTCTGGCCTTATCTATAATTTCCTCGTTATCTCCAGAAACTTGGCAGGCCCGTGGGTAGACGTGGCCAGGACATGTATCTATGTAAATAAAAGGAAAAAAAGGAAGGCCTCTGACGGACTCTTTGCTGGGAGTATTGGGGGAAGGGAAACAGAACATTTTGTCCGAGACCTGACTAAAACATCTTCCACCAAAGATGGATCAGCAGCAGGTACAGCAGCAGTTAGAGCAGCTACACGCGGCTAATCAACAGCTCCAGCAGCAAGTGGCTCACTTGGCAGGCCAACTTGCTGCCAGGAATGTGCCTGCAGCCCCCCCCCATCCTCCCACTCCTCCTCCTCGTCGCAAGTGCCCGATAACCGTGCCGGATAAGTTTTCTGGGCAGCCTGAGATGTTCCCGACCTTCTTGGGACAGTGCTGCCGGCAGAAGCCTTGGCCGCAGCACGGGAGCCAGTGGACTTGCGGGCCCAGGTGCGAGAGGCGCAGCGCCAGGACGCCTGGTCGCAGCAAAGGAGAGCGGAGGTGGGCCCCACGTCTCCTTGGACCTTGGAGGAGGACTTACTCAAGTTTCGGGGGCGATTATATGTACCCACAGGACCACTCCGAGCCCTCGTCATGACCCAGTGCCACGACAACCCTGCAGCAGGACATTTTGGGTTCTTCAAGACCCTCCACCTGGTGACACGGACCTTTTGGTGGCCCCGAGTGCGGCATGATATACATGCCTACGTGACATCCTGCGTACCGTGCCGGCAAGCCAAGACCGCCACGGGGCCCCTCCGGGCTCCCCCAACCCTTGCCGACACCCGACAGACCCTGGGGGGCGATCTCTATGGATTTCCTGACAGACCTGCCGCCGTCCTCTGGGTTCACCACGGTGCTGGTGGTGGTGGACATGCTCACCAAGATGGCACACTTCATCCCATGCCGCGGACTGCCCACAGCCGCAAAACGCCCGCCTCTTTCTGCAGCACATCTTCCACCTCCATGGTCTACCGGACAGGGTGGTTTCGGACCGCGGAGTTCAGTTCACAGCCCGCTTCTGGAAGAGCCTGATGGCCGCGTTGGAGGTGCAGGTATGTCTGTCGTCATCGCACCATCCGGAGACCGGCGGGGGTACAGAGAAGGTCATCGGTATACTGGAACAGTATCTCCGTTGCTTCATCAACCAGCAACAGGACAACTGGGCCGACTACCTATCTCTGGCGGAGTTTGCTTTTAACAACTCTCAGCACACCTCTACTCAGATGACCCCGTTCTTTGCCAATGTGGGGTACCATCCGCTCTTCCTCTGGCACCACCGGACTCTCCTGTTCCCGAACGCAGACCTTCCTGACGGAATTGCATGCGGTCCAACAGTTGGTACGTCAGCAGCTGAATCGGGCAAAGGAGGACTACAACGGTCCGCTGACCGCTCCCGACAGGCAACGCCCCCGCTGGCAGTTGGAGACCGGGTGTGGCTCTCCACCAAACACCTCCCGTCCGACCGGCCGGTAAAGAAGTTGGACCACCGATTCATCGGCCCGTTCCCTGTCGAGGCAGTCATCAACCCGGTAGCCTACCGACTGACCCTGCCACGATCCATGCGGATCCACCCCGTTTTTCACCGGTCCCTTCTGGTTCCTGAGGCCACACCGAGTCCCCTTCGGTGCCCAACAGCACCCGTCACTGTCGCCGAGGACGGGTCGGAGGAATACGAAGTCCACAGCGTACGAGACTCTCGCTGGCTAAAGGGTCGTTTGCAATATTTGATCGCGTGGAAGGGATACGGGACTGATTTCTCCTGGGTAGATGCCTCCGACGTTCATGCCCCTGACCTGGTGCAGGCCTTCCATGAGCAGAACCCAGCCCGACCGCATCCCGATCGTCAGCCCCGGGGGAAGGGCCCTGCGGTGAGGGATAGTGTTGTGACCCAGGTTCCTGGACCCAGACTCCTGGACTCGGATGATTCAGAAAATGAGGAGAAGACCTGGCAAGCCCTGTTTCTCTTGAGCCCTCTCCTCCCTGGCACCCACTCAAAGGGAGGGCCGGCACGGCCTGATTCCCCCGGCCCTTCTTCTGATTTGGCAACGCCCCAAGAACAGTTTTGGAGGGACGCAAGATTACGAAGGCTTGATCGACGTGCGCAGCAGCGGAAGAGTTGGGACAAAGCCAAGTCATAATTGTCATGCAGTGACATCTGCAGAGACTATAAATAGGAGGCGGGACTTCCTGGTTTTTTGTCTCGGACAAAGCAATGAATTTGGCGCGAGCTAACTATTTCATGGAGGGAAGAATATATTCGTGAGTAATTCTGGCCTTATCTATAATTTCCTCGTTATCTCCAGAAACTTGGCAGGCCCGTGGGTAGACGTGGCCAGGACATGTATCTATGTAAATAAAAGGGAAAAAAAAAAGGAAGGCCTCTGACGGACTCTTTGCTGGGAGTATTGGGGGAAGGGAAACAGAACACATCCAAGTATATTCACTCATAAGAAAATTTTGGAAATAGCTTTCTGTATAGCAGAAATGTAAAATATAATACATCTAAATGGTTAATGAAACAAATGCTGCCTAGCTTATTCTGATTCAATCATATAGATATGTCATCTATGGTTGTTCAAAAGCCTATATAATAGTGAGAGGTTTATCTCATATAAAAGAAATATCAAAATAGAAATAATAGATCTTATTGGTGTCACAGAGGAACATTGTTTTATATGGTGGTGTTCTTTAATAGGACAATCACATGATCAATAATCTTAAACCAAAGTTATTGTTTAGTTATTGTCAGAATACTTGTTCTTTCTAAAAAGCTTTGTAGGCCTGCTTTCCCATATAAAAGCTAATAAAAGTGGGTTGTATTGGTGATTTAGTCTCCTTCAAATTGTTTTTATTATTTTTGCAGTGGAGTCAAACAGAATAATTTGGATGCAAAGAAGAAGCTTAATAATGATATTTCTCCTTAAATATCTCATTAAAAAGTTCATAGTCCTATCTATGGAAAACTGAATGAAGTCTTAGACGTGTTGCTATGAGGTTCTAAAACTGAAACTGCGAAAGATATTTGTATTATTTTGTAGCATATTTCTTAAAAAATTACTTTTGTCCAGCCTCTCCTTGACCAGCACATGGTCCATATTTGTAAGCATAAACAAGCCGTGGGATGAAATCTGAAGTCACAGCAATAACAAATGCATTTGTGATGACAGAAAGAATTCCAATGCCTTCAAGAATTCCATACCAGATTCCTAACAAAAGAAAAGAAGAGGCATGTCAGTTTCAGCTTCTGAAATTATTACCTAAATTGTAGCATTTATGCACTATTTTAATCAACATTATTTATGGCCCAGTTCTAATTAGGTCTACCAGACCTATGCCTACAAAATGTCAATACCAAAGATTTCCCCATTAGATGTTTTTTCAAATGAATTTAAAAAATCAGAATCTGGTAGTACCCATTGATAAATCTTATAAGTTTTTGAAATGTGTTAGTTGGAAAAGTGCTCCCAGACTCCTATTAGTGTTTGCTACCATAGATTAAGATGGTTATTTTCCTATGGTGTCTACAAATGTATTAAAACTAAAAGTTTGCCACCCTGAGTCTGACACCTACAACTCAACAAATCTGAAAAGCACCAAAGGAAATCTGGTTTACGGGATCCACCTTGGTATATCATGATATTCTAACATTGGACTATAATTATGATCTATAATGATGGTAGCACAATTATGCTATTTAAGAAGCTTGAAAAACAAAACGTGTTTTGTGAAGTGAATATGCACATACTGTTTCAGAATTTATGTTCGACATTCTGGAAGTGCTATGGCTTGGCAGAACTGAAATGCAACATTTTGGTTGTTTTGGATTTCAACCAAGATAAAATCTGGGTAAGCTTTTTTCTTTGTCCTTCTCATGGGCTATGCATTAGCCCACCAGCTGATCTTTACAGTGCCTTCTTTTCCTTTCTTTATAACAAATTTTGAAGCTAAGGAATTGATAGCAGCTAAGGGAAAGCAGGGAGAGAAGAGCCTTTGAAAAGTTCAGAGACAGGCAAGTTAATAGAATATGGCATCAAGGGAATGAAATGAATGAATAGATTCAACCAATCTTACCTTTCCAACATCTTTCTTTCGCCACCTCCACTTTGACACCACTGTATCCCCATTTGGCTCCCCACCCTCCTTTTCTGCCTGGTACATACTATCTATTCCAGACCATGGGTTAAATACTTGTTTTGGTTTGGATAGAAATAACTGGAAATTACCCTTGTTTTTTGGCTCAAACATTTTCCACATTGCTACAATGCAATGCTACAAGTACGGGAGAATTGGAAAAGGCAAGGTCCAAGATAGCAAGCTTATTAAAAATGGTCTCTTCAAAGTATGAAATACCTTGTGGTATTAGCTACCTGATACTTTATTGGCTATCTGTTACTTTATTAATTACCTGATACATAATTCTTTTTTGATTTTTTTTCCTGATGTGAAAATGAGAGAATAAAATTATCTCAGAAATAAGCATTCCGTAAACGCTATTTCTGGAAATTGCAGCTGGGAGTATATGTTTGAGTAGTCTATATTGTTAAAGAAATGTTTTGTACCAGTAATGAGTTGGCACATTTGGATTATGGCTCTACTTATTGTCCAAGTAATCACTAGCAGTTGATCTTGGCTGATCTTGAAACAAAGCTAAGTAAGATTCGACCCTGTCACTTCTTGAATGAGACAGGATCTCATAGGTTAGTCTGAAAAACATCCCAGAAGAAGACTAGATGGTCTTGGATTACAAATGTCAACTTCAATTCGCACCAACACTTTACACCCATTAAAGATTCTGCTTACCAATATCTTTTGCTTTGGAAGCTAATGGCCGTCTCCACTGGGTGACAAATTTATATGCATCAAGGCGTATTTCAATGATATTATTCAATAAAGCCAGAAGTGGAGCAAGTGGAAAAGCTGCTACAAATATGGTTGTGAATCCAAACTGGAGAACTGAGATGGAAAATGAGAGAAGGAATGTCATATATAGCCACATATATTTTATGCATATTGTATATGATGAAAGGCCAGTAAAAGTGTACACTAAAAATTAAATTCAGAATAAGGGATGATTATGATTTCTATATAGAAATAAACATTTCTTTTTAAATACTAACAACGGCAGATTCATAAGAGTAGATATTCTTTCTGACCTGATTGAAATATCTAGACCAGTGATGGCTAACCTTTTTGCCATCGTGTGCCAGGATGGGGGTGGGGGAAGATTTGCGCACGCGCGTGCCCACACCCATAACTCTATGCGCCCCGTTCTGCACATGAGCACGCAACCCCCCCTCCTCCCCCGCTCCTGGCAGCTCCCGGTAGGCCCGTTTTTCTTTCTCACCTGGCTCCAGGTCCTCTCTATGCATCTGGGGAGGGCGAAAACAGCCTCGCCCCCCTCAGAGGCCCTCTGTAGGCCCGAAACGGCCCATTTTCCAACTTCCGGTTGGACAGGAAGTGATGTTTTTTGCTGTTCCCAGCCTCCAGAGCCAATCTAAGAGTCTTTGGAGATTGGGGACAGCAAAAAACATCACTTCCTGTCCAACCAGAAGTTGGGAAACAGGCCGTTTTGGGCCTACAGAAGGCCTGGGGAAGGCTGTTTTTGCCCTCCCTAGATGCATAGAGAGCATCTGGAGCCAGGTGAGAAAGAAAAATGGGCCTTCCCCACCCCTCGCAGGCCCTCCAGAGGCAGGAAAAAGCCTGTTTCCCTACTTCTGGTGGGCCCAGAAGGTCTGAAAATCAGCTGGCTGGCGTGTGCATGCGCACTGGAGCTGAGCCGGCGTGCCTACTGATATGGCTACGGGTGCCACCTGTGGCACGTGTGCCATAGGTTGGCCATCATGGATCTAGACAGTATATCCCAGAATAAACAGTATATCTACAGATTTGCGGACTACATTGCTGCTTAAAATGGCAAGGTACAAATTAAAATATACAATGCTTTATCATCTCCAAAATAATGAAAAGAATCTAAGCTTCTAGATTAAATCAGTTTCTTCTTTCAGTACCTCTTTATCAATGCTATGGTTTGAAATGCTAGAAGGCATAGTTGACTTAGAGTCAACATGCCTGGTTGCCTAATTTCATTTACACTTAGGTCTGTGATGCCTGAGAATTTATATCAAAATGCCATGAGATATTTTTGCTGCAAAATGACTCTTTCTGAAAATAAGTTTACAAACTTACAATGGATGCAACATTGTCTTGGAAGTTTTTATTTTTTAAAAAAACATATTATTTTATTGGATCATGGGTAATATATAAACAACACCAGAATCAGGCAACAAAGAAAGAATTGTTCATACTCATTTCGAGGTATTCATCAAAGAGTCCATAGGCATTCAAAGGTAGCAAGTTATAGTCTTTTTCCCATTGTGGTAAAGTTGTTTTTTGCTGTGAACCATACTCTTGCCGCAGTCTTCGTCTGGTCCACCAGTTCTGAATTATCCTGCGTATGTGAATATTATTTTTATATATTTTTCAAATCACTTAAATTTTAAATTTTAATTTTTGCCATATATTTGGGTTTTTTTAAATAGAGGTACTCATTTTCATACAATCCCAATAACAAATAGCCACATAACAAATACATAATTAAAATAAGCACCTTAAAGTATAAAACAAAAATTGGAATAACCAATGTACTAATCTGATTGCCAAAAATGCAAAGTTCCAGTGTAGCGGACCTAGCGGTGAATGTCTGAAGCTGAACAAGATGACACTTTGCTCGATAGGAGCTCAGCAAGATGACACTTTGGCCCTTAGCTCCTATCGAAAACATTGGTGGGATGCTGAAAATTCCTCTGGATGGAATAAGAACATATCCATGCCATGGGCATATAGTTTGAGAGACCTCTATAACTCCTTACTGTTGGAACTGCATCAAAATGAACAGTGTTTAAGACTTAGAGCTATCCTGGAGGACCCAGATGAAGATATCCAGGAAAAAATGACCCAAGCCCTGGCTGATTTCTTTGCTTGGCAAGTTGATTTCAATAAAATAAAATAAAATAAAATCCATATATGATAGATTTAACTCTTTTTCATGACAATAAGAAAGGTTCCAAGAGATTCATTGATGCATTTTTTAAAGGAAAGTAACAAGAGAACAAATCCTCCAATGCCATTTCAAATCCAAACTGAAGCTCAACAATGTAGAGGTAATTATTTTGAAAGATATTCCTATTAGAATCCTATTTATAAGAAAAGACTACTCTTTCCTAGCTGAAATATTAAAACCACTCATTTTGTTGGGAAAAGTTAGAAGACATAGATTTTACCTTCCAACAAAACAGAGTTAGACTAAATACTGTGCAAAAGGCCAGAGAATTTCTAGAGGAATATAAAAATGAATTACAACAGACCCAGAAAGGCATTGAGGAGAGAACATCCAAACTAATTGAGAGACAAGTATATAACCAGCAAGAAATAAGAAAAAAGGATGAGGGCTATGGGCACTCAAACTTTTCGAAAACAGTTCATTAACTATGTAATAAGATGCTTAATCGGGAACATAAATGGCGCCAACTCCCCCACCACCACCACAAAAGGCAGGGGAATCCTATTTCACCACTTTAAAAAAAGGATATAATGTGTCTTCAGGAAACATATATTAGAAATAAAGATATAAAATACTTAATTTGCATAAATGTATATGAATTTAGCTCAGCAGAATCAAATATAGCAGTGTTCTATACATCAACCCCTCTCCAATTAAAACCATAATTAATAACAACTGTTCAGGATAGTAAATATGTAAGGGTAGAAACAGAACAAGATGACCCAAAAACCTGTGTGCTGGGAATTTATGCACTGAACAACAGAAATGCTTTCAACAAACATATGATGGACCTAATGTTAAATCTACCATACCAAAGTTGGTGTCTGATAGGCGACTGGAATGCTATGGTGTTTCCACAACTGGATAGAACATCTGAAAAAATAATCAAAACTACCCAAGGAAAATTACCAAAGTACTTCTTACAGAAAATTTAACATTAGTCAATATCTACAGATAAAAAAACCCGGTAATTCTAGAGAATACACCAATTTTTTACCAATCATTTTCAAAATAGACATGATAAGAACAAAAAAATTAAGTTACTCTGGCCTCAAAGACTTTCTTTGATCACAATCCAGTTGAATTGACTTTAAGAAAGAAATCAGCAAATTTTAGATGGAAATGAAACTTTATTACAGAAAGAGTGAATAGTAAAGATGTCAAAGAGAAGTTAACAGAATTGTTTAACAAAAACCTAAACAAAGGTATAGACAAAAAGAGTATGGGATGGGAGCAAGCGGAAAAAGAAAGCCCAGGAAAAATCTGGGAGATCTTACAAGAAATTAAAAGTAAAGAAGAATTAAGGAAATCACCTACAAAGATAAATATTCTAAACCAAACTTATTATCTATGTGTTTAGATAATTAGAGAATAAATTGAACACCCTTAAACAAAATAACTTTGATCATGCAAATAAACCAAGAAGGTCTATATATTAAGGAATGAAAAAGAGAACATGATTTTGAAACTCCAGGAGGATGACACAGTATAATAAATAATTTGGCAATACAGAAACCTTTGATTATTACTATTCCAATATATATAAAGCAGGGGTTCCCAACCCCGGGGCCGTGACCCACTACTGGGCTGTATACCGTAGCATATTTGCAACTGGACCACACTAGTGGTGGGCTGGCATATGCACAACTCGACGCACAGAGTGGCAGGCTGGACCACTCGTGCGAATCGAGCTGCATGTGCATCTGCGTTGCCCTCTTGTGTGAGTCGAGCTGCACACGCTGGCCCACTGCTTGCACAGCCCGGTTCCTTTCTCCCCACCCCACCCCAAACTGGGCCACCAAACTTCTAAGGTTGGGGACCACTGATATAAAGGATCTGACATCTCTTCACAATAAATAGAATGTTATCTGCAAAAGCAGAATGAATAGGTTACATTGCCCAGGAGGTATCTGTCAGCAAGTATTCTGTACATGTTACAATAAGCAAACATTAATATGTATATTTTAAAAAAGCACATACGTACGGGTAGCCTAATTCCATGAAGTTGTTCCAAGTCTGCTTTAGCACCATTATAATACCCATCTGCATACAGAGATCAATAAGGCATCCACTAGGGTGGCACTGCAGAAGAAGCAGGCAGCAAGGGAACAAAGGGAAATTTAAGCCATGCCGACTGGGAATTATTGGAAGGAAACACCAGCACTCATACTGAGGAATACTGGCAATACACATTTCACACAACTCAGCCTTGTATGTATCCTTATCGTATTGTTATTATGTACATCTTTCAAACTCTTTCTAGTACCTTGCCGTTTAAAATTGCACCAAGGTATTTATGGAGGAAGAATTTACATACTGCTGTTTAAATTTATGCGTAAGTGTTTATGCTAGGTTCGGCAATTCATAAACCATAGAGAGTTATTTTGAGCCAGAGAGACTAGGTTATGACCTTTGGTCCCTTGGAATACCAGTTTTAGATGATGTCTTGCACTGGCATTAATAACAGAAGCTGCAGGGATTGAAGTGGGGAATCAAGGAAATCAGTTTTTATCTGTATGACTGAGAAATTTGACTGAACTCGCGAGAAGGTTTTCTTTTACAGCATGTTTCCCTGGACACAACAGCAAGGAAAGCAAAGGAGCTTGAAAGGTAAGACCTGCATCCCGCTTCTCACCCGCCTTAACTGCCATCCCCAAATTGCATCCCTAAAGGGGGTGGGTGGCTAAGCAAGGGGCAGAATCCCTGCCATGCCCGGTGAGGGTGGGGGGGAGAAGAGAATGCAAGGGGAACCACGTCTTGCTCCGCACATCTTGCTTCTCTCCCACCCTACCTGCCACTCCTCTCAATAAAGAGATGGAGAGGAAGAGAAGCAGCCAGGCTGCTGTTGCCATTGGGGTGGGGTGGGATGGGATATGTTGGGCCACTCGGCCGGTGCGAAGAAAGGGAGGGGAGGGTATGTCCCCCCTTTCCCCCCCCCTCAACTCATTTTGGTTGCGCGGCAAGCAACCAGAGGAAATGGGAGGACCGGCTGCACATGCATGTAAGTAGTTGGTGGAGGGGCTTATTTTGCACAGTGGCTTATATTATCACATGCAATGAAAAGCCCGATTGGGCTTATTATCCGGATATAACTTATTTTCGGGGAAACACAGTACATTAGATATATTTTAGATACTATAAAATATGATATACTTCCAGATACTTCTGCATAACTTCTTTCAACCCTAAGAATGTACGTGTTGAAACTTTGTACAATATGCTTCAATATTAATATAAAACACTTACTTCTTCTAGTCTCCATCTGTTTATCAGCCTGAGGTAGGCACCAGGGTGACCTGTAAACCTTCAATATAGGAGAGGTCATCATCTCTTTGCAGGTACGTTTTTGATCAAAACAATAGGAATGTAAGAGGAGAAGATCAAAGACGAGAGGCACAATTGTATTTTTCCATGGAAAAGGGCATTAAGTTTGCATTAATGTTGTTAGCATTTGAATGTACAATGTACCAATTGTTTTTTAAAAATATTTTTGTGGTTTATATAAGAATCTAGATCAGGGGTGTCAAACTCGATTTTATTGAGGGCCGCATCAGGGTTGTGTTTGACCTCGGGGAGCTCAGGATGTGTGGCCAGGTGGGCATGGGCATGGCCAGCTCAATGTCACTTATGTCGGGGGCACCTGTGGTGGCCCAGGCGGGGCTGGGGGGGGGATCTACTTTTGCAAGCAGTTTGTTTTGCTAGCATTCTACCAGCAAAAACGGAGCTTGTGGGGGGCGTGTTTGCCCTCCCCCGGTTGTGTTTTTGGCTGTGAGGGCCTCCTGCAGCCCTCTGCCAATGAAAACAGAGCTTGGGGAGCTGTGCGTGGCCCTCCCAAACTCCATTTTTACTGGCAGAGGTACTACAGGCCAGTCCTTTTCTATTTCCAGGGCGGCACCTTGAGTTTGACACCTCTGATCATAAAAGTTATTTTTCCTATCTGTGTAAAAACAAGATGTTGGCTAACAATAATAATTTTGTTCTTGGTTTTGATTAATAGACAATTGTTTCAGCTTAGCCATATTGAAATATTCATGATAAAGCACATACTGATCTTTTAAACAAATGATAAATTTGATAGTTTTCAAGTGTTGGTAAACATCCCTAAAACATTTTATTAAACAAGTGGAACATTCCAAATGATTATTTGATGCGTTGATGTATTAAAAGACAATAGGGTCTTCACAGAGGCAATACACTGCTGACTCATACTTAAGCAGTGGTCCACTCAGACATCTAGATACATCTTTTCATTCACCTATTTGTGGATTTAGTTTGCAACATAGCATTTAAACTGCTGGTAAGAGATCTTATCTTGTAAAGAATAGCCTCAGCACGCTTGGAATAAAACTGGGTTTTAGTTATGCTTGTGATATATTGTCCCAAATATAGGTAGTTCTTGGGTTATGATGGCAAGCAGGACTGGAATTTCCATCATTAAGTGATGCCACTGAAAAGCATAATATCACATGACCAGATTACTTAGCAATCACAGTCCTTGAAATCCTAGTTGTTACCATAACTCAAAAACCGCATGGGTCATTAAGCATGGATTGTCATGTGGTAAGATGGGAAATCAGGCAAGCAGGATGGCAGGTGAGAGTTAAGGTCAAGTGGGATGGTGCTTTGGGAAAGCACTACAAAGTGTGGGAGGGTATCAGAGGCAGGCACTACAAAACATGCATAAGTGGGAAGGCAGGCAGGTGTGGTACAGACTGTAGGGAGGTGGGTGCCATGGGAAAGTGCTACAGAGCGAAGTCGGATATAAACCTCAAATGGATTAACTTATAAAAGGAGTCCAAAATCTGGGACCCATGATTCATGTGGAATGAAAATTTGGTTAATTTTATAAAACACATTATGACATAAAACTACCTTAAAGCAGTTATGACATAATAGAAAATGTCATACAAGATTCACTGTGCTGATATTTGACTGTGCTACATATCCCAACATGGGCTATTATCAGTATGAAATGAATGTATCCCAATTTATCCATTGAAGGTAGTGCATTAGAAGCTCTGCCATTGTTGAAGGCACTGGTAAGGAAATATGTCTGAAATGATGACCCAAGGAGTTATAGATTGCCTAGTATTTATTAAAGATGGGAAAAAATCGATAGAGAGATTCAGGTTTTGCACATGATGGCAATACATACTGGTAATATGTATGCAAGGAATTTACTTTTATTAAAAGAAGCTAAAATGGCTGCTTATATTTTTTTATCCACTTCATTACAAGAAAGCTGTATGAGGAGAAATTTAAAAGGAAGTCCAATGCAGTGGGAAAGATTTAATCAAGAAATATGTAGTAAATTTAGAACAGATAGTGTCAAGAATGAATAGATGCTCAATGAATGTGGACTGAATACTAAAAATGGGTAATATTGTGGAATACAAAAATGGTATATGATTTATTTATTTGTTGAATTTATATACTGCTCATCTCACTGTTGAACAACTCTAGGCAGACGTGATGGAAGTAAAGCAAACATGGGAATAATTGAAATGCTTAATTAATGACTGAACAGAGAGTAAGATAATATTTCTTTCCTTGTTTAACATTTTTATGAATACAGTAAAAAAGAAGGGTGTTGAAAGGGCTTGGTTTTATATAGAGAATGAATTATTAAATTACACAAAGAAGATGGAATGGGTTGATAGTAAGAGGAAGATAGACAAAGTGGTTTTGGATGGAACTAAGCTGTGAAATTTAAATAACAAAAGGCGATGTATGAGTCAATGTATGGACATAGTGAAAGAAAGATAGAATTTATTGAAAGATAAAGTGAATAGGGTTGGGAATATTTCTCCTATGTTCTATCTTTCATTACTCTTTCTTACTGTTTTTCTGCACTTGCTGTAACTTTGCTTAACTACAAGGGAATAGCATGTTCTTATGTAAGTGGTATTACGATAAAAATACAGAAGGTATTAGACAATGTGACTCCCTAAAAGTGCCTTTCGTGATCACAGTTAATCTACATTTAGGAACTTTCGAAGGACATACTGTATTCTACTACTTAAGGCACACTTGGCATTAATTCAAAACAAACAACAACTTACAAAGAGGCAGATATCATATTATTTAATCTTACCTTCCAAGGAAAAATGCTATATAAAAGGTAGAACTGTTCAGATTAACAAACTGAAAAAGAAACATTTTCAAAGTGAAGCTGTTTTCCCACTCAGATTCAGTACGAGGCTGCTCTGTAATGAAAAAAAAAAATGGAAATTGTAATCTTTATTGAAATTTGAATGCTGAATTTGGGGAAATGGCATGCACCCTACAAGTCTAGAAATGTCCCGGTAAACTTAGTTACAGATCTTGCTTATAATGAAGCCCATATTCAGGGAAAGTTCTAGTTTCTGAGACAGTACTTCTCAACCTTGGCAATGTTAAGATATGTGGACTTCAACTTCCAGAATTCTCCAGCCAGAAAAGCTGGCTGGAGAATTCTTTGTATTGAACTCACACAACTTAACATTGCCATGGTTGAGAAACACTGCAGGACAAGTAGTATACATAGTGCAGGCAGACAGTATCCATCAGCAGGAACTTGCAGGTTCTGCCTGCTTTCTATAGAGAAAGCTTCTTGCTTTCAGTTTTCCAATTGGAGATACCTGTAACTGTACAGAGAGAGATCTGGACCTGGAACCATTCCTAGCCTTTAAAAGTGTGAAAAATGCATGAACTCATCACTCAATGGACATCAAATGGGATGTGAGTGGATTGACTCATATAATATTCTCAGCAGCTCAATTGTATTTAGGACCCAAAGAGGCCAACTTTAAATTTTCTTTTATTTTGTGGAGAGAAAAATATGATGATGTGGGAGGAACTGGTGTCCAATAGGACTTTCACATACTTGGCACATATGATCTAATTTTAGAAAATAGGAGCTAGTACAAATGTTAGTTGCAATTAGATACGGTAGCTGTAAGAAAAATTAGCCTGGTGAGCCACTTCCCAGCCCTTGAATTTGGTCCTCTTGTATCGAAGTCTGACAGAAGATGTTCTAAAATGCTGGACAATAGGTTTCAAAGGAAGTTGTTTGGAGGAACTTTCCTTCCTACGGTATATTAATGGTATCTGTAAAAACAACACTAAAACATCTTAAAGATGTCAGTTGAAAAATTTAAGCACTTTGTTAGGCAAGACATGCCACATAAACAGTTGGTTGTAAACAAACTCTGAGAAATAAAGCAGCATGTGTATTGTTTAATGTAGTGAAGGGGAAAGTTCAATCCGGAATCAAAGACTTCTTTTTGACATGGCAAAAACAACTCCAGCTTTTTACAAAGTCTGTCTCACACTGATGGCTCTTAAATAGATTGTACAAGTTTAGAACTAGAACTAACAATCCATTTTATGCTGTTTGGGACAAGTAACATCAGTTACAGTTCATTCTAATCATGTAAATAGAATTTTTGTGCAAAGAATGTAATACATATGCACAGTGGTGGGCTACAACCAGTTTAACAACTGGTTCTATAAGCATGGGCTTCACGTGAGCACGCAGGCTTTGCACGTGCATGCGCCTAACACACATGAGCGCAGTGTTCAAAATACAGCAATTTGAAGCTCAGCTGCTTACCTTCTAAGGCAGCCCCGGTAAGTAGAACAGCAGAGGCACAGAAATCAGCTGTGCCATGCGCATCAGCTGAGCCAGAAAGAAGGAAATACAGGACAGGATAAGGCGGGGGGCGTGTGGGCAGGTCCAGCTGATCATTGGAACTATCAGTTCTCCCAAACCAGTCTGAACCGGCAGCAGCTCACTACTGCATGTGTAAGTGTATCACATAGGGGTTCAACTAGTTACCTCTTCTGCTTAGTATTGTCTGTTATACAAGGAATTGTTCCAGATCTTATTTCTTTGCATCCTTGCTCTGTAGGATGGAAGACCGGATGAATGGGAAAACTGGCATATAGAAAAGTAAGTTGATTTGTGGAAGCATGAACACATACAAATACACATACATACATACAGTGACACAGAGAAACAAATAATACAGAATACTGTTAGCTCCATTCATGCAGGAAATGAAGGCGCATGATAACCATGAAACGTATTACTTCATTTTCATTACTTACCTAAATTTGTCAGAAAAAGAGCAACCTTTTCATGCAACTGCAAAAAATGAAAAACAGCATATAATTTTAATGTAATATATAAATCAGATTTGATGAACATTATGTGCTTACTATCTTCATTCCTTATTTCTCTATTCTAACGGTGATAATGACAGCTTTAGAGGCAAAATCTTACTGATCTCTCTTTTAAAAATGCCTACGGAATTAGAGCATTTTGAATCCCACTGAGTTTGGATATTCAATATCGATTTGCATTTGTAAAAATCTATATTTTGAATCAACTAAGACAGTGCTTTGGGAAAGGTATATTTGAGATGAATTATTTCTGTTTTATATTTATTATAAATAAATATAAATAAGCACTTTCGTTTAAAGTTAAAACTCTAATCATTGGACGAAAAGCAGGAATAGAAAAGAAGGGCAATTTATTCCTGTTTAAATATTTGTATGGTCTTGGTGTGAGAAGAAACAGTGTTTTCATCCGAAAATATGTAAATGCACTAAATTTTTCAATTTCTTCTGGTTAGCAGACAGATTATAAGAGGGCCATTTTTCCATATTTGTTTCTCCAAGTGATTTAGCATTTATCTAATATTTATACTATAGAGAAAGTCTATGCAGTCACTAGGAGTTCACACCAATTTGATGGCATATAATCAATAATGTATTTATTAGATTCACATAGGATTTGCACTGCTACTATCTAGTTTTTTACATACTTTAAAAAGAGATGGCATTAACTGACTTTTCAACAATGGGACTGCTTTTGATTAAGATACTTTATCTATTTTATTATAAATTGTGTTTAAAAAATTAAAGTGAAGAACACTATTTTTTCAAATTATATTTCCAAACCAAGTTAAATGGAACGGTGGGCTCTAATTTTATATTTTAAACAGTTTTCATCCATTACACTATCTTTAGTCAAATATTTAATAATGTCTCAATTTTTCAAATAAAATGAGCAACAGAAGATATAGTTTGTTCACATTGTAAAAATGCCTGTCTTATTCCATCCATCATCCTATCTATCTATCTATCTATCTATCTATCTATCTATCTATCTATCTATCTATCTATCTAATTTGCATTTATAATGAATACAAAACATCAAGTCTCAAATATACATTTCTCAAAGCACTGTCTCAGCTGTTTTGAAATATAGATTTGTACAAATACAAACCAATATTGAATAGGCAAAATCAGTGGGATTCAAAATGCTCTAACTAGCTCTGTAGGCATTTTAAAAAGAAAGTCAGTAAGATTTTGACTCTAAAGCTGTATGTATATCTATCCATCCATCCATGTGCTACTCTGCTCTACCTCCAGGACAGGGGTGGGTTCTATTTACCTTTACTACCGGTTCGTATCGTGCCTGCATGCGGGGAGAAGAATTTTAATGACATTTGGGTCAGTGGGTGGAGCCTCCCGCCGGTTTTACTATCAGTTCTATAGAACCGGTCTGAACCGAGGGCAACCCATCACTGCTCCAGGAGCTTCCCAAGATTTGGATCATACATATGTAATTTTTGTTCAGATATTCCACTTGGATTTCTCAAATTCTTACTGAGCCTTTAACAAATTTGATCTATTCAATCTGCAATTGAATTTTGCTATTGTTTATTTTTAAATGTTCACAGTGGATCTCTGTTATACCAGAAATATGCAGGAAAAGCAATATAACCAGTGTAATCCTGTATGTGTATGTGCATTTATAAAACATTTTATGATTCATTTAAAATAATTCTATATCAATAATCATTTTAAATATAAGCAAACTTTGGCTAAACCACCATATACTACAAGTTGTGCTATAGTTCTGATGAGGCTATTTCTTATTACAGAAATCTGAGCACAACTAAGAAATAACCTAAACACAGATTGAAATTAATCAAGGTATGAAAAAGTTTCCTTACAACATTCAGCAACATGATGATGCAAAAGTTGATGCATACTGCAGTCCCAGTTGTTGCAACCTGAGAGTTATTCTTGATTAAAGCCCATTTAAAGGCAGCAAAAGTGCTGACAGTCACAACACGATATATAACAATGCCAAAAACAGCGGCAATCACCACACAGATCTAGAGAAAGAGGTGATAGAAAGAATATATAGTATAGCTTACAACCAGTACAGTAGCTCTCAACAATTGAATAATAAATCCAAGTAAGCAATCTATAAATGATTTTCTTAAATGGGACCTGTGTGGGGATTTGTCCCTGATTTCCTTCCTCATTTTAATGTGATCTCTTCCTTTTATTAGTGTCATGGAAAGAAATAATGTTCAAGGACTCAAGTGTCAGATTAACAGGGACAATTATGCACTTTAATTTTCTGAAGATAAAATTTCATGCTTGGAGGACTTTGTGTACTGTGAGTTTTCACTTCTCAGTGAAATTACTTAACCTTGCATCATATCCAAGGGCTGGCAGTTTTCTCTAGTTTTCTGAAGGACTCAGTTAGGCTGAGATTCAGAGAAGCAATTAATAGTTTGTTAATTGCTGCTCTGATTAAAAGGGATAAAGAAATATGCTCTACTGAAATGAGATTTTATTACAAGAACAGAACCTATTATGATGACCCGTTTCTCTCAGAAAAGTCAATTAACATTTATCTGCAACAGTAAAAAAAAAAGCAAGTCTTAGACGAGAATTGAGAGAAGGAAGTAATGACCATTACCATAAATATAGATATACAATTCTTGGAGTAGTCTCAGTATAGAATAATTATGGAATGCTTTGGGACCTATAGATATTGAAGCACTTATTTGATAGATACTATTGAAAATTTAGGAGATAATCAACAAAAACAAGGAGATAATAATTTACTGAGCTTCACTTGTAAATAGATAAGAAGCAGCAAGCAAAATCAAATGAAAGCATTAATAACTGCTTTAATAATCCCTCGACTTTTGAAAAGCGCTTAGTTCTTATACAACAGTAACAATATAGTAACATTCAATTCCCTGTATTGTAAAATAAATCCTGGCTCCATTTATTTTAATGCTAAATGACCCTTATAAAATGAAGTTCAGCTGTTTGAAACAGATATTTTCAATATTTGAAGAATATATTTCAACAAATAATAAGTTTTAAATTAAAAATTTCATTAACCTTGAATCAAATAGCAGTAGCACTTAGACTTATATACCCCTTCATAGTGCTTTACAGCCCTCTGTAAGCGGTTTACAGAATCAGCATATTGCCCCCAACAATCTGGGTCCTCATTTTACCGACCTCGGAAGGATGGAAGGCTGAGTTAACCTTGAGCCTGGTGAGATTTGATCTGCCAAACTGCTGGCAGCCAGTGATCAGTAGAAGTAGCCTGTAGTACTGCACTCTAATCACTGCGCCACCACAGCTCTTATGCTAAAGAATCAGTTTCAGGCTATCAATTTTTTATTACATAGTTAAAGTTAAGCTCATATAAATAACAATCAAAATAAAAACTATAAAATAATAGTTTATTGTTTTGAAAACTAAAGTTACTGTAGGAATAAGTTTTCTTCCACTTCACATAAGCACATTCAAGAGCGAGGAGACCTCTGTACTACAATCACTTTATGCTGCAGTGGTATCTGCAGGAAGCTATGATGACACTGTAGGAAGTCATCACAACCCCCCACCCCCACCCCTGAGAACGGAGGCTTTCCTATGAACAAATCATACACAAATCATACACAACAAATCATACACATATACTCCATTACCAGGAAAACACTCCAGGCAGTCCCTCCAATATTTATTTTTTACGAATGAGATACTTTTGAGAAAACTGGAGCTTTCCATTCATTATCATTTACAGACAGCCAGACACTCCATTCATAAACAAAATGCCTTCAGCTATAGCTCCCACAGAAGGCTGAAGCTGATGGGATTAAAAGCAGAAAAACAAACACTTCTAAAATCTACATTCCCTATCCAGCTCCAAGGACGGGGCATGACCTCCCAGCCACAATGGGAGGCAGGCAACAATAATTAGAATACTAAAAGGGCACACTCACACACAGGTCAAAGTACATTGCATAAGAATAGACATCTCAAACACAAAGCCCCATAGAATGTATAAAAACCCACCTACTCTCAACCCGATTTTGTCAGCCACCCCAGAAACATGTTGCTGTCACTAGTTTCTGGCTACCAAATAAACAGAGACTTACTTTCCTGCAGCCTGCCTCCATTTTATTTCCACCGTCTTTCTCTTGGCTTTGAAACGGACCAGATTTTATTTCCAGCAACACCAAATGACATGCATGTCATAATGTCATGGCATGAATGCTGTTATTATTTGTATCAGATACCCTGACACAAAACCATAATTGTTATATCATTATCCATGTGTTTTCATTTATTCCAACCTATCCCACCCTGCCCCTCATCCAAGTCAACACTCATTCATATAAATGTTTCCCCTGTTTCCCCCAAAATAAGACATCCCCTGATAATAAGCTGAATTGGGCTTTTGAGGGCATGGCAATAAGGCCAAGGCGCTTATTTCAGGGTTCAAAAAAATATAAGACAGGGTCATATTTTCAGGGAAACATGGTAGAGTTAAGCTGATAGTCAGTTTACAGAATACATAATTCTACTCTAAGAAAAAGTAGATCTGAATTTTGCATTCAATATTAGCTTGAATTGTGGAGAAGTCTTTAATTTTTTTTTAAAGATATAAGTCTATAGTGTTTATGCTTGGAGGGGAAACATATCACACAATAACTTGAATTAATCTGCATTAATATTAGATAAGAACATTTTTCTTTGCTAGATTTCCCTTGTCAGAGCTTTTTTAAAAAACATGCTAGAGTTTTGTTTTATTTTCATTGTTTAAATTGATCACTCCTGGATTTCATTTTTATTAAATATGTTAGCAAGTAAATGTTTCAGTACTAATATTACTGAATATTAAATTTCTTTATATTTTTAGAACATGACAATTCTGTGGCACAAATGATTTTAAAACAGGAAAACAAAACTAAAAAAGTCAAGATGGCTTAATTCTACTTTAAAATATATATGATCTCCATTTTGCTGATATTTTAAAAATCTAGTTTTCAGGAAAAACAATGAATTAAAATGTTCAAACCATAAAAAATATTCCAGATGCAGAAACAATCATTCTGCTGCATTTATCTGCAAATGCTTGATAAGGCTCTGATTTTCCAGATATAGGATTCATTCTCTCTTTCTTGGAGTACTTGGCTTCAAACTGGGGGCGTATTTCTTCCTAAAAAATACAAAATTTTAAAAAAGAATTAGATATAATTGTGTAGAGAGCTTAAGCTTTTAGTAATTTTATGAAGCTTTTATTAATACATTACATTCAGCCAAGCCATTAGGCCAAGATGTTAAAAATATTTAAAAGAATTGCTAAGAAACTAATAAAATACTATTGTAATCCTTCAGAGAGAGATAGAAATATCTTTACGAAGCTAAAGGATTATTTTAGTTTCCTGTACAGTACAGGAAAATTCTTTAAAGTTCACGAAAGTTACTGTTTCTTCACTCTTGTTGCCTTTTACTATAAAAACATAACAATAGGTTAATTATGAATAGAATAGAATAGAATAGAATAGAATAGAATAGAATAGAATAGAATTTTTTATTGGCCAAGTGTGATTGGACACACAAGGAATTTGTCTTGGTGCATATGCTCTCAGTGTACATAAAAGAAAGGATACATTCATCAAGGTACAACATTTACAACACAAATGATGGTCAATATATCAATATAAATCATAAGGATTGCCAGCAACAAAGTTACAGTCATACAGTCATAAGTGGAAAGAGATTGGTGATGGGAACGATGAGAAGATTAATAGTAGTGCAGATTTAGTAAATAGTTTGACAGTGTTGAGGGAATTATTTGTTTAGCAGAGTGATGGCCTTCGGGAAAAAACTATTCTTGTGTCTTGTTGTTCTGGTGTGCAGTGCTCTATAGTGTCATTTTGAGGGTAGGAGTATCTTGCAGCAATGCCAAAGGATTAATGTGGTTGGGACAGCATCAGAGAATCAAAAATCACAAAAGGACCCTTTGCGAGCTGTCCTCAGCTGTCTAGCAAGCTTGATCTCCTAAGATAAACATCTTGCCCCTACTGCTACTTTTTGCCATTAACTCATTAATTGCACTCACTTCTTTCAATGGCATCTTTCACTCAAAAGCTGCTCTTATTATGAGAGCTGATTCTGAGGTGGTGCTTTGCTTGATTCTGTAATAGCAGTGACCTTAGATGGCCTAAAATAACACTGATGTTTGGTGTTTGCCTCTGGGCAAATTAACATATTGGCAATTACTGCTACAAGCAGAGTGCTGACCTGGTTCTTATGTGGGGATTGAAGGGTTCAGTATTTCTTTTATATATGCTGCTTATTATACCAAAAGAATTCCAAATGAACACATAATTTAATTTTACACATCCCTTCATTTATCTAAAAACCAAACAACTGACACATTGTGTAATTAGGTCCCTATTTTCTTGGGGAAAAATATATCAGTTACTGCCAGTTTTCTCCAAATTAGAACTATAGAATAGTTGATAACTATACCATTATATGAGTTTCTTCTCTGCAAGCAATGGATATAAGACTCTTTAACATTGCTTGGCTTTTTTTTTTTTTTACAGTTGCCCATCATTTTTTGTTCACTGTCTCACATTGGTCAGACTGTTGACTGATTTGTGTCTTCTGCAAGACAATGACTCAGCTAAAATGACATAGACTAGAATAGCTAAAAGAGATACCAGGAAACAAACTAAGCTCTATGTGACAGGCAATGATCTTCAGTATTTTCTATAACCCAATTCTGTTAATAGTACATTAATATTAGTTAAAATTGTGACATATTATCCATACAAACCTCCTCTTCTTCCCAGTCAATTAAGTCCCAGTCATAAGCAATTACTGCTCGTCTTCTTTTCCAAAATTCCAAAAAAACAGTGGCTACCGCAGAAAAATAGAAGGAAAAATATATCCGGTCATATTATTGAATGAGAATTTGCAAGGTAGCTCTGTATTCCCCCCTGCTTCTCAGCAATAGTATTTTAGTGCCTCCTATACTTGGAAATGTAGGAAATGAACAACATATGAAGGTCTTTCATCTAATTTACTCTGTGGGCATGGCTAGTAGTGGTAATCCTTCATATTTCAGAGAGGAAATATCTTCATGGAAGAAAATGTCTGCATTTTTTCTGATTATTTTTTCTCTGCAGTCCTGACCAGATCTAGGTAAGAATGAATCTAACCCATTTTCAGTCAATCTTTTTTTGTTGGCTACTATTCTCACACCAAATTTGGTCCTGTTC
Source organism: Ahaetulla prasina (assembly GCF_028640845.1). Taxonomy (NCBI): domain Eukaryota; kingdom Metazoa; phylum Chordata; class Lepidosauria; order Squamata; family Colubridae; genus Ahaetulla; species Ahaetulla prasina. The sequence goes on along the minus strand of NC_080545.1, from coordinate 62,586,906 downwards.
AGAGAGTTATTCTGCCAATAGCAGAGACCTGTAGACAGACAAATATAGTACTGAGCCCCTTCATATAATTGCAATAGCAATAACACTTAGACTTATATATCGCTTCACAACCCTCTCTAAGCTGTTTATAGAATCAGCATATTGCCCCAAACAATCTGGGTCCTCATTTTACCCCCCTCGGAAGGCTAGAAGGCTGACTCAACCTTGAGCTGGTGAGAATCGAACTGCTGGCAGTCAGCAGAATTAGCCCACAATACTGTATTCTAACCACTGGCGCCACCACAGCTCTAATTTCTTCTCAACGTTTTGTCCAGTTGAAAAGAATGGGGGGGGGAGTTTATGGAATACTATATATAATTTGATCCTATTATATGACCTAGGACTGTGATGGCAAACCTATGGCACACATGCTGGAAGTGGCACGCAGAACCATCTCTCCAGGCACGCGAGTCATCACCTGTTGCTCTTCTGGGTTCCGGCATGCTGGCCAACTGGTCTTCATGCATGTGGAAGTGCTGGAAACTGGAAGAGCAGCCGCCCGGTGAGCATGCGTGTGCCGGGAAGATGATCTTCCAGTTACCAGCAAGCACATGTGCGCCAGCCAGCAGGTTTTTGCGCGTGTATTTGCGCCAGAAACCAGAAGACCAGGTGGCTGGTGTGCATGCATGTGCCAGAAACCAGAAGATCATCTTCCCAACGCGCACATACGCACTGGGCAGCTGCTCTTCTGGTTTCCGGCAAACGCGCACGTTCGCGTGCCCCCATTTCGGCACTCAGTGCCCAAAAGGTTCACCAACACTGACCTAGGAATTCTTTAGCAGATTCAAGTTGAAAGGATCCTGAAAATAAAGCATGAAATTCAACTGTATTTGATATAAGGAATAAATAGAAATATACAAATTAGTCTAAATTTGGTCAGTGTTGGTGTAACATGTTTCCACATACTATTTTGTGTTCTGTCAATTTTATTTTGCACTTAAAAAATATGAGAAAGGAGAAGAATAGTATAGATTGTTATTCATGTTTCCTTTTAAAATATGGTGCTTTGTTTAAAACTTTTTCTAATGTGTCAACAAAAAATGGTTTCATTTTCAATAGCAATAACACTTGGACTTATATTCACAGTGCTTTACAGCCCTGTCTATGCAGGTTACAGAGTCAGCATATTGCTGCCAACAATCTGGCAATTTTACCGATCTTGGAAGGATGGAAGGCTGAGTCAACCTTGAGCCGGTGAGACTTGAACTGCCAAACTGCTGGCAGCTGATGATCAGCAGAAGTAACTCAGAGTACTGCATTCTAACTGCTGTGCTACTGCAGCTCTTACCAACAAATCTATTTTGGATACATATTTCTAACATGATTTTAATGCAACAATTTAGGTGGAGAATGATAATTGATAATGTATTCTGTTCGTTGTTGCCAATCTGCTTTAGAATACAATCTCTTAATAACAGAAGAAACCTACAGTTATCTTGTTGTGCTCTACTGATTTCAGGGGAACAAATGGTGAACTGAAGACAGCTCCATGAAAAGCTAATGATGGTAGTGAAATGAAGAACCAGTGAGTAGAATGGTTCTTCATAGATCTGTGTGGTCAGCACTGATCCTCCTGATCATCTGAAGAGGCTAAAAACCTGGCTCTGTCTGTAGGCTTGGAGCTCCAATAGGGGAATATCACAGTGGAGTGGTTGATCAATTAACAACAGATACTACCTCCACCCCATCCTGCTCCCACCCTCCCCATCTTTTAATTGTGTCACAAAGTTCTGGATTTTATACAAGGTTATTTATGTTTTTAGCTTATATAGTGTGTTTTTTATTGTAAACAGAGTTACTTCGAGGTAAGATGGGTGGCCTATAAATTTTATAAACAAATAGATAAAATAAATCAATAATTCTGCTCTGCACAAGAGAACTTGAAATCACCTATAAGTGCTTCAGACACTTTCTTTTCTGAGCAGACTGCAAGACTCTGGCAGGTTTAGAGCCCTGTGAAATGAGCAAAAGCCATCTTGTTTAAACTCTGATCAGTGCCTTTGAAAGTTAACTGGATTTGCATCAGGATGAAATCCACTTACCTTTGCTACTGGTTCAGAAATGGGAGCACACGGGAGTGTGCACCCGCCTCTTCTGCACATGCGCAGAGGGTAAAAAACCGGGACGTAATGATAGCCTGGCGGATGGGTGGAGCCTCATGTCGCCAGCGCTACCAGTTCGGCGAGCCAGATAGAAACAGGCAGATTTCACCAGGCGGATGATTTGTATACTTCCTTTTCTAATCACTTTTGGAAATTGTTTGTTAACTGTTTTTCAACTATTAGGATGCTTTAATATTTGAGTTTGAGGAAACCAAGTTTCCTTCAATCCAAATAGCAAATGAAGTTTTAAATACAAATTTAAGGACTTATTTTTTTTTATGGAATAAACAGCAAAAGGGTGATTAAATATTTGAATTTTAGAAAGCTATAGACAAACTAAGGGTACAGAAAAATTTGAAATAAGATTTTGGAATTAATTATAAAGAAGCCTTCCTGTGGGAAACACTTTTATTTTAATTTCTTTTATAAAAATAAGATAAGATTAATGTCTTGCTGCTATATACTGTTCCTATTTAGTTTGCAAAGATGAGGGCAGATAAAAATAGAAGTGTTCACTTTTAAAGGACACAACAGAGGAATAGAAGTACCCCAAGAATTTAATATCATTGATCTAAGTCTGCTGACGTTAAGCACATCCTCCATGTAGTTATTTTAAACAAATTTACATTGACATTATTCCCTTATCATCACTTACCCCATACTGCCATGAAAACAGCAAAAAAAACAGTTGCTCCATTGTCAAAAAGATGTGATACCTAGGAAAAAATAATTTTAACCTAAATTCAATCTTTCTTAATTCACATTGGCTTGTGATTTCTAAACTAGACATAGTTTTTATTTCTACCCCTCCCTTGGGCTCAGCCCCGTCATTGCCTACATTTTCTATGTACTGGTAAGTGAACTTCTACAAAGAATGGTAAATAAATAAACTTTACTGAAGTTTAAAGCTAAATGTTATTTATTTTATTAGAAGGAATTGTTATGTAATTTTTCATAGTTCTAAAATGTTTTCACTAGATTCTACTTGTGAAGTTCTCATGGGAACAGAAGAGGATCTTTGCTAATGAGATTAAATTAAGGACTATTTTGTAGGACAATGCAGGTAAAAAATGGGCTTCACAGCACGAAGGCTCAAATGTAGCATCTGTCTGAAACTCTTTAAAGCAGCTGTATCTTTCCCAGGATCATGGGGCAAATGCAAAGTATTGGATTTAAACTCTCACAAACTGTGAAATATATTTTCCAAATTATTTCTTAAGCGCAGCACAACTCCTAGTTCCTGTTCAACAACTGCCTTCAAAACCTCACAGAAAGGTTTTATAAAAGGTCATAAACAGAATCCCTAATCTCCATCAAGAGGCTCTTGACTTTCAATAATAAAGGCAATATAAAACAGTAATAATTTTATATAATCTTTAATATAATATAGTGACCTATAGACATAAAAAACTTGCTGTTCTCTCCTTATTCCTCACTCATTACATATATCTATCAGCAAATCCTTTTTAAAAAATTAAGTATGCTTAATATTTTAATACCTTAAGAAGCAAGTTCTTTGAAGTTGTTGATTTCAACTCTATAGACTTAAATATTTAGCATTTTTAAATGCAATGTCTTTATTTAGAATAAACACACACTACATACACACATACGCATAGATAAAACTATTGGTAAAAAAAGAAAAGCAGTATTTATTTGTACCTTGGCATAAATGCAGCTATCTGACAACCTCACGAAAGGACAATATTTATCACAAATTGGGCACATAATAATCTCTGTAGCATGGCAGATTTCTTTACTGTAAAAGAGAAGAGATAATGATTACTAACCCAAGTTCTAACTATTTTGTTTTATCCCTCCCATTAAAGAAAAGGTGGCTTCTTTCTGTAATAACTGCACCAATACAATGTTTTCTTTTTGTCTTAAAATTAATTTAAAGAAAACATCAATCAATAGTTCAGGACATTAAATTTAACATGTGTACAATTTTTCTCCACATTTATGTACCGATTCCCATCTGTGTATGTTACACATCCCTTGATACTGTTCCCTTATTGACTAGTTTCCATAAATATGTATTTATTTTGTAGAACCCTGAGATGCTTCCTTATGCCACAGACAGGAATAAGGGGAGAAACATTTTCTGGGTTTGTGTGCTTGCTGTATCTCTAAATTTCCTGCCTTCTTTACTGTGACAAGAAGCACTGATGTTAAATTTTGCTTCCCAATTGTTCTTTTGTGTGTTTCATTGAAATTATTGTAATAAATTCTCCTGGTATGGTTAACTGTTTCATTATTTAGAACTTTTCAGACTACATTAGCCTATATTAAACACCTTTAGTGTTTCATCCCAGTACAAATGGCACTTTGGAAGGTCACAGTTTGTAACAAATATATGCATCTTTACAAGTCTGAGCAGGACAAAACTCTTATTTTATCAAAAAACCCTCATACAGAATAAATAAATCAAGACAATGAAACAAATGAATCAATCTATACTATGTAATGCATTCTGATTGCTGACTGAAAAGGAATTAACCATTTACAGAATATTTACAGAATATTCTGGAAAATATTTTCCCCATTTTGATTGATAATCATTTTGGCTGATAAAGGAACAACCTATATCAATTAAAGCATCTGAGAAAATGATAGAGGGTATGGGAAGATAGAAGTAGAATAAAGGGACCTAGACAGAGAGTAAATTGTTCTTAATCATATTAACTTATTTAAATTTGGAGCAGAAATAGCTGTCTAGTTTTTTAAAAAACAGAACATATGGAATCTATGATCAAACTCATGAACTTAAATCAATAAATCAGTATCTAATCTGGGATGGTCACTGCGACCAGAGATTTTGTCTTCCAAGCTTTCAGATTTGTGCCGGAGCCCATCTTCAGGAAATTTCTCTCTAGTTTGATCTAGGGGCCTCTGGTGGCTCAACAGACTAAGCTGCTTGCAATTACTGCAAGTTCACACAGCTGCTTGCAATTACTGCAAGTTCAAGTCCCACCAGGCCCAAGGTTGACTCAGCCTTCCATCCTTTATAAGGTAGGTAAAATGATGACCCAGATTGTTGGTGGCAATAAAAGTTATTTTGTATATAATATACAAATGGATGAAGACTATTGCTTAACACACTGTAAGCCGCCCTGAGTCTTCGGAGAAGGGCGGGATATAAATTCAAATTAACAAAAAAAATAGAGACAGAAGTTTCCCGAAGATGGGCTCCAGTATGAGTCCAAAAGCTCAGAAGACAAAACCTTTGGTCCCAGTGATCATCCCAGATCGGATTCTGTAATATTATCCTGGGACATGTATATTCACCTTCATTTGCAATAAATCAGTATTTGAGTGGCAGAATGATTCAGTGATTACTGTACAGTATTGGATTATGGCCTGTTAAACAAATAATAGGATTTTTCTGATATAAAGATAGCAAGGTTTGTCAGCAGATGCAAAATACTATATGGCTGGCCACTGAAAGTAATTTAGGATTCCTTTTGTATAGCAAGAAAAATGAGGAAATTTCCATATTACAGGAGCATAACAGCAATATATACAGTAATAGGTTAGAAAGGGAAAGTGAGGTAAATATAGGTTATTAAAAGAAATCACACGAAGAGAAAAATAAATGTATCTCAGAATGTCAAGACCTTTAGTAACGCTACCACCTTCCAGACTACTCATAAGCATATTCTCTACCATCTTCTGTGCCAAAAGAAACATTAGACATAATATAATAATTTAATTAAAAAAATTAAAAAGTAACAATTAATATAATTATTTTAGAGATAAGCATGTTGACTTCACCTGACTTGGCAGTAATTCAGTGTGGCTACTCCATATAAAAAGACAAACAGTCCAATGAAGGCAGCTGGAAAGAGCATTCCTGTATACCAGCCTAACCAGGCAAAATATAAACCAATTTTTTCACCAAAATACCGTCTGTTCAAAAATACGAAAATAAATAATTTTATTAACATTTTTGAAGTAGTATTTATCAGTGATTCTAAATATAAAATGATCCAGAAATGTATGGACTTCCCATATATGAATAAAATCACACATCCACATCTTTTCACCCTTATTTTTTTTAAAAAAATATTGTTATATTGATGCAAAAGCAGAAATCAATGCAGATAAGCAATACTGAATATCATATTACCATGTGTTTCAAAAACTGATTATCGCTAGTCAGATTACTCCTTATACACAATTAGACCAACAGTCTGCCTCTTCATTAATTTAACCTTGTTAGAGACGTTTGCTATTAATTTTGACAGATTGAATTTTGCCACTCTATGCCCAAAAGTATTAAAAACAAGAAACGATTTGTTTCATAAGATAATTTCAATTTCCATGAGAGTTTTGGCAACACTGCTTCTCAGTTTTTCACCCAGGATCTCTAGAAGTAATTTACACAGCAAAATTGGTTATATGAGATAAGATTTCTATGGGTATAGAAGTGCCTTTCAATCTCAATATTGTTCCAGATTGATTTTATAGTGAAATTGCATCCTACTACTTGCCTTGTCAGAATTTGCCATTTTATGGCATGTGATTTCAGAAATTTAACTAGATTCTAGATATAGAAACTTTGAGAATCCCAAAATAAGCCTCTGCAGAACTGGATGCAGTGGACACGGAAAAAGTGTCCTTGGGCTGGTTTTTTCACTTGGTTAGCCCTGGTAGAATTATTTAGTAGTAGAAAGATCATTTTAACCAGTTAGCAAATAAATATCCAAAGGAAAACAAGTAAAATTTCTCCCAAAAGGCTGGGAAAAGATCTCCATTCCATATAACTATACCTTTTATATATTTAATTGAACATGCATCGGCTCCTGTGCTTCTACTGTAAACCCACTGTTTGAAATTCTTCATTCCACTAATATACTAGGTGCTAAAGTCTTTCAGGAATCATTTCTCATATTCCTCTCTTAGTGCCACAGTTCTCACAGGAACATCATCTGCCAGAGGAAGCCTTCCTAAATGGATTTTACCATGTTAACTATCACATTGATAAATCAGAAAAATGTGTAATGACATATTACACCATTAAAATTTCTACTATGCTACAGAGCCCCTGACTACAACATTGCACATGCAAACATGTTAATCTCACTACTAACTTGGGCTACCTCTTGCCCATATCCTCTAATCTTCCTGGGTGACCTCAATATACCTCTTATTAACTGGATAACTAACGAATATACAACTGAACCGATCCATACTACCCTATACAACGCTGTTACAAATCTAGGTCTTGAACAACTAGTAACTAACAATACAAGACTCAACAACTGCCTTGATCTCATCTTCTGCAACAAGTCAAACTCAATTTATCGACTACAAATAAAAGAATCCTTTTCCAACAGTGACCACAGCATGATAGACTTTTGTTTCAATATACACCCTTACAAAAATCATCATAATAATAGTATTCCAAACTACAATTTCAAAAAAGCCAACTATGACCTTATAAACACCTACCTCTCATTTCTTGACTGGCAAAATCTATTCACAATCTGTATCACTGCTGAAGACCACTACAGAATTTTCCTACTCGAAGTCAATAGAGTCATTAAACTCTACGTACCACAAACCACCACCAAAATCAGGAAAAACAAATTACCCATATCAATAAAAAAGCTTCAATACAAAAAAAAATCCTTTTGGAGAAAAAACAAAAAGGGACATGTAGCTAATTTCAAAAACCGCTACAGAGATATATGCAACCAAATAAAAATTGAATGCACCAATTACCACACCAAGCAAGAAGAAGACCTTCTGCGCACAAATTCCAATCGTGCTTTTTATAATTTTGTGAACAAAAAACTTAATGACTCGAGATCCATCCCACCACTAAAAGAATCAAACAGCAAAGAAAATAATGATGAAACAGTTAAAGCAAACCTCTTTAACACATTCTTCGACTCAGTCATTGTTAACAGTAATGGCTCATACCCGACATTCCCCAACCGCACCAATAACAACCTAACACCTATAGATTTCACTGAAGAAAATGTTGAAAAAGCTCTTCACAAACTGAAACCATCCCTATCTATAGGACCTGATGGACTATGTGCATACTTCTTAAAAAAGCTTTCCTCTAATACAGCAGAACTCCTAAGCATAATCTTTGGAAAAGCCTTCACGAGCAGTTCCCTTCCCAAACTTTGGTCACTAGCCATGGTCATCCCTGTCTTCAAAAAAGGAGACCCCTGCTTAGTTGAAAATTACAGACCTATCTCTCTATGCTGTGTCACCTGTAAAGTTATGGAATCTATCATCAACCAATCCATTACCCTCCACCTAGAAACAAACAATCTACTCTCTAATAAACAATTTGGTTTCAGAAAAAAACTATCATGTAACTTACAACTTCTTCACTGCAAAAACATATGGACTGCAAATCTTGATCAAGGCAAAACAATAGATGCAATTTACACAGACTTCTGTAAAGCTTTTGACTCAGTGGTACATGACAAACTTCTCCTAAAACTAAAATCCTACCCCTCCACAACTGGATAACAGCATTCCTGTCAAACAGACAACAAGCAGTCAAAATAGGCAGTGCCCTATCAAATCCTGTTCCTGTCAATAGCGGCATTCCCCAAGGCAGTGTTCTTGGACCAACACTCTTTATATTATACATTAATGATCTCTGTGACCATATTAAAAGTAATTGTGTTCTCTTTGCTGACGATGTCAAAATATTTAACACTACCAACAATACAGCTACCCTTCAAAAAGACCTTGACTTTGTGTCAGAATGGTCAAAAACTTGGCAACTCCAAATCTCAACCAGCAAATGCTCTGTCTTACACATTGGAAAAAAGAATCTAAACACTAAATACAAACTCGATGGACATTACCTTACAGATGACCCCCCACCCTGTTAAAGACCTTGGACTTTTCATATCCAATGATCTAAGTGCCAAAGTCCACTGCAACTACATCGCAAAAAGGGCTTTAAGAGTTGTAAACCTAATCTTACGTAGGTTCTTCTCCAGAAACACTACACTGCTAACCAGAGCTTATAAAACATTTGCTAGACCAATTCTTGAATACAGCTCGACTGTCTGGAACCCATACCACATTTCAGACATCAATACAATTGAACGTGCCCAGAAATATTTTACAAGAAGAGTTCTCCACTCCTCTGAATACAACAAAATACCTTATGCCACCAGACTTGAAATCTTGAATTTAGAAAACTTAGAACTTCGCCGCCTTCGACGTTCGACGATGTTTAACTCATAGAATCATCTATTGCAATGTCCTTCCTGTTGAAGACTACTTCAGCTTCAATCACAACAATACAAGAGCAAACAATAGATTTAAACTTAATGTTAACCGCTTCAATCTTGATTGCAGAAAATATGACTTCTGTAACAGAGTTATTAGTGCTTGGAACACACTTATTTTATTTTATTTATTTATTTAATTTTGTCATAACAATATACACAAGCATCACACAAAAAGATTATATAATATGTAAACATATATATGATGAGAAACAAGGAAGTATAAGCATATATATATATATATATATATATATATATATATATATATATATATATATATATATATATATATATATATGGGGAAAGAAACAATAGGACAGGAATGGTAGGCACGTTTGTGCTCTTATGCACATCCCTTAAAGTCCTCTTAGGAATGGGGTGAGGTCAACAGTGGATAGATTTTGGTTAAAGCTTTTGCGATTATGAGAAGAGACCATGGAGTCGGGTAATGCATTCCAAGCACAGATAATTCTGTTACAAAAATCATATTTTCTGCAATTCAAATTGGAGCGGTTGACATTAAGTTTAAATCTATTGGTAGTTCTTGTATTATTGCAGTTGAAACTGAAGTATTCATTAACAGGAAGGACATTACAATGGATGATTCTATGAGCTAAACCCAGGTCCTGTCGAAGGCGACGGAGTCCCAAGTTTTCTAAACCCAGGATTTCAAGTCTGGTGGGATAAGGTATTTTGTTGGTTACAGAGGAGTGGAGAACTCTTCTCGTAAAATACCTCTGGACACGCTCAACTATATTGATGTCAGAAATGTGGTATGGGTTCCAGACAGGCGAGCTGTAATCAAGAATTGGCCTAGCAAATGTTTTATATGCTCTGGTCAGTAGTGTGGTGTTTTTAGAAAAGAAGCTACATAAGATTAGGTTAACAACTCTTAGAGCCTTTTTTGTTATGTAGTTGCAGTGGGCTTTGGCACTTAGATCATTAGATATAAAAACTCCAAGGTCTTTGACAGGGTGGGGGTCATCTGTAAGATAATGTCCATCAAGTATGTACTTAGTGTTTGGGTTCTTTTTTCCAATATGTAAGACTGAGCATTTGCTGGTTGAGATTTGTAGTTGCCAAATTTTAGACCAAGCGATTAGGTGATCAAGGTCTTTTTGAATGGTAGATGTATTGTCAGTGATGTTAAAGTTTGACATCGTCTGCAAAGAGAACACAGTTACTTGAGATATGGTCACAAAGATCATTTATGTATAGTATAAAGAGAGTTGGTCCAAAAACGCTACCTTGAGGAACGCCACTCTTGACAGGAACAGGATTTGATAGAGCATTACCAATTTTAACCACTTGTTGTCTGTTAGACAGAAAAACAGATATCCAATTGTGTAGGGGTCCTGAAATGCCATAGGATTTTAATTTTAGGAGAAGTTTATCATGTACTACTGAGTCAAAAGCTTTGCAGAAGTCTATGTAGATTGTATCAATTGTTTTGCCTAGATCAAGATTTATAGTCCATAAGTTTTTACAGTGGAGAAGTTGTAAGTTGAATGATAATTTTTTTCTGAAACCAAACCACACTACCTGATTCTGTGGTCTCTTCTCAAAATCCCCAAAGCTTTAACCAAAAACTCTCTACTATTGACCTCATCCCATTCCTAAGAGGTCTATAAGGGGCATGCATAAGAGCACAAACGTGCCTACCGTTCCTGTCCTATTGTTTCCTTTCATTATATCCAATTAATATAGTTATCACATACTTATGCTCATATATATGCTTATATATTATATAGTTATTTTCATGCTTATGCTTATATATACTGTTGTGACAAATAAAATAAATAAATAAATAAAATTTTGTTAATATGCAGATATAACACTTGTTTCATTCCCAGAGAAAGCAGCAATAGGACATATTTTTCAGTTTGTCAGTGAAAAAGCAACAGGGCAAGTTAGTTTCCTGGCACTCACAAGAGTTCTTGAGAATTTCAAATACATATTGTGAATTGCCTCAAATAAAACCTCAAAATATATTTCAGTATTTTAGGTTACCTGTACATTCCCAACATAAATGGATTTTTTTAAAAAAAATACCGTATAAGGTCCAAAGGTTGGTATTTATACCAAGCTCTCCATGAGGCCCAGCATTCATAAAGTAGATGCCTGTGGTTTTCTGCCCCATGACTTCTTATGGAATTTTTACTTTTGTAACTGCCCTAAACAAGTAAATAAAGACGAATTAGTTAATAGATATTTATAAATATCCATGAATAATATTTTAGAGTATTAAATTCATAAATATAGATTCAGCATCTTATCACTGAAATTATGTTATCATTGAAATTATGATTAGCTTGTGATCTATACCATCTCAGAAACTTAAGAATGAAGCTATACGTCTGTATACAATTTTTTGAGAATAAATCTTACTGAACACAATGGAGCCCATATTTTAAAAGAAGCAACCATAATTTTTGAAGTTTGCTTTGTAAGAATGGAGGTCTTTTTAGTTCCAGATCTTAACTCAGTGTAAAAATAAGTGCAGTATTCATAACGAAAGACTGAATTTGATATTTTGTAGTAAAGCTACACACATTATAAAGTTAACAAAAAGAGAAAATACTACAGTTATTACATATGTGTAGAAACCTTTTTCCAAACCTCCATTTCTCTTAAAATATGTAATTTTGCCCAACAATTACAGGTAAGTCTTATAACCACAATTGAGCCCAAAATTTATGTTGCTAAGTAAGACATTTGTTAAGTGAATTTTGCCCCATTTTATGACCTTTCTTGCCACAGTTGTTAAGTTATTAACATAGTTGTTAAGTGAACCTGGCTTCCTCATTGGTTTGCTTGTCAGAAAATCACAAAAGCTGATCACATGATCCCGGGACACTGCAACCATCATAAATATGACTCAGTTGATAAGCTTCTGAATTTTGACATGGGGATACTGCAATTGTCATAAGTGTGAAAAATGGTCATAAGTTGTTTTCTTCAGTACTGTTGTAATTTAGAACCATCACAAAATGAACTATGTATGTTGAGGACTACCTGTATACAAAATTAAGCTAGGTTCACACAGAATAGCTGTCTTGCATGTGCAGTGTTATATCTATCGTAGACAAAAATGTGGACGGCCTGATGATTTGGAATTATTCTATATTGAGTTGTTAATTGTTGTTGTTATTGATTATAAATCTTGCACTTGCTGGATTTAATTCTTCTGTAATGTCAGTTAGGCAAGCATCAGAATAACCTATTCATATGTCTTTAATTTCATCAGGAGAAAAGGACTTGAAGAATATATATTGGTAAATTCATAGATTTGATTATAAATACAAGGAATTTGCTTCCTGAAGTTGTGAATACTCCAACACTGGAAGTTTTTAAGAAGAAATTGGACAACCATTTGTTTGAAATGATTTAGGGTTTCCTGCCTGATCAGGGTGTTGAAGTGGAAGAACTCCAGGGTCCCTTCCAACTCTATTATTCTGTTATTTAGACGTAACACTATTCCTTGAAATTTCCACAGATGGTCCTGAATTTATATCCTTTCATTCCATCATTCATTGTTTTTGACTTAAAAAGCTGTAGATCACCTTTTATGAACATCAACTTCAGACATATTTTCTTAAATATGAATTTATACATCAAACCTTTAAATTACTTTGTCTTTGATTTTTTTTGGTCATTATTTGTTGTGAATTCAAAGGCATATCTTTCTAAAAAAGAATCTGAAATTGCATTTTGTTTCATTTGCCAAATGATATGACCTAAATGGGTTGTCCCCTTAATATAGTGAAAATCAGAATTAATGGACCAACAATAATGGTGGGAAGTAATTGGATTTAAAAAAATAAAAAGAAGGAATACCTCATGAAGAGGAAATGCAGCTTCATAGGAACCATTAGTAAGCAACCGATTGAGACCTGGAAATAGAAATATTTAACATTTAACAGAAAAAGCTGGAATGAATATAATATATTGTATCCAGCATTAATGTAGAGTCAGATGTGCATAAATTGAATGAATCAATCAATCAATCTAATATGACTGTGTATTCAAAGAGTGGGCAGTAGGTGTAAGCATGAAAAGATACAATTTCTGAAAGTTATTCTTGAATTAAAAGGAACATTTTACAAAAAGGAACAATTTTGCTAGCTAATAATTTTATCAAGAAATATACTAGTATCAATAGTCCTCAACTTACAACCACAATTGAGCTCAAAGCTTCTGTTAAGTAAAACATTTGTTAAGTGAGTTTTGCCTGATTTTACGGCCGTTCTGGCCACAGTTGTTAAGTGAATCACTGCAGCTGATAAATTAGTAACCTGGTTGTTAAATGAATCTGGCTTCCCCATTGATTTGTTTGTCAGAAGGTCGCAAATGGGATCACATGACATTGGGACATAGCAATGGTCATAAATATGAACCAGTTGCCAAGAATCTAAATTTTGATCACATAATCATGGGGCTGCTACAAAAGTTGCAACTGTGAAAAACGGTCATAAGTCACTTTTTTCAGTACTGTTGTAACTTTAAGTGGTCAATAAATGAACTGTTGTAAGTTGAAGACTACCTGTACTGCAGCTTCTCTTAACTCTATTCTATGTAAGGAAAGGTTGAAATGAAGTAAGATTTGCAGAAATCCCATGCTTACCAATTTTATTTTTTCCTTCTTCATATTTCACTCTTTGTAAAATATGATGAACAATTCTACTTCTTATAGCATTGTTAAAAAATGTGTCCTTATTGTGAATGATAAAGCTGTTTTGAAAATACAAGCAAGAAAATGCAATTACTGTTTCTGACAATTGAAAAAGTCTCACTAATATTTCTGAGATACCAACAATAAAATATAAAAAATATAAATAAATGAATCTTCTATAAAAGTTCTAACGAACTGCACTATTTTTTTACAAAAATACTGTAAGTAAAATCTATTGCTTATTAGAGTTTGTAGGATATATAGTTACAAAGAGGTAAATCAGCTTCAGTGATATACTTTGTAAAATGAAAGGATTATACCAATTTATTTGTGGATGAAGCAAACGACAAGTTCCCTTGCCAATTCTATGCTAACCAAATTGGCCACTGAATCTTAAATCAATACCAAACCTGAATGAAAAAGTATCATGCGATTCCTTACCAGATATGACAGGTAAACATTAGGGCTGTGCTTAGAATACAAAGGCAAAATGGTGTTCCAAAATACAGGAAAAGCTGTAGCTGTTTAATGGGTGTGGCTAGGTGGGGGGGCATGTGACTGAGTGGGTGTGGCCAATTTGATGTCACTCACGCCCACTCAGTCACATGACACACACCCCATCTAGCCACAGCCACAGGAAAAGGTAGGAAAATTTTTGGAATTTCCACTTATCTACCCCTGCCAGTTGCCACCGTTTCCCCTCCTTTAGCGGCCCCAGCGCTCGCCTCGCTTCCTCTCCCACCGCCGTCTCTTTGTTTGGGCTGCTTACCTTCTGCAGTGGATGGTCCAGCGTCCGGAAGGCAAGCTGACTTCAGTTTTCAGCTGCCTCCAGCCAGCTGCTGGTGCTGGAAAGCAGATGGCAAAGAAGCCGCAGGCCACTGAAAAGTACCAGAGGGCGCGGAAAAAGCTGCTGCCATCGCCATGTTCTTCATACATGCACATGCACAACTTGCAAGGCAATGGGATGTGTGTGCGCGAAGAACATGGGGGCAAGCGAGTGGCAACCAGGAGACCGGTTCGAGGGCATGACCAGCCAGCCATCACTACCATTTCAGTGACCTTGGCCAAATTTCTGCCAATGGTTCGCACGAATTGGTGTGAACTGGCTGAATACCACCTCTGTATATAACCAAATGTACCTGCAAGGCATGGAAACAACTGAAATGCCTAGCACAAGACAAGTGCGTTATGGGTGGCCAACTGGATAACGTAATTTGGGATTATAAAATGTCATTTTATTCACTTTTTGGACACATTCCTTTTTAAAAATATTGAATACTAGAAATACAATATTTTCAATATTTTGTTATATGGTAGACTAAGATAGTGGTTGTTTAAATATCTGAAAGTGCTCTCAATGTGACATAAAAAAGTAGAATAGATGTGCAGCACACGGTCATATAAAGAATAGCTTTGAATGTAGCCGGCAGTAAACCAGCCAATTAATTAATTTTGATTTATCTAGATTGGGTCTAGATAAACCACAGATTTGGGTCAAATGTACTGATTTCTTGTAAGAAAATTTAGGCGAAACATGCAAAGATAGATTGCGCCTGCTTTACTTTGATATAATTCTTTCAGAACACTGAGATACAATGACATTATATCAAATAAAAACAGCCAGTTTTAAAAATAACACCCATGTACTATATGGACCAGAAAGGTGTTTAACTAATTTTCTTTTCGCATTGTGGTGGTAATGGTGGTAATGGTTAATACAGAATTCAACATGAAATTTCCAACGATAATTCAAAATTTATTTTCATATTAAAACCTCTATTTTCTTTCAAATAATATTCAATACAATTGAATACAATTAATTCAAATACTAATTTTTTCATTTTCCATTTATGTACTTCCTAAATATTGGTAAAATAATAATGATGCTATCTTTGGGCAAATGTAAGTTTCTGAGGCTGATGGTGAACTTGATCCTTGATCTCTATAGGCCTAGACTAAAATCCCAACAACTGTACTACACTAATTCTCTAACTTTTTATTTTTAGACGTGACAGAAAAGTAAATGTTTCTATAAAATGGAATAAGATCTATAACTTGGTCAAGTTAAGGACCTCTTTATGTCTGAAAGCTATTTGTTCTTTTGATAGATATAATGGAAATCCATAGATGCATTGGTTATTGCTGTTAAATTGTTATATAAGATGCTTTGTAAAATATAGATTTGAATTATGAACTACCGGTATATGCAGAAGATTATAAGCATTTAAGTAAATCAGCTATCTCAGCTTTTTTATTTTGATATTTTGGTCTTTACTTCATAATTGATGTATTGATGTTATATGCTGCATAGGGTATATTTTATATGGAGAAGTTGGATCTCCATATAAAGTGTAATGAAACAAACAGAACTAAATACATTGCTAGCCTAGTGTTTTTATTTAGCTATTATGCACCCAGCGAATACTTAGATGGTAAAAAATAAGAATTTTTAAGTATATGTTAAGGAGGATTTAGAATTCAGCATTTGAAAAATTCTCAAGCATTATATCGCATTTTTCACATAAATATAAATATTTCCCCTTTCACATTTGCCTTTTTAAAGAAAACTCACTGATGAATCCTTTGTTGACTGAATGGAGCCGTGTAGCAGACATTTTCTTCCAAATCTGGCAGCCTTTCCTTGTCCAAACTCATTGGCTTTCTAGGTAACCATCCTCGAAACCTGCTTAATTGCTTCTCAATTCTGCAGGAGATGAAAGGGAAGGCAAACTTAATGATATCAATACATTTAAGTGGAAATAAGCACTTTCTATTCATAAACATTTTATGGATGCAAGGGATATTAAATGCAATAATTTTCCAGACATTAATCACAATTAACTTGGGCAATTAACTGTGCCATGACTAAACAGACTATACCTGTGTTTATATACAATCTATATATAAAATAACTGTCCATCTAGCTTGTTTCATAATAGGTAGCATGAAGGATTCTTTCTTAGAATCACATCTTTGCATTGATAAAGATTTTGAGAAAGAAAAGCAAAGGAATGAAGCATTTAGATTTATCTTCCTTTTAAGTGTCTCAGTTCAAAAAGCTAGTAAGAGCTTTAAAGATTGTAGCAAATAAGAAAAGATGCTATGGCAATAATCTCAGGATGCTTTATCCACTAATTTTCAGCACAAAATTTCAATATGGACCGTTTATTAACAATTTTATTTTCAAAAGGTTTAACTTTTTGATTAAAAATTTAATCTTATCTGAACTGCATAAAATACAATAAAAACTTCCTAGAATCATTATGAAAGGTTCTGGCAGAAGAACTTTAGGGCAATGATTTCACTGCCATTTTCTTCCTACTCATGTGTCACAAAGAGAACTTTTTAAAAAGTACTGCTCTCTTAGTTTGTTTCAAAGGTACTTGTTTTGGTTCAGGAAGGTAATTATAAAAAACTAATCAGGATAATGTCTGATGAGTATTTGGATAAGAAATTGAGAATAGGCTAGTCTAGGAAGGAAAATGTGGAAGAAAATCCCAAATCACTTCCAAGAAAACTTCCTGGATGTATCAATATAGACACCAAGTGCTGAGTTTTATCATGCACACTGGTTTTCCATTCCCAATCCCAAAACTCTCAGTTTGTTTTTTAATAAAAGCAAAACAGTTACAAGGAGAGTAATATACATATTGTATCGTTCAATCAAGATTGTGACTGTACAAATAACATACATAGGCAACATGAACTATGTGGCTTGGGATCGGGTTATTTGAAGGACCATCTTTTTCCAAGAGTCTCTACCCATTCAATTTGGTCCCGAAGATCCCAGAGTGTTGGCTGACAAGGATCAGAAGATGGGCCTTTTCTTTTGTAGATGCTGCTCAGTCAAATATTCTCCCTTTGGAGATTAGAATGGCCCCAGCCCTGTTGGCCTTCTGCAAGGCTTTAAAAACTTGGCTGCGTAACCAGGGTCTGGCGCTCTGTTAATTAATTAATTATCTCAGTTGTTATATATTTTATACAGTTTTGTTTTTATTGATTTTAAATGTTTTATTGTTTTAGAACTATAAGTCACCCAGAGTTACTTGGTTGAGAAGAATGACTATAGAAAATAAATAAATAGCCAATGTTAATATTTGTTTTCTTGTTACATTGTACTGAAAAGAAATGGCATTAATATAAGTGGCATATGATCTGGTGAAAGGTGGAAAAAAACAAAAAAAATCTAGAACATACTTGTGGCTGTCTGAATATCTATTCCTAGCTGAAATGTCCTATCTTTATTCTTATTTATCATTGCTCTGAAGGATATTTCATATTATTGTTTGGAGAATACTCTGTAAAATATATTTACTTTCATCATAATTTATTTTACAAATAAATCTGTGTCTTGTTTGGGCTGATCATATATTCAGTGACTCTCTGAGGTAAAAGTCTTTAACAGATTATTTGTTTCTTTCAAAATTTTATACTGCTTTTATCTATTATGCTTTCAATCATAAAACTTTGGTTTCTTAGGGGGAGGAACAAAATAACAAAATTAAGATGCATGATGGGAATTAGAAAAGTGAAAAGCAGAGACAATGGACTATCTTTCCATTTTATCTTAGGAACCAGGTGGGAGAAAAAGTTAGTAACTCCTAAACCTACTCTCTACCTACAAAGATGTAAGCAGCGGAAGCAACTGTATTCCCTGTGACAAGCCATTGATATGAAAGTTGGATTTTGAAAAAGCAGGATACAAAAAGTACAGATAGTCCTCGCCTTATGACCATTTACTTAGCGACTGCTTGAAGTTATGATGCCATTGAAAAAGTTATTTATGATGCAGTCCCCACAGTCATGTGATTAAAATTTTGGTGCATGGCAACCTGCATGTATTTATAATGACTGCAATTTCCTGGGGTCATGTGGTCACTATTTGTGATTTTCCCAACTGAGTTTCAACAAGCAAAATTAATGAGGAAATATAGATTTGCCTAACAACCACATGATTGCTTAACACCCATGTGATTTGCTTAATGTCCATGACAAAAAGTCATAAAATAGGGTGCAGTTATATGATGATTCACTTAAAGACCACATCGATTAGTAATGGAAATTCCTGTCCCAGTTGTGGTTGTGAGTCAGGAAATACCCGTGTTGATGCTTTTGAACTTTAGTGTTGGAGAAGACTTAAGAATACCATGCATATAGCAAGAAAATAAATAAATGGAGTATGAAACAGATCAAACCAGACTTCTCATTTTAGGCAGAAATGACCAAGCTCAAATTATCCTATTTTGAATACATTTTGCTGAAGCTTAGCTTCCTGGAGAAGGTTCTAAGGATCTTGAGAGAGGAGGAAGTAAAGAGAAGAAGAGACTAACCAGTGGCAAGATGGATAGACTTAGTTACTATTGAGGGCACAGTTAGTATTGAGTGCACAATTGGAAGACCTGAAAGACCATGTTGGGGGCAGTTCATCATGGAGTAAAGTTACTAAGAGCTGACACTGACTTGTGGCATATAATCAAGCAAGCAAGCAAGCAAGCAAGCAAGCAATCATCAAGCAATTAACACCGTACCCTTCCAGGCTTTAGTTTCTACTGGAAACCTTATTTACTCTAAAAAATAATAATTAAAATGCTAATTTCATGAATGGTGTTATATACCATTTCTCTTCAAAGGAATACACCCGTGGGAATTGCCTTTTGATTGGTACAGTTACTTTGGATTTGACACCAAAAAGCCACTTCAATGCATACAGAAGCATGAACATAGCCCCTTCCTGCCACTTCATAAAGAATCCATCCTTTAACTGGGATTATACAGCACTGGGAAGCCTAGATAGCCTTGTTAAAGACCTTTAAGTTAATGAAGTGGTATATAAATATTATCACCATATTTGAGAAATAAGTGATAATGCCTGGAAAAGCTCAATTAAAAATTATTTTTGTAATTACTGCTTTTATGGAAACAGCAGTTTAGGTTTTTCTTCTGTGATTTAACTTTTTGATTAAATTGAATTCCCCAAAAATAAAACAAAACCCACTAACTTGTTCAGGATCTTGTAACGTCGATGCAGGTAATAGATTTTTCTCCTGGAAGAACAGCAAAAATGAAGCCAGTCGAGAAGAAAACCCATCGTCAGTTACAGTATGAACTAGCAAGGAAGGAAAGGAGATTGAAGATAGAATCCTGTAAGAGGTGAAGAAGAAACTAAAAAGAGATTAACAATTAGAACCATCAAAAACATCCTTAACCTCTCTCTCACTTTCTCTGTATGTGTGTATACATGCATGTATGTTCATTACTTTCTTTTTTCCAATTAAGTCATGCACCTTGAAGCATTTTTTGTTCAATGAATCATGAACCTGAAATGAAATAAAATGCTAAGCTTTTATATTAATAATAAAATGCTTTAAATGTGAGAATATAAAAGAGAATTGTTATAGTTATACATGCAATACATGATCTGGTGACTGCTAGTGATGCAGTTTTGAAAAGATTATATTCATGCATAATGATATTGAGGCATTTAATATGTGTTTTCCCTACTAATTTTTATATTTCCTATATCTGTGATGTGAGTATGAGATTATATTAGAATGGCTTTTGCATTCTCCATTAGGAATGTGATGTAAGAAATTTATGGGATAATGCTACTAATTCAAATTAGCATTAGGTGTAATTTTTGTTTTGTTCTGAAGAGAAAGTAACACAACTGATGTTATGGGCTTAACTAAATCAAGGGCAAAAAGCAACACAGTAGGGGCTTATTTACATTGCCACCTTGCCCAGTGACCATATGGCCAGCAACCACATTGCGAGAACTAATAAAGGATATTGCTTTTTACTCTCCTTCCCTCCCCCTTCCCCACCACTCCGCAATAAAATCTCTGGGCATGTCTTCTTGCTCCCCTCCCTTCTTGCTCCTTGTTGCCTGCTTTTTTCAACTCAAATATTGCTGTCTGGTTTGCTCATTGTGCTTTAATTTATTCTAGGCCAACACTTAATTTTGATTAATTGCCTTACAGAGACAGGATTATCCTATCAAGTGGGTAAATATTTGTTGCCTTGGATGCATTTTGAAGTTATAGCTGAAAGATGATGAAAAAGTGCACTGTTACATTTATTAAAAACAAAAATAAAGTCCAGTGGAAGAATCACTCAGGAAAAAAAATCATTTAAAAAACATTTCCGTTATGAACCAGCAACCATTTATATCTCATACAAGTTGTGTCTCATGCACTAATAATAGTTCTGAAACTATTGGAGCTAGAGATCTATAGTGTGGCAATATAGTTTTTTTATTTCAGTGTTGATTATTGTATTTGTACATATGTGTGTATTTGTATGCATGTATACCTATGCACACTGTATATATACAGCCACTCCTCATTAAACAACTATCTTACTCATGTGATTGTGATCACAAATATGATTGTAATAAATGGTATAACAAAATTCATTTTTCAACAATGTGTGCATTTACAACTAAAATTTGTGTATCTGACAACAATACATGCTGAAGTCTCTCTCTCTCTGTGTCACATGTTCACTTAGCAACCATTTTAATAAAGGACATGGTCATTGGAATGAAATGCAGTCACTAAACAAGAAGCAGAGGTATATACATTCAGTTTAGTATTCTATGCATGGAAAATGACTGGCAATTGCTTTTCTGGTACAAACAAGTTAGGAGAGCTCAGCAGCATAGCAATTGTCCAATGGTAGCCTGCAATCCAGATAAACACCTTGCATGTCAAAGGATCTCAGCTTCTCCAGGATATTCAAAAGCTGATCTAGAGTAAAGCTGAACAGGCTAGAAACAGAATGGATATGCCTCCAAACAACTGCCATTACAAATTCTTTATAGGTGTATTGGAATTAAAGTTATCATCTTCTTATACTGTAAGTTTATTAGCAGCTACAGTCCAACACATTTAGGTTGCAAAGCTAGACTGAAGAAAGTTGCTTTAGCAACACAGTGAAAGAACTTCTCTGTTCCTGTTACTGAGGTGATATGGAATTCTGCTCAATTAAGATTTAATGTAAAATAAAAACTGAACTATAAAATTGATAATTGTCTTACTATATTAACAATAAGTCTTAAGCTTCAAAATATCACCTCACTGCTTTAAGGGAAGTATTATTAAGAAAACTGAGATGAAATTTTTCTCATAGGGCTTAAGGATTATTGTATTCTGAAGTCTATAAGAACATTACATGCTTAATTTAGTTAAGAATTGGTTATTAGAAGCAGAAATGTCTTCATTTTGGGATGTCAGAATTGCCAATGGAAAGGAAAAGCTGCATAATTCATTTATGAAGTTCACTATAATAATATGAGATGATAGCTACTTCAGTAGGTCCTACGCAGGAGAATAATTTGCAGACAAAACCAATTGGAGGACAAGATTGAGCAGAGAGGTCTCATATTTGTTGGGCCTGTTCAATTTCAACACATTACTTGGCTTTTCTAATCTAGTGTTGTATCATAAAGATCTTATCATTGGGGAACTAGGTAAAACTAAGGGAACAGTGTCTCATAGGGACCATACATGCCCATATTCATGAATATATGCACCATCATTCAGCAACTGAATTATCAAGAGAAAAAGCAGTAGAAAATGGACATCACTTTCATATTCCTTTCATAAATTTTCCAAAGCATAGTCTGCATTCTTTTCAGATCATTTCCCTTTTTGTTAAAGAATGCTGGAAACAGAATGCTAGCCATAAAGCATTTGGGTCAGCATTAAATTTATAGACATACACACTTTATTACCAAAACATTCTCTGAATTAAGCTTACAGCTTACAATGAAAATTTAGTCAATCCTGAAATCACAGTTTTAATGAAACGTCGTATGTTTACAGAACGGAGTTAAAATTTAAAAAACATGTCTTTGCAATTAACTCTGCATATTAATACCTATTTAGAACATAATTAGATCAGAAAATTTTACTTAGTAAGAATTTAATTTTTGTTTATGTAAAGTATCCTTTGTAAAATTTAGATTAATCAAATGTCTTTTATAACACTCATATAAGCCTATAGAGGTGACAGATGAACTAAATTATGTGTTATGTTATGTTATGTTATGTTACTATTAACCGCTTTTTGCTAATATAACATACGCCTAATGTAGCTTGAAATACCACCTTTATAACAATATGATATAGGAATCAATTTTAGTTAATTACAATTCTTGTAATATATTCAATTTTAGAAAAACTATACAGTTAAATATATCAAAATTATAATGATATATTGTTACTTGTGGATTATTATCACATCACATTTTAACAATTCTTCTTCAATAAACAATAAATATTTAATTTCTCCCATCTGAATTCTTGAATATTTAGGTGAACTTTGTTTCTAATAATGCAAGTTACATCATAGCTGATCATAGCCGCTAAATATGCCACATGGTTCTGACAGACTGGCACTTGGAAGTTTGTTTCCTTTCATTGATTGCAAAGAAGTCCCTTTAAAAAACAGCAAGGCATGATTTGAACTCTAGTAATGAAGGGGCTAAAGGACATAATGCCCCAAGAAACTAGCGACACTGCAGAATATATCATATTAAGTCAAAATCAAAACTGAATCAAAACTGCAGCAATCAATAATTGCATAAGTATTTCAACTGAATCATAATGGCATCAACTTCATGTTCATGTTACATTCTCCACGATTGTAATTGAACCTACCTGAAAGGCATTCTTACATTCATAAGTTCTGCAAATTTTCCCAGGACTTCCCAAGGGGCATGCAACTTCACAAAGATGATATCACTGTTTGACAAAGATGACTGCAACAGATAAAAGATAATAAGTTAAATTCCTCCATGTAAAAAATGATTTTTTTTATTTTAAAACCTCTGCAAACCATGGGAATCTCCCAATTCTTCTGATGCTTTTTTTCTCGTGGGTAAATACCATTTTAGCTGTTACTAATAGGATAAATTATTCCGAAGCACAAGAAAACATCTGAACAGGGAAAAGGTTTGTTTTACTGCAGAAACCATTTAGAAAGTAGGAATATGATGACCCTGAAAAAATTAAACAGGATATTTTGAAAGTATCCCTCAAAATAAACTTAATTTAAAAAATTGATATATTTTTAAAAAATCACAGAATATTTGAAAAATTACTCTCAAATATTATCTTAATATAAATGGTTAAGTAGTTAAGAGTATAGAAGGCCACAAAATATGAATCATCATTTAAGACCCAAGACGAATCTACTTCAAGTGTTTCATTCACAGACTCATAAATGAAATGTAGGAAAATCCCATTCAGAATCGCCTTTCTGCAAGGTTAGAGATGCAAGTTGTAGAATACTGAAAAGCTTGTGATGATGCTTGTAAATCAGTTTTAGCATAGTAAAAATATTTTTGTGCTTTCCAACTTGTGAATTCACAATTCTTTCATAACTTGATTGCAGAACACTATTGAAATTATTACATATTCAATATGTCTGAATGGAAGTTTGTATGAAACATCTTTCAAAGGTGCTTCATAAAACATTGAGTCCACTAACTAGCTTCCTTTGCATTTGCTTCAAGTCTCCTAACTGGAACAAGAATTTATTTTATTTTTTTTATTTTATTTTATTTACATTTATATCCCGCCCTTCTCCGAAGACTCAGGGCGGCTTACAGTGTGTAAGGCAATAATCTCATTCTATTTGTATATATTTACAAAGTCAACTTATTGCCCCCCCCCAACAATCTGGGTCCTCATTTTACCTACCTTATAAAGGATGGAAGGCTGAGTCAACCTTGGGCCTGGTGGGACTCAAACCTGCAGTAATTGCAGGCTGCTGTGTTTTAATAACAGGCTATCTTACAGCCTGAGCCACCACGGCCCTCAAGAAAAATTGATTGAAGTTATAATTGCTTTACAACTGATCAGATTTACTATTGAATTATTTAGTTATCATGCAGTTATAGGAATATAGTGCAAAGCAAAACAAAACCTAAAGTTAGTGTTCATTGATTCAGTATAAAGTGCATATTAACAACATACAGGTATTGTATGTTGTTACCATACAATGATACAATGTTCATACAATGAACAACTGTAGGTATTGGTTTTCTGTTAGTGTGCTTTTTATAGTACTGTACCTTTAATTCATGCAAGCTCTAGCCAGAAAGAGAATCAGGCACTAACTACATTTCTTTCTAATGTGTTTTAATTCATACTCTATTTATGAAGACCACAAATAGACAAGTGTGGTCAGCATATTTTAGAGGCTTTAATGGAATATAGATGAGGAATTAGACCTTTTCCAAGAAGGCAACAATCTAAGCCAGGTTGTTGTGTATAGCATATTGATGTTTCAAAGCAATCTTTAAAGAAAGAGTCAGACTTTTAAAAAATGAGAAGCTTTAATTTCTGGAAAACAGCCAAAGGGGAACTAAAATATTGATTTTGGAAAATTAAGGGGCTAGATGGACTTGAAAGAATATTTCCTGTGGGTGCTTAAAATATATATAAGACAATACATGAAGTTTTTGAAATCAGTTGTAAGAAACCCTTCTATGAGAAAGTTTTGTTGACTGGAAAATAAGACAATAAGAAGAGAACAGAAGGCTGGCTATAGGGAACCAAAAGACAAAGGATTTCTCTTGAAGGAGGACAGGCCCTTTATTACAATGGACCAACACTATTTGATTATTTTAAAAAAATTAAGGCTGTTTGGGAACAATGCACTCAGAAGTTACTTTCAAGATTGTTTAATATTATAGCAGGGAATATAAAAGAACAACAGATTTTACTGGATAAACAGAAAC
Organism: Ahaetulla prasina; assembly: GCF_028640845.1. Lineage (NCBI taxonomy): Eukaryota > Metazoa > Chordata > Lepidosauria > Squamata > Colubridae > Ahaetulla > Ahaetulla prasina. The sequence continues at coordinate 62,561,073 of NC_080545.1, read as the reverse complement.
TGAGACTGCTTTCAATGTAGATCTGGAGTTAAAAAAGAAAAAGATGTGGTACAAATATAGAATCATAGGGCTGGAAGATACCTCATAGGTCCTCTGGTCCACGCTTGTAACAGTTTTCGTCTTAAAACATAAAGTATGATTCTTGAGAAAATTTACAAAGACTGATCCTGAATACAACTTTATTTTGCTTTGTTTCTATTGCATATCAGATTTTATGTCATGTTATTATATTCCGTTTCAAAGATGTGGCTTTTCAAACCTCATTTTGAATCAAGTTTTAGGTCAATCTGAAAGCCACTGAATTAGGCTAAAATGAATCAGGCCATTGCCTAAATCACTAGATTGTATTTAATCAATTATATAGGTCAATGGACAGTGGTGGGATTCAGCCAGTTCGCACCACTTCGGGAGAACCGGTTGTTAATTTTCTGAGCAGTTTGGTGAACTGGTTTTTGGAAGAAATCATTAGGGAGAGAACCGGTTGTTAAATTATTTGAATCCTACCACTGTCAATGGACATTTTAGGAACCATCTTGAAATCAGCTGTAAATTATAAATTGCAATGAAATACTCTTGCTTCCAGACCCCCTACCTCTTTCTCCATCTGAAGTCCTTCTGCTCTAATATTTCTTTCAAATACTTCTCTTTTCTCTGCTTGCAAGTTAGATTTTCTGTACACCAAGATATAGTCAATGCGACATTTACCATCTCTGAAGTATAGTCCACCGGATTTATTTTTTTCTGGAATATCCTGTAAAGGCAGTAGGTACAGTTGTCAAATAAAAACCCCAAAAAAACCACCAATGGCTTTAACAATTTTGATAAGAAAAGGATTCAGAATAAAATATCTGAAAACTACTACAGAACATATCAATATTCATAACATAGCATAGCATAACAACATAACACTGAAATAAGATTTGTTAAATCACATAAGAATTTTCCATATTATCATGTCATAGGTAGTTATGATCACCATATAGTTGTTCTCCTATTGCAGTTATTTTCTGAGTGTGCCTATTACATGTTTTCAAATTTTCATATTATCTGTCCCAGTGAATGCTCTAACAGACCTTTCTTAAAAATAACTTGGATCCATTATAATTTAATTTTTAACTATTAATGAGTTGCATTCTTCCAAAAAAAGCTGATCCAGAATCTATGGATTCTTTTGGAATTATGATTCTTACTGGAATAGAAGGTAGAAACTATGGTCTGTACATGAACACTTGGAATGCTTGATACAATTGTTTCTGAAAGAAGATGCCCTTGTAACTGTCACTCATGTCCTCATCATCACACATTTGTAATGCACTTTACTTGGGGTTGCCTTTGAAAGAAAAGGCTGCCTTACCTGGGAACTACAACTGATCCAAAATACTACAGCCTAGCTTTGGAAGTAGGCTTCCAGATAGATTTTGAAGTGCTAGTCACTGCCTACAAAACTTTTTATGTCTTTCGTCGTTGATCTGTATGGGATCCCTTCCTCTGAATAGAATCTTCCAAGTGGCATATTCTATTTAGGAACACTTATTAATTGTTCCTTCTGCATAGATACATTAGGAGATGGTAATACAGAGGCAAGCACGTCTGATATCCTTTAGAATTCTTTTTCCATGAAGATACAATGGCTCCCTCCATATTTGTTTCAGAAACAAGTATATATTATTGTTTATAGTGTCTTCAGAAGATAAAATGAATGCTGATTTTTATTTTGTTCCTGGATGTTATGGCTTTTATGATTGGAGGTGATTATTCTGCATATAAATAGTTTTAAATAAATAAATAATTTGTCATTCCATGTACTGTTTTAATATGCTTGTTTGACTTTCTGTCACTCTTATATTTTCCACATAAGAGTGAGCTGTTAGAGGAATCCCGCGGTGTAATTTAGCAAAATAATCTGCAAAATAAAAGAATGATGAAAACACTGTGATTTTATAGTATACTGAACATACTGCTCTATCTGGAAAGTAAACTGAGAAGTAGTTCAGAGCCACCTAAAGGAAATCCATAAATAAAATATTTGTATGAAATGTCTTACCTCTTCAATAGATTCCAATCTGCTAGTATCATCTGAAGTACTAGTCAATTTTCCATGGTGAAGCAAAGACTCATCATCTTTGGAAGAGTTTGTTATTTCTTCTAATTCATCAAAGATAATATTGACATCCTTAGCTACTAAAAAGTAATGACAAAGAATTAAAACATTAGTGCTTTAAATAATAAAAGTATCTTTTCAAAACAGGCATGGATGAGCTCAGCACATCTAGTAGGAACAAGATCATTCTGGCCTCTGCAATAATTATATAATGTAAAATAATTATGTAATGTGTATCTATTATAACATAATTTATTTATTTAGCGTATGGCATCTACAGAAGTTGCGCAATCACTGATATACAAATACTGGTATAAGTTTAAATAAGGCATCAGCAAGGTGTATGTACATATGTATATATTTGTTTTCTGAGGTTTTCGTGGGTGTTTGTATGTAGGTCTTTGGTTATTCAGGTTTTCTCCCGCGTAAAATTAGAAGTGTCTTGGCGACGTTTCAACAAAGTCTCATTCGTCATCTTCAGGCTTCAGCTTCGTGCTTCTGGGTGCAATTGCTCCCAGAAGCACGAAGCTGAAGCCTGAAGATGACGAATGAGACTTCGTCGAAACGTCGCCAAGACACTTCCAATTTTACGCGGGAGAAAACCCGAATAACCAAAGACCTACATATGTATATATATATATATATATGTGTGTGTATATGTATATATATAGAATAGAATAGAATTTTTTATTGGCCAAGTGTGATTGGACACACAAGGAATTTGTCTTGATGCATATGCTCTCAGTGTACATATGTATGTATATGTGTGTGTGTGTGTGTGTGTGTGTGTGTGTGTATATATATATATATATATATATATATATATATATATTTTCTGAGGTTTTCACGGGTGTTTGTATATAGGTCTTTGGTTGCTCTGATTGGATGGGGGTTTTTCTGTGCTCTGATTGGCTGGGGGTGTGTCCTGTGTTGGTGGGGGCTTGGTTGTGCTCAGTCTAGTCTGTGCTGCAGGGGGATTTGAGCTGGTGAGCTGCATAGCTGATGTTTGGCTTTGTGGTCGTGCTACATCTTCATAGTGGGTGTCAGTCTGCTGCATGAATGGATTGGAGGGGTTTGAAATGGCTAATGTTGCAGCTGCGGTCTGGCTTCTGGTCCTTGGTCGTGCTTCATGATCAGTGTGGGTTTGGGTCTGCTTTCTGGGTGGATGTGCGGTGGTGACATCCTGTGTGGACCTTGTGAGTGTGGGTCTGGTGTCATTCCTCGTGTTAGGGACTCGTTTGACAAAAATTTCCTGAGAGGACATTCTCAAACTATATCTATTATCTTTGTTCTGGTGCATCACAAACACACTGTAGGTTCAGATTATAACAGATCACGTTATATGAATAAGCAGAGCATCTCCTAAATGGCAGTGATTAATACATACATGTTCTGTGTTTGAACTACAGTCCAGTTTTTAAACTCATGGTAAATATTAGCACCCATTTAACTTCTTAACATTTGACTGGAATTCTAATTCTAATTTGATAAAATAAAATAAATTTGGTAAAATAATGTCTATTATTCATTTTTATATCCACTCTACAAAATCTAATTATTTTCTAAAAGATGTAAACCTATTTTCTTAAGAAAAATTTAAAGCTGTATCCCAAAATATTGTCAAAGTTTTATATTTGGCTAAGAAATACCTTCTATTGATTTTGTTTAAATGATGTAATAATATTTCAATTTATTTTTCATTCATGAAAGAAACAAAAAACAAGCAAATACCGGTAAATGATAAATATCTTATTTGTATTATCAAGTTGAGTTTGCTACATTTGTAAACCTTTTCATTCCCATCTCCAGGTAATCTGCTTCAAATTTATTCATGCATATGCAATAGCTGCAATAAAAATGCCAGCTTGGAGTGTTATGTATTGTATATGTACCAACATCATTAGTTTAGAAAAGTGAAAAATCAGTCTTGTATAAAGACAGATACATATATTGTAGTCATACACATATACTATAGATATTTAAAATATACATGTTATATATATATATATATATATTTGTTTTCTGAGGTTTTCGCGGGTGTTTGTATGTAGGTCTTTGGTTGCTCTGATTGGATGGGGTTTTTCTGTGCTCTGATTGGCTGGGGGTGTGTCCTGTGTTGGTGGGGGCTTGGTTGTGCTCAGTCTAGTCTGTGCTGCAGGGGGATTTGAGCTGGTGAGCTGCATAGCTGATGTTTGGCTTTGTGGTCGTGCTACATCTTCATAGTGGGTGTCAGTCTGCTGCATGAATGGATTGGAGGGGTTTGAAATGGCTAATGTTGTAGCTGCGGTCTGGCTTCTGGTCCTGGTCGTGCTTCATGATCAGTGTGGGTTTGGGTCTGCTTCCTGGGTGGATGTGCGGTGGTGACATCCTGTGTGGACCTTGTGAGTGTGGGTCTGGTGTCATTCCTCGTGTTAGGGACTCGTTTGACAAAAATTTCCTGAGAGGACATTCTCAAACTATATCTATTATCTTTGTTCTGGTGCATCACAAACACACTGTAGGTTCAGATTATAACAGATCACGTTATATGAATAAGCAGAGCATCTCCTAAATGGCAGTGATTAATACATACATGTTATATATATATATAGTGCTTTTCTGTCGAAGCACCTGGACTGTCCCAATGTGGGAGGGAGCATACTCCTTCCCTTTCGCCTTTCAGCTCCAATCCAGGAGCCCTCAAGCAGTCACATTCACGACAAACCATTTTATACATTTTATTTCTTTATCAGCATACACACACACAGAGGTGGAACATACTCCTAATGAATAAAAGTCAGGTCTAGTCCTTTTATTTACATTCAGGGATATATATCTACTGGAATTCATGTGCCAGTATCAGGTAAATATTTAGTCCCGAGGACTATTCTATTTTTTAAAATGACTAGTTTTATAATGTAAAGGATTTTTTTTACATTGTTAAACAATAGCTATAGCAATAAGAACATAATAATTGTATAAACAGAAAAGAGCAAATGTCTTTTGAAATTATATAAAAATAATAAATAATTAATAATGAACATAAATTAATATTGCAAATCACAAAATTAAAAGGAAAGAGGAAGAGAGAGTAAAAAATGCATACTATAGATAATTGATCAAATGACTCATAAATCCTCTTCATAATTATCTCTTGACAAACTAGCATACTATTTCACTTCACCACTGTGTATTAAGGATCCATAGTTAGATATCTTGGTAACTTGGAAATATAAGAAAAGATGTATGTTTCTTTGCTAATCAACAATCTAAGGTCAAGCTGATAATTTTTAGAATTTCAAAGCAAAAGCAAAAGCCAAGCCTCTGTTTCAAGTTTTTTGTTTTGGCTCCCATAGCAACCCTTTATGGAATGTTCTCTGAGGGGATTCAACGTATAGGAAGCAAACTTTTTTGTTGTAGTAACTGCATTTTAAGATCAGGAGAGACTATTTGTAGCATTTTTAAAATAATAGTTCTTACTGCTTTTAAAATAATAACAAAAAGAAATACAAAGGGATTATTATATAGAGAACTGTAATTATTTATTTTTGTAATGACATTATGCACTATATTTTTATTTATTTTCTTCTGTTGTATTTTTCTTCACTTATTTTTAATTACTTGTTCTGTATTTTTCTTTGATAATGTATGCATCTTTTCATTTTATTAGTTTACTATTTTTAAAACATCTTGCCACTTTATCAATATTTGCAAAAACAAGGTATTCAAGCTTGTTCTACTTGAGCTCAGGAAAAATGGGAATTATGACAGATCCTATGAAGTTGCCTGAGGTATGGCCTAGCATGGCTATCTGGGAAGGCTTGATCCATAGGTAATGGCTTGTTTCAACAACAACTTTTTTAGATAAACTAGAAGGGCTGAATTCAGATATAATACTTAACTATAAGCAAGCAAACTACATTATCAGTTAGTGTGACATCCAATAATAATGGCTTTGTGTTTCAATACAGAATAAGCAGAGATATATATTTAATGGATTTCTCTTTAAGCTGAAGACTTCCAACAATTAAGTATAATAAATAATTATATTATTTATAACAGCAGAAGAAGTAGTTTATATTGAAGAGTAAATGTCTTTAGTACACATGCATCATGGTCTAATGGACTTTATAGCTATAATAAAGATTTAACAAAATAAATGTTACTTATTTTTTGTCTACTAAGAAAAAGTTTAATAACAGCAGCCTATGGCATAAAAATCTGGTCCCTGTTTTCTAGAACCATGTAATAACAATAGGAAGATATAAAGAAGGTAACAAAATAATTTCTACAACCCTCACCTTATGAAAGAACACAAATGTCTCAATTTAATACTTTACTTTAAAATATATTGAGATGGAGTATATACTATGGTATTTTCCTTCATCATGCTAGAAGTAAGTTTACTCAAATTCATTGACAGCAAGTTCAGAAGAAACAAAATAAAATATCATTTAACAGGATGCATAACTGATGCATTGAATCCACTGATACCGGAATCAGGAATCAGTATCTTATGATTCTTGATGAAGGTATCTTTTCTTTTATGTACACTGAAAGCATATGCACCAAGACAAATTCCTTGTGTGTCCAATCACATTTGGCCAATAAAAAATATATATTCTATTCTATTCTATTCTATTCTATTCTATTCTATTCTATTCTAATGGCTACCAGCTTGAATAGCAATAACATCATGAAAAAGATGTTATCAAAAGTTATAACGATTTGACTAATTGAAACTAAGCTGTTGGCATTAGTGGACATGATCTCTTGAAGCCTGTTCTCAACTTCTACTCCCTATGGAAGTCATTATGCTGTAGCTTCAAAAGGCCTGGATGAAGTAGATTACCTCGATCCCTTTCATCAGGTTTTAGACCTAGGCACAGCATTGGCTGCATCTGTTAATGACCTGTGAAGGGACCTTGATGGATGTGATGTGCCAGTTGAGCCCATTTCCAGATGGGGAAACCCTGCTGACAGTCATTCATGCCTTTGTCACCTCACAATTGGATCACTGCAATATAGGAGCTGTCCTTGATGACTACTTGGAAACTTCAGCATGGATAATTAAGAGCATAATTCAATGGGTCCATGTGATTACTTTGTAAATTGCAGTGATTACAGTCCACTTTATGGATCCAGTTCTAGGTGTTGGTTCAATGAAGCAGAGCCAAGCTACTCATCTACATCTATCTACTCATCTACAATTATTTCTGTCCATAAAGTAAGAATGGATAGGGTTGGCATGTTCCATTCCTTAGGCAATGCCATCTCTGTGAAGCAGGAGACATGCCTTCTCTATTGTCCTAGTGGCCTTTGGAACAACACTCCTCTGAGATTTGTCTGGTTCTGAGGTGCCTGCTTATCTTTCAGAAGCTATTAAAGTTCTGATTACTTTTTCAAGCACTGGTTCTGGTAAAGATCTGACTCATTGGATTTTTTTTTCACACGTTTGTGTTTCCAGTTTAGTTTATTTTTTTATGCTTAGAAGATAAGGTGGGAGGCCGGTCACCTATTCAGGTATCTTACCTCTAGAAGTCTTTTCCAGACATTCATTTTTCATCAAACTTAAATATAAGAAGTTACCTTCAATTCTCGTAATTATAACCACTCTAGCTCATTCTTCAAATCACATATATGAACACATATTATATAACTAAGACTCACAAAATAACTTACTTTCTTGTATTGCATTAAGAATCTCTGAAAAGTCCACATGTGTCTTCTGAGCATCAGGCCTTATTGGTATTGGTATTTCCAATTCACAACCATGATATTGCTCTCTTCTATCTAAAGTAATTGAAGAGAATTAGGGGGAGTTTGCAAAAATTTTGTAGTGACTGCAACAGCAATGAATGGAAAAGATACCATAGCAGCAACTACTATTGCGTATTTATTTTTGTGTATATAATAGTGAAGGGAAATATCAGCCAAACAACAATCAAATTACAATGTATTTCTCACTCCTGGAAGCATACACGAATTAAAACAACATGTGAAATTAAGTCATGATACAAATGTTATGATTATCAACTTGTGTAATAATATATTTTGTTGGAATTTCTTTGAAGTAATTGAAGTACTAACATACATGTTATTATTTTCCTTCCTTACCTCTCCATAGACATTTGTTCTCACTGGCTACTTAGAAAGTGAAAAAATATTTGACTAACTCAGGGGTGAAATAATATCGGTTTGCTCCAGTTCGGGGGAACCGGTAGTGATAAAAACTACCGATTCGGTTGAACTGGTAGCAAAAAAAAAAGTTACCGATTTTGTTGAACTGGCAGTTTATTTTATTTATTTATTTATTTTTATTTTTTTATTACTTTTTTCCAACAAACAAAAAAAGAAAATACATTATTACACTGGCAGTTTAAAAAGCTACTGGTTCAGGTGAACCAGTAGTTTAAAAAAAGCTATCGGTTCCTGCGAACTGATATTTCCAACAATCAGCTGTGCAGTGGGGTTTAGCTTTGCTAGAAAGCAGGAAAGCATGCGTGCGTATGCAGCACGCACCAAAAGGAGGCTTGGGAAGATAAGTAGAACAGTGGGGGGGATCAGCTGTGCAGTGCAGTTTAGCTTTGCTAGAAAGCAGGAAATCCTTCTTTCTAACAAAGCTAAATCATGCGGCCACAGCTGATCCCCCCCTCGCTTCACTTACCTTCCCAAGCCTCCTTTTGGTGCATACTGCGCATGTGCACGCAGAGCATGCATTTGGTGTGCACTGCGCATGCAGCACACATTTGGCGCATAGTGCGCATGTGCGGCCAGCAAATTGGTAGCAAACCGGTTTGGATTTCACCACTAGACTAACTGCATTTGCAAATTAAATTGCTGTTTCAAAGCACATCCCTTTAGCCAGGGAATGTTGTTTAGTTTTTGTTTGCCAAAAGTATACAAAATGTAGCATTACAATATACAGTACAGAAATTATTTTTAACCAGTAAAAATTGTACTACTTAACAACATTTTACAAAACGTAACAGAGGCTAAATTATCAATTTTCCAAAATTTATTATTGATAAATCATCTTTTCACATGTGCAGTTTTAACAATTTATGTTAAAAACAGTTACATCTGCACATATACAGCAAAATCAAATAAATGTAATCAGGATCTAAATTAGTCATAAATACGTTGCCTGCCAAAGCTCTGGAAACTGAAGACTGATATATTCCTAATATATAGTTGTAGCAGAGAAAGCTAGCATCAACCTGGCGTCTATGTTTATGATATATAATGACACAAGCATAATGTCATCACACAAATGCTGCTATGCATACTTTGCAAGTATGTCATAATGATGTTTGTGTGATGACAACATTATATGTGTTTGATTTCCTTGCCAATGCTATCTATCTGATTCCAGTTTTCTCATTTTTTGGGGGGTACAGAGCCTGAATCTTAGGATCAATCAGACAAAATCTGTATTTTGTTCTCGTTTCTATGAGAACTTTAAACCAAGACTTCCTGGTGACAAAAAAACTTCTAACTTCCTCTCCTTCCCAGCTCCCCCCTCTCTCTCTCATTGAAGGAGGGCAGGAGCTCAGAATTATGATGTAAGACTCTTCATGTTCTGATAGGCCATTCATTTAAGAGTCAAGAATTAACTTGAAGGGTCCTGGATCTTCTACCTTTCTGCCTTTACAGTAAAACTAGGGGAGTGAAACTGAAGGTCTAAGGGTTCCAGATTCAGAGAAGCTTTTCAGAAGTTTAGAATTCTTATTTTAAACATAAATCATAATAAAGCTTTGGCATTTGCATTTTATATTCTCCCCATTAAGTGATCTATATTCCATGAAGCATTATGAGAATTCATTTTGTGATTGCAAAATTCTGTATAATTGGGCTTATAAATTGTATCACAAATACAATTTATACTAATGTACTAATACTTGTATAAAATGTACAAGTGCCCTGGGAAATTAAGACAAACTAATACAGTCAAAAGTGGACCGTCACCCCCTTCCACTAGCAGTATGTATAAATATAATACCGAGCCCAACATTAGGTCTACCAGATTAAGGTTGCAAAAATGTTTATTTATTTATTTATTTATTTATTTGTCACAACATCATATAAAAAGATTATATAGTATATAAACATATATATGAGTAAATATAAGGAGGTATAAGCAAATATATATATATATATATAGGAAGGAGAAAAGAAAATATGCTCGGCTACTAGGGATAGCAGAAAAACGTGGCCCCAACAGTCAAGTATAATAAATAATTATAAATTATAACAATGAAGTATGATTAATAATTTCCTTAGGATAAGTAGCAGAAAAATTTTAGCACAGAAAATACTGAGGGTTAAATGTCTTTCCACCTGTACCATGTTCTACTAGACTCCATAGCTACAAGAACAAAACTAAAAAAGAGAAATTTAGTTATATATTTTTTGTGTATTAAGAAAATAAAAGCAAATAAAAATAGCCTATGAAATTAAAAAATGATTTTAGCTCTAGTAACAGTTTTTCTAAAATGATGTCCCAGCATTAGGAAGAGGTAAATCTGGTAACAAAATAATAATTTAACCCCTACTTTATAAAAGAAAGCAAAGTGTCTCATTTTAGCAAGAGAAATATTGGACATGTATTTAATTTATATTGGAAATATAAATTAAAAACACACTGAGAAAGAACATATATTTTTTTCTTCATGCTAGAAATCATTTTGTTCAATTAAATTGATTTGCAGGAGGTTCAAAAGAAATGAAAGGAAGTATTATTTCATAGATTGTGTAATTGATATATTGAATTTATTGATACTGGATTCACTACTGGTAATAGCCATTAGTTCAGAGTGTAGTAAAATCATAAAAGAGATGTACATCAACAGCTATGACAATATTGGCTGCTCGAAATTTAATCTTTCAGTATTAAGTGCAAGCAGATACATAGGATGAGAGGCAGCTATCACTTTCATTGTTACTGTGCCTGTTATCTTAAGACATTAGGGCTTTCTAAAGGAAAACTCTATAGCAGGGGTGGGCAATTAATTTTTATCAGGGGCCGCATGAGAAGCCTGAATTGTGTCAGAGGGCCACCAACTTTCTTTCATTGTAAAATACTTAAATTAAATATTTTGAATAGCTGGTACTGATAATCAGAAGAATAAAGCACTCTGTAAATATGTATATTAGGTTATGTGAAACTGTGGTCTATTGGTTAAATAAGAAAAACAATTATTGAACCAGTCCATCGGAAAACGCCTTACTTTTTCTGGCGATTTTGTGAGAAATGACATAACTTGTCCTGACGGCTGCATCTCTGGGAGTGTGAAGTTTAGTGAAAAATCCTTGTTGGGTTTGTAGTTTTGCAAGCAATGCATCAGACTCCCTTGCACGCTCTTCACCAGACAGATTTCTGTATTTATCTTCATGCTTGGTGGTGTAGTGGCGATTCAAATTATATTCTTTAAACACAGCAACCTGTGTACCACAGACTAAGCACACTGCTTTGCCTTTAATTTCTGTAAAGAAATATTTGGAAGTCCATGTTTTGTTGAAAATACGGCATTCGTTATCAACTTTTCTTTTTTTGGGGTGTGCCGACATCTTGGGGATAACCTGGCGAACAGCATCACCTTCACTCACACACGTGTATACGCGAGTGAAGGTGCTACGTCTACGACGTGCATACGTAGCGACGTAACGCTTTTCAAAATAAAATTTCAAAATAAAAGTTAAAAAAAAAGTTTAATTTATGGTGTTTATGATTGGCCTCACGCGGGCCGGACAGGGACGTACAAAGGGCCGGATGTGGCCCGCGGGCCTTAATTTGCCCAGGTCTGCTCTATAGATAATGTATTGCAGTTGCTAAATAGATTAATTGATGTTATTTTAATTTATATTGAAAAATTAATAAATTATTTTTGTATAATTTTCACTGCAAGAAATATTCTTCATTATTCATAAACAGTTTATGATAACAATTCAATAGCTATTGAAAAATGAAAAAGAAAGAACTTTTGATCTGACTCAGTTACAAAATGATGTAACTCAGTCACATTCATATTTTATTATTAGTTATTAGCAGTTGTTATGAGCAGTTCTATTTGTTGGGAGTGTTCAAAACATGCTGCCCTTTAATAATTTTTACTTTTTAGAAGTGTTGCATTATAGAATTATCACTGTTTTGCATATGATGTGGACATAGGATGAGAAATAGTTAATTGTTAAAAACAAAGAAATATACTTTTTTGAGTAAGATAAACTATAGCAATATTTTGAACAGGCATTCCATCCAAATGCTGAATCCAAATGTTTTCCACACTGAAGCTAGCATACTTTACATATTTAGATGCACAACTAAAATATGCTTCCTGACAACTGCATACTTGACTTTCCAGCATTCTTACAGCAATGTTTATTCCCAGCCAAACTTTCAACACAGTTGAAAATGCACATTTTGCCAAATCGGCTAAATAAGGCAACATTTTCTTTTCTTTTTCTTTCTCCTTTACAGTTCATACCAGCAGCATATCTCATAGCAATTGGAGACGTGGATTCCCTCCAGGGCTTTAACCCCCATTACCTCTATGCAAGATTTGGGCAATGGGAATGCTGCCTACATTCTTAAATTAAATATCTTTCATATTTGATGTTTCAAATCATAATTGTGACAGAGGAGAATATTTGCACATTGAAATGAGGGGTTCTTGGTACTCTCGAAGCTTGGTTGTTTTCTTGTAGATTTTTTTATTATCCAAACTAGGTAATATTATCAGTGCAATAATTTGGGTAACGAAATGTCAGCAAGAAAATAGAGAGCACCAAAAACTCCTCAATCATAATAGCATTATGGAATATGTCAAAGTTGAATGAAATCAGCAGGCAAAGCTGACCCTTCTTCCAGGTTTGATCTAAGTATGTTCAAGGTCTTTTCAATAAACCAGTTGAGCTTAAGATCTTTCCCCTTCTCCTTATCCCTTATGGGCACCATTATGAAAATGTCATAGAAAATAAAGGATTTCCAGTTCTAACATATAGTTCTGAAAGATGGACCATCCAAAGGCTATTTTTTAAAAAAAATGCCTTTGGACTATGGTACTGTAGAAAACAGTTGAGAATACATTGGACAAAAAGCGTGAATAATTGAATATTAAATGAAGTAAAACCAGACCAATCAACAGAAATACTAATTATGAAGCTAAAACTTATACATTTAGGGAACCTAATGTGCAGGGAAGTAAGAGTCATTGGAGAAGATTCTTGGGAAAATCCAGGGCAGTTGAAAAAGAGATTGATAGAATAGTATCAATGATGACCAAAGCATGAATGTACAAGAGCTCAAAGAAGTAGTTACTGACAAACAATCCTTGCGAAATGATGCCCATTAGGTTATTATGAGTCAGAAACAACCGAACAATGGCAAATGTATAACTGGCTAAAATGCCAAAAGAATCTGTATAAAAGGGTTATAGGAAATTAAAATTTGGCATAAAGGGAGTATTTTCCCCCTAACTCTTATACATTGTAGGATGGGGTGAGACTACATGCATGAAAAAGGTGAAATTATAGGCCATTATTTAGGCAGACAACTTAGAACATGTCAGAAAGATAAGGGCAATGGCATTTATGAGGATTTTTTTCTTTCTTCCACTGAAGCCAAAATCACAGAAAATGTAATATAAATATTAAATAGGTAACCTATAGGAAGTAAATAGTAGCAAAAGAACTAAATATTCAGCATTTCTATACAAACATCAGGGAAAAAAACTCCAGGAGGAAAGAAATTATTATCATTTTCTGTAATTATGACTGGAAACCAGGGGTGAAATCCAGCAGGTTCTGACAGGTTCTGGAGTACCAGTAGTGGAAATTTTGAGCAGTTCAGAGAACCGGCAAATATCACCTCTGGCTAGCCCCAGAGTGGGGAGGAAATTGAGATTTTTTAGTATCCTTCTCCAGCCACACCCACCAAGCCACAACATGCCCACCAAGCCACGCCCACAGAACCGGTAGTAAAAAAATTTAGATTTCACCACTGCTAGAAACTACCATTTATGAAACAAAATTTTCTCACTATCCCTTACTATCCCTCATGTCAGTCTAAAATTCAGAAGGTCACAAATTTGATCTAATTGGAACAACATTTGTAACTCAGGTGAAATCAAGGAGAGAGAGAATTCCTTGAAGCCTAGTTTTCCACCAATAAGTCAATAAACAGACTGTTGTGACTCCAGCCCCCGAGCCTGTCCTCATGGAGGAGGATGACTCTGAGAGTGATGGGGAGGAGCCCACAAGGCCTCCCTCTCCCGGACTCTCCTCCTCCCTGGCACCGCTTTAGGTTCCAGCTGCAGGCCAGGAGGAGGAGCTGACAAGGCCTCCCTCTGCCGGATCCCCCCTCCTCCCTGGCAACGCCTCAGGCTCCAGCTGCAGAGGATCAATCTTGGAATGACCCGAGGCAGCGACGAAAAGATAAGCATGCGCAGCAAAGGAAGAGGTGTGGCAGGCTCAGAGATTGCTGAGTCACTTAGCCACACCCCACAGGGGATAAAAGCAGGTGGAGTTGCCATCTGGCCCTTGTGACGGACAAAAAGCTACCAAGTGTGAACTGCAGATCGGTCGTTTGGGAGTTTAAAGGCCTGGACTGTGCAAAGGATTTTTCTGTGAGCTCTTGGCAATGGATGTTGGACACGTGGGCTTCTGTCTCCGTAAGAGATAAAGAACTCGGAATTTGGCAGGCCTTTGCACTGTTGCTGCCAAATCTGTCATCCACTACAGAAAGTCAGGTCTGTTGTAAATATAAAGGACTGTGGGACACGCATCTCGGCGTCTTCTCTGTGAGGCGGAGAGGGGGACAGAACACAGACACATTGACATTGACCCAGTCTACTAATTGCTGAGAACAAAAGAACTTCCATCAACCATGATCCTGAAGGTAGCATTTAAAAAATGAACAATCAGGCACCCCACTAACACAGCAACAAAATTATAACCCGTGGTCTCAAAAGAAATCAGACCACATCTCAGATGCACCCAGTTAAACAACTCTAATCCTAATCTGCATCACACAGATAGTACTTAATGTTATCCCAGCAACAACAGCCAGCCAATCAAACAGTCCAAAACCAGATCATGACTCACAAATATCCAAACAAACAATCTTCAGACTAATTTGCATCTCATAAAAGGTATTTAAAGACCTGAGTTCTAACAGATGAGCACAATTCAAAACACACTGACAATGTCTCCTCAAATGGTGATAAAACATCTGCAATCAAATTGCCAAGCTCGGAGCTCAAACCAACAGCCTAATTACCAACCCAAGCTACTAATATTCAAACACATTTCAAAACTTCCTTATGTCTAGCCTCCTCTTCCCAGTTTGGTACTGATGATAAATGTAATGTTTAAAAATAAATGTATGAGTTATTGGAAACAGGATTATGAGATTTCAGGAGTTTCAGATTTAGATTTAACCTGATTTTGGACAAGGCTCATTTTGATTCAGAAATTTGTTGGATGAATGCAAAACATACTTCTAGAAAATACCACATGCTTCATAAGTAAAGGTAGCTAGAACCACTATCCCCTTCACAAATTTAGAAATGTATAAATACTGAAACTATGATTTTAATACTTAAAACCAAATTTTAAAACAGCCTTATTTATAGTTCTAATTCATTGCCCTCTGTTGTGAAATCATGTCCTTTAATGTCTTTAATCATTTTGAAACTTTAGATTAAATCACACTATGAGCCCTTCCTAGGCCAAATGGCTACTTATAAATACTGTTAATGTTTTTATGCCTCTTGGCTACATCTTCAACTGGCTCTGCATGCCTGGTAGTCATCAATCAACTGGACAATAATCACAGAGTTAAGTGATACAACGAAGATAGGCAATGTTCTTTACTTATTTGAACCTATATAGATACACCTGGGTATATGAGGATATGATTTAAGTTATTCTTACATAGATTTAAAACATTAGACTGTGGTGACTCTTTAACAATTGCACAACAATTGGATGCTTATGAATATTTTGACTGTCAGTAATTTGAAAGTAATCTTGAAAGAAAAAATAAAAATAAATGCTCTTGCTTCTCAAGAACTCAGAATCACCAGAAAGACCAATGATATTTCAAAAAAAGATTCCCAGAAGCTACTCTTGTCCTCATTGGTGTGAAAATCCTTTTGATACATGTTTGAAGTACATGTTTCCTGAGTAACAAGCAATTATATTCATAAATTAGATTAATGTGAATTTACTGTATATTTCAAACATAATATACAGATAAATTTACAATTATCTAATTTGTTTGTATTCAGAGAAGAAATATAGCTATTTTGGCATGGCTTTTTTAAAATACAAAAATGGGCATAACAATACTGGATGATGATAATAGAGTATCTTAGAAACAAAATGAAATATTTCAGTTTCTCTAAGATCTTCCAACCATCTCTGTTCCTGCTCTCCTTATCAATCATTGCAAATAACTGTAGTTTTTTTAAAAAAAGAAAATCAATCTATTAATCGATCTAGAGATTAATTTTATGGAGGTTGATAGATATTCTAAACACAGTATTTCAAAGCAGGGATAATTTTTGTAAAGCAGTTAGGAAAACAATAGAACTAAATACCTGTGTGATGAGAAATTGGTGATATAACAAATCCAGAAGAGGAAGCTTCCATGTTTATTGAGTTTCTAACTTGTGGAAATGAAGAATGCCTAACCACAGATGAATGTTGTAATAGCCAATTATTTGCTGTACTTCTCCTGTGGTAGACCCGTGTACAATTTTCAGCCCCATGAATACACAAGCTTTTACCTACCAAAAAGGAAAAGATAAAAGTTTATAGGAGGCAAAGTTCAAACAACTAGTACAAATTTTAGTTAGAATCTAAAATGAAACATTGAAAGAAATGTCTAAATTTTACGCTAATCTGGATTCATATTTTAAATCTGAACATTTCCAGTTTTGAGAATTATTGTTGCAATATATTAAGTAGGTATACTTAAGAATCACCTTTTTATGAAGGCTCTTAAAGTACTTCCAGATTAATAGTTCCTAACAGTACCAAGTAATGTGCTCTCTTCAGTATGAAAAAAGGGGGATGGGAAACTGGCAAAATAACAATAGAGTTTATTTGCTGCTAATAAAATTCTCACATCTATGCAATGTCTTTTTATATCTTATGATTACCCTCTTAGTGATTTTAAAAGATGGTAGAGGAATAATTTATCTATATTAGAGGAAAGGTCCTGAAAAGGAGCAGATGAACTTCATTAGTAACTTTCTGTTTTACCTTCAAAACTAAATCACTGTGTCAGTGTATTTACTCTCCTTATTTATAACCATAGTTATCAAATCAAATTTATTGTAATAATTAAAAAATAATTAAAAATAATTAAAAAATCAAGATAGATATGTATCCCTTCCTCTCCAATTCTGATTTCAAAATGTCTTCCTGAATAAAATTAAGTTCTACCTTATTGATACTATTAGAAATTTATATCATATTTATTCTATTGTTTATTCTATTTATATATCCTATTTATATTCATACACACATACATATTTTTAAAAGATTGATTTGAATAGCCAATGATAAAATGTCACTTCTTTAAAAAAAACAGCATCACAGTAGTTACAGAGGTGAGCTTAGCTTTCCTTTCCACTTTATGATATTTTTATTCAGGGACAAATGTGTTTCAACTCTTGAATGAATTCAGCAGCTTGGATGAAAATACTTTTAATTTATCTAAAGCATTCTAATGCTCTGAGGAAAAATGTCAAACTATTCTGATTGTATAGTGGAAACTTTACAATATTTCTTAAGGGAGTGACGAATTTATAGATGTAAATTAAAAATGGAATTTATGCTTCCATTCATTTTTTATATCAGTCCTTCCCAAAATAAAAATGCTAGATGTCTTTGGCTACAAATTGTATTACTCCCAGTAAATCTCTATGGGTTGAGGAAGCTGGTACTAGCAAACTGATAACAATAGAATCATATGAAGCCTTCAGTTAAAATATTTGCATTGATTAATCTGAGCAAAACTGAGCATTTTGGAAATTATAACAAAACTGGTTCTAATATATTGCTGCCTATGACTAGGGAATAAATAGAAAATATCTGGCTTCATATATTTGGCCTGGGCTTATTTGGTCCATTGAGGAGTTAGAAACTTAGCATCTAAGTGCTTTTCTTTGAAATAACGACAAGCAGATGTTGCTTGGGATTTTAAAAAACTTGAACAAGGCGCCTAAAAAAATTCAACTGTAATGGAATAAAAGGATAGGTGATTTTGTGAACTGGCAATTACTAAGAAAACAGGATGTAAAGGAGAAATTAATGGATAATGACTAAAAAAGGTGAGGGGGAAGGGCCAGTGCTTTTTAAATTTGTACACAGATTATCTTGTTTTAGGGCTGAATGGTAATCAACAGAGATATACACACCTAAAAAAAATTCAAAAATTACCAACCAAAAATTTTAGAGAACCCAAATAGCTCCCTTATGAAGAAAGATTACAGCAATCAAGGCTCTTTAGTTTGAAACAAAGAAGGGTAATAGGAGATACGGTAGAGATATATAAAACATCAATCTCCCCCCACCCTTCCATTCAATTGTGTTGAATTCTTGGAGACTGCCTGGATTGCTCCCTGCTGAAACATGAATACTGGTCAGATTAAATATCTAGTAATGCTGGTAGCTGTTTACTACAGCACTTTCTAAATTATACATAACCTGTCTTAAATACTAATTGACATTGGAAGAAGTTTAGTGTCCCATAGTCCGGGCTTCCCAATGCATACAAATCTCCTTTGTATAACACAAAATGCTGGACCAGATAGGGCTATAACCTGATCCAATAGGGCACCCTTTACATTCTTACTTTTCTAGACTAACTTTAACATCTGTGCAGATTTTTAAATGCCATGCTATCTTTATCATCTTCAAAACATAAATAAATCTTTGTAATATTACAAAATAATATAAAAGGTTATTTAAGTTATGTTTAGTTTTGTAGCCTGTAGAATCCTGTTTGACACCACCACCAAATTTCAGTTGTGCAATAGAATCTTATCATCACAACAACAACAATCATAATAGCTACTCTGAGGAAAAAAATTCATAAAAATTGTAGTGTAAGCTCTAGAATAGGTTTGTTACATAAAAGCGAAGTTAAAGAATTTAACTTTCCTAAAAAGAAATTTGGTCTACAAATCAAGTTTTTTAGCTCATCCCCCTGGAATTAGAGACATTTATCTCTAATTCTAGCATTTATCACATGGGACTTCTGAGTAATATTAATAGGCTTGCCTGATATGCACCTTCTCGTTGGGTGGAGACAGCATCTAGGAATGGGTTGTACTTGTCAGTTCAGTTGAAGGACTGAGTCTGTCAAAGTTGTAAGCCCCACTCCTGTTGCTAGGGCTTCCCAGTTTTTGGCGAAGATGAAGAAACAGACTCAACGTATTGGCAGAGAAGGCTGAAGGCGTCGGCGACAGCCCACTATCTAAGCCATCCTGGAGGAATTCCAGGATATGGGCTATCGAGACCATGAGGGGAAAGATCCCTAAGCATTCACACCAATTACAAAAAGCCCGCAAGATGGTGAAATAAATGCGTTCTGTGGATGGTCTCCGAGAGACCTGAATAGTCCTGATGACCCTGGAGGAGAAACTGTCCCCCCTCAGAGTGCGCCGCTCAAGCGCCAAGCAGTCAGTTGGAGCCACTGAGGTTCTGGGTGGACCAACGCCCCCTGACTGAGCAATGCCACATCGTAAGGGATCCTCCAGGGTGTGACTACCAACAGGATCCTGAGATTGGCAAACAAAGCCCTCCTTGGCCAATGAGGTGCCAGCAGAACGATTTCTGCCCATTTTTCCAGGATCTTCTGAATCACCCTCAGGAGGAAGGGAAGAGGTGAGAAGTCATAAAGGAGCCTGGACGGCCATGGGCTATGAAAAGCATCTACACATTCCACCCCTTGAGTTGGAAACCTGGAATAAAACCTCCGGAGCTGCAAATTCTCCAGAATGACAAACAAGTCCATCTCCAGGGTGCCAAAGTAGTCCGTCAAGTCCCAGAAGAGGGACGGGTGCAGGTGCCACTCTGCGTGGTTGTTGACTTTCTGGCTGAGCCAGTCTGCCTGCACACCCCAGAGATGTTTTCCACTGTCAAGGAGCTCAGATGTTTTTCTGCCCAAAAACCTAGTTTCTTGGCCTCCAACATTAGAGTTCTTGATTTGTTGCCCCAATGGTATATGTGCGTCCTTGTGGCCACATTGTCTTTTAGCACTAAGACCTGTGCCACCTGCGAATGGAGATGCGCCCTCCCAACCGAAAAGGCTGGCATCCTTTGTGAGCACCAGTCGTTGAGGCGTAAAAAAGGCATCTCTTGGAGATGGGTGGTGATCTCCACCACTTGAGGGAGCAGATTACATTGATTGGGACCAGGACCCTGACCGGTGAATTGCTTCTGCCTGCTCTCTGAAAAGGCAAAAGAAACCAATGAAGATCTCTGGGATGGAGATGAGCCCATGGGGTAATGGAGATGGCAGATACCATTTTGCCCAGGGGTTGAGATAACAGGGCCAATGGCACTTTATGTCTCTTTTGACCTTACTAGTTAGGGCCCTGAGACTGTCCTGCTGTTCTTGGGACAAGTACACTTTGTCTTCAATCAAATCTATCACCGCCCCCAAATGGACCAGGCATTTGGAAGAAGTCAAGTGACTCTTCTCTAGGTTAATAGAAAACCCATGGCTAGTGAGGGTCTGGATTGTTAAATGGAGATCCTCTGTCGACTAGTGTCTAGAAGAACACTGAATTAAAATATTATCCAAGTAACATTGGGGACACACCGGTCAGACCCTGAGATGGGCCACCAAGATGGCCAGCACCTTTATTAATGTGCGAGGCGCTGAAGAAAGCCCAAAGGGCAATGCCCTATACTGATAGTGAGTACCTGCATAATAAAATCTAAGATATTTCCTATGGGTGGGAAGAATCGGAATATGCAGTACGCCTCAGTTAAATCAATAGAGGTAAGGAAGTCGCCCTTCCTGACACTAGCAAGAATTGATTGAAGAGACTGCATTTAGAACCTTTTATACAGCAGATATCGGTTCAGTCTTTTAAGATCCAGAATAAGTCTCCACCTCCCACCGCCCCCTCGAGGCCTTGGGAACGAGAAATAAGAGGGAATAGAACCCTTGCCCTATCTGGTTCTCTGGTACCTTTTGGATAGCCCTAATGTCCAGTAGATGTTTCATAGCCAATCCATGAGGGCCTTCTTATTGGTGTCTTTAGATACTGGGCAGCATATAAAAAACCTCGGGGGAGTGGAAAGAAACTCTAGGGATAAGCCAGATTGTACAGTATCTCTAACCCACACGTCCAATGTAATCGCTTCCCATCGGTCGGCAAAGAGAGCCAGTCTGCCTCCAATGGGTGGATTATTAATGCAGTTATCTGTGGCTTCGGAATGAATGACTTCTTCCCCCTCGAAAGGGCCGTTTATTTTGGAAAATCTATTTCTGGCTAGTCTTTCCTGTTGCTCGCACTGTCTCGAGTCAAAGGCCCCTTGGACATGATTACTCGCAGGTCCCCAATCGGTTACCTGAAATTGAGGACGATGGGAGAACAGAGAGTAGTGAAACTTGCCCCAGAGGTGAGAGGTAGGCAACACTTTCCGTTTGTCCTTGGTTTCAACTAATAACGGTTCCAGCGCCTCCCCAAATAACTTGTTCCCTTGCCACTTGTGGCGGGCATCTGCCTGCCAGTTCTTCAGCCAGACAAGGCAGCGAGCCGCCACAGTGAAGGCCATGGTTTTGGAGGCAAATCGGGCTGAGTTCAAGGTAGTGTCGGCGAGAATTGAACCGCAGCTGTGATCTTATTAAGATCTTGCTGCAATCTGGTGTCATCTGCCGGTAGTTTGTCCTGCAACTGCCAAAGCCAAACTAGGGTTGCCCAATTAAAAAACAAAGCCATAGTGGCTGAACAAATAGCCCAGGCTGCTCCCTGGTAAGTCCTCTGAAGTGATTGGTCTGATCGTCTAGCCTCTAACTGTCCTTGGGGTCCCCAGGAATATTGATGGTTGACAATAAGGCTGCAATGGGTGCATCGACCAAAGGAGTCTGGAGTATTTGAACCAGCTCCGGTCCTAATTAAAATAACATTTATCAGCGGTTGTAGGTAGTGGGGTCGATCCTAGAGATGCCCACTGGCACTGAACAACATCCACGAATAGTCAGGGAGAAGGAACAGCGTCCACTGCTTTATCCAGCTCAGAAAAAAGGGGGTCCACCAACTCTTTGGGGTGTGATGTAGATAGCCCCTCTGCAGATGACCCAAGGCGAGCTACATGGCTTTAAAGAGCAGCGATTTAAAAATGGTTGGCAGAAATAGACCAGTGAATGCTGGTTGTTCCAGCCTCAGACCTTCATCATCAGAAAGATCAGAATCACCATGTTCCCCTTCTTCTAAGAGCGATGGACGGCTCTCCTGAGAAGGGGCAGGCGAACCTGGATCCCGAAAGGATTGGAGGCACTCTGGATCCGGTTCTGAGGGCGTGTCAGAAAAGATGGACATACTAGATCCCGCCCTTATGGACTGTTGAAATTCAGCCACAATAGTCTGCTGAATCGCTTTAGTGATAAGGTCCTGAGTGTTGGCAGGTAATGCCAGTGACGGTTCCAAAACAGGTAGCGACCCTTCGGCTGTTAGGGCAAGAGTATCATGGGGATCCTCCCTGGGAGCCAGTCTAGTTGTCCCACTACCCATGGGGGAACAGGAGGTTCATCAATTGAGCCCCATAAGTTAGCTGTGGCAATGGGCAGAGAAAAACCCTGCAAGGAAATTTGATCCTGGGTGCTGCCAGGAGGCTGGTTGCGTTTCTGCATAGCGCCTGATGTGGAAGGATCACTCTGGGATAACCGAGCCGAGGGCTTGTGCTTACTTGCTCTAGCACAAATTTTCTGTAGAACCTGATCTCTGTGCCTTTCATCCTGCTGGGATGCCTTAGAGGCACTATCATGGTGGCATGGTTTAGGGTGACTTTGGTCCATGTCTGCATCTGCTTATGCCTTCCATGGCTCTTGGCATGGAAGCATCTTGTTCTGTCCCCCCTCGCCTCCGTCCGAGCGATGGCTTAATTATCCGGCACTATCAGCTCTGGCAGCAAACTAGCGAGAGTCTGCCAAGTGACTCTGTTATCTCCCTTGATGCCGATGAGTCATCCAGGAACAAACAGTACTTCTGCTCTAGTTAAGCAGTTGATTTGTCTGCTATGAAGAGGCATAGCAGCCTTCGCTGGTTTTATATCCTGTGGGGTGTGGCTCCATGACTCAGCACTTCCTAGGCCTGCCCCACCCCTGCTTCTGTTGTTCCCGCCTCTCCTGCCTACGAAACCTAGGGTCCAGCCAGGCCTGATTGCCATCAGCTGGGTCTGGAGGTATGGCCTGGGGGGGGGAAAGAGTCAGGGGACGGAGGCCTCATTATCTCCTCCACCTGGCCTGCCTCTGGCTCCTGGAGCTGAGCCAGGGAAGCCAGTGATCCCGAGGTAAGTCCTGATGGCCCTTCCCCCTCACTTTCCAAGTCACTTTCTGGCAGGGGGCCCGGCTCGGGGGGCGCAGACACAACACATCTGGTCCACCCATCTCCATTTCTGAGGCATCCATCTTGGCGTTGTCTGATTTCCCGCCTCTCCGGGATTTGAATAACGCCTTAGGGATTGTATGCTGAGGGCTCTGTTCGCCCAAGAAGGTGCTATCCAGTGCCAAACCATCCGTACCACGGTAGGCAGCTGTTGTCTGCTGCAACAAGTTCCTATCACTAACATCGGAATTAATATAAAACAGGTAGGGAGACTGTCAATGGAGCGCAAAGCTCCCAAATCCAATTGCAAGATGTGGACTGCAGCTGTTTAAGCAGGAAATAGGGAAATCCGAGCAATGAGGGCAAGGTCCTTGCTAATGGCCACCAGAGTCCCTGAAGCATAGAGAGAAGACTCAAGCAGACACTCAGAAGTGATAGCTGCGCTCTGCCGCCTGCAGGCACCAACCAGAAAAGAAGCGTGAAGCTCCAAAATGGCAGACTTAGAAATTGCGGCGCTACTTGATGGTGCTTCACCACCCGCAATTGCCAAGGGAGTGCAAAGCTCCTGAAAGGCTGTACAAGGGAGGTCTGACAACCGCGATGTGGCAATCACCCAAAGGGGTTCCGCTGCTCGAGCTGTTAAGGGACCACGAAGTTCCTGAAGACTGGTCTGATTGCCGATGTTATTCAGCCAAAAATGGGAGAGCGAAGCTCCATTAACCAGCTCAAATGTCGGGTGGCGCACAGATCGTGATGGTAAAATCTCGCCTGGACTACTATTCTCGCCTGGACTACTGTAACGCTCTCTACATGGGGCTCCCCTTGAGGTGCACCCGGAGACTTCAGTTAGTTCAGAATGCAGCCGCGCGGGTGATAGGGGAGTCACTCGTGGCTCCCATATAATACCGATCCTGCGTAGGCTGCACTGGCTACCTGTGGTTTTCCGAGTGCACTTCAAGGTGTTGGTTACCACCTTTAAAGCGCTCCATGGCATAGGACCAGGATATCTTCGGGACCGCCTTCTGTTACCACATGCCTCCCACCGGCTGGTACGCTCCCATAGAGAGGGTCTTCTCAGGGTACCGTCAGCCAAACAGTGTAGGCTGGCGACCCCCAGGGGGAGAGCCTTCTCGGTGGGGGCACATACCCTCTGGAATGAGCTTCCCCCAGGACTTCGACAACTTCCTGACCTCTGGACCTTTCGCCGCGAGCTTAAGACATATCTATTCTTCTGAGCAGGACTGGCTTAATAGGGTTTTTAAATATGGATTTTATTGGGGTTTATTTTACATTTTGTATTGTATTTTAAATTTAGGCTATATTGAATAAGTTTTTTAAACAGTATTTTATTGTAATGTATTGTATTATTTTATTTGCCTGTTCACCGCCCTGAGTCCTTCGGGAGAAGGGCAGTATAAAAATTAAATAATAATAATAATAATAATAATAATAATAATAATAATAATAATAATAATAATTATTATTATTATTATTATTATTATTATTATTATTATTATTATTATTATTATTAAAATGGCCACCCGACCAGCTCATTCGAGAGCGCAAAGCTCCTCCAGGCCTCTTTCAAATAAATGGGGAGCACGAAGCTCCACAGTTCAGCCCTCCAGGTGTCTAGGGAGTGCTAGACTCCACAGGGGCTCCGGACGGTTTTGGTCAATGGAAAGCCTGGGGGTGACAGCGCGTGTGCTGTCTGACCTGGGGGTGACAGCGCGTGTGCCAGAAGAGAGGGGTCTGTGTGCCACCTCTGGCACCCGTGCTATAGGTTCGCCATCACGGTACTAGAATCTGATTTCTTAAAAGGAATTTAAATTTTGTCATCCTTACACTCAGGATGCAAAAACAGTATTTTTGCATTTCTATAACACTTACAATTTGCCTTAATTCAAATACTGTAAAATAATCATGGAGACCAAAGTACCAATTAAAAGAACCAATATTGATAACAAAGAATAAAAACTAAAAATGCACATATTAGCTGCTAGCAATATTTTATAAAACAAATAATCTTATTTAAATTTTTTAGCACTAAGCCTATCAGAAATATTTGAGCTGATTTCCTTACTTTCTGTCTCCAAAATCAAAACACATAGCTGCTGCTGCTGCTACATATGCTAAGGGCCAGATTATTTTGATACCACAACTATTTGTTTTCCCAGAAAAATACCTATGTTCACTGAAGATGCAAACAAGCTAGAATTGTTGGCTACATCCTTAATTTCCATGCTGCATTTGTGTCATATAGAGCTGAATGCATTTGCATGGATTTAACCTTTGGGAATACGGCCAAAGAAGAGACACTATTTGCAAAACCTTAATCCTATATGCTTTAATGAATAATTACAATCTCCAATACCAAACTAAGTTCCTCTTGGGCATCCCACAATTTTTTCTTTCACAAAGGAATGTAAGCAAAGTCTCTGAAATTCACACTTGCTTCACTTTCTCTTTCTGCTGATGCCTACTCTGCTTGTTGATGTGCATTGAAAAAGTCCATGCAGTCTTCAGTTATGTTTCCTTATTTGGATAATAAATAGCAGCCTTCCCTCTCATTATACATCTCAACTAGCATTATAAAAACTTACATCTATGATCTAAACCAGGGCTGTCAAACTCACAGCCTGCAGGCCAGATGCATCACACACTGGCCATGCCCATGCTGGGTTTGGCGAAGGGGCAAAAAGTTATGATACATCACGTGATGATGCTGTGATGACACGAGTTTGACACCCTTGATCTAAACCTTAAAAAAGCTTTGTTTTTCATCGTTCTTAGACGAAGCCCCAATATTATTAATTGAGTTGATTGACTTCTGATAATTATGGACTAGCAGTATTTCAATCCCTCCAAATGAAAAAATTTGCATAATTAGCAATTTCCTCAAAACTCTTTTGCAGGAATAGACAACACGCATGCAGCTAATGAGCTGCATGTGGCCACCAAGATCAATTTCTAAAGTCACAAACTCTCTATGGAGAATCCCTTGGGCTAGCCACTTTCTCTCAGTCCTGGAAGGAGGCAATGGCAAACCACTTTTAAAAACCTTGCCAAGGAAACTGCAGGGACTTGTCCACCAGTCTCTGAAAATCAGATAGAATTGAATGGAAGAAAGAAATATATAATATAAAAAAAACCATGGGTGAAATACTACTGGTTCGGACCAGTTCAGCCAAACCGGTAGTGATGGTGGCCGGTGGTTCGGAGAGTCAAGCAGAATTGGATTGATCTGACAGCCAGAAGACATGACGTCTGACTGTTTATAATGTCATTTCAGTTCAAAAAAAGCAGTTTTGTCTGAAAATGCATAATGCTGTTAAAGTGCAAAAATAATTGCTTATGCTAAAATACAACTAACGCTTTATCTATGAAGACAACATCAATACAAATCCCACAATTATTACAAGGGATTTTAAGCATGTTCACTTAAAAAGCAAGTCCCACAAAGATCAATTGATTGTTCTTCAGTGTCTTTAGAATTTTGATTCTAAACTATGAACCAATATAAATTGATTTTTAAAGTAAAACTTGACATCATGCTATTTATTTACAGTGACTTCAGTTTGCTCACTGAATGTAAAACATAGGTTTTTCATTATTTCTATGCAACAATCTATGCAGTCTTCAGGCAACTTGCAGAAAGAATTAACACCATGCTGTGCAGCAAAGCACTACCTCATGTGCTGCGAGAGCTAAAACCTACAGTAGGTCCTCTGAAGCTATCTGTCAATTAAAAGCACCAATACCAATAAATATTTAAATAATACTATTATAGTAACCCCCATTGTTTTTGCTTTTGCTTTCATATTTAATGAAGGCTTATCGCTCAGTGAACGCTGCTACAGATATGGTGTCTGTTATCAGCATGAATCATCATCTCCTTGAGTTTAGGGACTGCACTAGTGTTTTTCTGCCATTGTCAAACAGAGCATTAAACTCTGTGATGGATGTTGTCTTTTTACTTTTTGCATTTCCAACATAAAAATAAAGCTAAAATACCATTGCAAGACAGATTTTATGAAATAAATGCTCTATCCTCATTTCTCACACATTCTTCTAGACCAATGATGGCTAACTTTTTGCCATTGCGTGCCAGGAGCAGGGGGGTCGCAGGGCTGGGGCACATAAAATTATGGGTGTGGGCACGCACGCACGTGACCCCCCTAGAGAGGCTCTGGAGGCTGAGGACAGCAAAAAAGTCACTTCCTGTCCAACCAGAAGTTGGTAAACGGGACATTTCTGGCCTCCGGAGGGCCTCTGGGAGGGTGGGAAAGGCAGTTTTCACCCTCCCCAGACTCATAGAGAGGCTCTGAAGCCAGATGAGAGTGAAAAACAGGCCTTCCCCACCACCACCCAGGCCCTCTAGAGGCAGGAAATAGCCTGTTTCCCTACTTCTGGTGGGTCCAGAAGGCCTGAAAATCAACTGGCCGGTGCACACATGCACGCTGGAGTTGAGCTCGCATGCCCACTGATATGGCTATGCGTGCCACCTGTGGCACACGTGCCATAGGTTCGCCATCACGGTTCTAGAGCTTCTGATGGAAACAGAACCTTAACTGCTTGCTGTTGCTGGATTAAGATCCTATTTCTTTTAGCCTCACTAGCTACCACTTTTCTGTTTTAATTCACTGGACAAAGGCGGCCTTAAGGAAGAAGCTTAAAAGAGGAAGAACTACCACTTTCACTGACATTTGCCATTTTATTCTAGCTTGTAGCTCCTAAAACAACTTGGTGATCAGAGTCTCCTAACAGAGTAAAACTAAAGAATACAAAAACCTGGAGTTGGATTGACACATAGAAATCTAGTTAATCAACATTTTTCTAGAATATAATGTGTGCAATACATACGGAATGAAAGATCTCCATGTGTTGCTGATATTTTTTCATCTTTCTTAACTGTTGGTCAGATATGATGGGGCTCAAGAGAATTGGAGTCCAATAATACTGAAAGACTACAGGTTGTTCCTTTTCTCCAGCCTCACTCCCACCCCTTAAAGCATATAAAACTGTATATTAAGTAGAATCATATTTCTAGAGGCTAGCATTTGAACACTTAAATAATTAAATAAATAATATATACTCAAAGAGCTGAAGTTAGGGTAACAATGTAGCACATAATTCTAGCTTATGTCTAGTACAGGTAGTCTGTACAACCACAATTGAATCCAAAAATTCTGTTAAGTGAGTCAGTTATTTAGTCAATTTTATCCCATTTTATGACCTTTCTTGCCACAATTGTTGAGTGAATCTCTGCAGTTGTTAAGTTAGTAACTTGGTTGTTAAGTGAATCTGGCTTCCCCCATTGATTTTACTTGTCAGATTACAAAAAGTGATCACATGACCCCCAGACACTGCAACCATCATAAATATGAGTTAGTTGCCAAGCATCCGAATTTTGATCATGTGACTATGCAATGATCATAAGTATGAAAAATGGTCATAACTGATACTTTTTTCAGTGTTGTCGTAACTTTGAACAGCAACTGAAAATGAACTATTGTAAGTTGAGGATTGTCTGCACAACTAGACGAAAGCTAGTACTGAACTAGCTGAAGAGTTGTAATGCCTATTTTTATTTGTTTTGTTGCATTATTAATTATATGAGCTGCCCAGAGTCACAAATGTGAGATGAATTGCTATATCAATCAAATAAACAGTGAGTGAAGAGCTGGCTTTATTCAACTGTGCCCATAATAACATTGAACTTCATTTCACAAAACTCAAAAGGAATCACTGTTCATAAATATGATCAAATAATAAAATAATAAATAATAATGTTCTTTTTTCAATCCACTCATCTGCCTGCCCTGCCAAAGCTTTCTTTAATTTGACGGCTCTTCTCCAATCTGGTGCCCTCCATGCATTTTGGGTCGCTGTTCCCATAATCTCTAGCCATCATGACCCATGTTGTTTAGGGTTAATAGGAATCATAGTTTAACTCATAGATTAATTGTACAGGAGAAGACTTTGTTGTATTCAAATGTAACAAAGGAAGAATCCTCATGGTAGCTGTTAAAAATAGAAACAAGGAGTTTCCTGCTTATATACATATTGCTGCTGTTATACTTATTAGCTAGTTACTACATGCAATAGGAAGAGAACATGTCACAGTAATCAGTTTTCTGTTTTTCAATAAATGGTTATATGATAAATCATTTTGATGATATAAAAATAATTTTATTGCTTTTGACAGGATCCTTTGTTTGGTCTTGACAATCTCCTGCAGGTGTTTCTCTAACTCAATAGTGTTTTAATAAAAGTTATACAAAATAGGCCCTGTAGATGAAATTTTATCTGCTACCATTTTAAGATATCATGTTGATGGATTGTACTAAGTTTCTCTGGGTTTCAATAATGGAATAAAAATATAGTGATACAGAGCAATCCTTTGAATATACATAAAACAGAAATAGTTCACCTTAGCAAAACGCAATTTTCATCCCATGCACTAACTGTGAAGTACGTAAACACATTTCTTGTTGGGACATATAGAACATGCCTGAAGCATAAGAACTAATAAATACACTGAAAATAATACTTTCATACTACACCTAGTATAAATTGGAAATATACTAGCTAAAATTCTACTAACCCTATCAAATAAACTCCAAAGGCTGTTTTATCTACAATTTAGGAACTGTATTTTAGATCCCTATAGTTTAAAATGTGATTTTTCTGAAGTACATGAACATGCACGCTTAAATTTGCCACAACAGTATATTAGAGGAAGTTCCCACTTTTTGTTTTACAAAATTGTTACATGCTTAACCCCCCCTTCCTACATTAATGTTAAAATTGCTACTGCAATTCAGATTTTAAAACATCTCTAATCCCATTTTTTCAGCCAAAAATCTTTTTCTGAAGGTTCTTAAAAATAAAACACTCTTATATTAAGATTAATAAAACATGTTGCTTCAATGTACATTTGTATTCTATTTACAATTATTCAACAGAAAATGGTTTCCCATTTTACCTGGAATGGCTACGTACGCATGACACCAGGATGAACTTAACCATGACTTTTTCAACCCAACCATTAAAAAAATCTGGAAGAAGGCAGAGGCAAACCCATTTTGTAGTTGAGCCAAGCACATGACTTGGATTATGAATATACTAACCACTAGTTGATGCTAATTAGGAAATATTTACTTTTACCAAACAGTACAGGGTAACTACTAAGTCCCCACAGTACAAATCCAAGAGATCACTAAATGGCAGCAAAGGGTTGGTGTTTTCTGTCCCTTTGATATCATTTAGAGATTGAATGTTTGCAACCCAAATCTTGCAACTCTGCCTTCAAGCCTCCAGAGAAAGGAGGGAATCAAATATAAGTAAAATATGGGCAGGCATTTCTTTTTTTAAGGTAAGTATGATGTATGCTATCCAAGCTGGCAGCTGTGGTCTTCTGTGAAGCAGCCAGTAAAATATGACTCTCAGTTGCCCTGGAGCCAATTATGCTGATGAAAGAATGATTCATATGAAACACAATAAATACATTTGACAGAAAGCACATGGATTTCTATCAACATATCTTTGACCCAAGTACTGCACATTAAACTCATAATACCTGAAATAAAGTCCTGGTTTTTATTTTGTGGCACTTTGAGGATTTAATATTGTTTATGATAAATGATCTCATTGAAATTGTTAATACACAGTGGAAAAATACTGTGATATATGATTTCATAGTAAATTATGTACAAGTTTTTATTTTTTTAAACAGGAAGTAAGAAGGAAGATGTGAGGGTTTAATATTCCAAAAAGCTACTGTTCTGTACTGTATAATGATTCAGTTCTAAACACCTCTGATATTCAAGTTAAAGTTGCACTAACTGACAAAGTAGGATCAAAACAATTACATTCTCCATTACAATTCCATTATGTACCCTTTTCTTTCTTCATGAAGAGCTGCAACACATTTCAACTTTTCAGATTAAAAACAAAACAACCGCAGGATTACAAATGTACACAATCTACTGGATCAAATAGCTTTGCTTTCTAATATTGACTTCACCCTTCACTCTCTCTCACACACACACACACGTCCATTAAATGTCTGTTAAGTTTTTCCCCCCAGATACTTGCATTTAGTACTAGAGCCGCGTTAAGGAACTGTCTTTAATGACAGGGACCAAGTGTCGATGAGAACACGTGTGTGTGTGTGTGCACGCATATTTGTCTCACCCTCCCCACTTCTTACTGTCCTGGAATTACGCGACTTGCTTTCCTTCCCTGTTCTTTGCAGCTCGAGGCTATTTTGCTCTGGGGAATGGACTTTAATCTGGCGTACAGAAACCAGCAGTAACCCCCCCCCCAAACACACCATTTTATTTCCGCGGGATTTCTCTATATTGTTCTAGCACAGCAAACCGGTGCCTGTTCCATGCCTCCTCCGTCAAGGACAAAAGGGATTTCGGGCAAGGGACTTCGGCGGGGTTGCGAGGAACAAAATCAGGAGACAACTGCACTGACTTCAATCCAGCACCTGAAGAAAATGGGCCAGCAAACGAAGGGCGCGAGGCTTAAGTGATCCAGAGGGGTGAGAGCGAGGAGGAGGAAGAGGAGGGAAGGGAGGTAGAGCTAGAGAGCACTGCAGCAAATACACCTCCATCTATGCACACCCGCCACTTACCACACGAATCGCAACATCGGAAGGGGGGGGGGAAGCAGCTTAGGAAAGGAGGCGTCCTTTAGAAAGGCGGCCGTAACGGGACGAGGTTCAAGCGAAGCTCCGGCAAATAGTCATCTGGAGGACAAGAGGCAAAGCGAAGGAGGCGCGCGGTGCGAGACTCCACACACACACACACACACACACAGAGGCATATACACACACCGCGTGGCAACAGGGAAGCCTTTCCAGTATCTCCCAAACCTGTCAGCGGCGATTCGCGGTGCGGCAGTGGCCAATGTGGGGCGAGAGGGCTCTGCCCCTGGAGCACTGCAGCTAAACGCAGGCAAATTGGGTCCTCCCTCGCCGGGACACACGCCGAAGCTCCGCGGTGGGGATTCTCGCTTTGCCCTGCTGCCTTCCTAAGCTCGCGACTATTTGCGCGCGCCTGCGTTTGTCTGTGTATATGTGAGTGTAGGGGAGAGGCGGGGGCGCGCGCCCTCTGTGGAGTGGGGGGAAAAGTGGCGGAAACGACCCCACCACCATCAGGCTTCTTGCTTGGCCGCCCGTTGCCAAGAGCGCTGGCAGCCCGCCACTGAGGCGAGCAAGCCCCGCGCACACCTTTCCCAGGCTGGGGTCGGAGGACTGCTGGCCTCCCGGAGGCGTACGCTGCCTGCCTGCCTGCTGGCCCTGAGGAGGGGATCGGAAGCCCCCGCGGTCCGAATGATTTGGTGTCAACCGCACTATTTCTCCCCCACGCGGCAGTCATCCCGGAGTCACGGAGAGGACAAGGTGTTACAGGCAGAAAAGCAGAATGAGCACGTTTAAATATCTTACAGAAAATAACACGCCTTACAGTAGGGACGTTAGGCTTTGTTTTTTCTTTTTGCCCTGCAAATACTGTACAACAGTTACTGCAATCACATCACAACCAGAAATTCAGGGTCATAACGAACTATGCATCCTTCAGCCCTGATGCAATATGCATGCATGCATTTCCAACTGAGTTCATCCAGAAAGCCTGGATTCGGTTTAATTCTTATTTTGTATACCATGGAAACTAAAATGAGAATATGGCTTACACATTTGCATGCAAAATAAAATTATTTTTACTGGAGAAATAAGTGTATATGACAATCCATGTCATGAATGGAAGTATATTAGTCCGTGTCATGAATGGAAGTATATTAGTACCATTAAAAAATAGACTTATTTTTTTAAAAAAAGTTATCTGATACTTAAAAAAATTATATAACTGGAACTAGAATCTTGCTTCTCAACTGTAGGGTAAAAGGTTATTTATTTATTTATTTATTTATTGTTTATATTTATATACCGCCCTATCTCCCAAAGGACTCAGGGCGGTTTACAGGCATTTAAAAACAAAAAATACAATAAATACAATTCTAAAAACAATTAAAAAACTTATTCAAAAGCCTTAATTAAAAATATAAAAATTAAAACCCAAGATAAAACCCACAAACTAAAATCTAACTCAGTTAGAATTTCAGATTCTGAATAACTTTTTACAATAATAGTAGCAAGTTTCCCTCACTTAAAAATAAACTTAATAATATTAGCAAAAGTATCTGGATTTAAATATAAAATAGAATGTTTTGACACATGAAACATACTTTCCATATTGCTGCAGGTGCAATTCCTAAAATAGTGATTCATCAGTTTCAAAGGCTAATGGAATAATTTTGCAATCAGAGATCTGACACTTAAGAAAATGTATTTGTAATATTTCAGTAAAAAATCTGAAATAATTCTCACCATCAGGTTGAAGCTTTGAGACGACATAGCGAAATCCAATTGAGTTCAGTCCTTGGACAAAATCTTGCCAAATAAAAGCTATAACTTTCTACGCTACTAGATATTTCATGAGAGATTCTAGATTTGTCTACCCTGAACTTCTTCCCCTGTCCCACCTCCAGATTGGAACTGCACAATCTCTAAATTTGGACCCCTCTCTAGGAAAAGCTATTGTGGTGCCAAAATAATAATAATAATAATAATAATAATAATAATAATAATAATAATAATAATAATAATAATAATAATAATAATAATAATAATTTAATTTTTATACCGCCCTTCTCCCGAAGGACTCAGGGCGGTGAACAGGCAAATAAAATAATACCATATATTACAATAAAAACACTCTTTAAAAAACTTATTCAATATGGCCTAAAATTTAAAATACAATACAAAATATAAAATAAACCCCAATAAAATCCATATTTAAAAACCCTATTTAAGCCAGTCCTGCTCGGAAGAATAGATACGTCTTCAGCTCGTGGCAAAAGGTCCGGAGGTCAGGAAGTTGTCGAAGTCCTGGGGGAAGCTCATTCCAGAGGGTAGGTGCCCCCACAGAGAAGGCTCTCCCCCTGGGGGTCGCCAGCCTACACTGTTTGGCTGACGGCACCCTGAGAAGACCCCCTCTATGGGAGCGCATCGCCGTGGGAGGCATGTGGTAGCAGAAGGCGGTCCCGAAGATATCCCGGTCCTATGCCATGGAGCGCTTTAAAGGTGGTAACCAGCACCTTGAAGTGCACTCGGAGAACCACAGGTAGCCAGTGCAGCCTGCGCAGGATCGGTGTTATATGGGAGCCACGAGTGGCTCCCTCTATCACCCGCGCGGCTGCATTCTGAACTAACTGAAGTCTCCGGGTGCACCTCAAGGGGAGCCCCATGTAGAGAGCATTGCAGTAGTCCAGGCGAGAAGTGACGAGGGCGTGAGTGACTGTGCATAAGGCATCCCGGTCTAGAAAGGGGCGCAACTGGCGGACCAGGCGGACCTGGTAAAAAGCTCTCCTGGAGACGGTCTGTTGCATCGTTGTCATCTAGGGTGGGTCTTCTTCGCTGACTCGTAGGGTCCCCGCAGGGATGCTGTTTGCAAATGGATCAGGCCCTCGCAAGGGTGCGTGTTAGGAACACGGGCTACCTTCCCAATAAAGACTCAGACACCATTGTTCTCTCTGGATGGGGTGAGCCCAGATTGCTCTGAGCGCACACCTTTTATTGAGTAGTAAACAGGTAAGGCATGATTATACAATTATCACGTAGCATGAATTGTTATCCTAAGTATCTGTTTCCCCAACTGCCAAATTAGGTTATGTCTTTCTCTTGATTAGGTTAAGTCTTCCTCTTAATTAGGTTATGTCTTACTCTTGATTAGGTTAAGTCTTTAGGTTGGGTCTTTCCTCTTGATTAGGTTATAACTGTTGACAGTTGACTCAGTTGTCTGACCAAGGATTTTACAGGGCCGAATTACTGTTCAGATTTTGTACCTCGCAATGCACACTGACTCCACATTTCCTCCTTTTTTATTTTATTTTAAAATTGCTCGAGACAATCATATTTGATAGATTCCATTGCATAACCCTGCATGGCCGGAGCAGGCCCTTTAAGGTCGGCACCTTCCATGTCAGTGAGCAAGGTTTTTTTGTGAAAGGTAATTGTCATCCTCTATATCAGAATCAGAGGTAAATGCTAACAGTGGCTGTTTGCATGGGTCGTAAACCTGAGCAGCTACCAAATTCAATTTTGCCTTGGTTTCAGAAACCTCCAAGTCAAGTGCTTGAATGCGAGATTTTAAAAATTGTATCATACGTCCTAAGATGCATGGTCCTACAGTACAAGCAAGCAATAACAACACAATATGTCCTATTAAAGCAGACAATAAAGTGGTTAACCATGGGGAAACATTAAAAAGATCTTGATACAATGGTGGAGAATAGAGTGACATACCCTCCATGGAAAGATTGAGACTGCAAACTGGAGGACATTCTTGATTTAGGCACATACATAGTACATTGATGATATAAATCTGTAGTGGCATTAATACAGTAAGTTGAATAATTGAGAGGGACATCTCCTCTGTTTTTATTTTTTAGGACCAGACAAATCAGTCGGTTTCATGTTGGTGTAAACACAAATATTAGCCATACTATCCTTGTCTATTTCTTATTCATCAGCCAGGCAGAAATTGTTAGGTGCAGTTTGGGTGTAATCATCTTCGAGTTCTTCAATAGCCAGTAAAGATAAACTTTTAGAAATTGTTCTAACAAAAATAGGTAGAATACAAGGTAAAATTATACATCCTAATGCAATCATACCAACTACAACTATAATAGCTTGTAAACCATATCAAAGTTAAGTCTCTTAGTTTTTTCTTTGAGTCCTGTACAATGCCAGATGGTCAGCATAGAAGCAGCAGTCTTCCTTTAAAACCACACACAATCCACCTTCTTGGAGGAAGAGAAGGCCAAAGGAGCGGTAGATGTCTCTTGTAGGAAGAGAGTCAATTGCCGGTATGACTCTGCAGCAGAGAAGTGTCAATGGTGTCAGATGGGGGAAGGTCCCCTGTTTTTGTTTTTTGATGGTAGGGACGGATATGTCGACCAGGGACCCACAAAGTCTCACCGTTGATTTGGATGTTCGCTGCTGATAGAAATCTCAAAATACAAATTTTACATGAATACATAAAACAAGAAAGAAACAACTGTCTTAAAAAGTCTTTTGATCGTTACATGTTTAAAAGACATGAGAAAGGGTCCCCTCCTCCTCTTTTTCTGGGTGAGAAAAGGCATTGTTGGAGGATTAGGGAGGGGGCCAAGGGGGAATAGATAGCTTGCAGGTAGAACTGAAAAAGAAACAGCAAACATCAGCATTGAACAGTTAATCTAGTACAATATATTCCCATAAGAGAAGAGGTAGCTGGATTCAGGAAGGAAATGAACAGGTGAAATCATTTAAACAAAAATACAGAGAAGAAAGAAAGTTGAACTCTGTTCTTCACCCTGTCTAGGTAGCCGGTCCATCCTGGAGGAAAAGTCATTTTTCTTCTTTCCAGCATCTTTTAAAATTCATGCCCACACAAAAGCAGGGACAAAGAAGAGATGACACAACTTGGGGAGGGGGTTTACATACAAATCTCAGTTTTGTTTTTTAACAAAGGTACTATGTGGAAGACAGAGAAAAAGACAATGAATCAACAAAAACCCAACTCCCACCCTTTTTATTCATGTGTGGAAGTTGTTCACTAACAAATCCATACTATCAAAACTTCCAAAAACAAATCACATTATATCTTAGCAAAATCACCATTTGTCTTATTTGCTCATGTTTTTCTAACTCCTAATTCCTAACATTAAACCTTTATTTCAGCTTCATTAACAAATTAAATCTTTCACAGCACTAGTATCTGCTCATCCTTCTAAATCTCTCTTCACATCCTGTAACTTTCTAATTTATCTCTGAAATAGTTCCTAAAACAGGAACTGCTGCTAAGGAACTGCTTCCTAAAACTGTGCTGCTAAAAAATAAAGATACACAATACAAACAGCAAATAAGAGGCACCTTGAGTCTGATTCAAAAAAAGAAAAACATGGCGGAAGCTTTAGGGTGAGTCTGTTTATGTGGAAAACCTGAGTGCATTTCCCAAAAAAAGATTTCTGCTTAAAAAAAAATTGCATCCATACATAAGAAGATAGCCATTTGTCTGAAATGCTGTAGGGTTTCCTGCCTGGGCAGGGGGTTGGACTAGAAGACCTCCAAGGGTCCCTTCCAACTCTTATTATGTATGTTAACAGCTTCAAAAATACAAAACTAAATGAAACATTTTGAGTCAGCTCAGTGCTTTGAAAACATTTATAAAGGTATAGGTTTAATCAGGTAGTTTAAACCTCAAAAAGTTCCAGAAAAAAGAAAAATTAAAAATTAAAATCAAAATCAAAATTGTATGCAGGGTTAAAAATTAAAATCAAAAGTGTTTTCAGGATTGAAATTTAAAATCAAAATTGTTTTCAGGGTTGAAAGGAAAATATATCTGCAGGGCTTTTATGCAGATGAAGAAATTCCAAATCAGTGAAAAGCAAAGCTCCAAAGAGCCTATTTGTCCCTCCCTTCTCAGACAGGCTCAGCAGAGAAAAAAAAATGGAGGGGGGGTGAATGGTTCTCCCCCTTCGCCCACCCTCTTCCCTGGCACTAGGGAAGGAATGAAGGTGGGGGGGTAGTTAAGATAAGCCAGTGAGGGCAGAGAAAAAAAATTTAAAAGTAACTTACTGGAAAGACACTCTCATGCATATGAAGAGAAAAAAAATTTCCAAAAGTAACTCACTTGCTTGCAAAAGGAAAAAAAATATTATTTTTTCCAAAAGTACCTGGCTGCTTGCATACAGAATTTATGCAGACAGATACACACACAGACACACACATACACACATGCAGAGACAATTTCTCACACATGCACACATTTCTTGCAAATCCAAAAGACAACACAGAAATCTCACACCTTCTCAATGAGTTTTGCACATACACACATTCCATGCAAATCAAGCATCACAATTATCTCTACAATTCTTATGCAGGTCTGAAAATGATCACATACATACACACACAAGCACACACATCATCAAACAACATTTACAGACCTGGGGAACATTGTCTGAGAAAACTCAGCAGTTTAAATCATGACTGTGATTGTGGATCCTTTTAAGTCATTTTTGATAAGGCAGAGGTCTTGACAAACTGTTTAAGTGACTTCGTGTAAAATAAGGCATTCAAGGATCATGAGCCACTTGGACAAAATTTTTACAGGGGCTCTTGGACTTTCATGGAAATAAGTTCCCAATTTTTCCATATAGTCACTGAGCAAATTCTTTTCCAGATTGTTTTCAAATATAGAGAAGTAATTGAACCAAATTAGTTGCTGAGCACCCATGGGGGAAAGGGAGGGGTGCTCTGGGGGAAGGGAGGCAGGCAGGGGAAAGGAGGCAGTTTTCAAAGCAGGGATGGAAGAAGCAGGTATAGGTTTAACTTCTGGTTCAATATGCTTTGAGGGTTGAAAGCAAGGAGCTGAAGGGACAGCAAGCACAGATTTAATTTCTAGCTCAATATGCTTTGAAGGTTCAGAGAGGGGGGAAAGGGAGGATGAGGGAAAGGAAGGAGTTGGAGGGGCACAAACAGTTTGTAAAGAGGAAATTTCAGAAGAATTAGGAGCGGAAGGAGAAACAGAATCGTAAGGAGGGGGATCAGACAGAGGTTCGAGAGGTGCCAATACTTTTGTATTGGACTCAGGTAATGTAGAAGTGGAAGGATAAAGGATAGTAAGAGCAGCCATGACCACCCTCCATGTGGTTAAGATTTCAGTTGGTGCCCTGGGGTGTTCATAAAGATATTTGCCTAATCGCTCCCAAAGACGCAAGGTACCCTCCTGGGGATAGGCAGGACAATGAAGAGTAATATAGAGAAGAAATTGATTAAGAGATTTTTTAGAAAGAGGATATACAGTGGTGCCATTAATTTTTTGCAAACAGTTAGTCTTCTTCACTAAAGAATAAAGTTCGTCCCTATGAACTGACGAAACTTTGAAAGGTGAGGA
The DNA here is from genome assembly GCF_028640845.1 of Ahaetulla prasina. Taxonomy (NCBI): domain Eukaryota; kingdom Metazoa; phylum Chordata; class Lepidosauria; order Squamata; family Colubridae; genus Ahaetulla; species Ahaetulla prasina. Next base: position 62,521,408 of record NC_080545.1, on the reverse strand, counting down.
GCCCATTACTTACGTGTACGTAGCCTATTCCAGGTGCGAAGTAATAGGAGTGAAGGAAGTGTATCTCTAGACAGAGATCACACCTTGGAGTCAAGAAGAATCCACGGACGAGCTCCCAGTTGTTGCGTCGTTGTCATCTAGGGTGGGTCTTCTTCGCTGACTCGTAGGGTCCCATGAGGATGCTGTTTGCAGATGGATGAGGCCCTCGCAAGGGTGCGTGTTAGGAACACGGGCTACCTTCCCAATAAGGACTCAGACACCATTGTTCTCTCGGGATGGGGTGAGCCCAGATTGCTCTGAGCTCACACCTTTTATTGAGTAGCAAACAGGTAAAGCATGACTATACAATTGTCACGTAGCATGAATTGTTATCCTAAGTATCTGTTTCCCCAACTGCCAAATTAGGTTATGTCTTTCTCTTGATTAGGTTAAGTCTTCCTCTTAATTAGGTTAAGTCTTCCTCTTAATTAGGTTAAGTCTTCCTCTTGCTTTCCTCTTGATTAGGTTATAACTGTTGACAGTTGACTCAGTTGTCTGACCAAGGATTTTACAGGGCCGAATTACTGTTCAGATTTTGTACCTCGCAATGCACACTGACTCCACACGGTCGCCAAGTGATCTTCAAAGGACAACTGTCCATCCAGGAGAACACCCAGATTGCGCACCCTCTCCATTGGGGCCAATGATTCGCCCCCAACAGTCAGCCGTGGTTGCAGCTGACTGTACTGGGATGCATCCACAGCCACTCAGTCTTGGAGGGGTTGAGCTTGAGCCTGTTTCTCCCCATCCAGACCCGTACGGCCTCCAAACACCGAGACAACACTTTGACAGCTTCATTGGGGTGGTCAGGGGTGGAAATGTATAGCTGGGTGTCATCTGCGTACAGTTGATAACTCACCCCAAAACCACTGATGACCTCACCCAGCGGTTTCATGTAGATGTTGAACAGAAGAGGCGCCTCGAGGTCGATCTCTGCCCCCCTGCCAACACCGTCTGTGATCGGTCGGAGAGATAGGATGAGAACCACCGAAACACGGTGCCTCCCATTCCCAATCCCCCCAACCGCCGCAGCAAGATACCATGGTCGAGGGTATCAAAAGCCGCTGAGAGATCTAGGAGAACCAGGGCAAAGGAATAACCCCTGTCCTGGGCCCTCCAGAGGTCATCCACCAATGTGACCAAAGCTGTCTCCGTGCTGTACCCGGGTCGGAAGCAGGACTGGAACAGGTCTAGATAGACAGATTCATCCAGGTACCGGGGTAACTGGTGTGCCACCACACTCTCAACAACCTTCGCCACAAAACGAAGGTTGGAGACTGGACGGTAGTTGCCCAAAACAGCTGGGTCCAGGGAGGGCTTCTTGAGGAGGGGCCTCACCACCGCCTCTTTCAAGGCGGTGGGAACAACACCCTCCCTCAAAGAAGCGTTGACAATCCCCTGGAGCCAGCCTCGTGTAACCACTCGGGTGGCCAGCACCAACCAGGAGGGACACGGGTCCAATAAACATGTGGTGGCATTCAGTCGCCCCAGCAACCTGTCCATGTCCTCGGGAGCCACAGGATCAAACTCCTCCCAGATGGTCTCAACAAGACTAGCCTCCGTCACCTCGCCCGAAACTACCCAATTTTGGTCCAAACCGTCCCGAGGCTGAGCGATTTTGTCAAACAGATACCTGCTGAAATCCTCAGCACAACCCTGTAAGGGATCATCGCAACCCTCCTGATGAAGGAGGGAGCGAGTCACCCTAAACAGGGAGGCTGGGCGGTTCTCTGCTGACGCAATGAGGGTAGAGACATAGGCCCGCTTGGCCTCCCCTCAATGCCACTAGATAGGTCTGAGTAAAAGACCTAACTAGTGTTCGGTCAGCTTCAGAACGGCTCTCTAGGCGTCAGAATGCGCTCTCTAGGCGTCTTCTCCGGCGCTTCATCTCCCTCAGCTCCTCGGAAAACCAAGGAGCTGGTTGAGACCTACGCCGGGTCAGAAGCTGCAAAGGCATGACATGGTCCAAAGCACCCACCGCGGCCTGTTCTCAGGCCGCAACAAGCTCCTCGGCCGAGCCGTGGGCCAGATCGCCAGGGAGCGGCCCAAGCTCCATCAGGAGCTCCGGGTCCATCAGTCGCCTGGGACGGAACCAACGTATTGGTCCCGCCTCCCTGCGGTGTTGAGCGGCGGTCCGAAAGTCCAGACGAAGGAGAGAGTGGTCTGACCATGACAAAGGTTCAATGACTAATTCTCGTACTTCCAGATCACTCAACCACTGTCCAGAGACAAAAGTCAGATCCAGTGTGCTTCCCCCGACGTGGGTGGGGCCGTCAATTAATTGGGTCAGGTCCATGGCCGTCATGGAGGCCATGAACTCCCGAGCCGCCGTTGATGACACACCGGCTGATGGCAAGTTGAAATCCCCCATGACCATAAGCCTAGGGGTATCAACTGCCATCCCGGCTATCAACTCCAGCAGTCTCCTCCTCAACTCTTGTAGCTGCATATTCCATCATATTCACATACAAAAGTAATTAAAATACTTAATTTATAAATAAGTGCATGTAGGAAAAGCTAAGATAGATCAATATTCATAATATTGATAGATCAATATTCATAATATTCCCCTGGGAGTGGGGGGCACCGTTTTTCGGTGGTTCTCCTCTTATCTCTCTGACTGCTTGCAGACAGTGTTGGCGGGGGAGCAGAGATCGACCGTGAGGCACCTCACATGTGGGGTGCCGCAGGGGTCAGTTCTCTCGCCCCTCCTGTTCAACATCTATATGAAACCGTTGGGGGAGATCATCCGTGGTTTTGGGGTGAGTTGCCAGCTGTACGCTGATGACACTCAACTGTACATTTCCACCCCGGATCACCCCAAAGAAGCCATCAATGTGATGTCCCGGTGCCTTGAAGCCGTTCGGGTCTGGATGGGGACGAACAGACTTCGACTCAACCCATCCAAGACGGAGTGGCTGTGGATGCTGGCGTCCCGGTACAGTCAGCTAGTTCCATCGCTGACTGTGGGGGGCGAGTCACTGGCCCCCAGGGAGTTGGTTCGCAGCTTAGGCGTTCTCCTGGATGCACAGCTGTCGTTGGAAGAACACTTGACGGCCGTTGCCAGGGGAGCTTTTTATCAGGTTCGCCTGATCCGCCAACTGCGTCCCTTCCTGGACTGGGATTCATTATGCACGGTCACTCATGCCCTCGTTACCTCCCGCCTGGATTACTGCAATGCTCTCTACATGGGGCTCCCCTTGAAGAGCACCGGGAGACTTCAACTGGTACAGAATGCGGCTGTGCGGGGGATAGAGGGAGCGTCTCGGAGCTTCCATATAACACCTCTCCTACGCAAGCTGCACTGGTTGCCGGTGGTCTTCCGCGTGCGATTCAAGGTGTTGGTGATCACCTTTAAAGCGCTCCATGGCATAGGACGAGGTTACTTACGGGACCGCCTGCTGCCACCAATAGCCTCCTATCGACCTGTGCGCTCCCACAGGGAGCGTCTCCTCGGGGTGCCGTCAGCTAAACAATGTCGGCTGGCGGCCCCCAGGGGAAGAGTCTTCTCTGTTGGGGCACCTACCCTATGGAACGAACTGCCTCTGGGGCTATGCCTTCTTCCCGACCTCCGGGCCTTTAAGCGCGAGCTCAAGACTTTTTTGTTTCAACGAGCAGGGTTGGCCTAAGAGTAATTTTTAATTGAGTGGTTTTATTTCTTGTTATTTTAATATTCGGCCTTATGGTTTCAGATTTTTAAATTTCAAATATTGTGTTTTAATTTTTGTATATGTCTTTTTAACTTGGCTGTAAACCGCCCTGAGTCTTCGGAGAAGGGCGGTATAGAAATGTAAATAATAAATAAATAAATAAATAATACAGATATGCATGTGGATGCACATTCTGTATTCTGGAAATACGCATATTCTTGACTTTTGCTAGAATCAAATTACTTGCTTGGTTGCCTTTAAATAATAATCCTATTTTTAAAAATCATTTAATGTATAACTGCAAGATTTCAGGGTAACAATTTGGAATATATTGATTTAGATTAATAGTATGCTAGCTCTCTTAGATGGCCATAATGTAGATGTTAAGATAGAAGGTCCTACTCCACTGTTGAACACTTACAAAAACTTTCATAAATATGAATCTACCAGAATAGTGTTTTTACTCCTGATTAGTAGTAGATTGAAAAATAAAAAGTTGCAGAGTAGGATGGGGAGCATAGACACCGTGGCTATGATAAATCCTTTCTAAACCAGATTTATAATCAATATTTGCTTGTTTTGTGTTTGTTTTCATATTAGCATTCCTAAAAAAGTGCTGAATGCAAACATCATAATCTCTAATGAAGCCTAATTACTGCGCCTTTTCCGATCCATTCTGTCTGTTGAAACTTTCTGAGATTTCCAGAAACCTTTTAATGTACAAGAGTTCAACAATTTCTCATTTAATGATAATGTTAAAGTCCCACTTTCCTAAAAAGTCACTTTGAGATCTGTTTTAAATGTCCTGGGTAGTTAAATCACTGTGATATTACTTTATTATTTTAAAATGACTAGGAAAGCCAAGGGAAATAATCAAAACCATAAAAAAGCAAAAGTTAGAATATTTTGGACATGTGATGCAACACCCAGAAAAATACGGCATACTTCACTTAATCCTCCAAGAAAAGATTGAAGGCAAATGAGGTTCAGGCAGAAGAAGAACATCATGGCTTCAAAATTGAATGCAATGCTTACTTTAAATATGCTGCCTTATCAGTCTTAACTACATAAATGCATTTTAAAGCAAGAGGCAGATTTTTTTTCAGACTTGTGATAATTTGGAAATTAAGAAATTAAAGAAAATTATTTTGTTCAATGCATAAGCACAGAAATGTTGGTGTGCCTGAAGTTAATCACTAAGGGATTCATCACATCTGAAAAGACCTGTAAGAGTGATAGTTCCCAAAAATATGTTAAAACAACTCAGAGGAGCTATTTGTACAACTGCATTCTAGACCAATTCTAGTTCCACATGGTCTTTATTTATTTTATATTTATTTTTATTTATTTTATTTATTTAATTTATATACCGCCCTTCTCCCAAAGGACTCAGGGCGGTTTACAGCCATGGTAAAAAGTACAAATCAAAAAGTTAAAAAAGCATTTAAAAACTAATTAAATTAAAAGCTGAAAGAATTATAATAAAACTATATTAAAACCCCAATAAAAAACTTCATTAAGCCAGCCCTGCACGATGGAACAGAAAGCTCTCTAGCTCATGGCGAAAGGTCCGGAGATCAGGAAGTTGATGTATCCTCGGAGGCAGTTCATTCCAGAGGGCAGGAGCCCCCACAAAGAAGGCTCTCCCCCTGGGGGTCACCAGTCTACATTGTTTGACTGACGGCACCCTAAGGAGACCCCCTCTATGGGAGCGCACGGGTCGATGGGAGGCTATTGGTAGCAGCAGGCGGTCTCGTAGATAACCCGGTCCTATGCTATGGAGCGCTTTAAAGGTGATAACCAACACATTGAATTGCACCCGGAAGACCTCCGGAAACCAGTGCAGCTCACGCAGGATAGGTGTTACATGGGAGCCTCGAGTTGCTCCCACTATTACCCACGCAGCCGCATTCTGAACCAGTTGGAGCCTCCGGGTGCTCTTCAAGGGGAGCCCCATGTAGAGAGCGTTACAGTAGTCCAGGCGGGAAGTGACAAGAGCATGAGTGACCATGCATAGGGAATCCCGGTCCAGAAAGGGACGCAACTGGCTTATCAGGCGAACCTGATAAAAAGCCCCCCTGGAAACGGCCATCATATGCTCTTCTAAAGACAGCCGTGCATCCAGGAGGACGCCTAGATTGCAAGCCCTCTCCGTGGGTGCCAATGATTCGCCCCCAACAGCCAGCGATGGCGTCAGCTGGCTATACCGGGACGCCGGCATCCATAGCCACTCAGTCTTGGAAGGGTTGAGTCGAAGCCTGTTTCTCCCCATCCAGACCCGCACGGCCTCAAGACACCGGGACATCACTTCAACGGCATCGTTGGGATGGTTTGGGGTGGAAATGTATAGCTGAGTATCGTCAGCGTACAGATGACATAGTACCCCAAAACCACGGATGATCTCACCTAGCGGCTTCACATAGATGTTGAACAGAAGAGGCGAGAGAACCAACCCCTATGGCACCCCACATATGAGGCGCTTCGCGGCCGATCCCTGCCCTCCTGCCAACACCTTCAAAGGCAACATCATATAGAATATGTTGTAATAGTTTAATTGGGAGGTGCACAACAATGAGAGGTGATGGGCAGGCCCTCCTAGTCCTAGAACTAAAACTCATAGCCATTCAGCCTTGCTTAAGCTGAACTAAAGCGTGTTCTTCCCCATTCAGATTCAACAGCTTCTGAGCACTGGGAAAAACATTTTAGGAGTAGGGTTGAGCTAAGGGTAGTAGCTCATATGTAAATGTTCAAAATAGAAAAGAGTAGCTCAGGGTTGAAACATTGAGATCTTGGTATTCACTAAACTTGATTTTTTTTCTTGAAAGCATTTATTTATACTAGTTAAGATCGTCAGTGCACTGATAGGCAAGAATGGGGTTTCCTGCCTTTTATGTATGACAGATTTTTCTACCCATCTTGGTAGGGATTGTAGTTTATGGTACTTGTTTATGATTCACCTACCTGAATCAATTAATTGTATTAGTTAATCTAAGATTGTTTCTAACTGTTGTGTTGGGTTTTACTTATCTATTTATTGTTTTCTGGGTATATGATAATGGAAGATGTGTCCCAGAATGTTTTCTTCAGTCTTGGCCTTTGCTTGCTTTTTTAAAAAATAATTTATAATCAAGTTTATTTCTATATATCTGTTGATGGTTGACCTATCAGAAGACCAGACTTCTAGAAGTTCTCTTGCATTAAAATTGTAATGGCCAGATAGTTCTGTCAGAAACTACATCAGCATTTCATGCTGTTTTAGCAATAAATTGCATCAATTAATTAGTATATGAAGTAAATTAGAAAAGAAACAAATATAGCTCAGTTTTATTTATTATACAGAACCTACAAAAGGCTTGTAAACAGGACAGGCATCCCTTCTAATCCATGAAACTTTTCTAGATTTGCCTCAGCTTCATTAGAGGATAAGGAACTGGACGGAACTACTGGGGTCAAATCAGGTACAGAATGATTCTACAAGCATCTTAGGATCTAAACCAATATAAAAGCTATGAAAAAAAGATTAAAATAGGAAAATCAATGAATCCATTAATGTTTTTTCTCCTTAATATTCATATTATTGAAATCAATTGAAAGCTCCTTGTTCCATAAGTACATATAGAAAATGAGCCCAAATATTGGCTGGGTGAATTGCATTTGAAAACTATTTTAGTACAGTGCAGCAACTAATACAAATAGAAAAAGTCCTGACTGAGCCAGATAATTAGCATTTCCATTACTTTTTAAATAAATGGATTCTTTTCGTTTATTATAAACGGCATGAAAAATTAATTACCTATGAATGTCAGGGAAGGGCAATGATCAGTTGTCTATGAGTTATTTCCTAGGTATAGTGCTTGAAAAAAATATTTAGTCTTGAAGAGAAGGGGGAAATATGATAACTACCGGAAGGAAAATGCAGTAATGTCAATCTGTGATTTTTTTTACAGCATTACCTTGATGATTTAGCAGCTGGATATGAACAGGAGGAAGCAAGAGCAAAAGGAGAGAAAGGGAGGAAAAGAAACAATGGGAGTTTGGGAGAAGAGGAAGAAAGAAATTGAAAATGAAGGAAACTGGTGCTAGCAATTGATTTTTCTGCCTAGGGGATTTACAAGAGGTCTGGCTGGTAAGAACAAAGATGGTACATTCCAGAAACTTTTTGCAGTTAAGCTTCTCATTAGGACTGGGCAAACAGGGAGAAAAGATTGCAAAAAGCCTTGATTTATAGGCTTCCTTCCAATATTGTTTTTCTCTCCTGTAATAAAGTTAATAGGAGAAAGCCTGTTAATTTTTCTCCTTTACAACTCAGAACAATAAGCTGTACTAAATACTGGAGATAAGTATTGTAAAGGTACCAACTAAATGAAAGAGACAAGATGTACTCATTCCTAACCTATGAGATATGAAAAGAAAGAATATTGACCTTAGCGTTCTTATAACTCTGGCAACAATGCTGTTCAACTGAAAGAATGTTACCCAGAAGAAGGTCAAGACTGATTTTCTGTCATTGCAAAGTGGAGTTTATGTAGTAATGGATTAATATTACAGGAAGGTAGATTCTAATTTAATTTTAGAAAGAATACCTAATAGTAAGAGGAGTTTGATAATGGAATCAATTATCCATAGAAGTGATGGCCTCCCATTTCCAGTTTATATTCAAGTGTTGGTGAACAGTCATCTAGCTTAGAAGTTTTAATTTGGATTCCTGGATTGAACAAGAAAACGGACTTGATAATCTAAAGTTTAGTCATTTATTCATAATTAAATCATTTATTTTGGAATTTTTGCAGTTACCATAGTTATTTCATGTTTTCATTAGTTGTTCTAATAAGCTAACAAGTTGCTAATAAGCTATAATCATCAAACTCAGAACTTGTCTCAACAAATCTTAGCACCTTCACAAAACTTATCTGGTAAGATGAAATCTGCCCATAGATTTGTAACCTTTTTTCCCTCTAAAGACAGAAAATACTAGGGGGTCAGGCTTATTTCTTTTGTGGTTGCACAAAGTCTCAAGGCTAGTTCCTCACTTAATGCTGCCTCTTTGTATGGCTGGGAGTTTCCCAACATCTGGTTCCTTTTGGTTTAGGATAATTGTTTTTTTAAATGAAAATTCATGAATAAAAGAAGCTTAGTTTGAATCAATTATTCTTCTACTGCAGTGGGCTATATTTTCACATTTTATAATATACTTATTCTTTAGAAACATACAAGAATAAGATACAGGACCTGACAGAGCAGTCTACTAATGCATACAAATTTCATTTCAATATCTTTTAAAAGGGTTTTGCAAAACCTGACAACTAAATACTAATAGCAGAATTTCAAGGCTTCTAGAAAAGTATTTTTATCTTTTTTTCTCCATTATGCATTGCCTTGATCATGAAGTCAAATCTGGCTTTGTTTGCTTTTCTATCCGAATCATGAAGCTCTTCCTGCTTGATAACTTTCATTCTCCATTATTCTGCTTGTTTTTACTTTCTGTTTGATATTGACAATACCTCAAAATTATCTTAACCAACTATTGTCCATTCCTTGTAAAACTCTCACTTTCCAATAACGATCACCCTACAATTTATCTGTAGGATACAATTTAGGAAGTGGCTCTGATCAATGATGTGCAATCTTTTGTGGATCAAGAACCATGCTTGTCCTTTAGCGGCATGTTATTGAGTGCAATTAAGTATCACTAATTATTTCTGGTTATTTAATAATTTTCTCCTTCTGTAATACAAATAACAATTTTAGATTTTTCTTGGAGAGACTTAGGAGACTATGCACAAAATTTTAAAGTTCATAAATGAGGCATCAGATTATGTACTTATTCTAAGCCAAGAACCCCAATGCCAACATAAAAGCTAGGATCCCTTTCCCCAAATCCTTTTACCTGTGAGGTCTTCATTAAGCGAATCCTCACTGCTGCTGTCACTGTAAGAAGGCACTGGAGTGACCGAAAGTGAAGCTGGACAGGAGAAAGGAGCAGATAAATTCGCCTGTGGGACATAATATTGACATGTGCCAGCGTCTTCATAGACAGGGAAAGGGAGAGGATGGAAACTTTGAGACCAGGGATTTTTCCAATGAGAAAGTCCAATTGAGAACTGACCAGAAGGATCAAAACCTGAAAATAAGCAAAGTATGCATTAATATAGGAAAAGCCTTACTGGATAAACAGCCATATTTGACAGAATATTATCTTTGAAATACTAATAGATTTGGGGATTGGGAAGAATTCATCACTCTCTACTGTTTAGAGAGACATTCATTTAGAGATGTATTTATCTGTGTATTATTTGTATTGTGTATTAGTATCATTAGTACACAATACAAATAATAATAATAGTTTTATTATTATTTGTTATTAGTTTTACAAATAAATCAAGGTGGCAAACATATTTAATATTCCTTCCTTCTTCTATTTTCCCCACAATAACAGCCCTGTGAAGTGAGTTGGGCTGAGAGAAAGAGTGGCCCAAGGTTTCAGCTGGCTTTCATGGATAAAGCAACACCAGAACTCATTTAAACACAAGACCAAACTGGTTCTAATAAACCAGCTAGCTAGCTAGCTAACTAACTAACTATTTGGTCTTATTTAAAATTATTTATTTATCCTTAGAAATGCATAGTGGATATGTCCCTTTTCTATGTTCACTTCTAGATTTGCTCCAGAGTAAAAGAAAATAAGAGAAAATTTTGCTGAGTGAATAGAAATCTGCACATGACATTAAATACAGCCTGGAGCATCAATATGTGTGCCTAGGAACTGAATTTTTTTTAAACCAATCACATTTACAATAATTCAGTTTGAAACCAGTTATGCAAAGCAATTTCAGAATTTCAGAATCAATCAACTCATGATTGATTATGCAAATATATGTACAGAGTCTAAAAAAACAATAGAATCTTGTTTCCTACAGACCTGAAGATTAGGTTTTGGAATTCCCTTTCAAATGTGTAAATAATTTTTTCAACAGTTCTAACAAGCTGATTATAAAAATAGTTATAATTCTAATTGTGATGTTGTCACCAAAATAAATCTTTAGTAGTATATATAGAAACCTTGCTATTTGGCTTCTATATAAATGGCCCTCAATTTATGACTGGCTGCCTAGTGACCATTCAGTGTTCCAACATACCTCCACAGAGCTACTCACAACCCAGATTTGAAGTTCTGACAGCTGGGTCCCACGCACAGTCATGTGATTACATTTATGGCTGTTTGTAGCATGCCGGGGTCATATGACTGTAATTTAAGATTTTTTTTGCCAGAAACTGGCATTTACTTCCAATTTCCAGCCAAAAAAACCCATTGCTGAAGGTGGTTTTGTTTAATAACCACTGTGTTCACTCTGCAACCGCCACATTTGCTTAATGAACACCAAAAAAAAGATAATAAAACTGGGCACAATCATACGGTGGCCCACTTAATAACCAGCACAGTTTAAATCCACAATTTCAGGCAAAGCTATGGTCATAAGCTGAAGACTACCTATAGTGCAAACACAGGCAGGAGTAGTTATGATTAAAGTTGTAAAATGAACAGAATAAAACTTTTTATAAAAGAGAAAATTCAATAAGATGATTTAAGCCTCCAGTTCTTAAAGACTTGAGATCAAATATATTTATTTTTAGAGTTTTGATTAGATACTTCCTCAAATTTTATTGTAGCAAATATAAAACAACCTTCTGCCTCAGGTTCTCTAGAAGCACTTTCTTCAAAGTGGTTGATTGCAGGAAATGTTTTCTGGCTCTACTGTTCTCCCAATCACCTAAACCACCCATGTTTTATTTCTTAAGGGTCCTTTAATATCACACTGGAATGTTTACACCTTCTTGAAATTTGTATGGAACCTTTATCAATTGACAGTTTTGTGCTGGTTTTCTAGACAGAGAGGCATGCCTCAGTTTTGGGCTAATTCCTATTTACAGGTATTGGTCATATAAGACATTTGACCAGTGATGCCAAAGATCTTAAACTTGATATTAAATCACTAAATCTCCACAGTATTAAAACAAAGGATTTCTGAATTCTGCAAGGGGCAACATGGGCTGTTTGAGCCAAGGATATCTATTGCTTATCTACATGAACCACATCACCAGTCACAATCTCACAACAACACAAATTGTAATATATTATGTGTCTGGTGGTCCCTATCTAAATCCAAAATACCTTATTCAGTTGCTTAATGACTTTTCTTGAGCTACAGTCACCTTTTCATAGCAATTGTTGACTATAAAAATTGCAACTGTTTTAGGCTTAATAGGGGAAATCAAATCCAAGCTTCGGAAGAAAAGTTACAGTGTAGCAGCTCTCCAAATTCATCTATTTATCTCCTTTATACAATTTTTGTACAATATTAAGCACATATTTTTTGTCGCAAAGCTTGTGCGTAACGTTGTCACAATATCTACTTTAAATTAGTGGAATCACAAGTGTCAACATTAATTTTTCTATAAACTAAAAGGAAAACAAAGGGTATCCAATTTCTTACCTACTGTAATTTGGCTGATGCAACTATGGTAGCTGGTTCTAACAGAAAGCCTACTGCTGCCATGAGAAATATTATCTAAAAAAAAAATGCAGGAGAATATATATATACAACACAATGGTTGCAACTAAAACTTCGTGAGTATTAGAATCTTAAGCATTCCTACAAATCCTCTTTGGGCTGCACATTTAGACACTACAATAAAGAGGAAATATATACACAAATATATATATATATACACAAATATATATATTTTTTTCTGTACTTAATATAGTTAGCTCAGAATGGTAGGCTACTCTAGTCTTTAAACAGAAGTACTTCCTGGAATTATGATGATAACAATCCAACTTGTATGGTATGTGTTTGGATATGTGTGGATACCTGCTATCTGCTTTACTATGAAGCTTCTGGTTTGGACTAATGCATTTCAATCATTTCTGTAATTAATTATACTGCTGAATAATTTGTTCAGAAATCCTTTTGTGAAAGGGAAATACTTTAAAATGTAGGGATTAAACTCAATTTTTGCTATAATTAGTCTCTATTTGTTTTTATTGATTATTAGCTATTTGTTTTTCTACTGGTGAGAATCTCATCTTAAATAGCATCTCATGGATCTAGCACTCATAAATAGTATACCAACATTTATATGCCAGAAAGAAAAATAGCAATTAATAAAACTTTGATTTGTGGAGATGCTGCTCTTCCTTTACCATGCAATAGATACATATATTTTCCAATTCTTCCAAATGATCACTGGTGGTATTTTTAGTCTGGCATTAATGGCACTAATGTTTATAACTTATTATTTTTGACAGATCAAGTGATACCCCAAAGTTTTAAATGGCAGCAGGTAAAATGTGATACATGTTTGCTGTAAATTTTAAGATTAACTTTTAACAGTAATAATAGAGAGACCAAAATAGCAGCATGAGCCCCAAATGCATATTTGCAAAGTGTTTCTACTTGTATTTACTCAGAAATAAATTCAGTTCCATCCAAAACTACTTCTGTCTTAATATGTATAAAAGTTCAGGCTACATTATTCTTTCTGGAATTCTCAAACTCAGTTCTAGCATTTCACTGCATCTGAAACCAAAAATGTAAAAATTGTCTTAAAAGTACAGTGAAGCATTTTTTTCTTCAGCCAACAAAAGTGAGTCTACCTTAGACATCCAATGGCTACGTTCACACAACATGCTTACCTCCTAGTTAGCAAATCGTTTAATTTCCTATTTTAACCTAATTTTCTGTGGTAGCTCTACACAGAGAACTCACAGTAAACTGGGCACATGAACATGCTAGGCTAAAATGTGATTGGCTAGATAGCAATGTGCCATGTTTCATATGAACATAGTCATACAGTTTTTGAGGGTGAGTAAATAAAAAGACAGCAAGGTGATTTTCCATAATGCTGCTTCTTCCTACTGAAGCAAGGAACCTGGAAACCTAATACTTCATCTAATACTGCACACAGACTAAGATACCATAATGATCCCATATTTTTATACAAATATAAGATCCTCCCTGCTAATGATATGTGTGTGTGTGTGTGTGTGTGTAATAGTAAGAGATGTTTTACCGTATTCAGTCAGGGAGGCCATTCTGCTGCCTTTCTCGATGCTGTTATTGACAGGAGTACAAAATATAGTCACATCTTTCAGTGATGTTTGCAGTTCTGCTTTCTGAATAGTCCCCATTTTGCAGCAGATCTGATTCCTTGTGCATCGGCTTGGTTGAAGTCTTCTCTGCAAATTCCCCTCTGCTTCTGAAAGTGGCAACGTGCAGAGGGCCATTCTAAGCCAAACTCAATGGTATTGCCCCCTCTGTTGAAACAAGTGGAAGTTGTTCTTCCTCCAGCATGCTAGCTAACACATGGGCTGGTTTTCTTCCACACTCTGCTTCTGCTGCTATTCCGAAACCGACACTAGGGTGGATTCATTTTTGCAAATTTCTTCAGAATGCTCAGAAATAGCAGGCTTTTAGCTGTTTCAGCTGCATAGATATATGAAGGACAATTTAGGAAAGAAAGGTAATCCTTAAGCAACATTCCCAATGTAAAATTGGGAATCAGCGAGCCAAATAAGGTGGTTTCTTGTCTAGGTAAGGGCATGTTGTATTAAATCATGGTTTGTTTAAATGTGGATCACGGAATAAATGCCTAGGTTTACCCAACATGCTAATCTATAAACCATGGCTTATAAATCACAATTGGTAAGGTCACATAACACACTAAGCCAAAACCTAACAAGCTTCAGTATACTGTGGTTTAGCATAAAGTGTGAATTCAGCCATGGTATTACTGGGTGCAATCTTTTTCTTATGCAAAAAGAAAACGACGCAGTGGATTAGAAACAAGATTTGTTTGCAAGATGATCACTGCGGAGTTTCCATGTAGAGCTCTCTATTGTGAACATAGGTTTTCACAAAGATTAGAAGTGGCAGAACAAAGGTTAATCAAGGAAAAAGGTCTACGCTAACTAAAGGAATAAGATATTTGTGTGTTCATTTATTTTTAAGGTATTCAAAGGCTGGCTTAAGGAGAGTCCTTATTTTTGAAAAGTTTACTTTAACCATTTATATGCTAATCTTCAGCATTCAGAGTTCCCATTTACAGCTTCAAAAGAAAAAATCAAAGTACAAATGTAAGCAAATAAGAAAAAAAATCCCCCTGAAAAATGAAAAATAAAAATGGCAACTTATATGACTACTATTAACAGCTCTGATAAATTATTTATAGAAGGCTGCTTTTCAGAGTCCTAGTAATAGTCATAGCCACCTACAATATAATGATATGAATAATGATACTGTCCTAAGTAGAATGCTGAATCAGACAAGCAATAGCAAATGGATTATTTGCTGCTATGTATAAACTGCAATATTTCAATATTGTTTGCATAATGTACTCGGAAAAAAGTACTCATCCTTAGATGGCTACTATTCTAAGCAATTTTGCGATGGGAGATTCCACCGATCCCTGAAACTCTAAATTATACCTTGGCCAAGGTTAATATACTCTGAAATATGGTTATTCATTTCAGTCAACCATTCCAATCACATCTGATGCAACCATACATGCTTACTTTCAAATACAGTAAAAATATTTTCCTACAGTGGTTCTTAACTAAATAATAAAATTTCTAATCATAAATGCTTATTTGTGAATTTTTTAGTAAAGGAGATTTTTCATTGGCCAAACATTAGACATACTGACCTCAATCTTACCTAAGTTTCTTTTAAACTTCTGTTTTATTATACATCAAAACTGACATTGCCATGAGCATAAAAGAAATGCTTCACTTCTATTATGTTAACATAAAGGTTGAAACATCCATGTGGGGTATGGGGTAAACAGTGCATGACAACTGTGGGCATAACCAAATGATCAAAAGCCAATTCCCTTTTGCTTGTGTGTGATGAATTTTAAAAGTGGGCAGACCTTTGATCTTCTGGTTATGCTTGCCGGTTTGACATTCTTACCAACTTATGCATGTCCCTGAATAAAGGTATAGTCTTCCGCAACTCAAATCTGACTCCCACTATTTGGACTTGGACATGTTCTCTGGTTGTGTTGCTTTCATGCCACGCCCCAGGTCATCACAGTTCTCTTGCAACAATATAGAAACAGCAACTAGTTTTTATCTCACTTGGATCAGCTAAATTCAACTAAAGCTGGCTAAGTGCTGTTGTCTGTTCTGAAACTATCTCAACTGTTTGGGCAGCTGTAGCCAGTGACTACTCCTTTTCCCCAAGAATTGGGAAAAGGTAACTATGAATATTTCAGTCCCAAACTAGGACATAGCAAAACATAGTACATGTTTGTTTGGTGTAGTTTGCTTTAATTAAAAAAAAAAACCTCTGGAAAGCTTTAAAAGAAACTGGGGCATGAAGAAGTGTATCCCATGAACTGAACAGAAAAAGTATAATCCCAGAAGATTTTGGAAGCAAGTCAACAAAATTAATTTTCTCCCCCCCCCCAATACATCCTCTTCATTTTGGGTAAATAAATAGGTCACAGATGTTTCAACATTCCACATAGATGTGCATTCTGCTCTGAAATAGAAAAAGGATGAAAAATATTTCACTTAATATAATTTAAAAATACCAAAGCTCTTTTTGACCAGACCTTTCTCAGGTACAGTGTGGCTGTACACCTCTACAATGGACATTCAAGGAGGATACTTCATTAGTTCATTTTTTATAGCGATTATCCAGTAGTCTAGTTTTCTAAATGAAAAAATATTTTTTCCATAATTCCTCCTTGGTTCTCTACACAATACATTCATTGATATGATTCCTCTTGCCTCAAGGAGCAGCCTGTTGCGATCAGAACAAACCACCTGACAATGGCTAGTCTTGAATTAGAGGCCTGGAAAGCCAGCCTAAGAGGGGAACCAAGGAAAATGCATAAGGGGCGTGCATAAGAGCACAAACGTGCCTACCGTTCCTGTCCTATTGTTTCCTTTCATTATATCCAATTAATATAGTTATCACATACTTATGCTCATATATATGCTTATATATTATATAGTTATTTTCATGCTTATGCTTATATATACTGTTGTGGCAAATAAAATAAATAAATAAATAAGAAAATTAACCTTTATTCTTGGCTTAGAGAAGCAGTGTTCCCTCCTTGTCCAAGTAGCTCTAAAAGGTAATTTCCAAAAGGAAAGATAAAATAAAAATAAAATAAAAAATGATCTGGATATGAGACTTCCACAAGCAGAAATCCACACATGGAGCATACACATATATTGGAGGGAAGAAAATCTTGCATTTTGTCCCTTTGCCCCTGAATATCTGCTCCAGAGGAGATCTGACTGACTCCAGCCTGAGCATGAACAGGGGACTGTGATTCCAAGTTGAAGATGGCGACCACAACAGTGCACTTAGAGCACCATCTTTTTAATGTGCACTGATTGCACTGAATAGTTTTATGATGATCGAAGTGTGGACAGTTTTGTTAAAACTTAGAGGAGATAGTTTAAATTTTTAGGTATTTTTATTCTATGTAGAACACCTTCAGTACCAGGGAGGGATCTTAGTCCTAAATATTCATACTTACTTTTTACCAATTTTTTGGGGAAAAGAAGTACTTATTGGGTACAATAGCCAAATTTTCTAAGTGCAAGACATTAGTGGCTTCATGCAACACTAGTGAAAAAGTAACACTAGTGATAAGGAACAGAATGGAATTAGAGAAATCATGCAGCACAGAAGATAAAAACAGTTCTTCCACATAAACAACAGTGTGGAAGATACGGCACAGAAGTTTAGTGGCAAGCACCTCTTTTGCTCATGCTTGTAGATTATATTACAGTTCGATTAAATTATTAGATTATATTACAGTTATATTGTGCAGTTCAAAAGCACGTAAAAAAGGCAAGTAGAAAAATAGGGACCACCATTCATGGGAAGGTAACAGAGTTGCATGCGCCTTTGGCATTTAGTCATGCAAGCCACATGACCATGGAGATGTCTTCGGACAGCGCTGGCTTTGAAACGGAGATGAGCACCGCCCCCTAGAGTCGGGAACAACTAACAAATATGTGCAAGAGGAACTTCTACCTTTATCTTATAGATTATATTAGTTAAATCCATTTCTTTCCCATCCTGCTTATATTAGTGAAATAGTTAAATTATTATTTTTCAACAAAGCATATGAAGCTTAGCTTAAGGTAGATGCATGATTTATAGTAAATATGTCTTCTTGCTATTTGGTAAAACTTTGCTTAGGTTTAAGATATACATGTTTAAGTTGTATAATTTGTAGTACTACATTCCTTATTATCCTTCTGATAGGCATAAAGGGATGTAAAGCAACTGTTAAGTATTCTGTTTCATTTAATAAAATCCCTGAATTTTTTCCTCAGTTTCTCCTTTGAAGCTGAATTTAACCTACTACCTTGCTAAGGCAAAACAATCTGTAATAAAAAGTAGTCACCTATACTGACACCTAAGCTGAACACTTGTTCTTAAGATATTCTTGGCTCACCTTTTCCTGACAAGCTGCATGCTTACCCATGCTACATCATCATTCTTATCTGAGCAGACAGATCAGTATCACTAAAGACTTTTCAGTCTCTCTCATATTTCGAGTTCAGTTACTAAATTGCCATTGTTGGTAAAATTTAATGAATCAAAAAGTTAACTTTACATTCCTGATATCAGCCATGAATATTATCAGATATTTTATTCATGGAAATTCTAGTCTGCATCCCAGCAAAATAAATGTAACATTCATAGTTTTAACATGGCACTCTCTAAGTTAATACAAGGAGTCTTTGAAGTAGCAAAAATGCTGATAATTTATTTTTTTTAAAAATGCTGTGGGTGCAATGCTGTTTTGACACCAGTAATAAGTACTTTTCAGGTATTACAAAGGTTTTAGTTCTGTAAAGTGTACACATAATTTATGACGCCCTCATTTCAGTGCTAGACTCAGCAGAACAGAGCTCCATTAAACATGCTATTCATCAGAATAACGCTTGGTAATAATTATATTTTTCCAGCGGCCATCACAGGGACCAATACGGAATGACTCATAGTGTTTTTTGTACAGAAAGATTATTGCATCATTCTGGCTAAATTGGTAGGAACAACTTGAACCCTATCAAGTAGACCGATTTGTAATAAAACATTATATGGGCAGATAAAAAGAAACTGATCTTTCTTTATTAAATTATTACAATATTAAAATATTTAGTACCTATTTTTTAAAATCTCCAAGATAGTTTGCAAAGCACCTAGAAAATGTACAAATAATATAAAAAGGATTCATCATCTAGGGCAGTGATGGCTAACCTTTTTCGGACCGAGTGCCCAAAGCACATGCCTCCCAAACCCCAAAATGCAATGCTTGTGGGGGCCCTGTGCACGCGCCCTGCCCCCATGCATACAGGCATGCTGCCTGCATGCATGTGTGGTCCCTCGCATGTGCCCCACCCACCGCTTGCGCCCAAGGCCCCCTCATGCTCCCCGCCCCCCGCACATGCATGACAGAGACCCAAAAACCAGCTGGCCAGCGGGAGCCATGCGCACATGTGTGGCAGAACTGAACTGGGGAGACGGCTCGTGTGCCATCAGAGAGGGCTCTGCGTGCCACCACTGGCACGTGTGCCATAGGTTCACCATCAAAGATATAGGGTGGAATTTACTCAAGATAACTGCAGTGTAGATCTCTTAAAGAGAATGTTGATGACTCTGGCCACATGGTCCGACATGTTGCTTTGTTCGGATGATGCCTCTCAACAGATTATTCTGTTTACAAAGTAGGTGCTTTGGGCAGAAAAGGGTTCCAGTTTCTCTTCATTCAACTAAATCAGGTTTAAATTGTTTAGAGTTGTTTTTACTGTTTTTCATTTTATTTTCTTAGATAACTGCATTCTTCAAGATGGGATTAGATAATTGCTGGCCTCAAAGTGTTGCTAAATTAAAGCTCCAAGCATTTCTCGTCAGTGGCTATACTCGAACTGCAAGAAATGCAACAATTCAAAGTCTATTGGTTGTCCAATGTTAGCATAGCGTGTAACCATAGGTTGACTTACAACAGTTCATTTAGTGACCATTCAAAGTTAGCACTGAAAAAAGTGGCTTATGACCATTTTTTACACTTAACATCATTTCATTACACTGAGCAGCATTTCCATGGACACGTGATCAAAATTCAGAAGCTTGGCAACTGGCATATATTTATGACTGAGATCATGCGATCACCTTTTGTGACCTTCTGAGAAGCAAAATCAATGGATAAACCATATTCATATAACAACTGTGGTACTGATTTAACAAATGCAACGATTCATTTAACAACTGTGGCAAGAAAGGTTGTAAAATGGGGAAAACTTACTTAACAGCTATCTTGCTTAACAACAGAAATTTGGGGCTCGTTTGTGGTCGTAAGTCAGGTATAGAATAGAACAGAATAGAATTCTTTATTGGCCAAGTGTGATTGGACACACAAGGAATTTGTCTTGGTGCATATGCTCTCGGTGTACATAAAAGAAAAGATACGTTCATCAAGAATTCTAAGGTACAACACTTAATGATAGTCATAGGGTACAAATAACCAATCAGGAAACAATCAATATCAATATAAATCGTAAGGATACAAGCAACAAAGTTACAGTCATATAGTCATAATTATTATATAGTCAATATAAATATGATTTATATTGATATATTGATCATCAATTGTGTTGTAAATGTTGTACCTTGATGAACGTATCTTTTCTTTTATGTACACTGAGAGCATATGCACCAAGACAAATTCCTTGTGTGTCCAATCACACTTGGCCAATAAAAAAAAAAAAATTCTATAAGTGGAAGGGATGGGTGATGGGAATGATGAGAAGATTAATAGTAGTGCAGATTTAGTAATAGTTTGACAGAGTTGAGGGAATTATTAGTATCACTAATAATTAGTATCACCTGTACTATGCAGATGTTAGAAAATGTAACTTTTCCTACACCTACTTTTAAATAGGGATAAGAGAAAACAGCATAAAGAATGGCTCATGAACTACTACTTGTGCTTACTAAGCAATGTCTTTTCTTTATACATTCTTTCTATTATTATGAATAATAATTGTAACAGTAGAAGTAAGAGTTGAAGATGAAGATAGACTTTTTAGTAAAATACTTTGCTCTACTAGGCTTCACCTGGCCAACAATTCGCAACTTCTGTTAAAAAAAATAAGGAAAGCATGCAAAATATGATTTCTAGAATTCTAATTGTTTCATCACTCTAGTGTTCTCCACTAGAGGTCCCCAGACTATCAAAAAGTTGTCATTTTACTTTAAAAAATAACAACTTTTCAAGCACATAAAGTAAACAAATTAGATATTTAGTGAGCAAGAAAGTGAAACAGTTGACAGCAGAGTTCATTACTAGTTTTGCAATGTTACTGTTATTATTTAGGTAGTATCTGAATGTTTAAGCAATATGTCATGGGCTGTCTAGGAATGAAGAAGGTATGAAAATATTTCTGTAACTTCAAGAAAAAGCTTTCAAATTGCAAGATCAGAACATAGTTATATTCACATGCTAAATTAAAATTTAGTGCACTGAGCACATGGAAGTATACAACCTTTAGAGCCACTCAGTGAACCTGAAGCGAGCACCACAGAGTAGGGATAAGTGAAGGGTACAAGGGCCTTTCTATGGGCAATATCTGTATTAAGCCAACTAAAGGATTTTTTTAATGCATACTTTTGCATCCCTAGGAATTCATTTTCAGTCAAGATGGTAGTCTGAAAAAGGGCTTAGAGGTTTTTTTAATCTTAACTGTAGTAGTAAATTTAGTGGTAACTAATAACAGGGTAGACCAAAAAGGCAAAGAAGCAAGGTGCAGAAAACTATATCACCAACTATTATTAATAGCCCAGGTAAAACTATTAAAAATCCAAGACTGCCAACATTTTAAATAGTGGTCACTACTACTAATAATAATGGTTGTCAAATCTGGAAAAAAAGAGAGAGAGAATGAATTTCAATTAAATATTCATATTAAATATTTAAACTGGGGTCAGGATAAGTTGATAATTAGGAAACAAATGTACCCAAATGGCAAAGGGCCCATTTTGCTGATTATATTCCAAGTCTCAAAAAGGAAGCACAAGCTTTTGTTACATCGTTACTAATATTTTCTCATACAAATATTCAGAAAGTTTAATTGCTGCAACTCAAAAGAGCATTAGATAAAAAGCGATACTGAAATTAAATCTTGAGATTTGAGATAAGAGTTGTTGATGATCCACCTTATCAGATGCTAGATGGCAATGGCTATTCTGGAAATAACACCTAACTTAGCAATCATAGACGTATATTAGAGATTTTGTACAACTTCAGAAGAGCAAAACCATAGATGTGAAAAAAATAATTGATAAGAATTCAGAATGTGCCAATCCCTGCCTGTTTTTGTTAGATGAGCTACGATAAGTGGAGACAAATATCCTGGCCCTAGGCAATGGAGGTTTTCATGTACACGCACACACAGACAGAAACACAGACATAGACAGACAGACACACACACACACACATCTATCGGTATCTATATCTACAGTATATTTTCATACCCAGACATATATACCGGTACATAATATACCTTTTGCCTGTAAACTCACTACTAAGTAGTGCAGTTTATGAAGTTATTAACTAATTAGTGCCTATTGTGGCTTTATAAAGCACTTGGTATATTTTAAAATAACTTGTTGAGTTGAGCAGGCAATTTCTTTGAAAAAACCATTGAACCCCAAACCTGATTTCTATTCCATATATTGGAACCCAAATCCTGATTTCTATTCTATATATTGTAGCATCCCACAGATAATCCAATAGTCCCCTCCTTTTCATATACAGAATCTGCTTCCTTCCATGTTTTGCAAGAACTACAGTAACTACAGTAACTATAGTTCTTTTGCAAGAACTATACTATAGTTCTCCAAGAAAACAAGCAAGCTCAGAAAGCACCAAGGAGCCATCATTTCAACCCTGATTTACAAATATTCTCCTTTATTGGAACTACAGTATAGCTTGACATAGGCAAGCTATGGACAACAATGACCAAGAAAATCATCACACTGTGGTTTCTAACCACCGTGTCATATCATGGCTTGGCGGCTCTTCCTTTTAATATTAGAACCAGCAGATTACTATGGTTCCCCAATTAGTAAGAGTGACACTGGATCATCTATAATTTGAAGATAACTGGAAATAAGGAATCAAACCACAATATAGACTAACATAACAAAATAATCCTCAGAATTTAAAAACAATGAGAGAATGGAACAATAAGAGAAGCAACTGAGGCCAACAAATAGTACTTCATTCAAAAGTCTTACCTTTCATATAGCTCCCTGTTAAATTTGAAGTCTATGTCCTCAAATAGGGTATGATATCAAATTTTGGAGAACTTTCAATCTATATCCAATAAGACAGTAAAGATCAGGTACCAGAATTTGGGATGTGTTGCAATAGGAATACAGCAATCTGTGACTTGGGATCTTTATAGCTCTGATTCATTTTTTTCTTGGCTGTAGATGCAGCTCAGGAGATACAACTGCTCTAAAGAAAACTTGTACTGAACAGAGGGTAAAACTGCTTTCTGATGTCCTGTTCCATCAGTGTCATAATGTGTATTCTGGGGCAACTGGATCAATTAGGCTTCTTCAGTAAAACCATAGTTAAATAAATGTCTCTTAACGCAAAGCACAGCCTTGTTTCTTCACAGAGGGTTTCTTATAATTAGAAAATGTAAATAATGGTACATTAATGCATCCTCACCACTAGATGGGACTTGTTCTCTAGCTCTACATTTCTACTTTTTTTCCCTAATTTTTGTAATCACAATTATTCATTTATATTATTACTGTAACTTCTATATTCACTGATAGCTTAAAATATAAACATTTTAGAGCATGAATGGGGAATGAATAGGAAAATTTTGCATGTGGGGAAACAGTGATAAGCAAAGTCAAAGCTGCAAGAAAACTGAATTGTACTGAACTGTATGGAAAAATGGGGTCAGTTGAAGACCGAAAATAGGATAAGTTCAAGCTGGCCAAAAGGTGATAACACATAACTGAATACTGAAGCCTCTAAGAAAATGACATGTGGCTTGTGAGTTAAAGAATTTGCAAAAGGTCACAAAAGGCTTGTGAAATAAAGAAGAGCTGGATGAATCCCAGGGTGAGCTAAGGTGAGTCACACCAAGAAAAGCTTTTGAGAATACAGGTACAGACAACCATTGAAGGTCTGTACGTATCTACAGCTGAAGCACTTGAGGTCATGTATACTCTAACCATGGGGAAAATATTCGATAATCTGAGGGAAGAATTATTCTGCTATATCAGGGCTGTCAAACTCGCAGCCCATGGGCTGGGTCATCATGTGCTGGCCACGCCCACACCCGGTTTAGCGAAGGGGAAAAGTCTTGAAATGTCATATGATGCCGCCATGACGACATGAGTTTGACACCCCTGTGTTATATAATTGTGTGTGAGGTTTAAGAGAACATTGCTATAAATCGTATCTTTAATAACTTTAGATTTTCTAAATTTTGCGATTGGTCTGACGCTTGAATTATTCAGTAGCCTGCTTTTGTAATTGTGCAGTGCAAGACTTATATTCTAGCCTGTGTAGGCTGGTAGATAATTCTCTTAAGTAGAATTGTGTCTTATTTATTTGACATGTATAGACACCTATATAGTAACAACGCTTTGTGGCATATCAAACACTACAAGTACAAACCATCAATATAAAACTCAACAAAAAACCATGGCACCTGGGGCAGCACTCTCCCATACATCCACACACCATCTTATTGGGCTCCAACCAAATCCTACTTCAGCCTTTGTGTGGAAAAAACTGTTCTTCGTGGCATTCCAGAAGAGATGAGGGTAGGGGCTTGCCAAAGTTCTTGGGGAAAGCAGGGGCAGCTACAGGAAAGGCGCACTTCCTAGGTCCTGCTAGGTAATCTAATTTAAGGGAAGAGACCTGAAACATGCCATCTTATCTGACCTGGTCGGATGGGCAGGCATCCTCAGGGAGAGGCAGTCCTGCAAGTAGCCTGATCCCATGCTATTTAGGGATTTAAAGATCATAACCACCTCTATGAATTGATCTATTAAGAAACTGGAAGACTGCAATTTGCCACCACCAGCATAACATGGACAAAATGTGGGGTGCGCATAAAGCTGTGCATTGCCACAATCTGGACAAGCTGTAGATGTAGTTGCTGGATGATCTTCAAAGGAAGACTCTTGTAGAGCACATTGCAGTAATACAACCGCGAATGACCAGGGTATGAGTGACAGTGAGCAAGCCCTCCCTATATTAATTTTGTGCATAACAATTATGTGTGTTACATTGGTCAAATTTATTTGGCTAACTCTTATTCATGAGACAAGAAATTTCCCATGAGCAAAGATTTTGAACCATCAAACCACAGAGAAAAAGAAAAGCTTCAGAGGAATGAAATAGAGATTTAGATAAAAATGTCACACAAATTATTTCACAACTTCATAAAGTTTATTTCTCAACACAATGGACATTCATTTAGAAGATAGGATAGGGATGAAAACAAGCCTAATAGGAATTGAAAATGCTGTTTCAGAAGAGACTTGGTCTTCTTAAAGGTAAATTTTTTATTGATTTGTATAAAGTAGCAATTCTACATATTAAAGGTTTTTTTAATGGAAACATTTTACCATCCAAATGATATTCCTGGATTCATAGTATTTTGGTAGAATACTTGTCCAAACCTAACTTAGTGGATATTTGGCAGTCTACTGCCAATGAGAATATAGTTTGCTTTTTCCACAGTTAATTCCACAATTCCACGTAAGAATTGTTCTAGGCTAGCTTTTTCGCCCTCTGTTAATTCATTCTTTGATATCTGAAGTTAACGCTTTAATGTAGATGTTATTACAATTTCAGACCATGCTTCTTTGAAACAAGCAGCTTTTTAAATGACTCTTTAATGTGTCTTTGTTGAATGATACAAATTTTATATAGTGGAGAGCAATGCCTTGGTATGATTACTGCTAAAAATTTTATTTATTTATCCATTTTTATTTTAACCCTCTTAGGGTTAAACTCTGAGAGGCAAACAAATAAAAACAAAGAATTACTGTATTTCCCACAAAATAAGACCTCCCCCGATAATAAGCCCAATCGGGCTTTTGCGCGCATGGCAATAAGGCCAAGCACTTATTTCAGAATTCAAAAAAGTATAAGATAGGGTCTTATTTTCGGGGAAACACGGTACATTAAAGCAAATAAAACTAAAACCACATCAAGAAGGCTCAGTGAAAACACAAACACATTTTTAAATGACTCTTTAACGTGTCTTTGTTGAATGATACAAATTTTATAAAGCAGAGAGCAATCCCACATTGATGGTGGGATGTTAGTTGTGTTTGGGGAATTTCTAACACAAACTGTTAGAAACTCCCCTAACACAACTAACATCCCACCATCAATGTCTGGTGGAAAAGCCAGATTTTCATGGCCTTGCAAAAGGCCAATAGAGTAGCAGCCACTCATATTTCAGGGTGAAGGCTAATTCACATGGCAGGTATCATAAAGAGAAGACATGTTTTGGGGGACCAACTAGACAGCATTATTACCTGGAGTACATCTACTCTACCAGAACATTGATACGCGATTGAATTACCACAATGCAAAAAGAAAGTAAAATAATTAGTACTGTTCAGATCCATTGCCGAATTGATATAAATGTTTGGGATTTGCAAAAAATGAACTCAACAAGTACCAACATATATTTTCATACTTTACACAAAGCAACAATATTGTGGAAAGGGAGTAAAATCTATTATTAGGTTCCAGGTTTAAAACAAATTAGTAAAATAATATTGTGCCATCTATTTAGGGTACACAGTGGAATGCGTCATTAAACAAACAATTAGTTAAGATTTTCTTTTGCACTAAATAGTTTTACCCTATTGATATCAAGACTTAGTTTTTAATTCACTTTTAAAAATCTGTTATTAAAAATAAACCTATAAAACTGGTGAATAGTTTCCATTGGATGTGTTAAAAAGTATATTGGACTTTTGTGTCATACCTTCCTAGAATTGCATGGGAAATCTTTTTCAATGAGTCCCTGACTTTCAAATTTTAATGAACTATCACAGATATTCTAAATATAGCACAATGTTCTAATGAGAGTGACTTCAACCTGCAATAGATTTATACAAGGCTGTCAAATTTCTAACAATATCAGACAACAGCACAAAATAGGCAAGATCCAGAGCTATAATAATTTGATAACGTTTTCTTAGAAATGTATGAAGTCTATGTTAACATATTATAAATTGCTTCAGTTTTATATTTAGGACTGATAAAACACATGCAATCTCTAAGAGTGAATATTAACCATATGCTCTCTTCTTTGTTAAATTTATAAAGAGTTATGCCCCAAGATGCCCTGTTCTTTTTTTCTACTTTGCCTTTAGAATAACTTGGTTGCATAATCAGAAATTCTAAAAATATTAAGGCAATCACAGTGGACTTTGATGTAATGGGTAACATGCTAGGCTAGAAATCACATAAATATGAATTCTAGTCCCCGCCTTGGGCATGAGAGTTGGCAAGATAGCTTTTGACCAGAAACTCTCTTCCATACTTGAAAGTAGACTAGGACTTGGATTTTCCTGTTCAACTCCTTAATTACTACACCAGACTGACTGGCTGTGTCTACGTGCATGTGTATAAACCTTATGTAATCATTTGGAACTCTTATTTCCCTTCAGAGGCTTTGGACGCAGAACTCATTTGTAGCAGAGAAGTTTCAACTTGTTTAGCTGTAACACAACAAAGGAAGGATAACTTGCTAACCATTTGAGCCTTCGTTGGCACAGTGGTTAGAATGCAGTATTGCAGGCTAATTCTGCTAACTGCTGGCAGTTCAATTCTCACTGGCTCAAGGTTGGCTCAGCCTTCCTTCTTTCCAAGGTTGGAAAATGAAGACCCAAATAGTTGAGGGCAATACGCTGACATTGTAAACCATTTAGAGAGGGCTGTAAAGCACTATGATATGGTATATAAGTCTAGGTACTACTGTTCTTTGTAGCAATCCATTGATTATGTATGTGGGGCAAGGAGGTGATTGCTGCAGGGCTGAAATCCAGCAGATTCTGGAGAACTGGTAACAAAATTTTGAGCAGTTTGAAGAACTGGTAGTGGAAATTTTGAGTGGTTCAGAGAACTGGCAAATGCCACCTCTGGCTGGCTCCAGAGTGGGATGGGAATGGAGATTTTGCAATAGCCTTCCCCCAGGAATGGGGAGAGAATGGAGATTTTGCAGTATCCTTCCCCTGGAATGCCTACCAAGCCACATCATGCCCACCAAGCCATGCCCACAGAACCGGTAGTAAAAAAATTTGGATTTTACCACTGGGTTGCTGGGGTAATCTATATATATAAAAGTGAAATACCACTCAAGCATCATCACAAAATCTCCAGAACTGTAAAGCCTACAAACGTGAAATTTACCATGTATGTTCCTTTTAGCTTGTAAGTGCTCACTAAGAAAGGATTTTTCAAAATGACCATCGGAGCATTAGTATTTTCTATATTATTATTAACACACTCTGATGCTAAGGAGTTCTACTCCTCCTCCCCACTTGAAAAGAAATCTGTTCCAAATGCAAAACACAAGCAGAGGAGTTGTTTCACTTTCAGTTTTACTTTCACAGCAGCAACCAGGGGATAGGATAGGGCAGGCTTCTGTGGGGCAAGCCTGAGGGAGAGAAGGGGGATAGGATCAGATAAAGTTCTGTGGGGCAAGGCTGAGGGAGAGAAGGGGAGAGGAGAGGCCGATCATAACTACTCATTAACTGTCAAGCTGTGTCGATTTATCAAGCCCCATCACATAGTTTTGTAGCGAAGCACAAGTATCCAGCTAGTATTTCAATATTTGAAGAGTTGTGACAGGGAGGAGAATATAAATTCATTCCCAATAGTGCCAAGAAAACAATGGATGGAAACTTTCCAAAGAGAGATCCAACCTGAAATATCCAAATGACTGTGAGAGTTAGTGAAACAGTCTGCCTTCTGGAATCGTGGTTTCATCAATGAAAGTTCTCAATCAAATATTGGACATTTTTAACATTTTAAATGGTGTTAACTGTTAGAATAAAGAAGTCATTGTTCAAATACTAAAAAATGTAACTCTTGTCCAGATGAACCTCAAGGAACCAGACACAATCTGTTTTGAAAATGCAACCAGAGTAGAGCCAGGGTGTTTGCTTAACTAATCTTTTCAACTGTGGCCACAACCAATTCACAATTTTTTGTGGAGGCATAGGGAGGAAAACATTTTCATACAATAATGATTAATTTTAATTTCAACTGTTGGCACTGAGTAGCATTTTAACCAACAGTGAAATTAAATTTTTCTTACTTCCTGGGGAGGGGAACACAAATTTGTGTTAAAACTTGCTTCAAAACTCTATGACAAGTGCAATTGGGCTTAATAGCAGTATACACACATACATAGTGTATACCTGTCAGAGAATACACAATACTGAATGCAAATACTAAATACTAAAAAAGTACTTTTCCTTCAATGTTAGTTATATATGTTGTAATGATTAATGATTAATACAATAAGGAATATATTCTACAGCTAAAAATGAAAGTGTGAAACATAAATATAAAAATTCCAAAGGCAGATTATTTGAAAGGTTTCAGTTGTGCTTATGAATAGAATCCATTTTTGAAGCTATTCTCTCACTTTCTAAACACAAGTAATTTCCTAGAAATAAATTGGGTGCTCTTCTTCTATAGAAAGATTGTCACATTTTAAGAGTGAAGCACTGTGCTGGCATAAATTTTAGTCATTTCAGAAAAGCAAACATAAAAAGGTTACACAGAGCCAGTATCATCATTAAATTATAATTGAATGCATAATGTAAGTCCAGCTGGTAAGTACATGTTCATGTAAGTCCAGCTGGTAACAGTAGCCCTGAACACAACCCATAATAATTAGAATACACATTTGAGCCATTTTTCAGTCCTTCCTGTAATACAGCTAACAAAGCACATAATCTGTGAAGGCACTAAAATTATTGTCTGTAAAACCAAGAATTCTTGTAAAATGTTCTTAGTGTTCTCTGTGCACTGAAAGGTTAAATAAAATTTAGCATTATAGATATTTATTTGGAGTTATTCTTAACTCAAGGCTATTTGACAATTGCTTTTCTACTTAGTAGTATGCACACACAACAGTAGTAAATACCAATTCTCATGCTCATGTTTGACCCAAAGCCCTTACCAAAAACAAATATTCATCATAGAGTCAACAAAAGACTATATTATCAGAAGATATCTTTTTTTTCCTGGCAGATGTAACTAATAATATAGGCAATTTCCTATGCTGTATTTTTCCTTAGAGATGGTAAATACCACCTTACAATTCATTAAGAAGTATTTGCCACATGAAACTGAGCAATAAATGGCCTATTGGGAGCATCCTTATCATCTTAACATCAATGTGAGAAATAGATCCCAAAATATTTATAATTCAGATTTTGATAAAGTGCCTATTTGTAATGAGTCAACTATTGCACTTGTGGGGACTAGGAAACCTTTTAAACTTTCTTGTTCCAAGGCAGTTAGCATTCAAATTATTTTGTTGTTATTTAAAATTAAGGTCCCAAGTATAAGGTGGCTATTAGAAAACCATGTTGCAATGATCAATTAAAATTCTGGGTACTTTACTTTCTGAGTTTCTTATTCCCAGTCACAACAAAGTAATTATCATCCTGTTTTGACTTTACCATGGAATCCTTTAACCTAATCTGTGTCCCTTTAGTTAGAACAGCTGTAGCTTTTCCTTTTAAAACAGGATCCTTAGTGGTTGAATCCAGGTCTTTATCATTCTTCTGGGAGACTTTGACCTGTGCCTGACTTTTGACGTTAGCCTCTACTGTCTTTTTCCTTGTCCCGTTTATGGTCGATGTTTGAGGAAGACGCACAATAGATAATGGCATACGATCAGAATGTGATTTTGCATCAGCTGTTCCCTGTATTTTCATCCTACTATTTTGAACTGGTCTTTTCTTGGCAGAATTATTATTAACAGATGAAAATGAATTTTTACTCTTTACATCTAGTGTGGATGTCTGCTCAGTTGTTTTATCATTTGTAAGAGATGAATTAGAACTCAAGTGTTTGGGGCTAAGAGCAGTTTTGTGTTTGGTTTGCTTAGTTTCCAATTTCCCTCTGTGTGAGTAAAACTGTGTGGGTAATGTTTGGCTACTATTTTGGGAAATTATTTTTGTAGTCATTGTAGATGTTTGAGGGCAAGATGGCTTAGACACATGTAAATTTCTGTTAATTGTCTTTGCCGATTTTGCTGAGGTTTTTGAAAGAGGTTTACATTTGGCTACATTTCTGAGCCCGGCTGCACTGTCAGGAGAATGATGTTCTTCTAGACAGCCTACCCTTGTAGCCGTTTCAGGCAACCTGGAAAGTTTATTGTTTGAACAACCTAGAGCAGAATGTTGTACAGTTGGAGAGTTTCGGGAACATGCAGGCTTGGTAGATGAAGCAGTACATCTCTGAAGAGAGGCTGATGGTGTTAAAGCAGTTCTTCCCTGAGCTGATGATGAGCACTTATTTACAGTTTGTCTATATTTTGAAACAGATGTAGGATTATGAGAAGATGGTGCTGGCTTTTTTGAAACTGGTTTTGATGCTTTGGAAAATGGCTGAACATTATTTACTGATGAATCTTTTAATCTGGTTGGGTTTCGTGTCAACTGGTCTGTAGGTAAGGAATGCTTTGCTGCTTCTGAAGAAGAATGAACTGTTGGTTGAGATGGCTTACATCCTGCCTGTTTCCTATTACCTACACGAGGATTTTTGGAAACAGAAACCATAGCAGAGTGCTTTGAATTCTGTTTATGGTATGTATCAATGGCACATATGGGATTCATGGGTGGAGGCTGTGGAGGTTTAGCAGATGAATCAGAAACTGTATCACCAGATGCACCTTTCTGAAATGATGAAATCTTTTGTTCCAACGTTGCAAACTGAAGCATTCGGCAAGGATCATATTTGAGAAGAAAACCTTGAAGAGTATCCCAGCCTCCACCAACACGTACCATTACATGTTTGCCATGTAACATCTAATAAAAGAGGAGATTAAAAAAATAGTTTGATTATAACTGATTGCACTTAAGCAACATAGGCATTGTATGAAATATTAAAATGGCTTTAACATTCAGTTTTCCCATTTGCCACCAATCCCTAAAAAGCAATAGAAGTATCGTACACACATACACCCTAAAAAACAAGTGCAGACCAGGAGATGCAGAGGAGTACAAGCTGCCCAGAATTATGGCAGCAAAGAGACAGAATGATTGCTGAAGTATTCCCAAGCATCAGTAACAGTGGGACATTTTCAGATAGGCAATGAAACTAAGCAGATGATATTATTAAGGTAAGGTAGTGGCAATTAAATTATATTGTCATATCTTGCAAAGGAATAATTTCCCACCCAATTAAGATTGATACTTAAGTGACTGAGCAAAATCACTGAAAACTTGTACTTACTCGAATGAACAGTATTTTGTCTCCCAATCTATAGCGCCCTTCAGACAAATACTCAATTGAAAATCTATGAGAGCAGCTACAAGGAGGATCTTCAGCAATGTGCTTAACCTATATTGTACAAGGATTTTGTTATCTTCATATAATATATATTAAAAACAATATAAATATAAATTATAGTTTTTGGGCCTGCCCCCAAAATGAAGTTCTGAGCCAGCAGAATTTTTTGTCTTCTAATGAGACAGCTGGTTTCACCATCAAAGCTGGCTCTTTGGCAGCATGCTCCCCAGTTATGAACGGGAGCTACTAGGAATGACTCAAGATGACTCTTTGATGACCATGGACCTAGAAGGCAACAATTCTATGTGGGAGTGATCAGAGAGCTGAGTCTCCATCGTATCTCTGTCCACTGTCTGCTTTTTAAAAACGGCTGGATTTTAACTGTACATTTTGATTTTTTTATATCTACTTTTAAATGTTAATCTATTGTTGAATGCTGATTCAGTTTAACTCCCTAGATCTTAAAGTGGCTTTTTAATGTTCTTTTCATTATTTTATTAGCTGCTATCAAATTCTGTCTCTTCCGCATGGCTCTCTCCTGAGATAAGTAATGATCTGATAACAAAATGGTTTCACCTTTCATGCTACTTCACAGTTTATAAAGCCATAAACTAGTAATTGGTGGATCAGATGTAGTATCAAAAATAATCAACTAATTTGCTTTACTGTAATCTTGACTAACATTATAGCAATAGCACTTAGACTTATATACCAGTTCATAGTGCTTTCTAAGCAGTTTATTGAATCAAGATATTGCCCCTAATAATTTGTGTCCTCATTTTACCAATCTCAGAAGGATGGAAGCTGAGTCAAC
This sequence comes from Ahaetulla prasina, assembly GCF_028640845.1. Classification (NCBI taxonomy): domain Eukaryota; kingdom Metazoa; phylum Chordata; class Lepidosauria; order Squamata; family Colubridae; genus Ahaetulla; species Ahaetulla prasina. Next base: position 62,488,270 of record NC_080545.1, on the reverse strand, counting down.
CTTGAATTGGTCAGAATCGAACTCCTGGAGTGAGCAGTGAGTTAGCCTGCAGTACTGCATTCTAACTACTTAGCCACCATGACTCACTAATAGATAGATTTTTGATTGGAATGAGATCTGTAGACACTTGGGCTAGGTTCACATTTTATACTGAACATGGTTTGCCTGACTATGATTTATAAGATAAATCAAAATTTGCTGTTTTTGTCCAACTTTATTACAGTTAATAAACCACAGTGACCTGGCTTGCATAATGTTATTCCAAACCGAGCAATCTTGGACCATAGCATGATCTAATCATTCAAAATATCTAGAAAGTTTACATAGTTCACCACTATAGTTCTTCGGGTTACAGATTTCAGAAAGATTTAGATTATAGCTTCATAGACAGAAATATGCATGCTACTTACTGCTTCATGTAATTCTCCATGCTGACAGCACGATTTGTAGGAAACTATAGGGGCTACACTATCAGAGGACATCAACAAAGTTTCTTCCAATTCAATTTCCTTCTCTAACTTTACTAATACTGGTGGTTCAACTCCATGTCTATAAAAAGAAAAATGTATAAAATACTACTTTTAGAATTTTAGCAGAATTCTAAGACAATAAGCATAGGGTGAGAGTGGCTATTTCACTGAGTATTTTTTGGGAATAAGGGTAGAACACAGGAATAAAACATCCTATTGTCCTATGGTTTACTGGCTTCTTCGGTAAAACCTGGTGTCCTGCTATGGAACTGTGATAGTAGAGGTTCTTTCATTATCTCACCCAATGGCAAAGGAAGACTTCCTTTTCCACCTGTAGGTGGAAAATGCAAAATATCCTATGACACCTGGACTACATTGCTAGAGAATATAAAAGCTTATACCTGAATGGCTGTGTTTTCATAACACTTAAATGAGGTTTATCAATGAACCCAATTTTCAGAACATGAATACAAAACTGTAAACTAATCAAGCACCAGTTAAAATGCACTAGGTTAGTTTGTAGTACCATGTGTCTTATGAAAACAGCCAATCTCTGCTGCGAAAACTCACCACTCACCATGCATTCAAAGCATCTATTTGGAGAAAGCAATGAATACACACCTTGATACAATGCGACCAATTTCCAGTAAGCAAAGATACACTTGTCTTGGGTCTTTATGCAGCACTGTAAAAAAATAAGTACAAGTAAGGAAAAAAAATTAATTCAATGAAACCTAGATAACTTGCCTACATTCAATGGCATTGATCAAAATTTGCAACACATGTAACTCAGATGTAAATGTGTAAATCTGTACCAGCAAGTTCTTTTCTAATCTACTCCCTGGTGTACTCTTGCATGGCATCCAGATCTTTCTTTAGCTATCATTGATTTGAAAATCTACCAGTGCATTTATTTATTTATTTATTTAAAGCATTTATATAACTCCATCTTCTAAACAACTGTGGGAGACTCCCAATCAAAGATTGAAACAACATATAAAAGACTATAAAACTATAAAAGCAAACACATTAAAAACAAAAAAAACCCTAATGCCAAATAAAACTTCTAATGTGCAATCATCCAATCTTATTCCAGTGCTTGGGGGAAAAGGGCCAGACATTCAAAGCTTTACAGAAGGCTAGAGGCCTGCCAAACCTCAGGGGGCAAAATATTCTATAGGTAAGGGCTGCCATGGAAAAAGCATCACTATACTGGGTCAGTATATCTCCTACCATCGGGAAGGAGATATAGAAGTATAGCCAGTTGCACAAACAGGCTGAAGAACAGTTTTTATCTGTGGCTGCCAGACTCCTAAATGGGAAATAACATCATAACTATGCAGTATGATGGACTGCAGGCCTAGCACAATGTGTAAAATGTTCACACTGGTGCAATAGGACTGGGTGTTTTGTTAATATAATTTATTGGGTTAAGGATTTCCTGTCTTCACTGTGAGTTGTATTGTGTTGGGGGGGTGCCCTGAGGGAGCTCAACCAATCTCATTGTACATATGCTATGCACTGACAATAAAGATTTGAATTTGAATTTGTATGTTTCCTAGCTCCCAATACTACCAGTGACCTAATTTTGAGTATGCATGGCATGAAGTTTGTGCTGGAGCTCTATTAGCACTCCCTTTGGGATTTGCTTGGGCAAACCATAAGACTATACTCTAAGGGCTTTTTTTCCCTCTGTCCCCGGGCAAACTGTCCACAAAGTTTCATTAAGTATGCCTCTCTTAATCAGGCCAAAGTGATCTGTGTCCTTTTCATATGTCTGTAGCAGAATCTCCCAGCAATGAGAAGGAACAGAATCTTAGACATCTTCTGAAAAAAACTTCCCACCACATTCTGAAATATAAGCCAGCAGGGTTAGTTAAAGGCCTTGGTAACAAACGTCGGTCAAAGGAGACATCCAATGATAAGGGCCATTGTTTACATTTACAATTTCCTACTGGGGTTGAGAGGAATGCTTAAAGCAGAAACCATGGGTATTGGCATAGTGGAACCAGTGTAATTGCCAAGGCCACCAACTTACTGTAAGTAGCCTGGCTGATTGAAGTTTTCCATGAAGGAAGAGATAGGCTCTCCAATCTCCCTCCTTGACTGGACTTTTGGAAAGGCGGGTGGGGAACATAAATTCTTAGTATGTTCTTCAATAAAATAAGTCCTTTCCGAAACTGTCACCTTCTGAGGCAAAACAGAAAAGCGAGTCCCAAATATGTTCTGCCTTTTCCATTCATCTGAAACCCTCTAGGAATTCCCAACCCTCACTTTGAGAAATCCTGCTTTATCCTATGTGATCTCTTCTTTCAAAAATTCTCAGCTACAAGGAAAAATGCGTTCAGGATGTATAATAGAATGTATGCATATTATTCATAATTTTCATAGATATTTAGTGTACACAGTATAGAATTCTAAACATGTAAAACAGAAGGCAGCATAATCTGGGCGATACAAGCAGAGGAATGCTTGTGACTTTCAGCTTGAGTTATAAATTTGGCATTATATATATGGCATTATAATGGCTGGATCAATTATCTAAGATCAATGGCTGGATCATTTTTCTAAGAAATAAACTATGGACATGGATGGTCACACTGAGAATCAGGTGTGAGGGTTCTTTTTTCAGAAGAGTCAAGCTTTCTTTTACTTTCACCAAAAGGGCAGGAGCAATGAAGTAAATTTGGACAGTTCACTTTTGAAAGCAGAACAATCAATACTTGTATTTATTTAAAATAAATCTGATTAATCAGAACTTAAACAGACTTGCTCCTTGAATGTTCCGCTCTTGATTACTGTGAGAGAATTGATGAGGCACATGTCACCCAGCTCAATGTTTCGTACAAGTTGCTTATGACAGGTTTACAACTGCAGAGTGAGCTTAGCCTCTTTCCAAAAGTATAAAGATTCAATGGCACTTGTAACGATGAATACAGTGAAACTCTTCTGAGACTCATATGCCCCCTACATGAATATTGTCTAGGCACAAACCCACTCTTTATTTCACCCCCACAAGCTTACAAAAGGGTCCTTGCAGATCTTTGCCAAGAACATACAAAGCATATATTCATGCCACAAAACCAGCTACTGTAATCAGTAACCACTTTCAGAGTATTCTGAATTATGTCCTTAAAACTGCAATATAATACAGGCTTGGTGAACCTACAGCCTGCTCCTTTATAGAAAAAAATGAACTGACTGTAGATTAAAATATGCTGTGTAGGAGATATAGGAATCCTATCATTCTTGGATGACATTGCATTTTATAAACTCTGTCCCATTAATTACATTGAAGAACTGATTATAAACTGAACATTGCCATACCTTTAACAATACTGAATAATATTTTTTAAATTTAAACACGCCCATATCATGCAAAGCATACACAAAGAATACTCTTCAACAATGATATACAATACCAAACAATTTAAGCAGTGATTTTATATAGGCCTAGGACTTACAGTTATGTCTATCTGATTTTTAAAAGGGACAATGCTAAAAACCTAATTAGCAATACATCTCCAAGCTATTTTTCTTAATGAGCACTACAAGATTTTAGTCCATCTGGAAAAATTTGGTCTGGCAGCTGCTGGTTACAAGATCCAACTTGAAACAAGAGGTAGGCAGTTCAATCCTTGACGTGCAAACCCAACAACAGATTTTGTTAGGATGAGTAATAAATGGAGGGTAGCAGCATTAGGCATAGTTAACAGTTTGTATTTTTCTACAAACTGTTAACTTCTGCCAAGTTAGAAAGAAGTAATAAAGGTAGAATCCAAGACTTGAAGCAAAAGATTGTCAACAGATTATTAATTATTAACATTAAATTCTTCATTCAATGACATTAATAAAGACATTATCACATCAGTATCTTCCAAAGATATCAGAATAACCTGATACAAATTCATGTTACAAAAATCAGACAATACCAACATTTTTTTAAAAAAACCTCTCAATTCTATTGGAAAGGTAATGCAATTATTAAACTTGTCAAACTAAAATTTAAAACTCTTATAGTAACTTCTATTATCAGAAAGTCCCCCCCCCCAAAAAAAGTTGTTTTAATATTTCAGACCATGAAATATTTTGCCCTGTTTAGTGTTTGCATTACATGTTTTTAACAGAGTTTATTAAACATACAAAGGTATTTTTCCAATACAGAAGGATGTCATTTATACAAATTCCTCATCTTTTAAATTTAGAAGTGAGTAATAGCCTATATAAGACATTAGTTTAATATAATTCAATAAACAATGCAAAAAAGCAACAAAAGTTACCTAAGCCTTCGGATTCAAAAAGATAAGTCTCATCCACGCCAATGCACCTACACCAATTCAGAAAGTTTGCTGTGTTATCTCTGGCAAAGAAAGATCCTGAAGGAGCATCTTTTTTACAGGGGACTTTTCTCAAAGGGAAATTCTGGAAAGTAATGTAGAAATTTTAACAGGAAATATTCCAAAACATTCACAAAAGCTTTTTCTAGAGTAGAACCAGTAAGGAAAGTGAGGAGTGGGTTCCTTCTTTTCCCTCCAAAAAAAGATTACATTTCAAAATAAATTCATCTCAGTTGTATATAAATAAGCAATGGGGAAATTTGTTTAAAACAGGATTGCTAAGGACTCAGCTAAAAGGCAAAAAAGGCCACACACCAAACTTTGTGGCAGTCACCTTTAGTTGTCAGAAAAAAGTAGATGACCCATTTACTTAGCTGAAAACATGGCTTGAAAGATACTTCAAATATATATTACTGGCAAAAGATACAAGAAGGGCAATAATATGTATCACATGAATATCCAGAACAAACCCTCCAGGGTATTTATATCCAAAATACTACTTCAGTATTTTAAAATTAGAACAAATCTGTCAGCAGCTTGAACATATGATTCACATTTTTCTAATGAATTTCAAAGTCATGTACAATTTTAATCAGCAGACTTTCATCTTCCAAATTACTTTTCCTCTTTCACAGAACCTAATCCGAGGTACAAATTTCATGTACTGGTATTCTGTACCATCTCAAGCCACTGTATGTATTATCCAAATAATATTTTATGTCTGTTTATAATTCTAAGTGCATCTAATTTGTGTAACATTTCCTCCAACTTTTCACTATAGCCATGGTATATATTCAACCATTCTTTCAGCATCCTTTTATAACAGCTCACCTGCCGCCCCAACTTCAAAAGTCCTAAGTGCTAACATCTGTACCAGCTGTAACTCTTCCTATTTTCAGAGCTCCTGCATTGCACTTCATGCTTACCAGAAATCTTTTTCAATAAATATCATCTAAACCATCTGACTGTTAAATGTAGATTTCTCATGCCCTGAAGAACACAAAATGTATTAAGTAACATTAAGCTATCCCTGGGCAAAATGTATGTGGTTCATTAAGGTGTGAATATGTCCATTTACACAACATATTAATCCAAAGCAAACTAACCACTCACTGTTTTATGAGCACTGAACCAGATCAGTATTCCCAGAATTCTAAAAACATAGGTGCAGGAGTTCTAATAGTCTTGCTTTATTTCCGTTAGTTCACATGAGAAGTTGAGATACACATATTATTGTAATAGGGAGTGAATACAGTAGCATAAAGCAGAGGATGAATTCCAAGAATTGCTATCTGAATGCATTACTTGAACATAGGATAACATTAGAATTAAAGTAACTTTGGTATTAGGGTGAAAAATTCAGCACCGTATCTTTTTTTAAATGCAAGAACATTATGGCTACCTCTGCACATTTGAAAAAATAATAATGAACTGTCTAGTGATAGGATTTTTATGTTTAACAAAAAGCAAGAGAATCTTGTTCACATGACTTTTCATTAATTTAAAGAAAAGTTAATTGCTATTTTTTTAAAAAATGAACTTACTTTTAAATCATTTGAGTTACTTTTAACTATGCTTTGAATGACTCCAATCAAAATGCACAGCAGTACCCCGTTATCAAGGTCTTCCAATAAATTCTCTGCTTTTAGTTCAATACCTATAGAAGAGTCGTGATTTTCATTAGTAGAGAACACATAAAACTCAATCTGATAACTCAGATATACTTAAGCATAGCTTCAGCCTAAATCAACTGGAAAATACTGTTTGTTTGTTTGTTTATTATTAAATGTACATGCTGCCCATCTCACTATTCAACATTCCCTTTTATTATGGTTTATCTGCAGTGGCAATGTTCAAACCGATACTGAATGACACAGATGTCACTCATATTTAGAGCATATGATCCTATTGTATTTTAAAGTAATTATTTATATTTCAAGCTGTACATTGGCCTGTAGTTTTAACTATACTAAATAGGAAAAATATTGAACCTTATACTATTCAATGTTTCAAAAAACACAAGGCCTTTTAAAACTGTTTAGGGTAAAGAGGTATTATGTACTCTTGACAAATGGCTAGACTTTTATAAAAGGAGAAATGTTAAAATTAGTGGTTTTAACTTCTAACAACATGAAAACTAAATCTAGCTCTACCCCTATATCTTTTTCTATAGTAATAACATGGTTCTTGAAACAAACCCAATAAGCCAGATAGCCAGATAGCCAGATCTTCTTGCATAGGAATCAAAGTTGCCTCATGTCGGACAGATATCCATTGGTCATATAGTAAAACATCAGCCAGGCCAGGGCCATGCCTTGGAATCAGTGGACTGCGTGGACTGATAGGTAAATCATCTCCAAACCACACCTAAAGTACATATCAACAAGACTGATTACAATTTCAGCACTATGGAACAACTTATCATATTCGCAATCCATTATCAAATGTCTTTTAAAAATGGAAAGTTCATAATATGTTCCCCAAACGATTCACTATTATTTTGGGGTATTGTAGCTCTATTAAAAGCTGAATTTGGCTTGTACAATCCATCTAGATTACTCCGCAAAATGCCAGTATTTTAAAAAACCAAATGTTTTGACAAAACAAGCATAAAGTTCCATTAGAGTTGAACATTAAATCTATAGTCAGTTATGTTCTTTAGATACATATCAGAAAGTAGGAAAATATTTAATAGATATACTGTAGCTGTAATATTTCAGTTTGCCTACCTGAACTGTATTTTGCATGGTAACTGGATGTTCCCAGGAATAGGAGGAAAAAAAGAGACTTTCAGCTAAAAGTGTCAAATTGTATTTTATTTTTCTTCATTTATCTGTAACATTGAAAAGACAGCCAACAGATCAACAAAAAGTAAACCAATATTAATTATCCAAAATTGGGACTTCACTTTATTTCCAATATTGAATATAATTTTTTCAACTTTCATGCTCAGTATCTCCATAATCCTTATAACAACATTCCATGTTTTTATATATCAAAAGTAGATTAACGTCTTTAAACCATATTGGCAATTATGAGTAGAAAAAATAAAATGGTGCATTACAGTAGACAAGCCTAATTCATATATGTAAATATTCCCTTCTATTTTGTATTTCTAGCAAAATGACATTGATTAGACTTCTTAAAACCGTCTCTAGAATGTTCAATGAGCATGAAAACATCCTCCAGTAAAAAAACATTTTAAAGATATTTAGCCATTATTTTATTAATATTTATTTATTTATTTTATTTTATTTATTTATTTTTCGCATTTTTATACCGCCCTATCTCCCTAGGGACTCAGGGCGGTTTACAGCCAGATAAAACATACATATAAATACAAAATAAACATCAATTAAAAAACTTATTACATAAGGCCGAATATTTAAAAATAGCAATACAAATAATAAAACCCCATTAAAACCAAATTCAAAATTTAAAATTCTAGTCCAATATGAGATATTTTAGCTCTTTTCTTTATAGTTCTTGCAAATACCTAACATCCATATTAGCAATAACTTTCACGTAGTTTAAAAACTTGATTGGTAATCAATTGATTACTACCAATACTTGCCCATAACTTTCTCCCAAAATAATTGATCTACAGTTTTGAAACTGGGAAGTGTAAAAATGGCATATGAATAAGAATTGAAATTCAAGAGTCATAAAACAGTTTCCAGGTTTTCTTATCTGGAATGGCTGCCCTCTTTCACTAGGCACACAACTTCCAGAGGGATGCAGTAGGAGGAAAAGAGGCCACCCAGCCAGCTAAATCAACTCTGGCAATCAGTGGTATGACAGATGTCACAGAAAGATCATTCTCATATTTATTCCTATTCAGTTGCTTGAGTTCTATAAATAAAATGTCAAATTACATGCTCTACTGTAAATTTGAAATTTAGATACGGAAAATCTAAGAGTCTGTGCTTTCCATCGAAAATTATCAATTCTAACAATCTAGTTAAAGTTAATTAAAATGTTAGCATAGGAATAATTCTATCAATATGAAATAACACCCAGTGCTTGCACTTTAGTTTCCCATACATTTTAAATATTGTTTATATTTTTACATTTATCTCAGTTTTTAAAAAAAATTATATATAGTTGCCTCAAATGAAAAATATTTCCTCGGCTATTGCCAAAGAATAGAAAGAATTCAAACTACAATTGAAATCTGAATTGTTACAAATTTCCATTGAAACTTTTAAAGCATATGAGATTTCAATTAATTGAATAATTAAAACTCTATTGGAAAAAATATCTACACTGTGAACACTTGTATTGGAATGCAAATCCTAGTGTATGACAGTATTTAGAACAAAAACCTCCATGTAGATTTCATTTTAAACTAATCTTCAGATCACATATAGAAAAGAATTTACTTGCCTACCAATATTGCTAAAGAGGTAAATTTAAAGCTACATCAAAAATGTCAGTTTCTAGCCAGCTGGGAACACAGATCCTAAACAAATGCCACCATTTATTACTTGAACATAAGAAACTCACGTCCTCCTGATATTTCTCTCCTTTATACTACACAAAAAAGGCAGAAAGTAGAACAAGTCTTTACTAACTAATGTATTCAGCTTCCCACAGTGAGTACCAGGGAATAAAGTTCATTTACATAAATAGCCCTTTGTCTTAATAGGCCAAAGTAAGGGGCTTCATTGACATTTTAGAAGGAAAAAAAATATGGTGGCAACAGCTACCAAAAATACTGCTCTCATTAAATGATGGAACACTTACACATTTGAACAAGGCCCTTAACAAACCAACTGCCACAGTAACAAAAAGACTGCCCAATATGCAAGGCAGACTGTCAGCTTGAACAAAGGAAAATATTCAAAAAAAGAACTATTAGAAGAATGTTCAGCATCTTCATTTTTCAAGAATATCACACAAAGCCTGCCTATTTTGGGGAAAAATTGCACTTGAAAGAAAATGTCAAAAGATTTTTATATCCGCTCACTTCATAATATTACATCTGTCTTTGCAATCAATTAAAATACAAGTATGAAGCTCACAAAGTGATGGCTAGAATTTTGCTTCTCACAATACAGATTTAGTAACTGAATTTACATACCAAGTTAAGCTGTGGACTGCCTGATTTTTTATGGAATAAACTACAGTGTTTCAGATAAAAATTCAATAGGCCAAAACAGAATTCTCACTACAGCTCATTATAGGTAGTCCTCAACTTATGAACTTAATTGAGCCAAAATTTCTGTTGCTAAGAGAGGCCATTGTTAAGTGAGTTTTGTCCATTTTACAACCTTTTTTTTGCCACAGTTGTTAAGTGAATCACTGCAGTTGTTAAGTTAGTACCATGGTTAACTGAATTTGGCTTACCCATTGACTTTGCTTGTCAAAAGGTTGCAAAAGGTGATCACATAACCTTGGGGACACTGCAACCGGTCCGGATATAGTACGGAGACAGCTTTGGTCGCGTTGGTGGATGACCTCTGGAGGGCCAGGGATAGGGGTTGTTCCTCTGCCCTGGTCCTGTTAGATCTCTCAGCGGCTTTTGATACCATCGACCATGGTATCCTGCTGCACCGGTTGGAGAGTTTGGGAGTGGGAGGCACCGTTTATCGGTGGTTCTCCTCCTATCTCTCTGACCGGTCGCAGACGGTGTTGACAGGAGGGCAGAGATCGACCGCGAGGTGCCTTACTTGTGGGGTGCCTCAGGGGTCGATTCTCTCGCCTCTCCTGTTCAACATCTATATGAAGCCGTTGGGCGAGGTCATCAGTGGCTTTGGGGTGAGTTACCAGCTGTACGCTGACGATACGCAGCTGTACTTTTCCACCCCGGGCCACCCCAACGAAGCTGTCGAAGTGCTATCCTGGTGCCTGGAAGCCGTACGGGTCTGGATGGGAAGAAACAGACTCAAGCTCAATCCCTCCAAGATGGAGCGGCTGTGGATGCCGGCACCCCGGTACAGTCAGCTGTAACCGCAGCTGACTGTTGGGGGCGAGTCATTGGCCCCAACAGAAAGGGTGCGCAACTTGGGCGTTCTCCTGGATGGACGGCTGTCGTTTGAAGACCATTTGGCGGCCGTCTCCAGGAGAGCTTTTTACCAGGTCCGCCTGGTTCGCCAGTTGCGCCCCTTCCTTGACCGGGATGCCTTATGCACGGTCACTCATGCTCTTGTCACTTCTCGTCTGGATTATTTCAATGCTCTCTACATGGGGCTACCCCTGAAGTGCACTCGGAGGCTTCAGTTAGTTCAGAATGCAGCTGCGCGGGTGATTGAGGAGCCACACGTTGCTCCCGTGTAACACTGCTCCTGTGCAGTCTGCACTGGCTACCTGTGGTCTTTCGGGTGCGCTTCAAGGTGTTGGTTACCACCTTTAAAGCGCTCCATGGCTTAGGGCCCGGGTACTTACGGGACTGCCTGCTGTTACCTTATGCCTCCCAATTTGACCCATACGCTCACACAGAGGGTCTTCTCAGGGTGCCGTCCGCCAAGCAATGTCGGCTGGCGGCCCCCAGGGGAAGGGCCTTCTCTCTTGGAGCACCTACCCTCTGGAACGAACTTCCCCCTGGTTTGTGTCAATTACCTGACCTTCGGACCTTTCGCCGTGAATTGAAAACGCACTTGTTTATCCAAGCGGGACTGGCTTAATTTTTTTAAACTTTTGAATTTTAATAATTTTAATTGGGGTATTTTATGAATTTTATGGGTCAAATTTGACGGTTTAAAATTTTCGGCCATTTATAGAATATGTTATTTTAATTTTTGTTTTAATTTGTATATTGTACTGTTTTTTAATCTGGCTGTACACCGCCCTGAGTCCTTCGGGAGAAGGGCGGTATAAAAATCTAAATAATAAAATAAATAAATAAATAAATAATAAATAATAAACCATCATAAATATGAGTCAGTTGCCAAGTGTTTAATGTTGCAATGCTCACAAATGTGAAAAATGGTCAGAAGTCACTTTTTTCAGTGCTATTGTAACTTTGAATGGTCATTAAACAAAAAGTTGTAAATCGAGGACATCTGTACATTTTCTGGCTGAATGGGACCTTTTCTAAACTATGTTTCAGGGCTTAACTTGTTTGAATCTATCAAATTGTGGTTTATTCAAAAAGTCATAGTTTAACATTAGTCTTTTATACACATCTTGTTTCAGTTATCATATTCTTTGTTTTTCAAATCAAGATTTGGAGGATTGGGAACAAATAAGAAGTTGTATGTGCCATTTCACCCCGTTTTTCTTCTTTTTCCCCTTGGCCTTTAAAGGCTTGCAAATCACAGATTTATAGTTCAATAATCACAGGAAATGTGGTTTAAGAAAACCAGGAAGTCTTCTATGGGAAAAAATAAGAAGAAAAAAGATATACAAGTATTAAGTTTGTTCCTTTTTCTCTCTCTTTCATAAAATGATTGAATTAGGAATGTGATGTCTGAATACAAAATACATCTCAATTCACACATCATAGCCATTGTGATTTATAAATCATGGCTTATGATATTACATGAGAAGAAGGGTATATGGCTTGTTTAACAAATTCTAATTAAAATAAACCATGGGTTAAAATACATAAACCTAGTCATAATATAACCGCGTTCATATACTTGTGTGGCAATGCTACTGAATTCAATGGGCCAACTACAAAGCAAGCAGGAACATGAGCGAGCTGCATGTGATAATTTCAGATAATATACTATCTTGTAGTATTCAACTAAACCTTTTGAATGCTATTTGAATATTACAAGAGATGTATATTAATTTCTGGTACAATTAAAATACTAGCAATGATCTTTCAGAACCAGGAAAAAAATACTTTCTTCATAGGAGCCCTTGTCTTAACAATTTTTCAACAATAGTTAGAAAAAGGGAGAAGACATTTGGGCAGTTAACCCAACAAAATTATTTTTCCAAAGGAAGCATGTCTTACATCTTCTGGAAAATCAATTTTTTAGGAATACATGGGTTTCAATATTTTGATTGTTCTTGTGAGACCCTTCCTACTAATTTCACACTTTACAGTTTAGCCTTCAAATTGTAAACTGCAAGGATATTTTAAATTATTTGGGGTACACATCTCCGAACCTGTAGGACTGAATGTACAGTTTTACAACCAAACAAAACAACTTCACTCATTTGCTGGGGATGCTGCAGCTGTAGTGAGGGATGAGTGTTTCACCCTCAGGTGAATTATTACAGAAATCATATGCATAACCATATACAATTATGTATGTGATGTTAGTAACACGCCTTATAATTGCATCCCATTTTAAGGCTAATATCCAGAATTAAAAAATAGTTTATTTAACCATACCCTACTGCAGTTTATGTTATAATCTCAGCAGTTTAGGATTACGTTACACCAGTATGTTTCAAACTTCATCCATGCTGGCTGGGGAATTCTGGAAATTGAAGTTCACACATCTTAAACTTGCCAATTTTGAAAAACACTGTCTTACATCGTTTGAAAATTTCTAGAAGACCATATAACGTTGAATTCAGAACTTGCAAACTCCAAAATCAGCCAGGGTAAGGAACAACTTGCCACAGGCTGTTATACTATGTCACATCCTTTCGATGTTTTTGAGTTTCAGTATTTTGAGTATTTATGCCCTGGGAAAAATGCAGTAAAAAGTCAGCACAGCTTCTATTTCAAGTTTTCCCCAACTTGTTTCCCTGTTGGACTACAGCTCCCATTTTCCAAAAATACCTGCCGGAATGAGGGCTGAGGTTGCAGAAAGCCGTTTCGTCCGGGCGAGAAAACTGCTGGTCAAGACTGAACGTGCGTCACTGCAACAGACAGCAAAAGCTGAACTGATTTTCTTCCCCTTTTCTGGGTAAATGGCCAGCACTTTTCCATTGCCCTATCCCAAGGAAGCAAGGAAACAGCATTAGCGCCTTGGGGTTTAAGGCAATCCATCCCCTTGTATGGCACAGCGAACTTAGAGGCTCTACTGAACCATCAACAAGCAACCACGCTTCATCCTAGCAGGTTGTGATCAGTCCCCCAAATCTGCTTCGGGGACCTACCGCGTTTCAGCCAAGAGAAATCTCACTCACTCAGTCTTCTATCTACCGGGGAAACTTGGAGATACTTACGACGGGAAACCCCAGAGTCAGAAGCCCCCACGCATCCGCTGCCGGGAGGGGGGGGCACACGTGAGATTACAGCAGCGGCAGGGAATCCTCTCGCGCTCCAGCGATCCCTGATTCATTCGGCCGTCTCCGCCCGCAACTGTTCGAAAGGCCCAATCAGGTGACGCGAGGCGGGGCCCAGGCCGGCGAGGCGGGGGCTGGGGCGAAAGGGGAGGGAGATGGGAGTTTTCGGGATGGGTGGGGGCTTTGCGGCGTCCGTAGCGATAGGCTGGGTGGCGATGCTGGTGCTGGCGGGGGGTTTCAAACGGAAGGGATGCAGCGGTCGTGTGTGTATGTGCGGTGGTGGTGGTGAAGAAATCCGGCTGCCGTGTGTGTCAGGTGACAGTCGCCGCGGATTACAGTCTGGACCGAGTGTTGGTATCTCCTCAGCTGAGAGAGGAGGCAGGGGACGTGCGGGAATAGGGGCAGCGCTTCTGCCTCTCTCTATTACAGCCTGCTTTGGACTCAGGCCGCGGTTGTTAGGATTTAACCCTCCTCTATGCTTTTTTTTTTTTTTTTTTGGGTGGTGGTGGATTAGAGGTTGCAACACCCAGAACCCCTAACTAGAAAAGTCAGTGTGGAGGCAGAGAAATGCATCAGAAGAACAACCAGAGATTCCTTATCTCTCGGTATAAAACATGTGGCAACACAACCCTACACACATTTATGGCTGTGTTTGCCACAGAATAAACTGTAAGTCTTGGTTAACAAATGCACTGATATGTCAGTGTGGATCAGCATCAGTACAGGTAGTCCTCGACTTACGATCCCAATTGAGCCCAAAATTGTTAAGTGAGATGTTTGTTAAGTGATTTTCCTCCATTTTACGACCTTCCTTACCACAGTTGTTAAATGAATCACTGCAGTTGATAAGTTACTAACCTGGTTGTTAAGAGAAACCATCGAAGTTGCTTGTCAGAAGGTTGCAAAAGGGGGTCGCATGACCCTGGGAGACACAGCAATGGCCATAAGTGTCAATGGAGATTCTCGTCATCCAGGTCATGATTGTCCCAAAGGTGCTTTTTCAAGAGGCAACTGGACTTTCTTGTTTTTCTCTGAAGACATTTTGCTTCTCATCCAAGAAGAGCGGAAGAAGCTTCTTGGATGACAAGCAAAATGTCTTCAAAGAAAAACAAGAAAATCCAGTTACCTCTTTAAAAAGCACCTTTGGGATAATAGTCATAAGTATGATTCAGTTGCCAAGCATCTAAATTTTGATCACATGATCATGGGGATGCTTCAGAGGTCATAACTGTGAAAAATGATCATAATGGGCAATTTTTCAGTGCTATTGTAACTTTTAACAGTCACTAAATGAACTGTTGTTAGTTGAGGACTACCTGTATTGTGTGCTGTATCATTGCCTAGATCAGGGGTGTCAAACTCAAGGTCCAGGGGCCGAATCCGGCCCACAGGGTACTTAAATCTGGCCAGCAGGGCCACCTTGGAAACAGCAAAGGACTGGCCTGTGGTGCTTCTGGCAGCGAAAACGGGCTCCCGAGCTCCGTTTTCGGCTGTGATGGCCTCCTGCGGCCCTCCTGAGCTCCATTTTCACTGGCAGAGGGTTGCAGGAGGCCATGGCAGCTGAAAACAGAGTCAAGAGCCTGTTTTCTCTGGCAAAGTGCTCGGGCTGCCACAGGTGCCCTGATACGAGTGATGTCAGGCTGGCCACACCCCCCTCCTTCCCTCCCCCGAGATCAAACACAACCTGATGTGGCCTTCAATGAAATTGAGTTTGACACCCTTGGCCTAGATCATTGTGTTAAATTATTACATGGTGTTATCTTTTTGGGTTAGTTTGGTTGTGGACTCAACTGTTGTGATTTGTTATCTATGGTTCATACCATAGTTTAATGTTTAGTTTAGTTGTATATAGACAGGCGCAGCCTACCTAGAACTCACTATCCTATTCTATATGGAGACCATTTTTGGACTTCTTTCTTTAGAAAGAGAAAATAAGTGGTTATTTTATATAGGTTTAATTTTTCACTTAATTTTTATATTATCTGTATGTTATTTTTGTTTTAATTTAGAGTAAGGGGTTATTTTATTATAAATTTGTACTGAAAAAAGTCAAAACTTGCTTTTGTATTTTTTTTCTTTTCTCTTGTGACTTTTTAACTCCTCCCTTGATCCCCTCCACATTTCTTTTAATCTTTTTTTTTCTTAATTTGAATTTTGTCTTTTTTAAAAAACTTAATAAAGTTGCTTTAAAAAAAAAAAACTTTGGTGCTGAAACCAAACAATTCCTTGCCCTCTGCTCTGGTAAAGCTAACCCACAGCAGGATTTAATATAGTTGGGAAAAGTCATTGTAGTGTCTCAGCCCTAGTCTGCAGGTTCTGTAAATCTGTCCTGTTGTGAGTTGGTTGAAAAGCACGGTTAAGCAAGTAACATGGCATGTGGACCAGCTTGGCCATTGTTATGAACCACAAAAAAATATTTTTCAACACTGATGCTAACCATCCTTAGTACACACATTGTGTTATGTAGATATTGAACTATTTTAGCTAGCAGGAGAAAAACAAGTTTATTTTGACCCAGGCGAATAGGGGAGGAAAAGATTAGTGATAAAGAGAAACATTTAAAATAATCAGGAAATATAATTTCCTGCAGATACACGCCTTACTGGTGAACAGCATGGATGCCTTTGAAATTTGCCAGTACTTAGGAAAGATTTAACCATTTTTCTAATATTTCCATAGTGTTTTACTTCTATTGCCCTGCCAAATTACTTCCTTTCCTCCCCTTATCTTTATGTCATTTTCCCCTTTTCTGTCATTCTCCATGCAGCTATTTCTTCCCCTTAATTCATATCCATTCTATTTCTTTGCTCCTTTGAAACCAGGGAAGGTAATGTGTGGTTCTGTATAGGAAATGATTAGTTTCTATAGATGGAGAGGGAAGGTCCATTAAGTTTAGAAATAAGATTCCTCTTAAGGAATTTATTTGGGTCAATTAGCATTAATTCAGTTAAAATAAAAGTAGTTATTTGTCCAGACCTTTCCCTGCTTTGGAGTTTGGTTTGTGAAAGATGTACACATGTATGTATGAATACACATTTGAATACATAAGTGAGTCACAAAGTGTTAAGTTTGGGCAATAAAGAGGCAGGAGACCAGTGAGTGACAACAGCTCTTTAGTTTATAGTGATCCCAGCGAAAGACAACAGGCAAAAACCCCTCTTTAAATACTATTTTGGCTGAGGCTTCAACCAATCAGCAATGTGCTAGTTCCCGCCCAAACTTCCCTCCTAAAGTTTAAATACATTACACTCCTTCCCTCCCAGAATGCATTGTACCCATATTTACATAAAATTTGCATGTTATTTTTCCACGTAGTCACGCAGGTAGACAGGGCGTCTCCTAACTCTTTCTGACCTGTGCAATTCATTCTCTGGGAGTGAGTCGAGCTGGTCGGAGGGACTGTTTGTTCCTCCCAGCTCCTCCTCTGGGCCGTCCAGCCCTGGATTATTGGCAGAGTTGTCCCTGCTGTCTTCAGGAGGAACCGTGTTGTGTCTTGCCCGCCCTCAGAGCAGCCGGGGCCTTCTTATCTGCTCCCGAACACGAAGGAATGTATGCCTCCCGGCCCCAGTCCTAGCTCCATGCCCAGACAAACTGCAGAAGAAGGAGCACCTCCCTGCCCCAGCCCTGACTCCATGCCCAGGCAAACAGAGCAGCTAGACCCCTCCCCCTCCTCCACAGCATGTGAGCCTGAGGAGGGTTTATTACCAACAGCTGATTGGAGTGATCCTCGCATCAGAAGATTGGATAGGCGGAGGCAACAGAAGGAAGGGAGGGGCAGGCCTTAATGAGTGCTGAGTCATGGAGCCACACCCCATGGCCTATATAAAGGATCTGCTTTCTGGCAGTCTCTGAGTCAGGCAAAAGTCGAACTTATCTTGCTGAAGTCACTTACTGGTCTCCTGCCTGCTCTGAGGACTTTGCTAGGACTTTGGGCAGAGCTGCAGAGGCAAGCCTGATTCGGATTTCCCTGACCCGGCCGTCAGCGGAGGAGTGGGACACGACAAACCGGTTGGTGTCGCTGGACTTCATCGGATTCAGATAAGTCCCCCGCTCGCCTCGGGTTTGAGTCAGCTGTAGATTCGAACATTTGGTAGTCAGGGCCTGGCTGTTTGGTTTCTGTATTACTTGGTATTCATTTTCTTAATTGGTCTATGTGGCGTCTCCAAACCCGGCCATCCTCCATGTCTACTACATATGATTTCGGCCCGGTTATGCCAAGAATTGTCCCTTTTAACCATGTTGGGCCCTCGCTATAGTTGTGTGCCCACACTGGGTCACCCGCTGTCATCTCCCTAGTTTTTTCTTGTATACCCTTGTACCCATCTGGGGTGTAGGTTGGGTTTAGTCGGTCTAATGGGCACCTGAGTTTCCTGCCCATCAATAGTTCCGCTGGGCTGCGGCCAGTTGTCACACAGGGGGTTCTATGTTGGACTGCCAAGAAGGTATCGATTTTGGTTTGCCAATCGCCTGGACTTATCCTAGATAGCGCTTCCTTGGCGCTCCGAACGAAACGTTCTGCAAGTCCGTTCGTCGCCGGGTGGAAAGGCGCCGAGAGGACATGTCTGATGCCCTCTTCCGTTAAGTACCCCTCAAACTGGTTTGCCGTGAGTTGCGGGCCGTTGTCGGAAACTAGGGTGTCGGGCAGGCCGTGTGTTACGAATAGATGCCTCAGGACTGTGATAACTGCTTCGGCCATCGTGGTTTTCATGATGATGATTTCTAACCATTTTGAGTAGGCATCTACTACAATTAAAAAGGTCTGCCCATGGAATGGCCCGGCAAAATCTATGTGAATCCTGGACCATGGCCCCTGGGGTTTCTCCCACTCTCTAATTGGGGCTGTAGGAGGTAGTGGCCTTGACTCTTGGCAGGATTAGCATTTCCCTACCCTGTCGCTAATGTCCTTATCCATTAGGGGCCACCATACATAACTCCTTGCTAAACTCTTCATCCTCACAATCCCCGGGTGGCCCACATGCAACAGTTCCAACACATTTCTGCGTAATTTCTCCGGGATAACCACCCTATCCCCCCATAACAGACACCCCCCTTGAACTGACAGTTCCGATTGTTTTTTTGCAAAGTCTTTGAAACGCTCACCTGGCGCAGCGGGCCATCCACTTTGCACCCAACCGATTACAGTCCTTATGGTAATATCCTTGTAAGATGCCCTAGCCACTTCCTTGGATGTGACTGGGCCAGAGTTCAAAGAGTCAATTAGCAAGACAGGTGTCCCCGGGGTCGGGTCTTCGATAGTCTCTGGTAAAGGGCATCTACTAAGAGCATCCGCATGCCCTAAGTCTTTTCCCGGGCGGTGGAGCAATTTGTAAGAGTATGCTGCTAGGAAGATAGTCCATCGGGTCAGCCTGGGTGAAAGTGCAACGGGTGTTGGGCGGTCGCCCGCTAGGAGTCCCAGTAGGGGTCTATGGTCCGTGACTATCTCGAAATCTCGTCCGAATAAGTATTCGTGGAATTTCTTAACCCCGGAGACTATAGCCAATGCCTCCCTATCTAGCTGGCCGTAGTTCCTTTCGGCTGAAGACATTGTTCGGGAATAATACGCTATAGGGGCTTCTGTTCCATTCAGTAACCTATGGCTGAGCACAGCCCCCACCCCGTAGGGAGATGCATCGCAAACTAGTACTAGTGGCAACGTGCCATTGTACTGAATGAGGAGGCTATCGCTGGACAAAAGGTTTTTTACCCCCTCAAATGCCCTAGCCTCCACCCTGCCCCAGGACCAAACAGCTTTCTTTGCTAGTAATTTATGTAATGGTTCGGCTATTGTTGCCTTATTCTTTAAGAATACCGCATAGAAGTTGACAAGCCCTAAGAATGCTTGTAATTCTGTTTTATTTTTGGGAGCTGGGGCCTTCCTAATGGCCCGTACCTTGCTCTCAGTAGGGTGAATCCCTTCCCTGTCTATTCGGTATCCCAGGAACTCTACGGATTCCACCCCAATTTGGCATTTGTTAAGCTTAACTTTAAGCCCAGCAGACCTGAAAATGCCCAAAACCTTCCTTAGTTTTACCCCAAGTTCATCTAAGTTTTCTGCTGATACCAATACATCGTCGAAATATGGTACCACCCCTGGTAGACCCTGTAACAGTCGTTCCATTAGGTTTTGGAATAGCCCTGGAGCCACACTAACTCCAAACTGGAGTCGAGTGCATTTGAAAGCGCCGCGGTGCGTGACAATTGTCTGCGCCTCGGCTGTGCTGCTATCTATGGGTAGCTGCTGGTAGGCTTGAGCCAAATCGAGTTTGGCGAAAACCTGCCCTTGTCCTAACGAGTGCAGCAAGTGTTGCACTACAGGGACGGGGTATGCGCTCTTCTGCAATGCTTTGTTAAGCGTTGCCTTGTAGTCAGCACAAATCCGGACCGATCCATCCGGTTTGACTGGGGTCACTATAGGTGTCTCCCATTTTGCATGGTCGACGGGGACTAGTATTCCCTGGTTTACTAGCTTGTCTAATTCCCTGTCAATCTTGGGCTTTAGGGCGAATGGGACCCTCCTAGCCTTTAACCTGATGGGGGCAACTTGTGGGTCTAGATTGAAAGAAATAGGGGTCCCCACGTACTTGCCCAGGCAGTCCTTGAAAACGTCCTCGAACTCCTTCAGCAGTTCATCCTTGAGGTTGACTTCGTTTCTGTAGACCCCGGTCACTCCCATGCCCAAAGCTCGGAACCAGTCCAGTCCTAGCAAACTTGGTAAAGTTCCATCTACTACGGTGATTGGCAGGGTTTTCTTGAATTGTCCATACTTGACTTTGACGGACGTGACCCCTCGAACAGGGATCCGATTTCCCTGGTAGTCTTGCACTCTCAGCTTCTGGGTTTGTAGCTGGCGCTTTGCAATGGCTGGCAAGTCCCTCACGAGGGTGTCCCAGGACATAATTGTGATTGATGAGCCGGTGTCCACCTCCATTTGGCACGGCACCCCTTCAATGTATGTTTTGGTAAAAATCTTCTTTTCTAGTCGTGTCGATGCGTGGCCCACTCTCACAGTGGTCTGATTTAACTTCGCGCCCTTTTTGAATGGACCTGCTCCCGCGCTCTGATTGGTTGATTTGAATTTTTGGCAGGAAGGTTGGGGGGCTTGACAGGCCTGAGCTATGTGTCCTTTCTTTTCGCACTGCCGACAAATCGCGTCCTTGAACCTGCAGTTTTGTCATTGGTGTTGGCGCCCGCAACTCACGCATTCATCCCGGTCACCTCTCTCCGGCCTCCCGGTGTGGAAAACTTCTTCCTCTTCCTCACCTTCCGATTCGGCCTGGACTTCCTCGCTGTGGACCAGTGTTGTTTTCGCTCCGGCACCCTGCGCGTTCGGCTTTTGCAAGGTCTCCGCTGCTTTGGTGGACATCTCGTGAGCCCTGGCCTCGTCCAAAGCTATTGCCAAAGTCAGGTTGCTCTTAGACATCAGCCGCCTTTGTAGTCGGATGTCCCTGACCCCACAAATGAGTTGTTCGAGTAAGGAGTCCTCCAAATCTCTGTACTCACAGTGGTTCGCGGCTTTCCTCAACGCGGCCATGTACACGCTTATCGATTCGCCCTCTCGCTGTACCCGTTGCCTCAATTCGAACCGTTGGACGAACGTTGAGGGTACTGGTGCGTAGTGCGCTCGAAGTGTTGTTTGTAGTGTTTGCCACGGTACCGATTGTACCGGCGTTGGCTCTGAAAGTGACTCCGCGGTATCGAAAACCTCTGGACCGCAGTGGCTCAGGAAGTACGCTCGCTTCCGATTATCCGAGACTCCTTGTAGTTCGTTTGCTTCGAGGAAACACTCGAAACGAGCCATGTACGACCCCCATTTCTCCTTGGCTGGGTCAAATGGCGCTGGCGGCGTGTAGCTGGACATCGCTAATATCCGCCCTTTGAAACTGGCTGGGTTTGCGAATTTCTTTGCTCCTTCAGCTCTTTTTCCCAATCTCACTGCCTCAATATCCCATCCTCGTCGCCAATGTTAAGTTTGGGCAATAAAGAGGCAGGAGACCAGTGAGTGACAACAGCTCTTTAGTTTATAGTGATCCCAGTGAAAGACAACAGGCAAAAACCCCTCTTTAAATACTATTTTGGCTGAGGCTTCAACCAATCAGCAAAGTTCCCGCCCAAACTTCCCTCCTAAAGTTTAAATACATTACACAAAGCATAATATTTATGCGTGGGAGACTGGCTTCACTTAGGGTTGGTAGGCCTAAATTAACAAGGTCGGGAAGTTGGACACCATTTGAGTTGTCTATTTTTTTCCACCTATTCATTTTGGGATTAGGTTAAATTTGGTGCTGTCTTCCATTTAGTAAATAGTGTTATTAGTTTGGTTTAATTGGACATACAAGAAGGTGGCTGCAAAACTGGACCTTGGAGCTTTCTGCATCTCTTTGCTGGTTTTTGTCTAGATTTGCATAGCCCAGATGCTTATTTAGGAATTTGGTTTTAAAGCCATGTTTAATAACCATAATTGGCACAGTATAGCACAGGTTAGCACAGTAAATGAAATAGATAAATGGATTCTATATTTTTTATGGAATGGTGGATAGGTCTGAGCCTCTTCTTAAGAGAGATGGTCCTTATTTAATCTTTTGATTTTTATCCCACATATAAAAATCACAAACACAAATATGGAGCACTTGCTCCTTTAGTTTTCTCCAGTAAGATAGTAAGTTAATGCTGAACTCCTATATAACAGATAATGTAAGCAGAATAAAGATATTCAGAACAGTTCTCAATCACTGTTCAAAATTACCCTACCAGCCAATAGTCAGACTTCTGAATGCATTTGTGCAAAACTGGGACAAAGGTTTGAAAGATGGCTGACCTCAGCTGTCTAGTCATCCTTCCCAGCCTTGATCCACATTAAGGAGAATGATTGGTGCATAGTTTTCCCATGAGATTGTGATATTGGGTAAGAAAGGAGGGAACCCACAAGTTTGTCTTTAATATGTCTTGTAAATAAGGACAGCAGCATTTGCCAACATTGTATCTACAGCAGGATAGTATGTTTTATGCAGGTATAGTTTCCAATAGTTTAGGATTTATCAATTTATCAACTGATAAGTAGTGGTTTATAAAGAACAAAGACGAAAATAAAAAGAAATTGTAATATACCACTTTAACCACTTTAATTTCAAAAGAAATAACAGGAACTTGCTTCAGGCAAATAGAAATTCACTTTTGTTTCAAGGTACTTAAGAACCATGGCAGATATTCTATGTAAACAGACACAAAAATGTAAACTTCAATGAAAATGATTTACTATCAATTATTTTAAGTGCTTTAAGAAAATATTTACAATTCAAAAACACTGAATGAATACACTGATATTATGGATTCAAGTTTGTTGTCCCAGCTAACTTAGTTTACGATCCAGTAAAAACCAAGCTTATCACTGTACATCCCATATTTCGCAAAGAAGAGGTGTGAATTTGTGATTGTTAACTCTCCATGACATCAACATATCTGCATGATGGTGATTAAAAGTCCGTAATTCTGTAAGGCGACCAAGGAGACAAGCAAAATGTTGAGGACTATCCATGTGATGAAGTTTGCAGAATGTTTGCAGAACTTCAAGCAAAGGTTCTTGAAGCCGTTCAACAGAGTCTCTATCCTTTATGTATTGCCGATCTGGTTTTAATTTTCAAAGAAGATGGGGAAAAATAGTATTATTTCATATATGAAATTATCAAAACCAAAGTCCAGTTGCAAGTGAAATACAACATTTCTGTTCATAGGCTATTTTGTTCCCATATACTTATTGTATGCAGAATTGCGTGTCTGTAAAAACTTGCAATGTTGATGGGATTAGTTTTACTCATTAGCTTTTTGATACTACAGATTGTTATAGAGAAGGTTGCATGCCCTGATCCTGAGATAATAGAAATAATTCAAAATCCTATTATTGCTGAAATACTTATCTCTGTTATGCAAAGACAGCATAACAGCTCTGGTATACTTTGCCTGCAGTAGAGCTGGCTTCTCTCCCCTTAGAAAGGCACTCAAAACTTTTATTCTCACAGGTCTTTTTTCAGTGCCGGTTTTGAATGGTCATTAAAGGAATGGTTCTAAGTCGAAGACTACCTGTAACACAAATCCCATTAAACTCATAGATTTCTTCTAGCTAGGCCCCTACCATTTTATGCTGCTAGTGATCAGAACTATTGCATCTTAACAGCTATGATATTAAATCTGTACTCGCTTTTACAAATATATCTACATGTTTGAAGTATTTGGCTATAACTGTCCATTCCAGGGGAAAATAAATGCTTAGATACCTCCTTAGTATGGAGGCAAAGGGTTGAATCTTCTACCTGCACTAGAACTCCAAATACCAACCCTGGAGGATGCAGTCTAATGTAACATGTAGTTTGTCTTGTCTTCTGAATGTAAAACAAGTTACTTGAAACATTTAATGTAGAAATGTCTATGATTAAACAATTGTATGTGAGCATTTGTAATATTACAAAGGGTAGAATTTTACAGGTTTCTTTCCAATGCATTCCTTCTATTACAGGGGTGTCAAATTCAAGGACCACAGATCAGATCCAGCCTGTGAGGTGCTTAGATCTGGCCCGTGGGGCCGGCCTGGAGATAGTGAAGGACCGGCCTGTGGTGCCTCTGCCAGTAAAAACAGGCTCCTAATCTCCATTTTTGGCTGGGACGGCCTCCTGCAACCCTCTACCAGTGAAAATGGAGATTGGGAGTCCATTTTTGCTGGCAGAGCTACCTGGCCATCACAAGTGACCTCTGATATGAGTGATGTCAAGATGCGCATGCCCCCTGGCCATGCCTCCTCCCCGCGAGGTCAAATACAACCCTGATGCGGCCCTCAGTGAAATTGAGTTTGACACCCCTGTTCTAGTAAAATGCTAGAAGGAAATCACACAAAAGTATACATTTAGATCACATTTGGTATGAGGAGAGAAGCTGGTGAAAGATTGAATTTAAAAATGGGTCAGATCTGGGCAGGGGCGGATCGGGAGAGGGCTTCAAAAAGGGCCTGAGAGAGGTCTTGAGCAGCAACTAGGAATACTGCTGAGTGCTCCATTCTAAGACGTCTTCATTGCATGAACAAAAGAGGAGAGAACATTTGGACCAGAGGTGGGTGCTACTTACCTTTACTACCGGTTCGCATCGTGGCCGCGCGCGTGCTCGCCCTGCTCGCCTGCGTGCTCTTTTGTGCATGTGCAGATCACTTTTGATGACATTCGGGTCAGTGGGCGGAGCCTCCCACCGCTTTTACTATCGGTTCTATAGAACCGGTCCAAACCATGGGTAACCCATCACTGATTTGGACTCTATTTTCCATGCCCATACATGCAAATGTGGAATGTGGCAAGGCGCACACATAGGCAACATATATGCACTCACTCTAAAAATATTTGCCCAAAATACTTTAATAACAGTTACTGTTTTTGTATAAGAAATTAGCAATCTCTTTTTCATGCCTTTCCTTTTTTTCATAAAATTTGATAACATAATTCAGAATTGATTGTCTGGAATACGGTTTTTCAAACCGATGCACCCTAGGGTTCTGTGATCTGAACAAGTTTAAAAGACACTGTTCTGAAACAACTGAGAAAATTAATTACCTGGTGATAAAATAACAATTGCTGTAAGCAGGGCATATTCTTCTTGTGTCATCTTGAGTTCCCCAATACTTTTATAGAAATGGAACATAGGCGTTATGTATTCATCTGAGATACCTATAAGGCAATGGGGGAAAATAGACTTATAATAGAATTATGATGCAATCCCTGGTAATTAAAATTCAGACAATTCAATACCCAAATTATGCAAGAGGCTGGAAATCAACAAAGATAGAAAGTACTGTATGAAAATCCTTTTATTAAAAAAACCACCCCTTCCTCTCTAATTCCATATCAGGGTTATTTCCCTTTTTTTTTATTTTTTATTTTTATGGTTTCATTATATGAAATATGCTATTTTATTCACAAGAGGGCGCTATTTTCCTGTAATAACACAAACTCTAGCACCAGTTCTGCAAATCTCATAAATAAATATCAGTTTAAAAATTCTATATGCCTTTAACGGAACTCAAACTGCAAAATAGATAAATGCAGCACATTATTAATATTATTTGCTGTCACAATATCATTATATTATCAAGATTCTTATATTAATCAGAAATGGGGAAACTACAGTCCTGTTGCAGAATGTTAGCTCCCAATATCCTTTGCTGTAAAGCAGACCATGTTGATAAGGGTTATTGGGAGTTTTAGGTCAACCACATATGGAAACTCCCTACTGTTGATCTGTTTGAAGAGTTGATAAGTACATGTTTAACGATCCATCTGTTAAGCTACTGAAGTTTGCAGATGACACAACAGTGATTGGTCTCATTCGAGACAATGACGAATCCGCATATAGACGAGAGGTCAAACGACTAGCCTTGTGGTGCAACCAAAACAATCTGGAACTGAACACACTCAAAACCGTAGAAATGGTGGTAGACTTTAGGAGAAACTCTTCCATACTTCCACCTCTCACTATACTAGACAACACAGTATCAATAGTAGAAACCTTTAAATTTCTAGGTTCTATCATATCGCAAGATCTAAAATGGACAGCTAACATAAAAAACATCATCAAAAAAGGACAACAAAGAATGTTCTTTCTGCGCCAACTCAGTAAGCTCAAACTGCCCAAGGAGCTGCTGATTCAGTTCTACAGAGGAATTATTGAGTCTGTCATTTGCACCTCTATAACTGTCTGGTTCGGTTCTGCAACCCAACAAGAAAGACACAGACTTCAAAGGATAATTAGAACTGCAAAAAAAATAATTGCTACCAACCTGCCTTCCATTGAGGACCTGTATACTGCACGAATCAAGAAGAGGGCCGTGAAAATATTTACAGATCCCTCACATCCAGGACATAAACTGTTTCAACTCCTACCCTCAAAATGACACTATAGAGCACTGCACACCAGAACAACTAGACACAAGAACAGTTTTTTCCCGAAGGCCATCACTCTGCTAAACAAATAGTTCCATCAACACTGTCAAACTACTTACTGAATCTGCACTACTATTAATCTTCTCATAGTTCCCATCACCAATCTCTTTCCACTTATGACTGTATGACTGTAACTTTGTTGCTGGCAATCCTTATGATTTATATTGATATATTGACCATCAATTGTGTTGTAAATGTTGTACCTTGATGAATGTATCTTTTCTTTTATGTACACTGAGAGCATATGCACCAAGACAAATTCCTTGTGTGTCCAATCACACTTGGCCAATAAACTATTCTATTCTATTCTATTCTATTCTATTCTATTCTATTCTATTCTATTCTATTCTATTCTATTCTAATTTGAATACAGTTGAAATGGCTTATCTATAGTGACCTATTCAATAGGACCTCAGTAGCACAAGAGCACAATATTCTACAAGAAGAGTTCTCCAGTCCTCCGAATACAACAAAATACCTTATGCCACCGGACTTGAAATCCTGGGTTTAGAAAATTTAGAACTACGCCACCTTCGGCATGACCTGAGTTTAACTCATAGAATCATCTATTACAATGTCCTTCCTGTCGAAGACTACTTCAGCTTCAATTGCAACAATACACGAGCACATAATAAATGTAAGCTTAATGTTAACTGCTCCAATCTTGATTGCAGAATATATGACTTCAGTAACAGAGTTGTTAATGCTTGGGGTACACTACCTGACTGTGGTCTCTTCCCAAAATCCCCAAAGCTTTAACCAAAAACTATCTACCATTGACCTCACCCCATTTTTAAGAGGTCTGTAAGGGGCGTGCGTAAGAGCACAAACGTGCCTACCGTTCCTGTCCTATTGTTTCCTTTTGTTATATCCAATTAATATAGTTATTATATACTCATACTTATATATATGCTTATACATTGTATAATTATTTCATGCTTATGCTTATATATACTGTTGTGACTAAATAAATAAATAAATAAATAAAAAATAAGTAAGTTTTTTGCTGTTGCAATATCTTAAATATATTTTGGGCGACTGAATCTTGTTTTGTAGTGCATACATAAGCATCCTACTATTGCACTCCTTAATTTCCAAGAACCGTACAGGTAGTAGAGAAATGTTTCATATGAAATTCCCAGGAAACAGTATGGGAAATTGGGCTCAAATCTAGATGTACAGGTTTAACTGGATATTGAATCACTCTTGAGAACTATGGATTGCATAATATTTCCCTGCTACATAAGTATCTTAAATTCATTTCAATATGTGAAATTATAGGGAGCTTTATCTATATCTATTATATCTTCACCCATACAATAATAAATTGAAATAGTATAACAAAACAAAGCCTGGAATATTTTTCTCATTGGTTAAAAAAATCAGCAATAGTCTATGAAAATTTCTTGAACTTTTGACCAAGATCAAATGTAGTTTCCTATTTGAGAGGTACTTTTTGATGATACTTTAAATAACCATTCTATGGTCATAGAAATCAGCTCATAATACTCATAATACTGTATGTTAAGTTCGGGAAGTAACGAGGCTGGAGACCAGGGTAGTGACAACAGCTCTTTAATATATGGTGAACCCAGCAACCAGGCTGGGGAAAAACCTCTCCTTATATACAGTTCAACCGGCGGCTTTAACCAATCAGCAACGTGCTTGTTTCCCGCCAAAACCATTTAAAGATACATTACACTCCTTCCCCCCAGAAAACACTTTACCCATATTTACATGATATTTACATATTATTTTTCAACGTAATCACGCAAATAGACTGGGCGTCTCCTGACTCTTTCGGACCTGCGCAGTACATTCCCTGGGAGTGGGTCGAGCTGACCGGAGGGGCTGTTTGCTCCTCTCAGCTCCTTCTCTAGGCCATCCGGCCCTGGATTATTAGCAGAGTCGTCCCTGCTGTTTTCTACTGGGACCTGTGGGCGTCGCTGGACCTCCGGAATTTCAGATAAGTCTTGCGAATTTTCCGGGTTTGAGTCAGCTGTGGAATCAAACATTGTATAGTCAGGGCCCGTTTCGATCAATTCAGATTGTTCGGCTATGCGTTTTCGTATTTGGTCTATGTGGCGCCTCCATACTCGGCCGTCCTTTAACTCCACCAAGTATGATTTTGGACCTGTTCTGTTTAGGATTTGTCCTGCTATCCAGGTTGGGCCTTCACCATAGTTGTGTGCCCACACTCGGTCGCCTATGTCCATTTCTCTTGTTTTTCCTATTTCCCCCTTGTAACCCTCCGGCGTATAGTTTGGATTTAGACGGTCTAGGGGGCACCTGAGCTTTCGGCCCATTAATAATTCGGCTGGGCTTCTGCCGGTTGTGACACAGGGGGTTCTGTGTTGGACGGCCAGGAAAACATCGATTTTTGTTTGCCAGTCGCCTGGCTTAAGTCTGGACAATGCCTCTTTTGCGCTCCGGACGGAACGCTCTGCAAGGCCATTCGTCGCAGGGTGGAAAGGCGCCGAGAGGGCATGTCGGATGCCCTCTTCTGCCAAGTACTCCTCAAATTGGGTTGCCGTGAATTGCGGGCCGTTATCGGAAACTAGCGTGTCGGGCAACCCATGGGTTACAAATAGGTGCCGTAGGACTGAGATCACGGCCTCGGCTGTCATGGATCTCATGAGAATGATTTCCAGCCATTTGGAGTAGGCATCTACTACTACCAGGAAGGTTTGGCCGTGGAAGGGGCCGGCAAAATCAATGTGTATTCTAGACCAGGGCCCCTGGGGTTTCTCCCATTCCCGAACCGGGGCCGTTGGGGGTAGCGGTCTGGACTCCTGGCAGGCCTGACATTTCCCTACCCTTTCAGCAATTTCTGAGTCCATTAAGGGCCACCACACATAGCTTCTCGCTAAGCCCTTCATCCTTACGATCCCTGGGTGCCCCTCGTGGAGGAGATCCAACACCCTTTTCCTCAATTTCTCTGGGATCACCACTCGATCCCCCCATAGCAGGCACCCCCCTTGAGCCGACAGTTCCCACGTTTCTTTACAAACTCTTTAAAACGCCGCCCGCGCAGCGGCCACCCTCTTGTACCCAACCAAGTACAGTTCTCAAAATAATGTCTCGGTATGACGCCCGAGCCACCTCCTTAGATGTGACTGGGCCAGAGTCCAGAGAGTCAATTAACAGTATGGGCGTCCCGGAGTGGGGTCTCGATCGCCCCTGGTAGTGGGCATCTGCTTAATGCGTCCGCATGCCCCAACTCTTTTCCGGCCGATGCTGCAGTTTGTAGGAGTAGGCGGCTAAAAGATAGTCCATCGGGTCAATCGGGCGAAAGTGCCACAGGCGTTGGGCGATCGCCAGCCAGTAACCCTAACAGTGGTCTATGGTCTGTAACAATTTCAAAGTCTCTACCAAAACGTATTCGTGAAACTTTTTACCCCTGACACTATAGCTAGAGCTTCCTTATCCAACTGACTATAGTTCCTCTCTGTCGAGGACATCGTTCTGGAGTAGAAGGCTATTGGGGCTTCTGTGCCATTTGGAAGCCTGTGGCTGAGCACAGCCCCACCCGTAAGGGAAGCATCGCAAACTAATACCAATGGCATTGTGCTATGATACTGTATGAGTAAACTATCGCTGATAGTAGATGTTTTACTGCTTGAAAGCCCTAGCTTCCGTCTTTCCCCAAGACCAAGCAGTATTCTTTCCCAGTAACTTATGTAGCGGCTCGGCAACGGTTGCCTTATTTTTCAAAAGACCGCGTAAAGTTCACTAGACCCAGGAATGCCTGTAGCTCTGTTTTGTTTTTGGCGCTGGAGCCTTTCTTATTGCCTTGACCTTGCTTTCAGTGAGGTGGATTCCTTCCTTGTCTATTCTGTAGCCTAAGAACTCTACAGATTCTACCCCTATTTGGCATTTGTTCACTTTAACCTTTAGACCGGCTGACCGGAAAATGCCCAGAACTTTTCTCAAACGTTCCCCCAATTCTTCTAAATTTTCGGCTGATACCAATACATCATCGAAATAGGGGACTACCCCCGGGAGCCCTTGCAGAAGTCGCTCCATTAAATTTTGAAATAGACCAGGAGCCACACTCACCCCAAACTGTAACCGGGTACACTTGAAAGCACCTCTGTGAGTCACAATTGTCTGGGCTTCGGCTGTGTTGGCGTCTACGGGCAGTTGTTGATAGGCTTGGGCCAAATCTAACTTGGCAAAAACGTGCCCTTGCCCCAGCGAGTGCAGCAAGTGTTGCACCACGGGGACCGGGTAAGCGCTTTTTTGCAAGGCTTTGTTTAACGTCGCCTTGTAGTCAGCGCAGATTCTAACTGACCCATCTGGTTTCACTGGGGTGACGATTGGCGTCTCCCACTTTGCGTGATCGACTGGCACCAGAATCCCCTGACTGATGAGCTTGTCTATCTCCTTGTCAATCTTGGGTTTAAGGGCAAAAGGGACTCTCCTTGCCTTTAACCGAATGGGGGCTACCTGGGGGTCTAAATTGAAGGAAATAGGGGTCCCCTTGTACTTGCCCAGGCAGTCCTTGAAGACATCTTCGAACTCGTTCATGAGTGTGTCTTTTAGGTTAAAGTCACTTCTGTAGATGCCAGTCACTCCCATGCCCAATGCACGGAACCAGTCTAGTCCCAACAAACTTGGCAGGGTCCCCTCGACTATCGTGATGGGCAGGGTCTTCTTGTGTGGTCCGTACTCGACGCGGACGGAGGTGGTCCCTCGAACAGGGATGCGATTCCCTTGGTAGTCGTGAACTCGTAGCCGCTGTGTTTGCAGTTTGCGTTTGGCGATTCTCGGCAAAGCTTTCGCAAAAGTGTCCCAGGACATGATTGTGATCGCTGACCCGGTGTCCACTTCTAGTCGGCACGGCACTCCTTCGATTTTCGGTTTAGTGAAGATTTTCTTCTCGGCGGGTTGCTGCGGCCTATGATCACGGTCGTTCGATTTGAGTTCGCGCCCTTTTTGTTTTGACCAATCGCGGGTCGCCTTGCCGATCCTGCGCTCTGATTGGTTGGTTTGAATTTTCGGCGGGAAGGTTGGGGTGCTCGACAGACTTGAGCCAGGTGCCCCTTCTTCTCGCACCGCCGACATGTAGCGTCCTTGAACTTGCATCGTTGACGCTGGTGTTGCCCTCCGCAACTTCCGCATTCATCCCGGTCTTCTTTGCCCCTTCTCTCGGTGAGGCAAACTCCTTCCTCATCCTCGCCGTCTGATTCGGTCTGGATTTCTTCATGGTGGACCGGGGTTGATTTCGCGCTCGCGCTCGCCGTTGGCGTGAGTGGCTTTTGTAGGGTTTCCGCCGCTTGGGTGGACATCTCATGAGCTCTGGCTTCGTCCAGAGCGTTTGCCAGCGTTAGATTGCTTTTTGATAGCAGCCGCCTCCGCAAGCGAATGTCTCTGACCCCACGGATGAGTTGCTCTAACAGCTCCTCATCCAAGTCTCGGTACCCACAGTCCTTGGAGGCTTTTCGCAGGGCGGCCATGTAATCGCTGATGGATTCGCCCTCTTGCTGTCTGCGCTCTCCAAATTCAAAACGCCGTACGTATTTGGACGGTGTTGGCGCGAAATGGTTCTTCAATAGATTTTGCAGAGTTTGCCACGATACCGATTGTACCGGCGTTGGCTCTGCCAGGGCTTCCGCGATGTCGATGACCTCGGGACCGCAGTGGCTCAGGAAATATGCCCTTTTGCGGTTGTCTGGAACTCCTTGCAGTTCGTTTGCCTCTAGGAAGCTTTCGAAACGGGTCATGTACGTTCCCCATTTCTCCCTGGCTGGGTCAAACGGCGCGGGCGGAGTGTAGCTGGCCATCTCCGCGTTTCTGCCCTGAGTTTGCTGGGTTCGGTTCTTCCGTGCGTTCAGCTCGTTCCTGGTGCTCTTTAGCCTCGAGATCCCACCTTCGTCGCCAGTGTTAAGTTCGGGAAGTAACGAGGCTGGAGACCAGGGTAGTGACAACAGCTCTTTAATATATGGTGAACCCAGCAACCAGGCTGGGGAAAAACCTCTCCTTATATACAGTTCAACCGGCGGCTTTAACCAATCAGCAACGTGCTTGTTTCCCGCCAAAACCATTTAAAGATACATTACACTGTAGGTATATTTCACTATTTTATTATGTGGAATAGCTGCTTTCCCACTAAAAAAGGGTGTTTATGAAAATAATAAATAACAAAATACTAAATAGACTGGAAACGTTTCATGCAGCAGCAATTAGACAAGACAGATGTGAAAGATCTCAAGGAACTTCGTTTGAGCAATAGCAATAGCTAACTTCAAGATGAAGGAGTTTCCACTTCTTAAGTAAATGTATAATGATAGCAATAGCACTTAGAGTTATATACCACTTCACAGTGCTTTACAGCTCTCTCTAAGCAGTTTACAGAGTCAGCATATTGCCCCCAATAATCTGGGTCCTCATTTTACCGACCTCAGAAGGTTGGAAGGCTGAGTCAACCTTGAGCCAGTGAGAATCGTACTGCAGAACTGCTAGAAGTCGGCAGTCAACAGAATTAGTTTGCAATACTGCACAAAATATATGTGAATCAAGTGATAATTGTATTCCAAGTAGATTAGTTTCTACATTATTAATGGTGACTGGATTCATATTACACGAAGCCAATTTGGCTAAGCATAGTTTATTAATAAACTATAATTGGCTGGGCTTACATAATGTGGTAAATATTAAAATCATAAAAATATGGTTTAAAAATATGGCAGTTAGATTTAGAGAGGCTACGCTAAAACCAAACAAATCATTCTACCTTACAGAAGTGTGAAATGTGAACACAGCCATTATTGCAGATAGGAATATCTCCTCTGTAATATTTTATTATTCAATTTAGGCATTCTAACTGATTCCTAACTGATACTGATTGGTTCACAATATAGTCAACAATAAAAACAAAATGCAAACCAAGTAAGTAACTTGGGATCAGTTACTCAGTAGAAAAAGGTAGAAAAAAATACATTCAGCAAGTGACTCCATCCACCTTATCCCAAGGCCTAGGAGAACAGCCAGACCGTCAAGGACTTATGGAACATAATAAGTGCCATAAATATTTCAAGGAGGAATGTTGTTCCAGAAAACAGGCATGATGACAGAGAAAAATCACAATAGATGGTGCTGTTTAATCAAATGAATTCAGAGTCACCAGCTCTGCTGGCTTATACTGGCTGGGTAGAAAACAAGGGAGATAAGCAGTCCCACAAATAATCTAGACCTATGCTAGATAGGACTTTATTCGTAACTTATACCTAGAGCATATTACAAACCAGTGTAGCTCATGTGTAGAGACATCACATGAACATATCAAAGCATGCTCAACATCAATTGAAGTTTCTGAGATATTTTTAAAGGCCCCCTGTAGAGCAGCTGGGTAGGACATCAGGTCTAAAGGGCCTTCCGATCAAAGAAAGGACACAGCTACCCCACAAAAGGAAGGCCTTTTGGTGACATCTGGAACATACTCTGAGCAGGAGTTGTGAAGCACCTGAATTTTGAGAAAATGATTATAGGGGTGCAGTAACAGCAGTAACTTCAGGCACAGGCTATAAGTCCATTCAGAGCATCATAACTTTGAATAATTGCTGAAGAAATAGTCATAAGTTGAGGATTTAATATTCTTTCTGTGTTTATTATTATTATTAATGATTTTGATTTTCTTTTGCAGGTAAAACTTCCATCAAGAGGGAGTTTCCATTCTGGAAGTGACTTGTGTTTTCCATATGGGAATTTTTTTACTATGAACCAAGTAAAACACAATTTCTGAAACTATTCTGATATTATTTTAGCAGCTTCATTGTTTAGCTGAACGGTAGATTCAATTTCTATTTGGTTACTGGTATAATTCAAAATTTATGTCTGTTTTCAGACTTGTGTTCTTTATTATACATCCTATTTTAATTTCCATTGTTCAGCAATAAGCATTCAGTTTATGTATTTATTATAGTTAGATGTTTAAATTAAAAGAAGAAAAACAGCTCTGAGGAAGGTGGTTTGGAGCTAATTAATTATAACTACGACAGCTGTTAATATGGATGAAGAGATCTTTCATCTGGATAGGCTTGAAGCTGCCAGTAGATATTAAATCAAAATGTAAATTAGTTCTTGTGTTACTGAGAAGTAAACAGAAGTATTAATTACTCATACTGTTTTACCTCATTCACAGTATCTTATCTATTCAAAGTATTTTCTTAATTCCAAATCTTTCATTAGAGGCTTATTTCAGTTTTTCAGAAAGCTTTCACTTATTGCATCAAGAAACTGTCCATTGTTACCAATATATGCTTGTCTAGTATGTGATTCAAGAAAATATGTGATTCTGTTGCAAAAATTAAAAAACAATGAGTAGCTCACAGTATTTTCTGAACTGATTGTTTTTCATTTATGTTTTTTTTAAAAATCTTGTTAATTCCCTCCTTGGGGTTTTCCACCTGGCTTCTATTTGCATTAGTTGTAGCTGTCCAGATTTTTTCAACTCTAAATAATTAATCCTTTTTTAAAATGTTTTTTATGACCTGTATGGGCTTTTGGAATTTTATGGAATAGATTTTAATATTGCTGTTTGTGTATTGAAATCTTGCAAACTGCCTTGAAAGAGTTTGTAAGTGTAAACCAGGACAAAATCCAATAAATACAATTTCACTGCCAAATTATGGTTTTTCAAATATGATATTTGGAAATGCGTTGATTTTAAAACTAAATGCACAAAACTGTGTTGGACATTCTTTGCAACTAAAATATATGACTATAAATGAGTATTCAGTTACCAAAGAAGTCATTTAAAATGCATTTACTAATGTTACATCTTTTTTTGCTCATCCCCATGAGTTAGCTTAAGTTTTGTGAACATTAATGAAAACTGATCAATAAGTATAGGCTATTGAAATAATAAGTCCATGAAATAAGGAGGAACTATCGGTACGGAACAAAAGCAGGTGACAGTGTTGCTACTAGATAGAAACATTTTATAATCTAATATTTATGTAGAAGAAGTTTGGGCTATTTGTAAGATAGTGTTCCATCTCACAAGTTATTTGTCTGTTAGTCTTACTGCCGCCACTGTCACCACCTTCGTCCATAGAGAACTGCCTTAACAGAAGGATGCTAAGTCACTAAGCTTCTATGTCACATAGAAATTCAAAATGCCCGATTGTCTATGAAAAGGAAAGCTGATAACTGTTAAGGGAATTCAGAAGCCTGGGATTCAATCTTGTGGCAGGTGACCAAAATTTGAACATCTATTGGCATATTTATATTTTCAGCTTTTGTTGCTGCATTTCACAGATGTGGACAATAGGAGCTATCTGACAACTTGACGCTCACTTTCGCATAAAAGTCATCTCAACACAAACCACAGAAATAATCCTCAAGATTTTGTTTTTCTGTCAACAGAAGTTCGTTTCACATTTTAAATACATTTATTTAAGATGTGAAGTATGCATTCATTAGAATGTGCAACTATATATTAAAACCCCTCAACCCTTAGCTATAATTCTTAAGAGAATTTCAACAACCCAACGAGCAAAACAAGAACGAGATATATAACACATTAACACAGAAAATAAATACTACTAAAATCATCTGATAGTAAAATGCCCTATGTTCTATTAATTCTTGAACATATATCTAATAGTGTAGTTGCTAACAGAATAGCACAGATTTATATCTTAGAGTCAAAAATACTAAGCAGTAATAGAACTTGTTCCCATATAAATGGGTATAAAATTGCAACCTAACTCCTAGATGTTTATCTTATACCCCCATTCATGCTTAGATCATCTTTGAAAAAAGCAGCAAGAATTTTCCCTTCTTATCTCCCTCTGCAATTATTTATTTTGTTTCTCAAACCTGCACCTTCCAAATATGAAATCCAGAGCATAGACAGTGGTTCAAATGATAATAACTTATAATGACTGACATACTTATGTATACTAAAACTGTATTTAAATGATAGCATATTTTGTACACAGAAAGGTGCTGTAAAAGTAGTAGTAATGATAACCTACCATATCTTGTGAAACCAACCATATAGTGAGTATTGTACACATCAGTCATGACCGAATATATTTTAGATGAACTAATATCAGTTTTTCCACTCAATCTATACTTAGCAATTATAGAGCTTTTTTTGTCATTGCCATTCATTTGGATGGGTGAGATTATTTTACTGAACATAATGAGAAATGACATATCATTATCTGATCTTTTCCACATCTCCAAATATGGCTTATTATAATAAAACAAATTTATTTTCAGTATTCGTATTTTTATAATACAATTATAATTCCTTGATAGTCTTGAACTCCAGGCTGATTCCTACTGAATGCTTGAGAAGTTTGACATTCACAAAATGACTGATTTTTTGCTAAATTTTTCAAAGAACAGTGAGTCTCCTTTTGCTGTTAATTAAGGACACCTACCACTGTTGCGAATTCTTTCTTCTAAGAGATCAGCATGTCCTCTAGGAAGTTTTCTGTTAAAGATTTCAGCTGATCTAAGGAACATAGCTTCTACTGCTGAACCTTTCAACAAAGCAATTTGATCTTCATGATCCAGGATTTGAAAACCTGAAATAAAACGTGAGAGCATTAAACTAGCAGTCAGAAAAATGGTTGTACGGGTGACAAAGATTCACTGTAGGATAACTAAAATACATAGATAAATTACTTTTTTTAGCACAAAAAAGAAGTTACTGTATTTAATTATAAAGACCTATTTGAAGGGTGTATTTGTTTCAGTTCCCAAGCCACTAAACAAGAATTCATCTAGTTTTTTTCCATATGTACACATTTTCTTAATCTAATTTAAGATCACAAAGTGATTACTCTCAGCCTAATTAGCATATTACAAATTAGCTTCCTGTTTGTGGGTTAGAAGAGAGCTGATGTGTTATCAACTTTCAGTATTTAACTGGATACTTTCCAACTCTTTCATTCATTTTTTGTTCTTGCTTTTCCTTTGTTCTAATTAGCTTAATGAAAAGAGACTATGTAAAAAAACTTTATATATAATATTACATAAAAAAATAAGGTACCATGTAGTAGGAAGGATTTTTATTTATCAAATTTAGGCACCACTCATTCAGACTAAGTTTTCAAATAAAGATCTCCAAACATATCATTTTAAAGGTGAATTATTAACATTGGCAATATTTTAATCAGGTCTGCTTTCTAATTAGAACAACTACGATCTGTGTTCTCTTTACAAAAGCACAGAGATAACTGGGTAAAAGTGTTCTAGCTTATATGCATTTATTTTTCTAGCCCCAGACCAACTAGTCATAAACTGATATAGAAGAGAGCTGGGTTAGCTGTGGTCAAGGCTTGGTCTATCAAGGTGAATAGAATATGTCTCCACCAATCCCCAAGTAAGCATCCTTAGAGCCATGTTCGTTTTCAGTGCCCTGAAAAAATTACGAAGATATTATGAAATCAAACAAACATTTAATTTATAATATCTGCCCTACTGAGGCTTGGTCTAACTAGACTTAAATTTTATATTTAAGATAAATACCTGTAACCTGATACTGTCTCACTTATTAATAATTTAGAACAGTATAGCACTACATTTACTGACCACTTTTTATAAAACCTACTGCTAATTGCTTCCATAGGTAATTTTGCTTATTTTCTTTTTTAAATAGTAATTTTATTAAAAATTACCATTGCAACAATAAAAACTAACGAAGTAAAAAAGAAAAAGAAAAACTATAGACACTTTCTGAAAAATGAAAGAATAAAAATATAATAAAAAAAGAAATATATGACTTCCCCCTTCATCAAAAGTATACACAATTTTAATAACTTATCACCTTCTCTTAAGATACAACAAATCCTATCTTTTTTTCATATCTCATCTCGTATCTATAAATAAATCCTTAAAGCTATGTCATTTCAATTCAGATGTCATTAAAAGTTCATTAAGGGTTACCAGAAATAACAACGTATTTATTTTAACCTTGATCAAATAAGCTATCTTTATATTCTTTCTTTTTACTTTTAACAAACTTGATCTTTAATCCCTTCAAATAATTCCTAGAACCTGATTTCTTTCCATTTTTTTCTTTGTCCTTTTTCATAAAATTCTTACACCAAGAACCCTTTATAAATCCAATAAGGAAAATTATCCAAGTCATTCTCTTGGTTCGTTATTTGCATATCCCTTTTAATTATTAGGCCATCAGCCTTTTGTATGTCCAGTGCAATATCTTCTTCCGTGTCATTCTTGTAGCCTGTCATATTTAAATCCACTTTCAAGTCAGTCTCACTATTGCCAAATAAAATTGATTCTTTTTAAAGGCAATCTGATTATGTAGTTTCTTCTAATTGCTTCTAGTATCCAATTTTTAAAGTCTTTTTTTAAAGACGAATTCAAAACAAAGGCACTTTCCAATGGGAAGAATTCTTATAATTAATTCCAAAAATTTATTTCAAATTTATCAGGACAATTTGTAATTCTCTAAAAGCAAAGATTTAATCACTCTTTTGCTGTTTATCCTTTCCCTCCAATTTTTAAGGGCTTAAGCTTAAGACATCATAAGAAGAAAATGCATGGTTTTATATGATTGGAAGGAGAAACTGTGCAACCATTTTCTCAGCTGCAAAATTAGTACCCATAGACTCTTTCTAATGAGAGGGCTGTATAAAGATCTTTATATGTGTAGGAGATGACCAGGCTGGGCCCCAGGGAGGTATCAAATGCATCATCATTCATGAGTTCCTTTGTGCCCACAAAAGATCTAGTGCAGCCCACCTTGAATTCCTTTCTATTCTTAACTTTCCTTGACCATTAGTAGCCCAGATTCTTGTAGGAGGGCTTAAGCTTGCAATAAGTCTTTATACTCATTTGAACTGACCTAAGTTTAACTCACAGAATCATCTATTGTAATGTCCTTCCTGTTAAAGACTACTTCAGCTTTAATTGCAATAATACTAGAGCAACTAATAGATTTAAACTTAATGTCAACCGCTTTAATCTAGATTGCAGAAAATATGACTTCTGTAACAGAATCATCAGTGCTTGGAATACTTTACCTGACTCTGTGGTCTCTTCTCATTATCCTAAAAGCTTTAACCAAAAACTTTCTACTATTGACCTCACCCCATTCCTAAGAGGATCATAA
Organism: Ahaetulla prasina; assembly: GCF_028640845.1. Classification (NCBI taxonomy): domain Eukaryota; kingdom Metazoa; phylum Chordata; class Lepidosauria; order Squamata; family Colubridae; genus Ahaetulla; species Ahaetulla prasina. The sequence continues at coordinate 62,448,258 of NC_080545.1, read as the reverse complement.
GGAGCGTGCATAAGCGCACAAACGTGCCTACCGTTCCTGTCCTATTGTTTTTCTTTTCTTCTTCCTATCTATATATATGCCTATACCTCCTTATATTTACTCATATATGTGTTTATATACTATATAATCTTTTTTGTATGATACCTACATATATTGTTGTGACAAAATAAATAAATAAATAAATAAATTTCCCAGTGCTTGATAATATGCTGTCAAATTAACAATAGATCTGTTAGGGTTCACTTAAGAACTTATGAGTTAATAAAAGATCACTGTAATTATATACAAGTAAAGAGAATAACAGATTTTTTTCTATCAATGAAAAACCTGGAATGAAGATGCTGAAATTTATTAGATTATTTTAATAGATTGGGGCCTAAAATGAAACTCTTTACTCTAATTGCTATAATAACTTATATTACCTGCTGAACAATTTGCTATGCAACAGATCTTGTAGGTCAAAGGGTAAGGGCATGAATTATGGAGGGTGTAGGCTGACATAATTGATTTCTCTTTTCTAAAGAGGTTGGCCAAAGGTGATTCTAAGAGGGAATCAATGTTCTGGAGTGAAAGAGATGCTAGTACAATCAATTATATGCTATACGATATCCCCAATCTATTAAGCAGAAGCACTGAATTTAAGGTGGTTGTCATCCTGAAGTTTATATTCCTCCTCGGTATTTATAAAACCTATAAAACAACTTTCATCGGTTATTTAATTTTTAAATGTTATTAATATTATTGTTTTATTTTCTATTCTTTTTTAATTTTTAAATATTTTATTAGGTGCCTTGAGTATTAATTAGATTAGGAGGATATAAAGGAATATTAAATAAAAAAATATCTCTGACTAAAAATTGAATTTGACCAAACTTAGTCAACATCATTACCTGGTAATCTTTTAGTGAACTCCACAAGCATTTTAACATGGCTAGTAGCCATTTCTGTTAAAACAAGAAAATTTTCTTCTGCACTGAAGTCCTCTTGTAACTGATAATCAAAACAAAATAATCATTAATTATAACTAGTGATAAAAAAATAGGAATCCTAGAAACTAGTTATTAATTTTTCTTTAACAACTATCTGAAATATATAGGATTAAATATCAAATAGTTGAACAATTATTAAAGTATGAACATAACAGAAAAATGATTATTTTAGACCACAATAAGAGAAAATAGATGGATACAATATAGCAGTTTAAAAGTCTCATAATCATATACACTGCAGATGGAAAATAGAGGATGTTCCACATTCAACTTTTTGTATAACAAATAAAAACTTTCTGTTCTGCTTGTTAGGAGATCTGAATCCAAATTCTGTGGTTTCACTTGATGCTTGACCAGACCAAATATAAATAGCAGTACTTCAGCTAGACTGCAAAAATTCAGAATATGCCCAAATAATGACAAGTTAAACCTTTTTTTTTTCTTTTTAAACTTTGTTGCCACCTAATGGCCCACTGAATTTTGTAGCCAATATGGTACAGTGGTGTCAAAATAACCACTAAAACCACTACTGTTTATTGGCATCATTTACACACTACTTTAAGCCAAAAATATTGTTCACTAAATCATTCTATGAGAGATAAGGCATGTATACTTACAAGCTTTTTGGTAACTTCAGGAGGAATCCGCTGTTTATTATAGGAATCCATTATATAACGAAGAAGATTCTGTTGTTCCAGACTTAATTTTACTTTCTCCTATACTGGCAAAAAAATTAAACCGTAACTGAGCATGATTTTCTACTTCATACATAGATTTAACTACACACATTTGAGCATCTTTCCTGATTTCAATAATATAATGGAATCATTTACCTTTGCATTATAGGTGGTCCTCAAGCCACCAATTGGAACTAGAATTCCCAGCACTAAATGATACAGTCAGAAAATGCAACAGCACATGACTACATTACTTAGCAATCACAATCCCAGCAGTCCTGTTGTTATTGCAGCCCCAGGACCATGCAAGTTGCTAAATGAGAAGAGGTTGGAATCCCAGACAAACAGTATGGGGAGGAGGGTGTGTTGGTGCTCTGGGGTGTCTGTGGGGACAGTACCAGTGGTGGGTTTCAAAATTTTTTACTACTGGTTCTGTGGGTGTGGCATGGCTTGGTGGGCGGGCAGGGGAAGGATACTGTAAAATCTCCATTCCCACCCCACTCCAGGGGAAAGTTACTGTAAAAATCCCCATTTCCTCCTGATCAGCTGGGACTTGGGAAGCAGAGAATAGATGGGGGCAGGGCCAGTCAGAACTTTTACTACTGGTTCTCCGAACTACCCAACATTTCCACTACCGGTTCTCCAGAACCGGTCAGAACCTGCTGAAACCCACCTCTGGACAGTACTACAAGTACAGGGAAGTAGGCAGGGGCCGCAGGTGGTTGATGGGTTGGCTGAGGCTGCAGGTAGACCCTACAAAATATAGATGGACTGCTAGGAGCTATGGGAAAGTGCTTTGGAGGGTGGACCTGGTGGAGTGGTACTACTGAGTATGAGATCCATAACGGTATTTGGGGAGAAAAAGTGGCAAAAGCGACGGATGGGTGCAACTTGCAACCTTCCCTGATACCTTCTCCATTGACTTTGCTTGTGGGAAGCCAGCAGGGAAGGTTGAAAATGGTGATCAGTGACTTCAAAATGTTGCAGCTATTTGCAAATAACTTATTTGTTATTAAAAGCTCACCTTTCTATAAGGTAGTAGAAACTTCCTTGTCAGAATTCTTATTCAGTCTTCCATACATACTAAATGTATCATACTATAGAACTACAGTAATTTTATTACCTTATACAATTTAGTTGTAGATGACACTTGCTTCAGATCAGATCTCTCAGGATCTTCACTAATAGTCTCCTCTGGAGGCTGTGACGTGTTTTTTCTTAGTCGTTTTGACTTGCATTGGATTTCAGTTAACAAACCTGAATATGAGAAAAATGAATACTTATAATTTGTACAACTGACACTTATTCATGCTGGTAATCCCAAAAGTAACAAAGACTCATGTGCAATTACAATCTCCTATAGCATCTTTTTTAAATTAATCACATGTTCAGGTAAACTTGTCCGGGGGTGGATGCAACTACATCCTTTCCTAGACAAAGTTAGTTTCGCAACTAGGATCATATGTCCCCAAATGCTGCTGGATGATTCTTCCTATCACTCTGAGAGAAAACAGGAGAAGGAAGCTTTTGCTAATTTAATCATCTTCTTGTCCTATGAGAGTCTCTTCTCCCTGGATGGACCAGCTATGTGAGGCTATAAAGAGAAAGGCAAATCTATGTCCCCAGAAGTATTTTTCATGACACATAGACCCAGTTTGAAATAGCTGGGTGGAAATCAAGAGCTCATTCGACATATTATATTAAAACTTAATCAATTCCAAAAATAGATTCTCAGAAAAATTAAGGAGCTGTTCACTTTCTGACATTATTTCAGCAAATTGTCTGTTCTATTAATACTTGAAACGTGGTGGTGGAAATAAATTTGTAAAGTTATTGCCAAAGCTGGATTTATGTCATTCCTCCCACCTATAACAATTGTTCAAAGGAATATAGCCAACTTTGATCAACATATTTCTCTACTCAGAATATTAAAAATTCAATCTTACTATATCAGTTTAAGAAGATAAAATATTGTTGTCCAAGAATACAGAAATGATGATGCAGGGCTATAGCAACCATAACAAATGGAATACTTTTGTGTGTGTGTATACATATACATTTTTTTCACCTGGGAGAATGAATAAAAGAGACTAAATATTGTTGAGGAAGATATCTATGAAAATGCTTAATTCAGCAATGAATAGTTTTAATATCCTGTATATTATAAAATCATGCACCACAGAAATCAAACTTCCTCTATTACTGAAAGAAGAGGAAATTTAAGGGATTAAAATAACAATTCCACATAATATCTCCAAAGATTAAAATGGTATTTAGAATCACAACATAGGCACTAGACTTAGTGCTGACTTGATTGTTTCAGCACTGAGCAAACTGGCATTTTCCAGATGTGTTTAATGTAAATCACATTATGTATACTACCAAAAGGGCACAGTTGCTTCATATGCTAGAGGAAAAAGACATTTCCATATATTCATGAATCAGAAAACACATGGTATACATAAACCAGGGCCAAATAGCTTATTTCATGCATTCAGATGGATGCCTCTTGTTCTAAATAACAGTACTGAAAGGTACTGAACAGAACAGCAAATATCTGACAAATGGTTTTATTGTATTAGATTCCCCTCCGTTTTTTACTATATTCTTTTATTTATTTTATTGTATTACAAGAACAGCCATATATCCTTCTAAGCTATTTAATAAAATCTCAGAATTATTTCCAATGACAAGCTTGTCTTTCCAACAAAGCATGAACCCGATTTGAGCGAGGATCACTTTCTACTTCCTGAGCTTAGAAACATATCTCTAACCGCACAAAAACTTGATGTGTAATTACTAGATCATGATGATTCAGGAATGCACAAATAAAGTAATAAAAACCATAAAATTGCCCCCTTTTTTGCAGCATAGCAACATTTCACAGGAATAATTGCGGTAGTGTCTTATGAGTAAAGGCTCAAAGTCCAAGGCAATGTTAATTTCAAAGAGATCACTTTGCTTAAAGTCAATTTACAAAAAAGTTACAAGTTTAACTATCCAGCAAACCTTGAAGGTTGTTTTTAAATTAAAAATGAACAGCACCACTCCTTATTCGAAGGTAGTTACAACTCGCATGATGTCCTCATTCCTGTACTTTACAAGAATCTGCTTATGTTTAAATTATGAGTTATATGACTCTCATAGTAACAAAGTACAAGTTTCCATTTCAGAGGGAGATTTTAGTCACAGTGCCTTATTGCTGGCCTTTGCTTCACTCAAGACTATCTGAGAAAATGGCCAGCTGGTTTGAAAAGTTTCCATTTCCTTGGGCAGCATTAGTTACATCGCCCTATTTTTTTCCTGTTTATTTTATTATCAGATACTAAATTACTGATAGTACTGAAGATGCACACATTCCCTCTTTCTCTGGGAACAACTTGACTTTATTTTTAAGAAAGCTTATTTTTATGGCAAGCTTACAGATTCATTGTGGGGGGGGGTCTGATCACTGTGGCAGCTTCATTTGTTTGCCTGCTTGTGCACTAAGGACAGAGAGGGCATATAGCAAGATTTTTGCTTTTAAATTGACAGCATGAGGAGGTCAATTAATTTTTTCATTAATTCTGAAATGCTAATAGAGTCTATTGTTTTTTACAAAGCATAAGAGTTGATATAGCATCTAGTGATCAGATTGGAGAGGCATATTAAAAATTCAGAGTAGATTAATTTCCGGTATGAGCTTAAACTGGTTTGATACTGCAATTATGCTAAAATAACTGAAGCTATCAATAGGAAACACCCAACAGCTTGAATCCTATCCTTCATATTTACAAAACACAACACATGCCAAGAAAGTAAATTTTAATAAAATGCAATTATAAGTCTAATGTTCGTTAAGTACAATACCAACAGTGAATCTGATCTTCACTTTTTTTCTAAATGGGTGAATTCAAAGACCGTATAGCCCCTCTATTATATATAAAAAATTGAAAATAGCTGTATACATACATTCTGCCAGCATCCCTACTGCTTTGCACTTTTGTAGACGGCACTTCTGACACTTTCTCCTCATATACATGTCCATCTCACAGTTTCCTCCATTTTTACACTTATATTCAGCATTTTTAGTGATACTCCTTCTGAAGAAACCTGATGATATATGCAGAATAATATTTCAGATTTAAAACCAATACTAAAATGATTATTATATGAATACCACTAACTTAAGATGCTTTTAGTTACACAAATGTGTTTTATAGATCACAGTAAAAGTTTTATCTAGGCTGAATTTCTAATTTGAGTATAATTGCTTAGTTCTAAAATATTGCATATTCCGTTATCCTGTAACTGGATTCATATGTCATGCTAAGATATAGTCAACTTTACATATTCTGTTAACTCATAAGCCATCATTTACCAACCACATAGGCAGAAGTACATATAGTAGACTTCATCTAAGTCATGGTAGTTTATCATGCTATTTGAACCAACTTGGCCTACATGTTGTAAAGGTAAAGGTTCCCCTCGCACATATGTGCTAGTCGTTCCCGACTCTAGGGGGCGATGCTCATCTCTATTTCAAAGCCAAAGAGCCAGCACTGTCCAAAGACGTCTCCGTGGTCATGTGGCCAGTATGACTAAACGCCAAAGGCGCACGGAACGCTGTTACCTTCCCACCAAAGGTGGTCCCTATTTTTCTATTTGCATTTTTACATGCTTTCAAACTGCTATGTTGGCAGAAGCTGGGAGAAGTAATGGGAGCTCACCCCATTACGCGGCACTAGGGATTCGAACCACTGAACTGCTGACCATTTGATCAACAAGCTCAGTGTCTTGGCCACTGAGCCACTGTGTCCCTTTACATGTTGTACTACATTGCAATGTAAATTTGTTGGCCTTGGCTTAGGGTGTTCTGTCAGTCCAGCCACAATAACTTGTCATTCTTTGGTATATAGTTTCAAATACTGTATGGGGTCCTGTCCGATTGTGGCTAAAAACTAAATAAATCTAGTTGCCTTTTGGAAAAAAAAACCACCTTTGAACAACCATGACCTGGATGATTGAGAGACTCCATAGATAAACCCCAGCTAAACAGTAGATTAATGTGCATGCATGTTTACTAAATAAGGTTTATAGTTGAGTCTATCATGCAAAGGCAGCCAAGAATTATCTCTATTCATTACTTAACATTCTGGTAGTTTAGATTTATTTATCTTAACAAATTGGTTATTATCAGATCATTCTGCTGTTACTTCTTTGACTATAACTATTATTCTACAGTTTGTACAGTACACCATAGTTTCTTTTCTAATCCTTTTTAAATATTTTAGAAACCCACCCCCCTTTTACCCTAATTAATTGGGACTTCCTTTTTTTATTTGCTTGTGACTGAATAAAAATTGATTAAATGATTGGTTGATTGCAAAGGCACCCTTTTTAGTTTGAGCAGGTTTTTGAAAACTAGATTTCCTTAAGTACATTATCCTATACCTTATATAGGCTTCTAAATCTACAAAGATATGTTCTGGAGAAATATATTTCCACCCAATTTAGAGTAGAATGCTTGCTACTCTTCTCTGATTTGTTAAAGAGTGTTATTTCTAACAATGTCCCTATATACCGTATATACTCGAGTATAAGCCGAGTTTTTCAGCACGTTTTTTGTGCTGAAAAACGTCCCCTCGGCTTATACTCGAGTATAAGCCGAGTTTTTCAGCACGTTTTTGTGCTGAAAACGTCCTAAACTTATACTCGAGTTTTTTTTTCTCCTTCTTTTTTTCACATTATACCGGATGGCGCAAACTTGGCGGGCTTTTGCATTAGCGCGGGGAAGCCCTGCCGGTGCAGTGAGAGGGCGGGGCGGGGGAGCCGCCAGCCTTCTCGGCTGAGGGAGGGAGGCTTTCCCTGACCGGTAGCTGCCTCATTTCCCTCCCTCGGCTTATACTCGAGTCCCCAGTTTACCCCAGTTTTTTGGGGTAAAATTGGGGACCTCGGCTTATACTCGGATCGGCTTATATTCGAGTATATACGGTATCTGCATCTCTCAGTCTTTCACTTGTGTGACCAATGGAATAGACAGCTGTACTAGATTATTGCATGATAGTAAATACAAAAGCTATTCCAAGTGAGGAAATTTTCTAATCCTCTCAAGATAAATGCACTAGAAAGGAATTATAAAATCAATACACCTGCCCTGGTATTTGATTGCATTTCCAACATTTGGCAGACATGTCTTTAAACATCTTTGCTAGCCTTGCTGGTGGTAAATGCCACCTGTAAAACATTTTATACAGGTTTTCCTTGTAGGTAGTTGCTATTGTCAATTTATAATTCCTATCCCAAAGTTTTTGCCATTTATCTAATTCTATAGTATATCCAAAGTTTTTTTGCCCAAGCTATCGTTGTTTCTTTCACTTGTTCATCTTCCATTTTAAGACTTAATAAATAGCTATATATTTTTTTTTATTAATTTTTCATTCGTTGCTAATAGTATCCTATCAAATGTTATTGGCTCTTTATAGAAACCACATGTCTTTGCATCTTTCTCATATCTTGATTGTATTTGCAAATGTGGACACCATGCTAGTTCCACCCCTTGGTTTTGTAATTCCTGTTTAGTTTTCAGCTCCTCTTTCTCATTCAAAATATCTTTATATGTTACGTTTTTCCCCAAGTTTACAATATTTGGATGGATCAGTGCTTCCATTGTGGAAAGCCTGACTGGTATTTTCATGTAACTTTTTGTTTTAGCTTTTTTCCATACTAAGAGTAGAGCATTCCTTACATACATTGGTGTCTTTGAAAATATCTATGTATTTTATTCTTTTTGTACCACAAAAAGGCATGCCATCCCAACTGAAGATCACGTCCCTCCAACAATATCAGTCTTCTATTTCTGAGATTTATCCATTATTTCACCCAGGTTAATGCAGAAGCCTGGTAATAAAGCTCCCAATCCAGCAACCCAAAGCCCTCATTTTTTTTAATTTTTGCAGCATTTGCCCTCCTGATTTGATAGTGAAGCAAACCTACTTCTTAAGCTTTTGTTAAACAGTGAATGAACTTGTCACATAGTTCCATCTGTTGACCTATCTGTAATCACACAAACTTCTTATAGTAATACTACTGACAGACATTTATGAATCTAAACAGATTCATAAATCTGTTTCATAAATTCAACCTTGGCAACTTTAAGGTATGAAATGGGTGAAATCCAGCAGGCTCTGACAGGTTCTGGAGAACTGTTAGCGGAAATTTTGAATGGTTTGGAGAACCGGCAAATACCACCTCTGGCTGGCCCCAGAATGGGGTGGGAATGGAGATTTTGCAATGTCCTTCCTCCAGGAGTGGGGAGGGAATGGAGTTTTTGCAGTATCCTTCTGCTGCCATGCCCACCAAGCCACGCTCACCAAGCCACACCCACAGAACCAGTAGTAAAAAAAATTGGATTTCACCACTGGTATGTAGACATCAGTTCCCAAAATCCTGAGTGAATTAGTAACCAGAGAATTCTGGAATTTGAAATATATCTATCTATATATCGATATTGATATCGATATTGATATCGATATATCTAATCTATCTATCTATCTATCTATCTATCTATCTATCTATCTATCTATCTATCTATCTATCTCTTAAAGGTGCCGAGGTTGAGAAGAGCTGAACAATGGCTCTACCTTTGATTAAGTAGATGAATTCTATATAAATAGTTTGCCCTATTTTTAAAAATTTGTCCTACCTTTGCAGCCTTCACAAGTCAGGGCATTATAATGGTACCCAGAGGCCTTGTCACCACAGACAACACACAGCTCTTTATCTTTTGTTCTTCCAGAGAGTAGACCCAACCGCGATTTCTTGGCTACAGGAATGTCTACCAGATCTGTCTCCTTGGTTTGTAAATTATTAGAGGGCATTTTTCCAAGTTCATACATTGCAGGAGAATGCCATTCTTCAGATTGTTGAGGATAAAGACTAAAACCTGAATAATAAGGTGGTAAAGTGATTGGAGGCTGCATTGGGCAAAAATGCATAGAGTTGTACTGTGAGTAGGATGACACATCTGTCTCTTTCGCTGTAGAAATCATTGGATCCGGATGTATACCTCAATAAGAACACAAGATATATTTCTAAGTCAATCTTCTAGGAACAGTTATTTTCACTAAAAATAATCATTGTGATTTTTTTTTACTCTTGTACATACTTCAAGGGTTCAATCATCCTGAGCTGAGATTGTTCAGTGTGCTTGGATGGGTCTCATTATAGTGCGACCTTGGATTGTGATATGAAGTGGATGCATACTTCATTTAGACAGTCCCCTGATTTTATAGATAAAATAAGGGTGTTGCCCTTTATACTGAGTTTTTACTGGATATGGCAGGAGTTTTGTCAATTACATGATTATACAAATTATGCATATTGATGAAAATGACAGATATGAATTTAATAGACATTTCACATTAGAGGATACCGTCTCCCCTGAGTGGTCTCTTAAACCAAGATTCTACAGCAGGGGTCCCCAATCTCAACTCCTGGTCCACTGGGCTGCAGCATGCCAGGAACGTGACTGTGCAAACAAGCAAAGCCCCATCCACTGGATGCAGGCAGCACATGAAACCACGCCCCCTCTGGTCCATGGAAAACCTCTCACCACAGAACCAGTCCCTGATGCCAAAAAGGTTGGGAGCTTCTGTTCCACTTTGATGGATCTACAACATAGTTTTTTTTTAAAATAGATGTGTTTTTTCTCATTAACTTTGCTGGATCCTCTTGACATGCTCATTCTTTTTAGATTTGATTGGGTGTCTGTGGGTGTATATATAAACTTTATGAAGGAAGGAGATGTGTATGCCAGATGAGGGGACTATACACATATACAACACATATGGCAATTAGTGGTGGATTGTAAGGTATGGTAGGGTATGGTAGTATAGAACAACTCCTATACTGCAGATGAAACTTTTCCCCAGGATTCAGAGGCCATATAGAAGACACTCTTTAAAAGTAGAAGGGAAAGATGCAATGCAGATTGCTGTCTTGTCTCCTCCCCTCCCTAGGTGAGACACTACTCAGCTTTCCAAAGGAGAGCATATGCACCAAGACGAATTCCTTGTGTGTCCAATCACACTTGGCCAATAAAAATTCTATTCTATTCTAAAAAAAGAAAGCCTCTCTCTTTCCCAGTCCCTCACCACCTCTATCCAAAGATATTTACATAGTAGAATAAAAATTGTTGTGTGTCCATCTAACTCTTGATTCTAAATATTGAACTGCCAATTGCTAAAACTGCATGAGTACATTTGGTGACAAAATCACGTATAAATATTGCTGGACTCTAGTATGGGTGGTTTATATTGTGTGAACAGAATCAATGAGTTTGAAATTATGATTAAATATTTCTAAGTGGACTCAGTGCCAAAACAGTTGCTCTATTCATTTTTCAGTATAAATATTTATAGGAACCATTTTAAAAGTACAGTGCTGAAAATCTGAAATTACTACTTTCTTACAGTTGTTATTTTTCTTTTCAATGAAGGCTGCAATTTGATTCAACTAATAAAACATTCTGTTTTTACTAAATAATCAACATTCTATCTTTGTCTTCCTTAAATTTATCTGACACTTTAAAAAGCCATTGAAACTAGTAGCTTTGTTAAATAAAACATTTCAATAGTCAATTATAAATCTTACATAGTGGCATTACAAGGATTAAGAGATAGAAATTCCTTCAAGCAATATCAAATCAGATTATTTCTGATCTTGGTAGCCTTTTCCTCTGTTTTTCCTTTCCCAGATATCTTCACAAACTAACTCAGCCATATTTTAGACTATAATGAAAACCAAACCTGTATTTAGAATATAATCAGTATATCATACAAACATTGGGTTATTTAAGCAAATTATGGTCAAATGAATGAGAAAATTTATTCTGAAAACAGAATAAATAAATGATAAATTCTTCGGCTCAGTCTTTGTTAACAGTAATGGCTCATACCCAAAATTCCCCAGTTGTACCAACAATGACTACGACGATCTAACACATATAGATTTCGCTGAAGAAAATGTTGAAAAGGTCCTTCGCAGACTGAAACCATCTCTGATGGTCTATGTGCATACTTCTTAAAAAAGCTTTCCACTCTTATAGCAAAACCCCTAAGCATAATCTTTGAAAAATCGTTCAGGACCAGCTCCCTTCCCAAACTATGGTCACTAGCCACTGTCATCACTAGCCACTGTCATCCCACTGTCTTCAAAAAAGGAGACCCCAGCCTAGTTGAAAATTACAGACCAATTTCTTTATGCTGCGTCACCTGCAAATCAATCATCAACCAATTCATCACCCTCCACCTTGAAACAAACAACCTACTCTCTAATAAACAATTTGGTTTCAGAAAAAAATTATCCTGTAACTTACAACTTCTTCACTGCAAAAACATATGGACTACAAATCTTGATCAGGGCAAAGCAATAGATGCAATTTACACAGACTTCTGTAAAGCTTTTGACTCAGTGGTACATGACAAACTTCTTCTAAAACTAAAATCCTACGGCATCTCTGGACCCCTCCATAATTGGATAACAGCGTTCCTGTCAAACAGACAATAAGTGGTCAAAATAGGCAATGCCCTATCAAATCCCGCTCCTGTCAATAGCGGTGTCCCCCAAGGCAGCGTTCTAGGACCAACACTCTTCATATTTTACATTAATGACCTCTGTGACCATATTATAAGTAATTGTGTTCTCTTTGCCGATGATGTTAAACTATTTAACACTACCAACAATGCCGTTACCCTTCAAAAAGACCTTGACTTTGTGTCGGAATGGTCAAAAATTTGGCAACTCCAAATCTCAACCAGCAAATGCTCTGTTTTACACATTGGAAAAAAGAATCAGAACACTAAATACAAGCTTGATGGACATTACCTTGTAGATGACCCTCACCCCATCAAAGACCTTGGAGTTTTCATATCAAACAATCTAAGTGCCAAAGCCCACTGCAACTACATCGCAAAAAAGGCTTTAAGAGTTGTAAACTTAATCTTGCGTAGCTTCTTCTCCAGTAACACTACACTACTAACCAGAGCATACAAAACATTTGCTAGACCAATTCTCGAATACAGCTCGCCTGTCTGGAACCCACACCTCATTTCAGACATTAATACAATTGAGAATGTCCAGAAATATTTCACAAGAAGAGTTCTTCACTCCTTTGATCACAACAAAATACCTTATGCCACCAGACTTGAAATCCTGCGTTTAGAAAATTTAGAACTCCGTCGCCTTCGGCATGACCTGGGTATAACTCATAAAATCATCTGCTACAATGTCCTTCCTGTCGAAGACTACTTCAACTTCAATCGCAACAATATACAAGCACACAATAGATTTAAACTTAATGTGAACCGCTCCAATCTTGATTGTAGAAAATATGACTTCAGTAACAGAGTTGTTAATGCCTGGAATGCACTACCTGACTCTGTGGTCTCTTCCCAAAATCCCCAAAGCTTTAACCAAAGACTATCTACTATTGACCTCACCCCATTCCTAAGAGGTCTGTAAGGGGCATGCATAAGAGCACCAGTGTGCCTACCGTTCCTGTCCTAATGTTCCCTTTGACTGTATCCAATTCGTATGGTTATTTCATGCTTATACTTATATATACTGTTGTGTTTGACAAATAAAAAAAATAAAAAATACAATATTGTTTTTTTACAATTATCTTAAATATTTTTTCTTTTTCTCCTATACAGGTGGGAGGAGTTTTCAGAGGAGTAGAACTGAAGGAATATGAAGTTGGTGTTTGTCAGGATAGATGTATATTATATTATTTTTTAGTTTGGGAGACAAAAACAACATATTTAAAACTTTAAGTTTTTATAAGCTATGGACTACAAAAAAAAGATTGACTGGTTTCTAAAGAACCATTAAATGCTACTAGCTTATTAATTCATTAATTATGTAACAAACACTAGTTTTTTATCTAGTTAGTAAGTGATCTTGGTTCTCCTTTTTAAATCAAATAAACATTGTAATAATGATAATAGTATTAATCACAATATGGGGATGCAATGGCTTAGTGGTTAAGGATGCTGAATTTGTCAGCTGGAAAGCTGACAGCCTGGGTAAAAGATCCAAGTGCTGTGCAATAGGGTGAGCTCCCATTATTTGCCCCAGCTCCTACCCACCTAGCAGTTCAAGCATACAAATGCAAGTAGATAAATAGGTACCACGTAGGTGGGAAGGTAACAGCATTCTGTGCACTTCAGCATATAGTCATGCTGGCCATATGACCACAATATCTTCAGTGTCTTCAGACAGTGCTGACTCCCTTGGCTAAGAAAAGGAGATGAGGACCGCCCCCTAGAGTCAGACATGACTGGAGATGGGAAACCTTTTCCTTATTAATCACAATATTATTGACCACTGAAATGTATTATCAAATTATCAGAAGTTAATATACTTGAGTCTTAATATTATATTTCAATTTTTCAAACCAAATAGTCTACATGTTTTAGAGTATTTTCAACCTACCTATGCTGATTGGGGCAAGATGACAGCTGTAGTCTAATACATCTGGAGGACACCAGGAAGGAGAACATTGGTCTGCCACAAATCAAATACAAGAAGAATCAAAATCGCCATATTACAAATTATTGTATAGAGTAAGAAAATGCTCACTAGGTAGTTCCAAGCTGAATTAGTTATACATACAAAAAGAAATAATAATATTTGGATGTCTTAGGCTGTAAACAGCAGTGTCTAGGCATGGTTTCATTATAACTGCTATAAAATGATCTTATCTAGTATTAAGAATAGCAAATGAGAAAGTTGGCCTGATATCTTACCTTTTAAGAGCACACCAGTTTGACAATGTAAGTAGCGTTTCTGAAAATTTTGTAATATGGTTTTTCTTCTGCTTTCTTAACTTCCAAACCTCTAATCATAAATGATAAGTAAAACTTCCTCTGAGAACAGCCAAGGAAACAGTAGGGCAGAGGTGACATAGTTTACTGATTAACTTTATCATGAGAAATAAGTTGAGGAAATAGCTATGACAACTGTCCAGCCCAATTTGGTGAAATTTAGAATAATTGTTCTCCGAAGAAGCATTCATAACTATAGGCTTGCCTGCTGTATTATCTCTTGTTTTTTTTAATGAATTATAAAAATAGTGCTTGATAAAATAAGCCAATCAACCAATATACTATAATTCAAAATGGAAAAAATTATATAAAAACTTATTCTATCCCTAAGACAAGGATAACTGAAACCATTATTGAAACTGCTGTGGGAAACGAACCGCTTCATCAAGATATCTCATTGTAACAGTCAGCAAGTCAATATTACAGTGTTGTAAATAGGTCGACTGCTTGATACCAAATTATATTTTCTTCTTGTATTTGCCAGAGTTGTTTCTAGAGGAGGACTGCTCTTTGCCTCATGGGGAAACACATGTTATTCTTCCCCCTCCCCCCCCATGTTAAGAGATCTATTGGGAAAATCACCTCCGTGTTAAAAATATAAATGACTTGATTCAAGCATGTTTATAAGCAAGGGAATTCTGGAGTGGGTTGGGGGCTTTTCATTATGTCTCAAGTTGGCCAAATGCTTTATGCTGTTGCTGGCCATCAGTATGTTCCAATCAGCTTTTTGTGCAATGCAGTCCTGCTACCAGCTGGGCTTCTCTCATTTCACTGGCCAATGGTTCTGAATCCAAGTTGAGTGATCTGTTGCCACGTGGGAATATACCATGTTAGCTGCCTGCCACTGACAAAAGGTGAGGGAGAAATTAACTCCTACCAAAAAGAATCAGTGTTCAAAAAAACATGGTGAGGAATACTGAGGAGTTCTGATTACCATGGCAAAAATATCCAGATAAAATTATTACATTTATGTCCAAATAATGCTAACAATGTAATATATGAAAAAAATCACTATTTACGCAAACTATTTCACAGTTCATTAAAAACCAGTTGTATACTTAAAGCCATATATATATGTATATATATATGAATATGAATATATTGTATGCAGATTGTATTTTATACACTCTCAGAAAATCTTTTCTATTCTAATACCTGATGTCACCTGCTTATTGCTTGCAAAACCCATCTATTCTTATCTTTTGGTTGAGTTGATGGGCTGCCCTTATATGCTGACAGCTGAAAACAGAGAAGCTGTGACAGACAGACTAAAGGAAGTATTATGAGGAAGATGGAAAGATAAACAGCTGAGGGAAAGAGGCAGAGAGCAGAAATAATACAGACATTCAAAGAATGCAGAAGAGTCGCAAAGGAAAAACAGTTAACACCCCCTCCCATCTTCTCCATCGTCAAGTCTTCACTCCAGATCACCACATTCTTTCATCTATAAGTATGTTTTCAAACAAAACAAAACAAAATAAACCTACACAAGAGTTTATGAATTTCTCACATGATACATATTTTGACTAAATGTAAATGTTGCTGAATGATGGGGAAATATATGATAGGGAAAGACATTTGGACAGGGCCAAGAAATAGAATTGGTTGAACCACAGAATTGATTGAAGAAAATACTTGTGGCTCAAGATTAAACTGAGGGTTACTTGGTACTCTCTGAGCTTGGTGGTTTTCCTTCAGAAGTTTCATTGCCAAACTAGGTAACATTAACAAAATATTTGCAAGAAAACCACCAAGCTCAGAGAGCACCAAGAACCATAGAATGGTTAAACAGCTGAAGAGTCTGAATTCTTGAATGTTCAGTAATTAGACCATAATCTTTTTTATACTGAGCAAAGCACTGACTGATATTTGCTATCCAGGATTTCAGACAGGAACTTTTTAGTAAAGGACACAAGCTCGGATCTTTTTCTATACAGCAGGGGTGTAAAATTTGCGACATTATATTGTCGTTACGTGATGTGTCACAACTTTTCCCCCTTCGCTAATCAGAGGTGGGCGTAGCTAGCGCATGATGCATCTGGCCCACTGGCCACAAATTTGACACCCCTGCTATACAGTATATGTCAGGGGTAGTCAACCTTTTTATACCTACTGCCCACTTTTGTATCTCTGTTAGTAGTAAAATTTTCTAACTGCCCACCGGTTCCACAATAATGATGATTTATAAAGTGTATCGTCATCTGTGCATGCATCTCGCGCATCGTGAATTGGGTTTGAGGGGGCACCGGCTACCAGCTCTGCTTGTCTGTTACAGCTGGGTGGTGTGGGGGGAGATACGCGAGCTATTCTGGGACGAAGCTCTTTTGTTTGCGGTCGCACTATAGCGCCATTTAGTTTCACTTAGGTAATGTGAACTAAACTTATGTGCAGACAATACAAATAGTATATTTTCAGAAATTTAAATTGTCAAGGGGAATTTTATGAAAACCTAATGAAAATGTTTTTAAATAATGCTATGAATTTTTTTTAAAAAGTCAATTAAATTAAAAAAAAGGAGAATGCTTCAGTATCTGACAAAACCCCTACCGCCCACCATGGAAGCTGGAACACCCACTAGTGGGCTATAGGGACCAGGTGGACTACCACTGGTATACGTGTTCTCCAGTGGTAGGATTCAGCCAGTTCGCACCACTTCGGGAGAACCGGTTGTTAACTTTCTGAGCAGTTTGGTGAACTGGTTGTTGAAAGAAATCATGAGGGCAGAGAACCGGTTGTTAAATGACTTGAATCCCACCACTGGTGTTCTCCTATTGCATTAATAGTGCACTTTACCACTGAATTGCCTTTTTTCTTTAATTTTGTTTAGTTATTTACTGTGTTACCATGTTTCCCCGAAAATAAGACCGTCTTATATTTTTTTGAACCTGAAATAAGTGCTTGACCTTATTGCCATACTCTCAAAAGCCCGATTGGGCTTATTATCAGGGGATGTCTTATTTTGGGGAAAACAGGGTATTATTCATTCATTTTATAGCATCAATAAAAACTAACTGGGGCATTTCTAAAAATAGTCAATTGGTTAAAATGATAGAGAACTGTATTTATTTTATTTATTTATTTCCTGCCTTTATTATTTTTTTACAGATAACTGAAGCTGGTAAATATATCCAGCATACCTTCCTCCTCCTATTTTCCTCACAACAACAACCCTAGGAGGTAGATTAGGCTGAGAGAGAGTGACTGGCCTAAGGTCACCCAGTCAGCTTTCATGCATAAGGTAGGACTAGATTGACTGTCTCTTGCTTTCTAGTCTGGTTCCTTAATCACTAGACCAAACTGACTCTCTGTTAGCTTTCTTTCATTATAAATATTGTATTTCTATTAATGTAAGTTCTGATTTACCAAATAAATTAGGACCTTCAGAAAGAAAAAATCCATCTGCTGAAGATAGCTGGGGATGGTTGATCAAGTTCATCTCTGATGCCATAGAATGTAAGATTTGCAAACAGCGATGAAACCTAATAAAAAAAATATTATTAGTTAAAAAATACAAAATACTAGGACTTGCAGATCAAAATTGACTGCTTATAGAAAAATAAATTTATTGTTATAGCAATTGTGACTGGAGCAATACTTAAAGCATATCTAGAAGTATTAAATTTATCAGATGATAATTTTACAAAAAATAATAATAAAGAAACCCACCACCCTGTTTGGAACCGTCTATATTCTTTGAGTCTGTTTTAATAATTCTTAGAACCTTGGTTAGGACTTGACAGCAAATAAAAACAAGCCTTATAGTCTTCCATGTGGATCATCTCATGTACTACAATGTGATTGTTTTCAGGCTAAGAGACTTCCCTTTAAAATGGATACACTTATCTAAACTTATAATGGAAAGCATTACTGTCAGGACTCAAATTGTTGGGGGCAATATGCTGACTTTCATTAAACTGCTTAGAGAGGGCTGTAAAGCACTGTAAAGTGTCCAGTGGCAGTTTGCTACCAGTTCGCCCTGGACCAGGCGAACCAGTAGTGACGGCAGGAGGCTCCACCCACCTGCCCGGATGCTTCTGCGCACGTGCAGAAGCTCATGCATGTGTAAGTGAGCGCCCACAAGCGAATCAGTAGCGATGGGTTTTGAAACCTTCCCCTGAAAGCGTCATATAAGTCTAAGTGCTATTGCTATATTCATTAAGTCTTTCTCCAGCCACAATCCATAAGCCATTATCCATGAAGGCATTCTCAGTTACTGCTATTGTGGGCAGTGTCGAAAGACAGCTGTTTTAGATTATGATAGCCCCAAATTTAGGAGTTTAGTAGCACTTTTCTGACACATTTTATTTAAAAATAATAACCTTTCAGGAGCTGTTGTTTACTTCATCAGAAGATTAATCCATATTGGTATAACATGCTTCAAATAGATTCATATTTTGGTGGGAATATTCCACCGTTTGAACAAACTCATCTATTCATTTATTATT
Organism: Ahaetulla prasina; assembly: GCF_028640845.1. NCBI lineage: Eukaryota > Metazoa > Chordata > Lepidosauria > Squamata > Colubridae > Ahaetulla > Ahaetulla prasina. The sequence continues at coordinate 62,429,281 of NC_080545.1, read as the reverse complement.
TATTAGCCTTCATCCATGGGCTACTGTATTTAAGGTGTGTCACAGTCAAACATCAAAGTATTGGAAAATACAAAGTTACTGGAATTGTTTTAGTGGACATTAAAATGTCTGAACTAAGATATAATCTAATAGAGGGGTCACCAACCTTTCAGACCTCAGGGACCACTAAATTCATAATTTTAAATCCTGCAGACCAGTAATATAAATTTTTTAAAAAGATAAATAGTATTTAGTGCAATATAAATATGCAAATAATTTTTCTATGGACCACCAAAATTTTCTCGCAGACTACTAGTAGTCTACGGACCACTGGTTGGTGACCACTGATCTAACATATTGTTCACAGGCTCTGTTCTGATAATATTTATCTGACATTTTCAGCATCATGTATATACTAATATTATATTAATATTGTATTATTAAATTCTATGTATTATAGAGAGCAATTCAGTCATATTTATGCATTTTGATCATGTCAACTACCTTTATCTCATTGTAAAGGCAGGGTAAACAATAAATTATCAAATATTCTGAAAATAATTCCAAGTATTCATTATTTCCAATATATATATTTATTGATGATCAAGTAAACTGTAAAATCAACTAGACATTTCTACATAAGCATAACATTTCACTAGACATTAGTGCTGCCATAGTCAAGCCTTTTTCAATTTTGCATATCTAACTGTATATGAACTACAATTCCAAAGCTTTTGCAATCTTGGAAAAAAATCTGGGAGATGTAAACCTCACAAATCTGAAAACACATGTACAACATACCACTTTGGCCATGTACAGCTGTTTTATATTAAAATTATCAAATTAAAATTTGCACCTGTATTATTACACAATTGTCTGTAAATACTGTTTACATTAAAGAATCTAATTTCTTTCCACAATTATTTATCTCTATGCAGGCTTTCTATTACTTTCCTTGTGTGAATCTTTATGGCTTTTGTGTAGGAAGTAAGGCCAAATTCTTATTAGTTCAGTTTGCATCCTGGTTTGTTTCATCACTATTAATCAAATTAATCTCACTTGGCTGGGTCCATAAATTATGCCAAACCAAAGCCAGATAAGCTACATTATGGCTTAATGTAATGTGTGAATTGAATCCATATATTTCAGTTTTGTTCGCTGAAATTTATTGAAATGTCAGTCAATATTGTTAGAATATGCAATCAAATTCATATTTTTATCTTTGGATAGAAATATTCATCAATTAAGCATTTGTATTAAAACATATATTAGAAAAGGTAAAAAAAATGGCTATTGTACTTAAGGTGACCCACTGTCTTATATGTACTGAGCATCACAATCATTGGCTTCATTTGTGTTCTGATATTTTATTGCAGCCTCTATATGGTGTTGTACTGTTGAGAAACTAGTGAATAAAGAATGACATTCTTTAGAGTATTTCTACATCCAATTAAATGTGTCCCTTTATCAACCAAAATAATAGCACTGCCAGGTGTCAGGGCTATGGGATCATTATCAGATCAATGCCGGCCCACAGATTCAATGAAAAAAAGCTTATACTAAGAAAGTAATGTAAAGACAAGTTTTATATTTCCTCTTAAAAGAGAAATAAAAGCATATAATGAACAGTAATGATGAGGTACTTAATGTCAAATTCTCACAAGTATTTTTTTTAAATATTAGAGGAAAGAAAAAGGATTCTCAGAACCACTGAATTGGAAGTGGCTATTATAATAAAGAAAATTAATTTCACCTTTGTCAATAAAATTAATGCTAAAAAGAATATGGAAAGGTGATTTTGCATTGCACAAGATCCTATGCTTGTGAATCCACAATAATAATTATTTTTTTCTGGTTTTTCCCCCTTCATATTGCACACCATGGTGAAACTTCACATTTTTGGATCTGCATCAGAAATATAAAACAAATATCAAATTTCACCAGGATATTTGCTAAACTTAATGAAAAAATGAATTCAATTCAAAAGTTTATGTCGTTATTATTTTAGATTTAATCAATCATCATTATATTTTGACAATGGGAAAAACAGTGCTTTGGCAGCTAATCCCCACAGATTAATGCAAATTATATATTTTTTTAAAAAGGAGTCTTTTATCACACACTAAATAAATAAAAATGTCCTGTTCTTCACTTCTTGTACTAATTCATGTGTTAGTCAAAACTTCCAATAAGACAAAATGAATGAAATTGCAGAAAACATCACACTCAAAATTATGAGTTATCCAAACTACAAGCATTAGTAAATAGCAATTTATACCTGATATCTTGCTGTGTTCATAGAATTGACAATTTTGCTTTGAATTGAAACTCCTAATGATTTTTCAGCAGCAACATTTTTGTTTTGATTTTCACTTTTGCAGGATTGTTCAGTGAAAACATGACCGCTTTAGCTGACTTCTCCCTTCTTCATTGACTCAATTCTGCAGTAGCCAAAGTTTACTCATTAACAGTACGTTCTTTCTATCTAAACAGGCTTGAAATACAGGAACTTTATAAAACTGGATACAGCACAGTTCCTGGGCAGGATACGTTGCTTATCGTGATTGGTTGAAGATTCTTATTGGGCAGTAACTAAAAAGTATGTTGACAAATGCCAGCTTATTCTTCTTTGAATAAGACAACCAAAAGGTGTAAAGGTCAAGGCCAAGTGGAATTCCAGGTATTGAAAAAGGCAGAAAAATGCCAGAAATAAAGCAGCTATGTTTATGCCTATTTAAAAACTATTTAATTGTAACCTAAATATTCTGAAAACAAGTTAATTATCATCACAGTGATAATCTGATCTGATCACCAGAAATGCCAATTAAAATTTCTATAATTCCCACCCATATAGCCACAGCTAAAAAACGTACACATTCATCTTTCACTGAGATTAAGAAAGATTTAGCCTAACAAGTGTTAGGTAAATGTTTATGTACATTTATTTATTCTTGCAGAATTTATTTATTCTTTAAACTATTTCTGTATGAAATGTATTATCAAAACATCATTTGGCTGAATCAAACCAAACATGGACCAAATGTTGGTTTGATTCATTTGGCTGAATCAAACCAAACCAAAACATAATTGCCAATTAGATGCCAGGTCAACAGGACATGAACAAAATAGTACCCTTTTACTTCAGATCTCAAAAAAACCCAAACAACTGTAATTGAGAACAGATCTTAATAGATAGAGCTACTTCCTCAGAAATCTATACAATTCATAATTTTATGAATGAAATCTACAAACACCCCCTCACACACCTGTTAGCATATGAGGAGACAAGAATTATAGGAACGGGGAAATTTAGCTTGATAACAGTAATGCCTGTTTCTTTCTGATATGTAAACTGATAAGATGGAATACATTGGAATAGAACTCAAACAAATCAAAATTATATATCTAAAATAACATTTTAAAATATATTTTGGCATCTATCATTCCTACCATTTTGAAACATCCCTCTATAATTTTAAATGCTGTCTGCTTTTATACTCTATTCTATTCTTTTTTCATATGAATGCAGTTAATCTGTTAAGTATCAGATGAATTCTGAATCATAACAGTATTATCTTTTAAAATAAATTGCTGTTTTATTTCAGATGGTACCTACTATAAATTACTGATCCCATTACTCTTTTTCATTCCTTAATCATGACATCTGATATCAGCTGCTTCTCAGAGTTTCTATGAGTTTCTCATCTGTACACATAATCAAAATGTATATTTGCAAGACATTTTGTTTGCAATCTAATCTATAATTTATGAATTATTATTAAGAATTAAATATGATAATGGTAGTATGTCATATGTGTTAAAAACTGAAAGGAAATATTGTGCAGAATGTTGGCTTGTTTTCAAGGATAAAACCGTTTATGACTTTCAAAAATAAGTGTAACATAAAATCTCTTTTAAACATTTACTGTATATGCTTATTTTATTCATTTAATCATTGACCTAACTATTGCTCCATCTCTTCAGTACTTAGGCCTTCAAAGTCAACAGATAATAATGTGAAATAAATAAAACCTTTGTCACCCACTGCTACATACGATTTTACGTAATCCCCTAAAAATAAGAAACCTTTGTACAGCCTGTCAGTAATATACATTGTATCACAAAACAGGTAATCAAATTTGATTTGGAAAAACCATGCTGTTTACAGAAATTGGCTAGCTATTCAAGCCTCTTATGAAGGGAGTTCTTTAAGTCTGTGTTTATTATTGTTGTCTATCACACATTTGTCTACTGTTTATTTCCACTTTTAATAGTTGTGTGATTTTATCTTTGTTTCTTTCTGTGCTGCTTAATTAATTTCAATACTATTCAAATTGTTTATTGACCTGCTGTATTCTAATATTTTCTCTGGAATATTCTAGTCCAAAGAATATTTATTTTATTATTTATTCATTTTCTCCACCCGTTTCTTCAAAGTCATTTCTTCAAGTATTTCACCAGGCAAATCCACCCAAAGATTAATGGTGTTTGCTAGTTTCATGGCTTGATGTTGTTACACTAACAATTACAATTACTAACAATTAGTTTTTAAAAACTTTTTTACACCAGTCTATAAGGAGACTCAAGGCATGTTATGAAAGTCACCTAGAAAGTCACCTAGAAACAAAGAACTTCAAACCTGAAGTATGAAGGCGGAATGATCCTACCGTCACTGTATTTAATTTATAATGAAACAAAACTGAAGAGTGGTTTTAGTGATTGGGATTAGAATGGAATTTCCAGTGCTGCATATTTATTTATTTAAAAGTATTTATATGCTGTAGCTGTTCGTTTTAAAACGAACTCTTGATGGCTTACAACCCATAAAACAATATATACAATCATAAAACCAACTATATGCCAAAAACAGAAAAACCATATGGCATATAGTCCCCAGCATTGTCCACTTCCTTTTGGAACAGAAGTTAATATTTCTGTTTTATGGAGAGGAGAAATATTAAGAAGACATGGATGTTTTAAGCATCTTAACTCTCCCTGTCAGGGAGATCAAGTGATTGGGTCTGTTGTACATTAGCAGAGCTTCTAGGGCCATACCTCCCTGGAACACTGCATTATGAAGGACAGGACACAAGAACCTTTAGTCAAGGTTTATCTGGAGGAAGGCCCTTATGAAGAAAAGAACATTCTGATGCATAGAGAAGGTGAGTGATAGAACAGGAAATATATGAATCTTTGCTTCAGAGGAAATTGTTTTGGACACACAGAACAATATTTGGTCTCATTTGGTCTGAATGAAGGTATTTGACTTGACTGGTATTTGTCTCATATAATTTAATCTCAGATTAATAAATTTGGGGGGGGGGGTTGTATCCTTATGCACCTTAAACCATAGTGTGCTGTAAGTACTTGTAGTGGTTTTTAAACTGTGAATTTAACTCAGGTGATTGTAGTCTCCTTTATATTGATTTTTTTAATGATTGGTATATTATTTAGTATTTTTATTATTGACAGTATTGGGTTGCAGGATCAGGGAAGACATATATTTACCTTCGTTTGCGAGAGTACTGGGTGTTTTACCTGGAATAAAGTGAGTGCTGGAATTATTTGTTACATATTTAAAAGTCAATTAAATTGAGATTTCAGTCATATTAACTGTGTTAGTGGGCAATTAAGAGTGGAGGCTATTGAGGGGATATTCAAAATATATCTGGCCATGTTTCCTTCAGCATTTTAAAACCTAATTTCATTTTCTTCACATACATTCCTTAATACCCCCTCAGAGATCAGAAATTTTACCAAATAATATTTCATTCATGGATTGTTACAGATAATTTAACTCTCACTATAGACCCTATATTTCAATACATATTTATATCTTTGTAACAGTATTAATTCTTGAATAATTTTTCTACAGTAAATGACCTGTATGCTCACATTGCAACTCAACTGATTATTGCTTTGGCTTATCTCCATTATTTCCTTTCCAGAAGTCTGGAATAAGAAAGAACAAGCTTTGATTCTCTTATATTTGACAAGAGTGTTATCGTGATCACTTATTTATATAACAATCACTTTCACTTTCCCTTCATTTTTCATAGGTCTGCTTCTAGTCCCCTGATCATTTTCATTGCCCTGCCTTTTCCTGAACCAGTAGTTGGATTCTACCGGTTCTACCTGGTTCATACGAACTGGTAGCCGTGGTGGTGGGAGGCTCCGCCCACCCCCACCCCAGATGTCATCATGGAGGCTCTGTGCATGCACAGAGGTGTCGTGCGCTCACATTTGTAAACCGGTAGTGAAGGTAAGTGAATACCACTCCTGCCCTGATTCCTTGGGGGTCTGATCAGTCCAGAATACTTGCAATGAAACTTTTAAAGTGGAATTATTATTTCTTACCATTTGGAAATTATCTTTATGTTGATGCAGTCTAAAACTGGACTTTATTATTATTATTATTATTGCAATTATATCACATATATAATCTGAATGCAAAAAAATGGTTATCGACCATTTCTGATTTTTCCAAAGTTTTCAATTTCTGTTATTTGTAGGGCTATCATCTGGTTCACAAACTCTTGAATGAGGTTGATTTTAGAAGGCCATTATTATACATTACTTTTGAAAAAAATAAGAGGCTCAATCCTATCATGGGAACATTATAAATAACCCAGAAAACATAAGGAAAATTGAGGATGTTGCCTGAAAAGAACTTCTGATTGACTCAGGTGCCTATAGCCACATAGTTTTCTTGGCAGAATTCTGGCAGTAGTTCTGGAATGTTTTTTGGCTTTCCAATTTAATGTATAGCACTGATCTTTCCTGATAATTTTCCATCCAAGTCCAACCCTATTCAGTCTTCCAAAAGACTTAAGTCTGCTCCAAAGCAGAGTCAAGATCACCTCGGTTCTGCCAAATGCTGTGAATCTATTATAGTTAGGACTTAGCACATTTTCATTATGCATGGTTTGCTTCAATTGATTTAAAAAAAAGGACATAAAGAAGCACCTTCTGATTTTCACACTGTAGAGGATGTTCATTAATGGTACTTTTCTCTATTTCACCACGAGACCCCCTTCACCAACCAGTCCTAAAAAACAGATAGACCTGACTGATGAAACATTGCTACATAATGTAAAGCTGTACATCTGTACTCAGAAATTATTGCTATTACATTCAATAACATTTCTACATGAGGGAATATAGGATGGCAGTTTTACTGTATGATCAGTGTATGAGCAATTCAAAAAATGAGCAAGCTGTATCACTCACAATGAAACTTTATTGAAGGTTATATAACAATAAAACTAAGATTGCCATCATTTATTGTGCAGTGATAAGAAGTGTGAGTACTTTAAAATATTTGGCTATACAGTGGATCCATTCTGGCATTTATTAAGAGACTGTCATAAAGTAATTTGCAGTCCAAGAGATTACTGAAAAACTTGAGGCACGGCCTTAACACGGTTGTGGGTTTGTGTCTTCTGAGGAAGATGAGAATAAGATCAGCAAGCTAAAATCAGATGCCAGAAAATTATAACAGATTAAAGAAAAGCAGCTGGAAGAGAAGAAAACCTAAGAATACCATGAGGCAGTGGTGAAATCTACATTTTTTTACTATCGATTCTGTGGGCGTGGCCTGGTGGGCATGGCAGGGGAAGGATAATGCAAAATCTCCATTCCCACCCCACTCCAGGGGAAGGATACTGGAAAATCCCCATTCCCTCCCCACTCTGGAGGCAGCCAGAGGTGGTATTTGCTAGTTCTCTGAACTACTCAAAATTTCCACTACCGGTTCTCCAAACTGCTCAAAATTTCCGCTACCAGTTCTCCAGAACCTGTCAGAACCTGCTGGATTTTATCCCTGCCTTGAAGAGAAATAATATCTGGAAACAATAAAGATTAAGGAAGCACTGGAAATAATAAAAGAGCAAATAACAGCTATGGACATACAAAGCCAAAATTGAGAAGATAGCTAGATAGCTATTTCTTTCAGATTTTCCAATGCACCATTATTGCTACTTAGTCATGCTATTGTTGTAATCAGTCTGTGCGATCTTCTTACAGCAGCTAACTAGGTAATCCACTGTTTCTTCAGCTTCTTTGTAGGGAAGGTATTTGCTATCTAATGCCCCCCCCCACAAAGAAGCTGTAGAAAGAGTGGATTACCTAGTTAGCTGCTGTAAGAAGATCGCACAGACTGATTACAAGCAATAGCATGACAAAATAGCAACAATCGTGCATTGAAAGTACTACATGCCTGCAAGCAAGAACTGGTTGGACATTAAAATAGAGAAAGTCATAGAAAATGAAAAAAGCTAAAGTAATTTGAGATTTTAAATTAAAAAATACAAGCACCTGTCACATAACACCCCAGACTTAACAATTGTCAATAAAAAAGACAAAAAAAGTCTGGATAGTGGACGTGGCAGTACTTGGAGACAACAGAATAGAAGAGAAAGAACTGGAGAAGACACAAAGATCTATAAATAGAAATAGAACAACTCTGGCAAAAGAAAGCAAAAGTAATACCAATAATAATTGGAACTTTGTTTGTAATCCCAAAACAACTTAAGCACCATTTGAACACCACTGATATTGACAAGCTCATCAGTCAATCGCAAAAGGCATCTTACATCCTGTGATGATACCTTTACCATCTGATTTCCACATCTCCCTATCCAAATCCTTGGGAAGGATTCAGTAGGTGGATAAAAATGCCAAATCAAGTTGATTGTGTGATGAACCATAATATTCAAAACCAAGCTTTGACTATCACTTTTATTTCATAAAGATAATCATGAGATTTACGTAGAATCTAGCTTTTCTTGGAAATAAAAGCAGGGTTGGGCTGCTGGGGGTTCGCAGGGGTTCAGGAGAACCTCTAGCTAAGATTCTGTGCATTTCGGAAAACCCCCAAATCCCACTCCTGGCTGGCTGTGCCCATCTTGCCCCACCCCTTCCAGGTGTCCCCACGTGGCCCATTTTGGATGCAGGCAAGTGCAGGGCACGTGTGGAGGCTTGGGGAGGGTGAAAAACAGGCCTACTGGAAGTTCGGGAAGTCTGGAAATGGGCCCGCTTCCGGCCTCCAGAAGACCTCCAGAGCCTGGGGAGGGCAAAAACGCCCCTCCTGCTATGGTGCAGGAGGCCAACTAGGCCATGCCCACCCAGCATCCAGGCAGAGAACCTTTAGCCAAACTTTTTGAAGCCCACCCCTGAATAAAAGCAATCTTGACATTAGCACTTTGTAGCACTGTTTATTTTTAAAAAATATAATAATCATTTCTTTTAAAAAAACAACAACACAAAAGCATTTGAATCCTTGCAGGTACCTAGCCAAAAATTACTAATATGTTCTCTAGCTCCAGATAGGAGATGCAGGATTTAGAATGATATGTGACTGAGTGTCCCTACTGGATTTTATTTCTACTTCTCATTCAATCCTATGGACACTTGGAATCTATTCCTATTATCAATTACTTCTCAGCTTTACAAAGATTGAAGTCAAGGTGAGCCTAGGTTATTTTGAAGATCAGGTTGAAAAAAAATATAGACATGATTATATTTGAAAAAGTAGAATGAGAACACAATATATTCTTTAGTGGAACATAAAGTGGAGAGGAAATTTATTGGGGTTGGGCAATAGTATGGGAGTATTTTGAGCTCAGGAACAACGTTTGATCACAGGGATTTG